>NW_006256547.1:5636926-6368494 GCF_000478725.1 Eutrema salsugineum | reverse complement strand
ATTTCAGGGATGATGTAGATGCATCTCATACGATATGCACTCTCGGGTAGAAGACGGTACATTTACCAGGACCAGTACGACAGCACGTCCAGCCCTTGCTTTGCCGATGCCTGTGAAATTGGAGTTATGACTAGCGATTCTAGCCCTTGCTTGGATTATACACGTTCTGCTTTGCAAACCCAGGATCAACAACGTAGTATATCCCATCTATTGTCAAAGAAGCTTCTGCAATATTTGTAGCTACAACCACTTTCCGTGTACCAGGAGGTGGAGGATCAAATATTCTAGACTGCATTTCACTAGGAAGGGCACTGTAAACTGGAAGTATGATGAGTTCGGGTACCTTTTTACCTAGACCTTTCATTCTCTCATACAAAGACTGACATGCAGAATCGATTTCTTCCTGTCCCGTCAAAAAGAGGAGAATGTCACCCTCGGGCTCTGTCAAGTGAATTTGAAGGACTGTGATAAGAGCTGCATCCAAGTAATCTGATTCTGGCTGTTTGGTATACAGTATTTCAACAGGGAAGGTTCTTCCAGGAATTGTGAAAATGTTGCAGTTGAAGAAATACCCAGAGAATTTCTCAGCATCCAATGTGGCGGACGTGACTATCAGACGAAGGTCAGTCCTACGTTTCAACAGCTTCTTCAGAAGACCAAACAGCACATCAGTGTGAATTGTCCGCTCGTGAGCTTCATCAAGCATGACAACAGAGTACTGAGAGAGGTTTTCATCTATCAGAATCTCCCTAAGAAGCATACCATCAGTCATGTACTTGATCACCGTATCTGGTCCAGTACAATCCTCAAACCGAATCGCATACCCTACCTCCTCTCCTAAACGGCAACCAAATTCCTCAGCTACTCTCTTGGCAACAGACATCGCGGCGACCCTCCGAGGTTGAGTACACCCAATCTTTCCTTTTGTTGTGTAACCTGCTTCAGCAAGATACTGAGTCACCTGTGTTGTCTTCCCAGACCCAGTCTCACCAATGACCACCAGAACTTGGTTATCGTGCACAGCCTGTATCAGCTCCTTTTTCAACTTGTATATGGGAAGGCTCTCCCTTTGCTCCTGGATAGAAAGCTTTGATCTCTGACCAAAAGTTGGAGTTTTCCCGAAAGCATCCTTCTTCCATTCAGGCATGTCATAAGCTGATAACCCGACACCCCTAAGCTCCTGAGCAAGATGCCTTTCACCTGTTTCAGGCATAGGGTCTTCCCAAGGACGATTCAGATCCTTGGGGATTGAGTCAAGCATTGTTCTTTGCTGCTGTTCCCTCATTTCTCTCCTCTCCTTGGTGAGTGCAGACTGAAGTGCAGCGGCACGACTTAAGGACCCTTCTGGATTTTTGAAGATCTTAACTGGAGACATGTCAACAGAGTACCTAGTTTGGCCCTGTAAGAAAGCAGGTTCGTCTTCATTCATCTCAATTTCAAGTTCTTCTTCAGCACCTTCCTCTTGATAAAGCATCCCATCTCCGTCCTCGTCGTAATTTGGAAACTCATCCATTCTCAAGGCACCAGAGGCGATCAACTGCTTCGCTTCCCATCTCTCAGGGGAGCTCATTTTCTTCAACGGCCTACGTGAAGGCGCAACATCACTCTCTTCCACAATACGGATCCCCGAAATCCCAGTCTTGGTGACTTGTCCATCCTTTGTTCTATATGATGGATTACTCCTGGATGAATCATCATCATTTGAAGGCTTCTTCAGAGGGATCAAATCTCTTCCCGTATTCTGATCAACATCCCTCATGGAAAGACTGTATTGACCATTCGAAATAGATATTACTTTGACATAAACCTCCGTATCCCGCTTCACCACATCTTTCGCCTTGTCAACCCTTCTAGTAGCTAACTGAGAAACATGAACTAAACCTTCTATTCCTCTAAATCTATCGAATTGAACAAAACATCCTTTGTCCATTACCCTAGTCACTTTACCTTTGTATACCTGATACAGCTCCGGCTCATTCGCGCCGCCGCCGCCTCTATCGTCCTCCATGTACTCATCCTTGGCACGTCTATCTCTACGCCTATCACTTCTTCCATCTTCACCTTCATCATCGCCACGGGCTCTATCTCTATGCCTATCACTTCTTCTTTCTCCACCTTCATCATCGCCACGGTGTCTTTCTCTATGCCTATCACTTCTTCTATCTCCACCTCCATCATCTCCACGGGGTCTATCTCTATGCCGATCCCTTGTATCATCTCGATCCCTATCCCTACCGGATTCTCTCCGATCTCGACCCCTATTTCGATCCTCCTCTCTCTGTCTCTCCCGAGCTTCTCTTTCAATCTCCTTCTCAAGCTCCTTAACTCTATCCTTAGTATCCTTAATCGCCAAACCTTTGAATCTCTCTTTATCACCATCTTCTACATCGTCTCTCTTCTTCTCGGACTTGGGCTTCGGAGGGTAAATCCCGTGGATAACAGTTAACAGCGAGCGGACGAAGTAATCCGGCATCTCTGCGCCGTTCTCCTTGAGCTTCTTATCGAATTCATCGACAGTCTCAGAGTGACGGCCAAGATGGATGATGAACTCGGCCAACTCCTTTGGCGCATCTCCTAGATGCGTCTCCAGCTCGTTACAGACATTGGAGACGAGAGAGAGATGATTCAATTTTTTGAGTTCCTTATTTTCCATGGACGAAATCACGAAGAATCCAAGACGAATCGAAGAACAACTTGTTTCTGGATATCGATTTCTAGGGTTGTTTTCTGCTTTGCTCTTTGGCCCCCTTTTGTTTTTGGTTCTTCTACTTCAATTAACTAAAAAAAATAAGCCGACTATTCAGAACGCTGCGTTTCAAACGTGTTTTTGAGAATTATCCTTTTCCTTAAGGTTTTGTAAATTGTAATTGGGCATATGCCAAATTGTCTAGTTCTGCTTTGCTATTGTTTTTTCCTTTAGGGTTTAATATTTGTAAGCCCAATAACTCTTTGCTTTTTTGTAAGCCCAAAAACTCCTTATTCCTCCGGAGAAATTATTTTGCTTAGAGATAAAGACTATACTATAACGTGTTCTAATTATGTTGAGCTATAAGGTGTTAAGAACACATCGAAAAGATTCCTACACAGTCTTGATGGATTATACTAAATTCAAACGTCTTTTAGACGCAGTGGGCTCTTTTAGACGCAATGGCAAACGTCTTTTGGTGTCTAAAACTAAAATCAACATCTTTCGGATACGAATTCTGATTGTGTGTGATCCTTAAGACATGATTTTTGGACGGCGGGATTTTTGGACGGCGGGATTAACTAAAATCAACATCTTTCATCCTTAAGACATGATTTTTGGACCGTGATAAGTTTTGGACCGATCTGGTCGACATAAATTTGGGTATCCAAACATTTTTATTTGCAACACAGGCGTTATAAGAAAAAAAAAACCAAACTGAATGTACTATTGTACATTAGATTCGGATTTTATACCCAGCTTAATAAAATTAAACTGGGGTATTAAAGTTTTCCCAACAAAAGAAATAATAAAGATGGTGTCACCTAACCAACTAGCCTCACCTACCTTATAAACCGCATGAAGAAATCGAGTTACCCCACGGACTCACTCAAATTGTTCTTTTGATAAGTGAGGTTTTTATTTTTACTATATACCATTTGCATTTAAATATAACTTAGATACTTGATCGTATATTATACTGATTTTATAGAATTGCGGAAAAGAAATCCACAAAAATAAAGTTATAGATTTTAGTCTGATATAAAGCACTTAAGCTGATTTTACAATCTAAGATTTCATTCCCCAATTTCACCATTCCAAATAGAAAATCTAACAAGTGCCCACCTATTTACCTGAGTCTAATTGTCTTTTACTACATCCAAAGACCGGAATTTCCACCTTTTTTTTCTTCATCTTTTTACAAGTGGGCATTTGTGAGGTCCTGAGGCCCAACCAAAGAGCCTCTCTCTCTCTCCTGTTACTCAACATTCCACAAGAACCACACAAATTCATAACTCTTACGCTAACTCAAGAAGCATCCAAACTCAATCCTCTCACCTCCACCTCACATTCCCCGGCGCCACCAACACTACTAACCCTTTCTCTAGTCTCCTGAAATCAAAATCTATTATGCAACAACATTTTCATCATCATCAACATCACCATCATCTTCTTCATCATCCATGGCCCATATCCCATCTCTGTAGATTCTCATCCCTCTACCTTCTTCTCATTTTCTCCTCTTGATCCCCATACATCTAATTCCCTCTTCTTCTTCTTCTTCTTCTTCTTCTTCTTCTTCTCAGATATGACTCTTCCTTATCGTTTCTCTTCGGTAAGAAACCACTCGCTTCTACTAAGGACTTCTCATCTCTGCACACCCAGATCAGCTCTCGGTTGTTTCTCTCCCAAGGAATCTCCTTTCTTCAAGAAGACCAGTACCATTTTCCTTTCTCCTCACAAACACACTTCTCTTCCCCTGAAACTCGTCTGCCCTTTAGCCAGCTTCTCCTCTTACGCGGATTCTGAAGGAGACGAGAAGCACCATGGCGATCAACAGATACAGAATTCTAACGAATCATCTACCAATTCGACCGAATCAGATGGAAAAGGGAATGCAGAGGCTACCGGCGACTTCTCTGGAATGGCTCAAGCCTTTAACATTTCTTCCAACACAGCGAGGGCAATCTCAATAGCCATCGCCTTCTCTGCTCTGTCCTTTCCACTCTTCATGAAGTCCCTGGGACAAGGGCTGGCTCTCAAGACCAAGCTCCTCTCTTACGCGACACTACTCTTCGGTTTCTACATGGCGTGGAACATCGGAGCTAATGATGTGGCCAATGCCATGGGGACTTCTGTTGGATCCGGAGCCCTTACCATCCGGCAAGCTGTGATGACGGCTGCAGTTCTTGAATTCTCAGGGGCTCTTTTGATGGGAACTCACGTGACGAGCACGATGCAGAAAGGGATTCTCATGGCTAATGTGTTCCAAGGGAAAGATATGTTGCTCTTTGCTGGTCTCCTCTCTTCCTTGGCTGCAGCTGGAACTTGGTTACAGGTTCCATCTTATCTTTTGCCTCTTCCTCACTATTTTCAAGAGAAGATTTAGTAAAGTTAATACCTTTTTAGGATGGCAATGGCAAATGATACAAGTAGAGAACTTTAGTTGAACTGCACTGCAGTGTCTGAAAAAGATTGTGTAATTATGAATTTCACAGGTGGCTTCTTACTATGGATGGCCAGTATCAACAACTCACTGTATCGTAGGATCAATGGTTGGGTTTGGGCTTGTCTACGGAGGAGCTGGTGCCGTATTTTGGAGTTCTCTAGCTAAAGTAGCTTCCTCTTGGGTTATCTCTCCTGTAATGGGAGCACTTGTCTCCTTCCTTGTCTACAAATGCATCAGGAGAGTAAGTAAAACCAAAATCAAATCAATCCAAAGAATCAAACTTTGTATATTACACAAACTCTTCCTTAATCTTCCTTTACATTTGCACACTGTTCTCTTTGTCCTGTGCAGTTTGTTTACAGTGCACCAAACCCAGGACAAGCGGCTGCTGCAGCGGCTCCCGTCGCTGTGTTCGTCGGTATCGCCAGCATTTCATCAGCCGCATTTCCTCTTAGCAAGACGTTTCCAATAGCTATATCACAAGCCTTAGCCTGTGGAGCAGCAGGAGCCATTGTCTTCGACAGAATCATCCGGAATAAGCTCGGTCACCTCCTCGCCAAAACGAAATCACCGGAAACATCTCAAAACCAGCCCAAAAGCATCGGTTTCCTCTCCGATATCGCAGGTCCTACAGGTACTCAGCTCGAGATAGTCTACGGAATCTTTGGCTACATGCAAGTCCTCTCCGCTTGCTTTATGTCCTTCGCTCACGGAGGCAACGACGTATCGAACGCGATCGGACCTTTAGCCGCCGCATTGAGTATCCTCCAGAAAGGAGCAGCTGCAGGAGGCGGCGAAATCGTGATTCCCATGGATGTTCTCGCCTGGGGAGGATTTGGGATCGTTGCGGGTCTCACGATGTGGGGATACAGAGTGATCGCTACGATTGGGAAGAAGATCACTGAGCTTACACCGACTCGAGGGTTCGCGGCGGAATTCGCCGCCGCGTCGGTGGTTCTGTTTGCTTCCAAGTTAGGGCTTCCGATTTCGGCGACTCATACGCTCGTTGGAGCTGTGATGGGTGTTGGATTCGCGAGAGGGCTTAATAGCGTGAGAGCAGAGACTGTGAAAGAGATCGTTGCTTCGTGGCTAGTCACGATTCCCGTCGGTGCTACACTCGCCGTAATCTACACTTGGGTTTTCACCAAGATCTTATCTTTTGTGTTGTGAGTTTCTTGTCAGTTTTTTTTTTCTTCTTTTTGGGATCTCTGGTTTTCAACGAAGAACATTGATCTTCTTCTATTTGGCTTGATTGATTCGGATTCAAAAACTAAAATTATATGTGGAGATTGTTCCTAATGATTCTGATCTTTCGATTCAAAAAAATCTGATTTTTCACCAATCGGTGAAGTATGTATGAATATAAATGATCAAAAGCTTAAAGCTTTCTTTCTAGTTCATTGTTCGTCTCGTCGTCCGAGTAAATTCGAATTAGAGTGGGTGTCGTTTGATTCCTTTAAAAACGTCTTGTCGTTTGTTGCCTGGTCGGAAAAATGTCAATCTCCGATGAAACTGTGGTGATGTTGTTTTCGTGAGACGCGCGCATCTCTTGCTTTTCGTACACGCGTCCTGAAGAAAGACTGACATGATGAGTTTCTTTAATGACGAAACTACCCTTACACGCATCATCAGTTCAGCGATTTCAAATTGGAATCACGAGGGTATTTTAATAAATTCATTAATGGTCACCACGAATTAAGAGAGATATCTCATCTTCTTTGCTTCTCTGGTTCTACTTCTTCCTCTCAGTTTACAATTCTGTGCTCCGATGGCGGCGGTTATCGGAAACGTGGCGTTGTTGCTCGACGTTAATTCTCATCGTGCGGTGGTTACTGATCGGAGAATTCGTTTGACGGTGGCTGATATCGTTCTTAATTTACAGAGTCAGAAGAGAGATTCGCACAGTCATGCCTACTACGCGGCTCTCTCCTCCAATAAGCCTCTGGAATCTGACGGAGATGCTCGGATTCGCCGGTTTTTGACTCGCGGAAAGGCGAATTCCAGGGCTAACGCTGTCGATTTCGACGACGCGGGATCCAGCGACGAGGAAAGCGGCGGCGACGGTGGTGGTGGTGGTGACGGAATGGAGACGGATGAGGAGGAGAAAGCTTACGATTTGGAGAAGGAGAGGAAGAGGAGAGCAAAGGAATTGCAGGATATGATGGAGCTTGAGAGGAAAGCGGAGGAGTTGCAGTATAAGGTTGAGGAAGAAGGGGAAGATTCCGAGGAGAAGAAGAGGATGAGGGTGAAAAGAGAGCTCGAAAAGGTGCGTCTTTTTAGGGTTCTTATTGCTCACTCACTCACCTTAATGTTGATATTACTGAGACAAAAGTTCAAATTAGTATTAAGTTGAAAAAGCTTCTGAAATGTGAGTTTTTTATATATATAATGAACAGTCATGGATTAGTTTAGTTTATCTTAGTGGAAGCCATGTGAGGATGAAAGTTGAAGTTTTTTTTTTTTTAAAAAAATGCAATTTTAAGAGCTGGTGATGTGCTCATAGAAGAGACTGGTGAGAGCAGGTAGCTCAGGAGCAAGCAGAGAGAAGAGCAACTGCGGAATTGATGTTTGAATTGGGTCAAAAGGCTTATGGTAAAGGAATGTATGGACGAGCAATAGAGTTTCTTGAAGGAGCTCTTACCATTATCCCAAGGCCAACACTCTTTGGTGGTGAGGTTGGTTTGAAAAAAAAACACCAGTTAGGTACTTTTTTCTAATTTTGAAAAAAAAAGGAGTTGATTTTGCTAATGATCTCTGGGGGGGATTGATTTTCCAGATTCAAATTTGGTTAGCTATGGCATATGAGGCCAATAATCGCCACGCTGATTGCATTGATCTTTATCAGCAACTAGAGAAGAGACACCCGAGTCCTGGTATTCGTCGTCAAGCCTCTGAACTTAGGTATATCTTGCAAGCACCTAAGCTCAAGATCTCTCAAGAGGAAATGGTTACTATACCCATGATCGGTTCAAGTTACGACAGGTGAGTTAAGAACTTAGGCTTCCTGGATTGACTTATATGTGCTATGTCCCCGTGGCTAACGCATATCAAACGTCACTTGAAATGGTTTTTGTGTTATATATGTGCACAGCTATGCAGTGACGTGGAGTGACAAGGATAGGGATAAGGAGCGGCGAATGAATGAATCGACTACGAATCAGCTTGGCACGAGTCAAGACTTTCTAGGAAAGCTCTTGGTTTGGCGACCACCCGTGGGGATGGAGAAGAACCAAGCCTTTTGGCTTGCTTTGACATTGTGGTTCGGTTTAGTTGGAGCAGCACTTTTCCTACAAAGATAAGTGAAAGAAAGGGAAAAATGCTTTCATTTCCTTTCAATTTATGGTTTGGTATCATTTCTCTCTCTCGCTTGTCTTGTAATTATAATTTGATCGATTTCATGTACAAATTTTTAAGGATACGAAATCATATCTCATTGTATATATATAAAGTATATGACATCTAGAAATTATAATATATCACTTTTTCTGTATTGCTTTAGTAGTAATATAGTGATTGTTATTTACAAAAGTTTTTACCAAGAACAAAATTTGAGGGAAATGAGAAGAGAGTTTTGGGGTCTTCAAGGTAAGAGTAGTGCAAGCTAAACAAGCAATGCCAAGCGTGCATTTTTCCTGTAGACTCTCGTGGTTTTTACTGTTGTATATTTTCTTTTTCAAACTACTAAATTCTCCTCTAAATTGAGGAATGAATCTTACGTCTTATGCTAAGCTTGTGTGTATTTACGTATTAGAACTACTTCTTCTAAATCTATACCATTTTTAACTCTATAAAAAGTCCTACTTACTTGTTTTTGGACTTGACTTATGATCATTGCTTAATTATAAGTTACACACACAAATATATATACTTAGTTAATCTTGCTTCAACGATTAACTTCAAGGAACTATAATTTCCGATTTAAAGCCTTATTACGATTCCACACTTGGTTTGGGTTGTGTTACTGACCTGAATCATGATATAAGATGTACGTACCACTCCGAAAAGCAACAACATCCCATACTTGTAAAAAAATTTTTTTTTATCATCAGTAGTACATCTCCAATATATGTTTCCATATTTTTCTCTATTTTAGAGTATCTCCAATGTATGTTTCCATATTTTTCTTTATTTTAGAGTAACTCCAAAATGAAGTTGTACGTATTTTACTCTAATGTAAGCTTCATTTTTATTCCAAAATGGAGTTATGACTAAAAAAATGGAGAAACTCTAGTTTTTGCTCCATATATAGAGTAACTCCATTTTTTACTCCATTTTGGAGTGAGATTTGAAGTAGGGTTGGAGATTATCTTGCTCCAAACTCTATTTTGCAGTGAAATTTGCAGTAGTGTTGGAGATAGTCTTACTCAATTCTAGTGTTTCACAATCATGTAGCATATCGGCCATCTCTATCGAATTGTCGCAAAAAACGGTTAAAACAGAGTTAACTTTATCTTCTAAAAAAAGAAAGTGCTCGTGACGCAAACACAGATGGTGAAATGAGTTTCTCTGATATTAATACTAGAAGTCTAGAACGTAACGCCTTTTTAGTTTAAGAGTTGCTTTATCTCGGATACTTCTCCGCCCCATTCTCTTATCCTATCATCAGCCATTGCAGCCTACATAACCAACACATATACCTTGCATTAGAAACATCAAAGGCTAGCTTTATTTTGAAACAAGTATGTATAGATTTTTTTTTTTTTTTAATGTTGTTGACTTTATACCTCTTTGTCCCAATTTGTTTTGCAGATCATCCACGTCAAGACTATTGTCTGAACCACGGTTCCCGTCAACATCCCGCACCAGATTCCCTAATACATCAAAGATTCCGAATCATCGGTCTCTTTAAGTTCTAAACTTCTTTACGTTTTCAAAGGAATTAATTAGATGAGAAAAGTCATAATATCAGTTTTACCTTTACACCAAAGTTGAGTTTGTATCCTAACAATAAACCAAATGGGATTCCAAACAAGTAATAGCATGCGATGTTAACGTACGCTACCACTGCTTGCCATCCAGCTCCCACAGCCACCCCTGATTTTACAGTTTATTACCATATTGCCATCGCATTTAGTAAGCCTTAAATTGATGGATTTCACGTAAAATTTAAGTAATGGTTTGAGATAAATAGATAGACTACCTGATAAGACAGGTTGGACATTGTTGATGACAATGGAGAGTGCAAGTATTGGTGTGAGTTCTTTAACAAGAATGATGACTTCTTCATCGCCCACAAATAATGATGGATATTGATCTCTAAAGATGAGTAAAACGATCGATACAACGAATCCGATCAGCGTCGATGTTATCACTGCCACTAGTAGTGAGAACTTCGCGGTTCTTGGATGGTTTGCTCCTAACTCGTTAGACACTCTCACACTGCACCAGTTTTGTGATCATTTCAAGTTTTGATATACTCAAACTTATACCTCAAGGAGAGGTTAAAGAATAAAGTTAAGAGTGATGCAGGTGTGAAAGGCATGTGTTTCTTACCTTACGGCTGTGTTCATCCCAATTGCAATCATGGCGGTCCATCCCAAAATGTTCATGCTTAGAAAAGAAGAGAAAAAAGAATGAGACTTAAATCCAACGAGAATATTTAGTATTACTATTTTTTTTTTTTTTAAGTTCTTGTGTATTCCCATGAACATGTTTAACAAGTTGACATAATTTATATATTCGACAGTCTATTTTAGTCTTTTGAAATTTAAAAATATCTTGATGGTCTAGCTGATGAGAAATTGAAAAGGTAAGTATAAATATTAGTCTATATTGAAATAACTAGATGATATGATCAATTATATATTTTAGTATATATTTTGATGATAAAAAAAAAATATATAAACTATTGCAGAAAAGTATGAAAATCAAAGATTTAATATAAAGGGTCCCTTAAATTAATCAGTAGGGTTTCACTGCCCAAGAAAGCAACAACTAAGTTAGATGACCATAAGAGAGATTCGAACGATTAAGTCTATTACGCTGCATAGTCCATGCACGATGAATTAATTATAAATATCCAACAGAATCTTGATTGATGATAACTTAAAAAAAAGGAAAAAACTGAACACTACACACCGTAAATGACGTTAAATGAGTTTTAAAAAAAAATAACATTTGACATAACGTGTCTACTTATAAAATTGAAATATTTTACCAGATGGAGAGTGCGGCTACAGAGACTTCAGCATTCTTCAAATATCCAGCAAATAATATGACTGCCATAAAATACCACACCTCCAAACTTCAAAAGTAAAAAAAATTAATCAGAAATTTCACAAAAAAAACTAATTTTTTTATAAAAAAATATAGACTCACCAGAGCATAACAGCAGAAGCCAAAGACAATCTAACGAAACTCCACAAGTTATGAAAAGCTTCCCACGATAATCCAGACCAAGCCTCACCGCACGTGCCACTAAATATGTACACGAGCTGTGCCACGACAATGAACCACCACGAGCCGTTAAGCACGACGGCTAGACCGGCCATTCCCCACTTGAGCTTCCCCACGACAAACCACGTGAGGGGCACGTGGAGAACAAGCGCAACCGCGGCAATCGCGGCCATGACCATTATCTTGCTTTGCGATTGGAGGAATTTAGCGGTTGGAAAATTAACGGCGTAAGCGAATATTTGCGGGATCATGTATATGGAAAAGATTCCGGCGGCGCTAGAAATAGCCGGCGTTTGGCCGATGGACGCTAGGATTGGGGCGGCGAAGATGTAGAGGAGAGAGAGGATAAGAGCGGTCACGTTTAGGATCACCCATGATCGTTGTAGGTAAACGCCAAGCATTTTCAATTGTCCCGCTCCAAACGCTTGTCCACATAGCGTTTCCAACGCACTTCCCATTCCAAGCTAGTCATGTTCACAATCGCAGCCATATCAACATTACAAAACAAGAAAAAGTAAGGAGAATACTGAAAAAATATTCAAACGTGAAATTTTCGTTATAGATGTACGATTGGTTGATTACAAAGTAAAAAAAAATAATTGAATTTGCATCCTTTTCCAAATATGTAATAATTTGTATTTATTTCGGAAAAGATAACACAAAAAATCATTTTGTTTGCATTTGTATTTATATTTTTGAAATGATAACTATACTAAACACTAATGTAATATAAATCGGTGCATAGGAAGTCGATAGTAGTCTAATGTAATATAACACACCAATTATAACCAAATCGGTTGATAAATCAATCAACAACTAATGTTTTGTTTCTGTGGCAGACGTACAACTAGACGTCCAAACGTCAACATCAAATCTTTATAAATGTTAAATTTTAACTTTTGACAGAAAACTACAAATAAATATCTAGAAACATTTCACCTAAAAGAATTCCTAACACCAATCTATGTCTGGCTCGATTTATGCACTAGTGTAAAGATTTTTTTGAATATCAATCAAACAATAATAAAATACTCTAAAGTATTTTATAAAAATGAAAGTAAATCAAACTAAACGTTTTGAATGATAAACGCAAAACTCGCAAATGTTATAAGGGGCGTGAATGTCATTTTAGTAAATTTACCATGACGCCGAAGGAGAAGCCGGCGATGACAGAGTTTTCAACGGAGACGGCGGCGAGAGAGATGGTGCTGATGTGGCCGGCGAAGACCTGAGTAACGGCGCCAAGAGAATATTGGGACATCGACGTGAAAATAGCGGGACCGGCCAAATACCATAGCTTTTTGGCCTCCACGTTAAACTCTTTGACGAATCCACCGACGGTTGTGATCGGAGAAATATCATCGGCGGTTGAGTAGGGAAGAAGGGTCGTCGGGTCGGTGGTCTCCGCCGTAGAGAGAAGTGCCTCCGTTAGATTCTTGTCTTTTCCCATGTCGATGAGAGAGACAAAGAGAGAGAGAAATGGAGAGAGATTAAAGGAGGTGAAAGACCAATGACCAAAGAGTGAGGATCTTAATTGGGATTAATCATTCATGAATTCAATAGAGAATGGGTATTGTTTATGTATTTCTGACAAAAATTTGCCTTTGTGTAAATGATATATATATATATATATATTCAACTCTCCAAACAAAGAGAAAGTTATCATTTAGCAACTAGCATTTATGTTCATACCAAAAAAACTAGCATTTGTGTCAAAAAAAAAAGAAGGGAAAAAAGCAGCTAGCATTTTAATAAACTAATTGGCAAATGTGGGGAAAAAAAATTGCTGTGTTGGCAATAAAAATACAGGAAGAATACAAATGTATTTTGGTCATCTTACTAAATGATATCTGTCCATTTGAAATCTGGTCAAATAATAATATTTGTCTATTACTAAGCAATCATATTTCATATTTATATTAATGTGGAACTTTTCAACAATTTTGGAAAAGAAAATATTGTGATTGTGCTTCATAGATAGCATGCAAATAAATTTGTTAATTGATAAGAAGTGTATTCAAATTATAACGACAAAAGAATATTGTTATCTGAATTGCCGTGAAGAATTTAATCTCTTTGTTTTGTTGGTGTTGTTGTTGTCAAATTAATTTAAAAAGACTGTGCGGTGAACAGGCAAGTTGGTGGCAAATAACTTACACAAATGATAAAATATAGAGATGTAAAATATATACGTTATGATGTCTAATGCCACATGCCAAAACAGTCGGTCTTAAAGTTTTCATGGGAGATACAAGCAACAAAGAAACAAATCTAAAATACGATCTAAGACGATAAAACCATATAAAATTATGAAAAATTAAGGCCTATGTATTAATCCGAGAGAGACGATGTCATCAATTCACGAGTTTTGAACAATTTATCTCGAATGCAATAGTTGTTTTTGTTAGCGCTTCGCTAAACACTACATTGCCAACATTAGTGCCTCTAATTCTGAATAAACTGGTGATAAACTTCAACGATTAATACTCATGGCGCCCATCAATGGCTTTCCTTAAAACAAACCCATTCGAGGCATGAACACTGAGCATACTATATGGAAGAAAATTTAACCAAGAGGTTAAGTACAAAATCGAGGCATGAATACTGATCATACGATTTATCCTGAATTTATTCGTACAGCTATAATATTGTTGAGGTTTAAATATGGATTCGTAGCTTTTTTAAAAAAGAAAAAAAGGATTCGTAGATGTTTTCATTAAATTTTGTATTCTTTACCTCTTCAAAAAGAAAGAAAATAAACTATGGGCTGAACCAAATGCCCACCTATTGACAAAACTAAACCCACGAAAACCAGTCTTTGTTTCCACTGTGAAGGCCTGTTAAAAAATCCGGAATCAAAGTAGTGGTTTTAGAAAAACACATAATAAGTGGATCTAGCAATGCCACACGCACTGGCTACAAATGTTGACGTACGCGCTTTCTACTATACTGTATATTTTTGTTTTCATTTTTAATTGAATAATTCATTGACTACAGTGTCAATGCGTTAATCATTAAGATATTGTTCTTTCTAATACTGTACTCATTTTTTTTCTTAGTTTGGAACCTAAAAATATTCCATCTTTCTCGAACATTTACTGTTGTATATGCCTATACTATGTCACAAAGTCATAAACAAATGATAGGAATTTCTGTTAAATCTCGAACTAAACACCCACGGGCGTTAATTTCCTTTTTCATTAACGCTTTCTATTTTTTTTTTCTTCCAGGCATTAAATAATTTAAAGAACACACGTAAGCCGTGTAGTCCACGCGCCGGTCAAATCGAAACCGTAGAAAAAACACAAAGCAAAAGCAAAGAAAAACGGACTTGACTAGCTTTGGACGATCGAGAGACAGAGAGAGAGAGACTTAACACTATTGCGAAGAAGACGATGAACATAGTAGTAGCAGCTTCAACAATAAACCCGTAGAAATCGATACTCTCGATTGATTGAAGTTTTTTTCCACCAGATTTCATTTCTAATGGAAGAAGAGAGCCGAATCGGGGACGAGCTCTCGATTTCGGTTCTCACGGCGGAGCGCCTCCGTGGAGCGGTGGATGAGGCTGAATCGTTCAAGACGGAGTGCGGTGAGGTTGGTAAGCAAGTGGATCGGCTTGCTCAAATGCTCAGGACGCTCGTTCGCCTTGTCACCGGTTCTCAGCAGGTTTACGACCGGCCGATTCGTCGAGTTATCGTCGATGTTAAGAAGAATCTAGAGCGAGCTTATGCTCTTGTTCGCAAGTGTAGAAGACTCAACGTAATCCGGCGAGTTTGCACTATCATCAACGCCGCCGATTTTCGCAAGGTGGTTAACCTTCTCGAATCTTCCAACGGTGACGTGAAATGGATACTGAGTGTGTTTGATTCCGACGGAGACGGAAGCTTCGGAGGTGGAATCGTGATCTCGCTACCACCGATCGCCACCAACGATCCGATTTTCCCTTGGGTCTGGTCCCTGGTCGCGTCGATACAGATGGGGAAATTGCCGGATAAAATCGACGCCGCGAATCAGCTTGGTTCGCTTGCCGGAGATAACGATAGGAACAAGAAGATCATCGTAGACGAAGGAGGTGTTCCTCCTTTGCTGAGGCTACTCAAGGAGAGCTCATCGGCGGAGGCGCAAATCTCGGCGGCTACTGCGTTAGGGTTTTTGGCTTGCGACGAGGATAAAGTGAGGTCTATTGTTAACGAGCTCGGTGTTCCGATTATCGTTCAGGTTCTTGGGGATTCTCCGGTTAGGGTTCAGATCAAGGTAGCTACATTGGTGGCAAGAATGGCGGAACACGATCCGATTGCTCAAGACGAGTTCGCTAGACAGAGCGTGATCAAGCCTCTGGTTACGCTGCTTTCGCTGGACGTCTTTGTGGATGATCTTCAAGTTCCACTGAGTAAGCATAATAGCATTCACTCTCTTGTTCAGATGAACAAAGACATTGAGAAAGATGCATCCTTGAAAATTTACAGGCCGTATAAGAGTTCTAAGTCGAATGTGTATCGTGACATTGGTGTTAGTGGAAGTAGAACAACAGGGAATTTCAAGAAGGAGAGGGATAATGAGAATCCAGAAGTGAAACATGAGCTTAAAGTAAACTGTGCGGAAGCTCTATGGATGCTCGCTAGAGGGAATGTAGCAAACAGTAGGAGGATAACGGAGACGAAAGGTTTGCTTTCTTTGGCGAAGATAGTGGAAAAAGAAGTCGGAGAGTTGCAATACAATTGTTTGATGACGCTAATGGAGATAACCGCTGCTGCAGAGTCCAATGCTGACCTTAGACGAGCAGCTTTCAAGACTAATTCCCCGGCTGCTAAAGCTGTTATTGACCAGATGTTGTGGATAATCAAAGAAGTCGATAGCCCGATCCTGAAAATCCCAGCGATTCAATCGATAGGGTCATTGGCTAGGACGTTCCCGGCAAGAGAGACGAGAATGATCGAGCCGTTGGTGGAGAAACTCGGTAGTAGCGACCAAGAAGTGGCGATAACAGCTGTAATTTCGTTGCAGAAATTCGTCTGCCCCGAGAATTTCCTCTGTGCAGAGCACTCGAAGAACATAATCGAATACGGGTCAATCCCGTTGTTGATGAAGCTGATAAGGAACTTTGAGCAGCAAGTGCAGTTACAATGTCTGGTTCTGCTCTGTTACCTATCGATGAATGCTAGTAACCACGAGCAATTGGAACAGGCTAAGGTTTTGACGGTGCTCGAAGGAGCAGAAAGGTTGGCGAGTCTGCAGAATCCAGAGTTGAGGGAACTTGTATCGAAAGCTATATATCAGCTAAGTCTATACAATGCAGGAAGTCACAGCCAAATGCTATCTTTTGTTGGTCCTTAAAAAGCAATATAGTTTACAAGCTTGTTTGTTGGATTCTGGTACAGACAGAATCTCCATTGTTAGATGATCACAGGGAAAGAGCAAAAGCAAAATCTCTCATTTTGTTGATCATTGATTGATCAATCCTGCATTGTACATTACACGAAAACAAAACAAAAGTTAGATGGAAGGGTAATAAAACTGGCTTTGCTCTGTCTCATTTCGAATATTTATTTAGTTTTGTATTAATCATTTGAATGGTGTTTACTACTAATAACAGATGGAAACTGGTGTATCATTCTCTATAATTACCGCAAACTATTTTTAGATTGTTTGGTCTAATTTACACTTTTAAGTTATTAAATTGATTACTCTATTGTTTTGTCGAAAAAAAGAAGAAAATTGATTACTTTATTGTAATAAAATAGTTTAAGAGCTAATACTATGATAGATAGAGACCATATGTTTAGACTATGTTTTGTAGAGAGATATCTCATATATTGTCAGTAGATAATAGAATATTTTTCTTCTAAAATTTCGTTTTGAGCGTCAATTCACCTATATACTAATGTCTGATGGATAACTTTTAGAATTAGATTTAAATCTTGAAATCAAAAGTCACTATAAGTTCATTAGGGAATAGTGGTGTATTGCCTACTTAAGTTTCTCCTAAAATCGTAACCTTTTAATTCACCAAACACCCAACTTTGGTTTTTGTCTTCTTTTGGCAAATTAATCTTATAAAGCTTTTGTATTATGATGATACTTTTCTGTGTAATTGATAATATGTTGTTGCTTTCTATAGTTCCTCTTTGTCTCTCCATAGATAATTAGTTAGTTAAATGTTTCTTTTAGATTTTTTATTTGTCTTCGACAACAAATAGAGGTGTATCTCTCAATTCTCAAAGTGTAACAGTCCATGAGCATCATCACTCGCATATAGCCTCAAGTTATCCGTCTTGACTTCATAGGATCTTTGATATTGAGAGAATCTCAACCTCTTCGAAATGCCATGGTTGGTTTTTGCGTTGATGTAGTTAGTTTCCTTTGTTTTGAGGCATTTTTGTATTCTTCAGTCTTGAGGCAAAGCTAATAACCGGTTTATATTTATATGATCAAAGGCAGTGAAACAAAATCACAATTCCTTGTCAACAATTAACATAACCACATAAATCACGGATTGATCCACAGTGACATGAGAAATATTACTAGTGGAAACATCAAACAATTTATAAGATAACAAGTTCCTGTTTTTTATCCCATATTTTATGAAATCCCTAATTGATTTACCTAATTAATCCCATTTTATTTAGTTGGATTAGTGAAGTACATTAAATTATTTAACTAATTTTTGGAACCAAATATTTATAGGTAATGAAAGGTCTGGATAAGGTCTTTTTACTTTTATAATGTAAGAGTGCTAACGGTTGCTTATGATTGAGGAACAAGCAATTGCTAATGTCACAGGTCATTCCCCATTAACTCATTTCTATTATTACTCAACAATTCACCAGCTTTTTCTATTCGTGGTGTTATGAAAATTTATACTTAACATAATCAATGTCATATTATTAGTAATCTGGTCTTGGGTATCTTTATACTAATATGCAGCTATACCTTTCTGTGTATAAAGTTAATTAAAACCGAGATGTTTCATGCATCTTTCATGACATATAAAGAATATATAAACATACACACAAATACCTTGTATAGATTTCTGGTCATTTTTTTAATAATGGTTCAACACTTTTTAGTTGGCATTTGGGTTACCATTTTGGATTTTGTGTAGCAACATATTTAAATATTGATCTTTACACTAGCTTTTCATCTTTCTATTAATTTGGAACCTATTTAAAGAAAAAAGGCTTAAAATTATTGCTCATGAGAATTATTAATTAACGACGGAAAGAATGTCTTTTAAACCTACGAAAAAGGTGTAGAAAGAAAAGACATAAGTGTCTGATTGGTTTCATGTTGCTTGTGTAGATTTATAGAATTAGAATTCAGTCTAAGATGTGTCACATTGTACCGGCATTTATGTTTGGGGAAAACTTATAGTAAGTTTTCTAAAATTTTATAATAATGGCTTTAAAATAAACTTAACAAAATAAAAATTTGGGTGTTGTGAGTTTTGTATAGAGCATCCACCTACAACCTGTAAAACGTAATTGATAGGAAAGAAATCAAAATCAACACCTTACTTCTTGCCTTTCGGAGAATTGGATTTACGGTACTTTGGTGGGTGAATTGGTCATATGTTTATGGTTTGAATAGGCAAGTATTCAGCCTGAACCAAACTTTTAGATATTTGGAGTTTTAAACTTATTATCAACGACTAGTAAAAAATCTATTGTCAAATGCTATAGCCCGATGTATGTTTCCGATTGCTCACAATGGAATCGAGTTTACGCCTTGTTCTTTTGGAATTACAAAGGGTATTTCTGAAAATAGAACAAGAAAAAGGGTTAGTTAGGTGAAAGTATTGCTATATAAACCGTTCTACAAACTACCATTAACACAGCAAAAATATTAAGAAAAATATGAAGACAATGAAGAGTTCGCCACTTTTAGCTATCCTGCTCTGTGTCATTATCGTAGCCGCCGCCATCTCCACCATCTCTGTCGAGGGCCGTAAACATCACGTAAAGAAGATCAAACCCAAACACCGTCGTCATTCCAAAAATACCCCTACCGGCTCACCTGCACCCGCACCTTATCCGTCCACCCATGAGGGTGTTTTCGACATCCTCTCCTTTGGTGCCAAGGGAGATGGAGTCTCCGACGACTCAAAGGTATGCAACAAACATAATTCATATATTTTCAACATCAATGTTTTGTTCTAAAGCAATAGAAATATTAGTAGGAGGTCTCGATTGTTTGTTTGCATTTGCGTTTACTTTAATAAACTCAAAACGTTATATATATTTAAGCACAACTCTTTTGCTAATTGTAAAATGTAGACGAAAAACTTAAGTGGAAGGAGACCCGTTTGGGGCTTGCGTTTGCATTTTGCACAAATGAATTACGAAAACAGAAAAAAAAATGTTTTATATATCTAAAATATAAGTTTTAAAGATATATATGTATGTAGTTATTTTCCTGATTTGATTATGACATTGTATTATTGCGAGCTGCGTAGGCATTGGTCGGAGCGTGGAAGGCGGCTTGCGAAGTGGCCGGAGGGAAGATAGAGATTCCGGCAGGGAAAGAGTTTATGGTGAAGCCGGTGACGCTGCAAGGGCCGTGCAAAGAGGAAACAGTGATTCAAATAGAAGGAACCTTAGTGGCTCCGGGTAAGATAGGTTCATGGCCTAAGTCAAGCTTGTTTCAATGGCTTAACTTCAAATGGGTCGGCCACGTCACCATACAAGGCTCGGGGACATTTGATGCTCGTGGCTTTAACTGGTGGAACTTAGACACTTATCAAACTCACGTAAGGTTTTTTCTTTTCGATATTGAAACCGCATAGTAGATATTGTTAGAATTTAATCTGGATATGATGCTCAATATTTATTTTTCTATTGAATTAAACAAATTAAAAAAATATTTACAAATTTAAAATACAAACTTAATATAAAATTAAAAATTTCTATATTTTAGTTAGAATCCACATGATCGATTTTACATCTACATTTTATAGAGATTTTCATATCGTACATCAAGTTCCAAATCTGAAAAAATAAACAAACCAATAATTTTTTAAATATTATCAGTCTTTTATATTTTTAAATATCGCCATGATGTTTTATCAACCTATGTAATAATTGCTTTTCAAAAGTTCAGATTTGGGATATTAATGGAGACTGTTCGGGAAAGAAAATTTAATTCAAATGATTTAGTGTAAAAAGGAAAAAAAACTATTTTAATATATTACATTGCATGGTTTAATAAAGTTTTAGACTTCTATACTGATGTCTTCTTAACTGTTAACGTTTTCTTTTCTATGTTATAATTTCTTAGACTTATATATGTCTTTTTTAACGGTGTTGCTTCAATCTTCTTCTTTTGTTTTCAGAAGAGAAATAAGTATATCCCACCAATGAAACCAACGGTAAGTCTATTTTTATTCAATAATGTTATTATAATACATATTCATAAAATGTTATATGTATATAGATTGGTATATGCCTATTGATGGCTTATTTTATACGTATAGGCACTTAGGTTTTATGCAAGTGATAACGTGACGGTCCGTGACATAAGCATCGTGAACAGCCCACTGTGTCACCTGAAGTTTGATAATTCCGACGGAGTCAGAGTCAACAACATAACCATCTCTTCACCGGAAAATAGCCCTAACACCGATGGCATCCACCTCCAAAACACACGTAACGTCGAGATTCAACACTCCAACATCGCTTGCGGTAATTCATACTCTTTTACTAACAATTTTTATTTACTTGCTTTATAAAATAACTATATATGTTTTGTTAAAAGGAATAAAATAAAAGAACTATATAATACCATGGATTATGACGTTCTCAAAATTAAATATCATTCTTAAATTTTTCTGTCTCACTGATGCTAAATAGAATATATATATATATATATATATATATATATATATATATAAATGTATGCTTATAATAGATACCTTTATCAAATGTTTCTGATTGGTAGTTTATGGTTGATACTCGGAAAATTTTAAATTTTCTATACTTTAGTCGACTTTTTACCAGTAAAAACTATAAAAATAACACCAAGAACGCTTTTTTCTAAAATAAAAAATGCGGTTCCGCTTCAACAATTACATATGAAAGAAGTATTGAATGAGAATTTTGTTCTGCCATTTTTATCGTCCATTGCTCCAATGTTATGCAACTCTATCATATACAAAAAATATAATTGAAAATATAATTGAACATAGTGGTTGCCACGTTGGGACGCCAAAGTGAAAAAAACACTATTAATGAAGAAAGATATAAGAAATGTAAAATCCTTTATAAAGTATCATTAAATAAAGACATCAAACAGGAAAAGACATCATTGGTTGAAGAAATACACTTAACGGTATAACTGTCACCCAAACTAACTTTTTATGCAAACAAGCAAGCATGCAGAATGAAAAAGCTCTCTTTCCTTTAATTTATTCATAACCTTTATAGATAAATTAAGAGGGATATGTGGACCAAACATTCTAAATGTTTTAATATTTATTTAAATAAGTGAGGTTATATGGACCAGAGAATCTAAATGTTTAAATACTAAACACAAACCACACTATAATAATTTTAATAACCATTCTTATAGGATGTAATTCTAATTTGAAAATTTAATCCTTTTTAATAAGTATCCTTTTTATACAGGAGACGACTGTGTATCTATTCAAACCGGCTCCTCCAATGTACATATTCACCACATCAGCTGTGGCCCTGGCCATGGCATCAGGTATATTATATATATAAATTATTGTGCCAGATATATATGTAAAATAATTTAAATTAACTTTCACTGTATTACTTTTGCAATTTTTACTGATTCATTTTTTATACTTAATATTTAAAGGGCTTAATTTTTGGTATTTGTTTTTGGTTTGTGATCACAGCATAGGAGGTCTAGGGAAAGATAAGAGTGTGGCATGTGTGTCTGATATCATTGTTGAGGATATTTCTCTGCAGAACACTCTTGCTGGTGTTCGAATCAAGACTTGGCAGGTATTTATAGAAAGGCTTTTTTTTTACTTATGTCGGGAGAGCAGGATAAAAAAAATAATCGGTTCGACTATATAAAAACAGTAAAATTTAACGGGTTTCTTCATTTTCAATTTAATTTTGAATCACTTTTTTAGTTTGTTGATTAGCTCCATTTTAACCGAAGTAATCAAACAGGCTAATTTAAATTAGATACAAGATTTCATTTATTTATTTTGGTGAATGACGTGGAATTACTATCTCTAGGGAGGATTAGGGGTCGTCAAGAACCTAACATTCTCGAACATACAAGTAACGGACGTGAAAGTACCGATAGTAATAGACCAATATTACTGCGACAAGTCCAAATGTAAGAATCAGACCGGTGCAGTGTCTATTTCCGGAGTTAAATACAACAACATCGTCGGTAGTTTCACGGTGCAACCGGTACGTATCGCATGCAGCAACAACGTACCATGCATGGATGTGGATCTTCTGGATATAAGGCTAAGACCTTCCGGAGGAATCAGAGGGTTACAAACTCATCAACAGCAACAAGCTTTGTGTTGGAACTCGTATGGGAAAACACAAGGGCCTTTGGTTCCTTCAAGCATTGGTTATTGCTTGAAGAAGAGTAATACTGGCCGTGGTTATTATCCCAAGAGATTTATAGCTTCGTCGTCCCATGACAAAATTTGCCCTTCATAAAATCTTTAATCAAATTTAGGGTCATTAATTGTATTGGCTGAAAAGATTTTAACTTTTTTGTTATGTATCTTCTCGTGCTAGAGATCAGAAGAGTGCTCGATCAGAGATGCCACCGATTTTAGCCCTAGGTATCTAGTTTTTTCTTTCTTTTTTTTCCCTTTTTAAAGTTATGTTTATTTTGAGTGATTATGGTGTTTCTTTTTGCTTCCCTTCTGCAACTTTTGTGGATGTGAGAAGGTGATGGCTCTTGTACCAGCTTTTTTTTTTCTCTTTCTATAGCATTATGATGTATGATTCCAATTTTAGAGGCTTAATAAAATATTACTTTACATATTGCATGTAATATATAGTTAACAAATTTTCTTAGGTTCGCGTATCTAATATTAGTTTGTCACTACAGTTTAATAATATCATTACTATTTCTGTTTCACCATCTAATTAAATCCAGTGGAGTGTAAAATGTAAATTAACGGAAGAAAAAATGTATTACTGTCCAAATATTGTTTAGGATTTTTGTTAATATATGCTCGTTGATATCTAAAAAGAAACAAACCTCTAAAGTGAATGTGCAAGCTCTGGTTTTAATAGGATTGAATTGATTAGCAAGTTGATATGAAGGAGAGTTAAGAACACTAGAAACTGCTAAGACGAAAAATGGGAAAAATTGTAAGATAGGTCAGGATTGAGAGAATATTGAACATTCATTCACAAAAGATCGACAAAATTACTTTTTAATTTTCTTAAAAAAGCTACAAACAAAATGGACTCTTAGCTAAAATTTAGAATTATTTGTTAGAATAGTGGAGGGTAGAACCAACTGATAGATAATGCTTTGGCTTCGGTGGAAAGACCACATTCTCTCTTCTATATATAATTTTATTGGCTACTAACCACGAAACCTAACTTTTGATATAACAACAATCATCCATTATTTAAGAAGGACTGTAAAGAAAAGTAAGATAGAATATTGGAAGTAAGAATCTCTACAAAAGTCATGAGTAATGTGAGGCAGACGATGAGAGTGATAAGAGTGTATCTTCACTCTTCACCGTCCATTTCGGCTTGTCGCACGCGCATGTGATATCTCTCTTCTTTTAATTGTTTTTGTTAATTAATTTCCGATAAAGGGATATGATTACATATATAATTAACCAAATTAAAATATTATTTTTATACGTCAGTGAAGAAACATTATCAACAAGAATTTGCAAACTGTAAGTTTTAAAGACCGTATATACACGTCCTGGATTATACATGAACACTTAATTTAATTAAATACCAATTTATCTACTTTTTTTTTTAGCTTCTACGTGCTTTTCTTTTTGTTGATATCAACTCGAATTATCCTTTTCAAAAAGAAAAACAAAATCGCGCCGTTCATTGTCCAATTACAATGGGCCTTTTATGCTTTAGCCCATCTACAAGTTTTAATTTCAGCCCATCCATTTTTAACGCGGTAATTTTGGATGTTGAAGCTAAAAAACAATGGAATCAGTTATCATCAATCCTCTCGGATAATCCGTCCCGCGTTAAAAAAAAAACAAAAAAAACGGAATCGAAAATTACTACGTTTCTTCACGTGAGACTCACGTGTTCATTTGGAAGGAAGGTAAAACAACCCTAAAGGAGAGTCATTTCTGGGTCGAGAAGCTGCGAGTTCGAGAATCGCTGATAGCGAGAGAGAGATAGTGTGGACTGTGGAGATAGGTACGTGAATCTGCGCTTTTTCGATCTCTGCGTATAGAACCAATCTGTTCATGTTAAAAGTTTCGATTTTTTTTTTTCTTACAATTTCAATCTGGTGTCTGCTTAAATCAATCGATTCCCTTTCCTCGTTTAGTCAATTTCAAGCTGTTTAAAGATGAACAGAAGCTGATGCTTACTTCTTCTAAAGTTTCGAATTTGTTGTTTATTCTTTCTTTTTATGTTAGCTCATTGTTTCGATTCCGTTGCTCTGTCTCAAGCTTGAAGGAAAGAAAATGGCAGACCAAGAATCAGATAAGAACATCGAGATTTGGAAGATTAAGAAGCTAATAAAGGGTCTTGAAACCGCAAGAGGTAATGGAACAAGTATGATCTCTCTTATAATGCCTCCACGAGATCAGGTATCTCGTGTCACTAAGATGCTCGCTGATGAATACGGAACCGCTTCAAACATCAAGAGTCGTGTAAACCGTCAGTCTGTTTTATCAGCCATTACTTCAGCTCAACAGAGGTTGAAGCTCTACAACAAAGTCCCTCCCAATGGTCTTGTTCTGTACACTGGAACCATTGTAACCGACGATGGAAAAGAGAAGAAAGTGACGATTGATTTCGAGCCTTTCAAACCCATAAATGCTTCCTTGTACTTGTGTGACAATAAGTTCCACACCGAGCCTTTAAACGAGCTTCTTGAGTCTGATGACAAGTTTGGTTTCATTGTTATGGATGGAAATGGAACCTTGTTTGGTACTTTGAGTGGGAATACAAGAGAGGTTCTTCATAAATTCACTGTCGATCTTCCTAAGAAGCACGGAAGAGGAGGACAATCTGCGCTACGGTTTGCTCGTCTTAGGATGGAGAAGAGACATAACTACGTGAGGAAAACAGCAGAGCTTGCCACTCAGTTTTACATTAATCCAGCTACGAGTCAGCCAAATGTCGCTGGTCTTATACTAGCTGGTTCTGCGGATTTCAAGACCGAGCTAAGCCAGTCAGAACTGTTTGACCCTCGTCTTCAAGCTAAGATATTGAATGTGGTTGATGTTTCTTACGGAGGAGAGAATGGTTTTAACCAAGCGATCGAGTTGTCTGCTGAGATTCTATCTAATGTGAAGTTCATACAGGAGAAGAAACTGATTGGGAAGTACTTTGAGGAGATTAGTCAAGACACAGGGAAATATGTTTTCGGTGTAGATGATACTTTAAAGGCTCTAGAAATGGGTGCTG
The DNA here is from genome assembly GCF_000478725.1 of Eutrema salsugineum. Taxonomy (NCBI): domain Eukaryota; kingdom Viridiplantae; phylum Streptophyta; class Magnoliopsida; order Brassicales; family Brassicaceae; genus Eutrema; species Eutrema salsugineum. The sequence goes on along the minus strand of NW_006256547.1, from coordinate 6,342,381 downwards.
TTGAAACTCTTATAGTGTGGGAGAATCTGGATATAAATAGGTATGAGTTAAAGAACAACACGACCGGGGAAATAGTGGTTAAGCATTTGGGAAAGGATCAAGAGAACGATCAAAGCAATTTCCACGATGCAGAGACCAATGCGGAGTTGGAAGTTCAAGATAAGATGCCTCTGCTTGAATGGTTTGCTAATGAGTATAAACGTTTTGGTTGTACGCTTGAATTTGTGACTAACAAGTCCCAAGAAGGATCACAATTTTGCAGAGGCTTTGGTGGAATTGGTGGATTGTTGAGGTACCAGCTTGATATGAGGTCTTTCGATGAATTGTCGGATGGTGAAGTTTATGAAGATTCAGATTAAGTGGGAAAATTATGGTTTAAGGTCTCAAGAAGGATTTGAAGTTGGGGAAAAAAAGAAAGAAGAGAACTTCTGTTTGTTTTTACTTTTACTTAGTCATCTGTATTATCTTCCTTTTTGAAAGTCTCTCTATTTGATTTCATCATGTCGTCTCTTAAAATGGTTTTGAAACAGTGGTTAAACATAAGAGAAATTTGATCCTCTTTATCTGCAATTTTGAAGACCTGTTTCTCAAGTTCATCTTTTGCTTTGACCAAGATCAACGGCAATGTACAATTTTTTTTTCTCTTTGAAGGTAATTAAGCAACATCAATGTTTTCTTTAAACAAAATTTAACACTTAACGGTAATATTCTAATTAGTCACAATGAAAATCACCATTAATAAGCTTACCTTATGTAAATGTTCTCAAAATTTCACAAACTGGAAAGTAGCCGTTGGATTATTGGAAAAGAAAAGGAAACCAAAAAAGAATACAAATAGCCAAATCCTTGTTCTAGATTTCACAATCTTTTGTATCTTTTGTTTTTCTTTCTCTATAGAATCTGTGATGAATCCTAAAAGATGTGCTGCTTGCAAATATCTGAGAAGAAGATGTCCAAAAGATTGCTTCTTCTCACCTTACTTCCCTCCAAACGATCCTGACAAATTTGCATATATCCACAGAATCTATGGTGCTGGAAATGTTTCCAAAATGCTTCAGGTATGTAAATCTCTGTTTGTGTAACTCTTCTAAATCCCAAATTAAGATAACTTTATTGTATAAATAGTTTATAATGGACTTTGGTGATCTTTTGACAGCAACTTCCTGTTCAGACAAGAGCTGAAGCAGTGGATTCTTTGTGCTTTGAAGCGAAATGCAGAGTAGAAGATCCTGTTTATGGATGTGTTGGGATTATTTATTTTCTACAAACTCAAATTCAGAAAACCGAATCTCTTTTGGCTAAAACTCAAGCTGAGATCGCTGTTGCTCAGATCAAGCATAGCCAAGCCCAAAATTCTGAATTTATGTAGTATCTTAGTTTCATCTATAAATTTCCAAATAAAGTCTCTGTTTCTGATTGCATCTTCTCTCTTGTATGCATTACGATCAAACATTTCCTGTTTCCTTCAATATGTATTTCTTTTTCTTAAGAGTTAATGCTCATTTTACAACAAAAACAGAATAGTGAATGATCGATATGAAAATTCCACTAACATTTATATATCAAACTCATACATTTGAAGACCGTTTACGATGCTAAATTAAGGCCATTAATACCCCAAATCCAACTTCATGTTTCTACGTTCTACAGTTATTGAAACATTTTAAGTACTATTACGCACAACAGGTGTCGAATCAAGTTTACTATTTTCACTACTTCAGCAAATCGATACTCCATTCCTTTTACAGTTAAATGACATTGCACTACTTTTCCGGGAGCTTTTCTTGTATAGTTACAAAGATTACATATGAATCTGTTTAATAGAGGAAAAAATTATATGTCAAAAAGACACTGAACCTTCAAAATCAGCCTGCATCCCACTTGGAGAACATAATGTGATGCTGGCTCCACGTTTCGTGCCTTTCATCCACTCTGTCCCTGCTTTCGGCTTCAAACGAAGTATTGGTGTTTGGATCAGAATACATAAAATCAACCAAGTTCGAAACTTTATCCACTTCCCGTTCCCGGGCTTGCTCCAACAGTTGGATCATACAGGCATTATGTTCTTGAATAGGATTGATACTATAAACATGGATCATGCGTACGAAGTACCTCAAACCGTCTTTTACATTTCCGATGTTTGCACAAGCAGATAAGACACCGACAAAAGTGATGGCATCTGGTTCTACGCCTGCTTCTTCCATCTGATCATACAGATCTAAAGCTTCTTCTCCACAACCATGTACTCCCAAGCTAGTGATCATCGAATTCCAAGTCGCTAAACTCTTACTTTGCATTGCATCAAAGACTTTCCATGCGTCCTGCAAGCTTCCACATTTGCTGTACATATCGATCAGAGCGGTTCCAAGGAAACAATCAAGTGGGAAACCGTTTTTGTGAGCATAGTCATGAACCCATCTTCCCATAGACAAGCTTCCTAGCTGAGTAGAGGCCTGCAACATACTAACTATTGTAAACTCATTGGGCTTGACTTCATCAACTTGCATTCTCCTGAAGAGCTGAAACGCCTCGTCGGGTCTACAGTTCTTGACGTAAGCAGTGATCATTGCAGTCCATGAGACAACGTTTCTGGTTGGCATTTGGTTGAATATGATTTCTGCAGAATCTAATTGCGAATTGGAGACAAGACCATAGAGCATAGTAGTCCATGAAACAATGGTTCGTCCAGGCATTTTATCGAACACTTTACGGCCACAATCTGGTTTTCCACACTTTAAGTAGAGATCCATGAGAGTGTTTTGGAAGAACACATCCGAGAAAAACCCGGACTTGATGGCTAAGCCATGGACTTGGGTGCCTAGACGAAGAGATGAAGACGCGAGACAAGCTTTGATAACGAAAGGGAAAGTGAATTTGTCAAGCTGGGATTGATGAGAGAGCATGAGGATAAAGAGAAGGAGAGCTTCACGAGGCTTGTCATTGACAGAGAGAGATCTGATCATAAGGTTCCAAGTAAAAGTAGAGGGAGACTGAAGTTGACTGAAGACGAGAGAAGCGTATCGGGTCTCTCCCAAGGAAGAAGAAACACTGATGAGCTGACGGACAAGTAGCTGATCGTTGGTGAGATTGTATCGGATGATTTTAGCGTGAATCTGTTTCAACTGAGAGAAATTTGAACAATTTCTGAGAAAGAAAGAAGCTTTGTCAGATCGAAAATGCGGAGGAGAGAGAAGACTTGGTGGGGAAGACGGCGACGGAGCCGCCATGGATTAACGATAATCCCCCCAATTCACGCTCTCTCCTCGAGTGATCTTGTGTGGATGATGAATTGATGATGAAGATGACTCGCATTTAAACGACGTCGTCGTAGGAAATGAAATTGTTTTTTTTTTTTAAAGAAAATATAAAAATGAGTGAATATCCATTAGAAGTCGATCCTCTCGAAGCAGAAGAGGAGGAGGAGGTTTTTCTTAAATCTAGGGTTTATGCTTAGGGATCAAAGTAGATTTGGGGATTTTAATCAAAAATGGTTACGAGCAGCGATCAAATCCAAGATGTCTCCGATGATCAACAGAAACGATCGGAGATCTACACCTACGAAGCACCATGGCAGATCTACGCAATGAACTGGAGCGTTCGTCGCGATAAGAAGTACCGTCTCGCCATCACCAGCCTCATCGAGCAATACCCGAACCGCGTCGAGATTGTGCAGCTCGACGAATCCAATGGTGAGATTCGATCTGACCCTAATCTCTGCTTCGAGCATCCTTACCCACCAACCAAAACCAGTTTCATCCCCGATAAAGAGTGCCAAAGACCCGATCTTCTCGCTACCTCAAGCGACTTCCTTCGTCTATGGCGAATCTCCGACGACGAATCACGCGTTGAGCTCAAGTCTTTTCTCAACAGCGACAAGAACAGTGAGTACAGTGGTCCACTCACCTCTTTCGATTGGAATGAAGCTGAGCCGAGACGAATCGGGACATCTAGCATCGATACGACTTGTACGATCTGGGATATTGATCGTGAAGTTGTTGATACTCAGCTTATTGCTCATGATAAGGAGGTTTACGACATTGCTTGGGGTGGAGTCGGCGTCTTCGCCTCTGTTTCAGCTGATGGATCGGTGAGGGTTTTCGATCTCCGTGATAAAGAGCATTCGACGATCATCTACGAGAGCTCTGAGCCGAGTACTCCTTTGGTGCGTCTTAGCTGGAACAAGCAGGACCCGAGGTATATGGCTACTGTGATCATGGACAGTGCTAAAATCGTGGTCCTTGACATTCGGTTTCCGGCTGTTCCTGTTGTTGAGCTTCAGCGACATCAGGCAAGCGTAAATGCCATAGCTTGGGCTCCTCATAGCTCCTCACACATCTGCACTGCTGGAGATGATTCTCAGGCTTTGATTTGGGATATTTCTTCCATGGGACAGCATGTTGAAGGTGGTCTTGATCCGATTCTTGCTTACACAGCCGGCGCTGAGATTGAGCAGCTTCAGTGGTCGTCTTCTCAGCCTGATTGGGTTGCCATTGCCTTTGCCAACAAGCTCCAGATTCTCAGGGTCTGATTTTGTTGGTATGGATCTCTGGCAAATATAGATGACCGTAGCTTATTGTTTGTTTGCTAGATTTATGTTGGTCATTGTCTTGAAGAATGTGAGCCTTTGCACTGACTCTTAGCTGTTGTTGATTAATGATTGTTATAACAAGGTTGATTGATCTTCCTCTCACAGTGTGATCTTTACAAGTATCATCTGCAAGGACTATGTACCTTCATAATTGTGAATAACTATTAGCTTTGAATTTAGTCTTGATAAAAATCTCTCTTTTTCCCCCTCCCAACCTAAAATTAGTTAGCATAACTTGGAAGTGGTTTTAAAATAGAGAGCAAGCTACATGGAGAACTTGATTATCATCAACATTTATGTTTCTATGCCCCTTGAGCTTACAGAGTTGCAAGATTCTGAAGGCATCTATGATGGTAGTTCTTAACAGAGTTGTTTCTGCCTCACCATAGTTTTGAGTGTTTAGCTTTCTTCTTTAGTTGTTATAAGCTTTGTCTTTGATGTCCATGCCGAGTTGCGCATTTTTCCAACGATGCTTATACACTTTACGGGTATGTAGATCAGGGGCAACATGAACTATGTAATCATCACGTTTTACCCTCCATACTTTTGATATTTATTAAGAAAGTTGATATTATGTAGTATGGTTCACAATCATATGATGGTTTGTGTTCATCGTAGACTTATAATTTCGTAAGACCTCTGCGCTAAAAGTCTGAACTTTCAAGGCAGACAAATGGAGAAGACTCAGCCTTATCTTTATATAACCGAAACCACACACACACATACGATGAAGAAGCCCAAAGTGAAAAGCCCAAAATCAAAAATAGTTTTTAAGGAAGAGACTGTGTGAATTTGTGATCATAAAAACGTGAAGATTGCAAGAGTGATAACCACAACCATACAAACAAATAAGAAAGCTATCCGGAATCTAATCTTCTTTGCCTCCAACTCATCATTTCCTTTTCCTATATTACCACCTCTCTGCTTCACAACCTTTTCTGCCCTCTGCTGCTGAAACCTTAACTTTTGGATCGTTTCTGGTTACCATGGCTTCGGCTACTTTCTCTGTCCCCAAACCATCTCTTCAGGTACATTCCTTCTCCTTCTTCTGGTTTTCTCTTACTGGCTCTTCACGAGTTAAGTATCTGTTGTGTTTCTGTTTTGTCTTCAGGGTTTCACTGAATTCTCAGGATTGCGAAGCTCATCTGCTTCTCTTCCCTTTGGCAAGAAACTTTCTTCCGATGAGTTTGTTTCCGTCGTCACTTTCCAAACTTCTGCAGTGAGTTCTTTGTTTTCCTCCAACATTTTTCTGCAGCTTACGTGATCTGTCTTATGTTGCAATATCATTGGTACTCTTTTTAGAGCTGTCTCATTCCTCTACACCATTGTTACTGATCGTCAACTATGTCATGCTTATACTAAGAATTAGCATGAATGTTGATAGATCGTGTAAATTCTGCGATGAGACTCTGTTTCGCTGTTTTGTAAACCATTTAGATGGTTCTGTATGTGTGTGTGTGTCTCAGATGGGAAGCAGTGGTGGATACAGGAAAGGTGTGACTGAGGCTAAGCTTAAGGTGGCCATTAACGGGTTTGGTCGGATCGGGAGAAACTTCTTGAGATGCTGGCATGGCCGCAAGGACTCTCCTCTTGACGTCATTGCCATAAACGACACCGGAGGCGTCAAGCAGGCTTCGCATCTCCTTAAATACGACTCTACTCTTGGAATCTTTGACGCCGATGTGAAACCTTCTGGAGACGCTGCTCTCTCTGTTGATGGAAAGATTATCCAGGTTGTGTCTAACCGCAACCCGTCTAATCTCCCCTGGAAGTAAGTCCAAAAAAGCAGTTCTGTGTCTAAATTCTGTATCAGTCTTTATCCAAAATCTAAGTTTGGTGATTGATGGTTTCTTAGGGAGTTAGGCATCGACATTGTCATCGAAGGAACCGGAGTGTTTGTGGATAGAGAAGGTGCAGGGAAACACATTGAAGCTGGAGCCAAGAAAGTTATCATTACCGCTCCAGGCAAAGGAGACATTCCAACTTACGTTGTTGGTGTCAATGCCGATGCTTACAATCCCGATGAACCGATCATCAGCAATGCATCTTGCACTACTAACTGTCTTGCTCCCTTTGTCAAAGTTCTTGACCAGAAATTCGGTATGCAATAATAGTTCTGCTTTCCTCTGCCTCTTTTGGGATCACATGAAACGTGAATTAATGTGTTTGTAACAATGCAGGTATCATAAAGGGTACAATGACAACTACTCACTCTTACACTGGTGACCAGAGGTTGCTAGACGCGAGCCACCGTGATCTAAGGAGAGCAAGAGCAGCTGCGTTGAACATTGTTCCCACATCTACAGGAGCGGCTAAAGCTGTGGCTCTTGTGCTTCCTAACCTCAAGGGAAAACTCAATGGAATCGCTCTCCGTGTACCAACACCAAACGTATCAGTGGTTGATCTCGTTGTGCAGGTCTCAAAGAAGACTTTCGCAGAGGAAGTTAACGCTGCTTTCAGAGATGCTGCAGAGAAAGAGCTTAAAGGTATACTCGAAGTCTGCGATGAGCCGCTAGTTTCCGTTGATTTCAGATGCTCAGATGTGTCCTCGACCATTGATTCTTCACTCACTATGGTTATGGGAGACGATATGGTTAAGGTGATTGCTTGGTATGATAATGAATGGGGTTACTCACAGAGAGTTGTTGATTTGGCTGACATTGTTGCCAACAACTGGAAGTGATTTGTAACTTTTGGAATCAACTTGTTTCATTTTTTGCTCTCTTTTTTTACATTGTGATTCTCAAAATATCGGTCAAGACTGTATAATTGTAGCCTGAGTTGTGGATTTGTAATAATGATAAACTCGATCCAGACTTGTCTACATATGAAACTCTTTTTAACAGGTCTCAAACAAAAGATAATAATATACAGAGATGTTATATGTAATACATTTGGGTTTTTGCAAGAATACACAATCGTGTAATGGTTTTTTTTGTTTAATGGAATCCTAAAAACAGATTTTTGCTACTAAAGCCATATGACAAGAGAAGAATGTACCTGAGAATCTGTCTCATAGCTCTCTGTTTTTACTAACTAATTACGCCTTTGAAGAGTGATGAGATGTCTTTTCAAGCATTCTTGTTCCTTCTTCTTCCATGGCTAGTTTGCTCCATCCTGATCCTCTCATGGACAAAATCTTTGCCCGTTCAAGACCGTTTCCTCTAAACCCTGTAATCTTTGAAGATACCATAGGCATCACGAGTATCGCAGATGCGTTTATAGAGTCTTCGCCAAAGCCCAATGCCGCTAAACAAGCAATCTGCAACACACACACACAAAAAAAGCAAAACATTTTGTTTTAGTATTGTTGATAATGCTTACCAGTGAAGATACTCATGCTTTGTGGATACCTTTGTCTTGGCGATGAGGTCAGCTGCTTTCATATACATTCCTTGTACAACTACTCTTGTGTCTTTGCTGTGTCCATCTTCCGATGATTGTGATATCAACCTGTTATAAAATATCAAAATGTCAATAATAGCTAAATTATTGAATGACTTCTTAATTTAACGATTTAACAAGAACATGTTCTTTTACCTGTCCTCCTCAGTTGGTACGCTTGAGGACACTATGGAGTCTAGAGATGATGAATTTTCTTTCGTCTCGTTGCCTCTTGTATCATCAGGTGCTAGTAAGGAAATGCCTATGAACACGCACATCATTCCTAATATGAACATTGTCGTTCTTAATGCATCGAAAACCTGTTTAGAGTAAGAAGACAATAAGCCCACATTCATACCAATCCAGTACAAAAATGACCAAACTAATTATCCAGATCTGTTTTTGCCCAAGTAGAGAAAAAAAGCATCCCAATTAAGGTAATAGATGAACCTGAAACTCTTGAAAGTAGATGAATCCTGTACATATGGAGAAAAAAGTCCAAGCAATCTGAAACATTGGAACAATGAGAATTGCATCATATAGTGACAACCCTTCGTTTAATCTTGTCATCTGCAAGAAGCACATAAAAAGACATTTTTACTTTAGTAACTTCATCGTCTCAATGGCACAACAAAGAAGACAAAAACATCATTATTTTTAAGGCTTTACCCAGAATCCAGCTGTGCTAAGAAATAAGAGAAGCATAGAGTATGTGAACCAACTGTGCAACTGATAGCTACTAGACATGGCCAATCTCAGCAAGTTTGAGCTGCAAGATGAAACTCAAATTACCACTTGAAGTCATATACATAACTTATCAGCTTAGACAAGTAAAGCCAGCAGATCTACAAACTCACAGTGACTTGGCGAATAAAACCGAACATGATCCTATAGCGCCGGAGACCACAGCATATGAGAAAGGGAGCAACATTTTCCAATAGGAGCTAATCTCTTGTCCAGGTACAGATATCAAAACTTCTCCCTTCCTGAATATTTCAATTAAACATATCAGCGCGGATAGTTGAAAACGAGCAGCGAGACTACAATTTCAAGTGCAAGACTCACCTATAGAGGAAATGGTTCACGGCTACAATTAAAATCAAAATCCCACAGTATATCAAGAATGTCACATTGCTGTATTTTTCTGCCAACTGGTCGGGAGTGAATACTGAGCACAGAAGATTTGCATTAGGTCACGCTTTGTGAAACACACTAAACCAAAACCTTCTGTTCAAGAATACTTTACCTGGTGATTGGTGATTACCAAATGCTACAAGGAAAACGTTTCCAAGAACTATAAAGGCTGTAGCAACGAGTACTCTGTGACCAAGGCATACCAAAGAAATAAGAAGAGTGAGGAATGAGTAAATTGGTATAGCTAAAGATTGCAGCGAAAGGATGTTTACGTACTTAACAGTGACCATTTTGTTTAATACAACATAAGCAAACGCTATGTTGGATACAAATTGAATGGATCCAAGAGCTGCTAAAAGGGACTGCAAAGAGAGAGCGTGAAGGTAAGAAAACCAAAAGAGAAACCGTAACACAACCATCTAAATCTGACAAATCACGCAAGTAGGCAATGTCGAACACATCACTCTACCTGAGCAGCATAACCAAACGAAATGAAATTGAGGCAATTCCCAAGAAGAAAGACAAGGATCCCTGTAAGTTTCCAACAACATTGGACTCAGAACCAGCTTTATATAAATTTCAAAGGGGAAAAAGTTTAAGACCAAAGCATACCAACTCTCCATGTCTGAAAATGTATAATCGGCTTCAATGGCGTCTTTCCTCCGCCACCATCCTGTAGAGCTAACCTTTCTCTCTGATAATACACAGAGTCAACACAATGTAAGCTTCGCGAAATCAAATGTAACCAAAACAGTGGTGCCAGAGGCAAATGCAAACCTCATTATGTCCCAATTTGAGAAGATTTGTGCCGAAATTAATAGCAACGCTTCCAAAAATGTTGATGAAAGCTCCGATGACCCACTCTCCCATCGTTAAAGAATGCAGACAGCTCAGTTACGGATCATCTAACTCGGGCAATCTCTAGCTCAGGCTCTCATGTGATCTTACTAGCCTTCGAACCTGGAAGAGAAGAACCCTCTGAGCAAAAAACCTAAGGAAGTTGCAAGAGAGGAAAAGAAACGCAAGCTTGCAGCTTTGATAAGGAACAAAGAGAAAACCCTTAAACTTCATCAGAGAAGGAATAATGGGGTTCTTCAATCGTTGAATCTATTCAAAAGGAGATCAAATTGACAAATTGCGGCAATACAGAACCGGGAAACGAAAGCAGAGAGAGGCAAAAACAAGGAGTTTCGGTGTTTAGAATTAAGGAGGCAAAACCTGCGACGAGAAGATAGAAGAGCTTCAGATCCAGATTGATTCTAACAGCAGAGCAGATTACAAGTCCTCCTCTCCCAACAAAACTATTTAGTTTTTCTTTTTTTTTAAGAATTGAAAATGGTGAGGTTTAGCTTTTAACCAAACAAAATGGCGTCGACTAAAAGGAAGAATAAAAATTGAATCTTTTCGCAAATCGAAAATTCTATAAACAAAAAAGGTTTGATTTTTCTAAGGAAGACCCAATCGCCGAGAAATTCCCAACGACGGTGACGGGTTAAAGGAAGGAAGTCGACGATGATGAGATCCGATCAATTGTTAGCAACTTCCATCATTAAAAAATGACGTTGTGGTTGGGCCCTTTGTGTTGATCTGTCTTCTTGCTGCTCCTCACGTTTTGTTTTGGGCTTTTTACCATTTTTACTCTTTCTCTCTCTCTAGCCGACGACACTCAATGGCCAAAAGCATCCCTTTGGCGGGCGCGTAAACTATATTCATTCGCACGCAAAATTGACCCTTTTGACCTTTCGTTGTCTGAGAGAGAACAAAGAAAATGGATGTTTCCGATGAAGACGACGACGAAGGTTTTGGTTCTCGTTTCAACGACGAAGAAGAAGAAGAAGAAGAAGAAGAAGAGGGTTTTACTTTCTACGACGATGTCGTTGAAGAAGAAGAGGGTTTTGCGTCTGATTTCTACAAGGCTGGTTCCGATTGGTCTTGTTTAGTGAAAGACGAAGAGACCGCTTTGGTTTCTCCTGAGAATAAGAAGATGAAACAAGCGGACTTGTTTCAGATTTGGGGTTTACAGAAGATTTCTCCTGAAACGAAGAAGAATATGAAACAAACAGACTTGTTTCAGATTTGGGGTTTACAAAAGCCTTCTCCTTCCACTTCACCTGCTTCTTCGTCGGCGAAAAAAACTTCGAATGTTCTTGGAAAGAGACTTAGGAACTCTCCATTGACCAATGACTCGCCTCGACAATGCCCTTTTTACAAGAAACTTCCAGGTCTTGCTCCTCTTCTTCTTTTTCGCATTCATATGTTCAAATCTGCTTCTCTGTTTGCCAATTTTGCGCCATTTCTGTAGGAACACCGTTCACTGTGGATGCCTTTCGCTATGGTTGTGTCCAAGGATGTTCTGCTTATTTCCTTACTCACTTTCACGCTGATCATTACATTGGCCTCACTAAAGCTTGGTCTCATGGTCCAATTTACTGCTCCTCTCTCACTAGTCGTCTTCTCAGACTTAGTCTGTCTGTTAATCCCTCGTAAGCTCTTTGCTAATGCCATCTATGTCTGAATACATCCATCAAGTTTGTGTATTGAATTTTTGGTCTGGTGAATTTTCTGTGCGCAGGTTTATTCATCCATTGGAGCTAGACGTAGAATACACTATTTATGGGGTTAAAGTCACTTTAATTGAAGCTAATCACTGTCCAGGTGCTGCTCTTATTCACTTTCGTCTCCTAGATGGGACGTGTTATCTGCATACTGGAGATTTCAGGGCTTCTAAACAGATGCAAACTCATCCTCTCCTCTTTAAACAACGAGTTCATGTTCTGTATTTGGATACAACATATTGCAATCCGAGATACAAGTGAGAGGAATTTTCAAAATATTATAACTTATGATGAATTTTTGAGTGAGCATGCTCGTAAATTTTTATTCCTGTTTTTTTGTTATGTTTTTTTTTTGTTTTGTTCAGATTCCCCTCCAAAGAAGATGTATTAAGTTATGTTGTGAGAATCACAAAGGAGTTCCTCAGGAAGCAACCGAGGACTCTGATTGTTGTTGGTTCTTATAGCATTGGAAAAGAATGTGTTTATCTAGCTATTGCCAAGGCACTTGGGGTATAAATTGCTGGAGCCATTCTCTCTCTTTTTTTTAGTCATCTTTTGTAGACTTTTAATTTCTGACCTCGTGGGTTTTTCAGATCAAGATATTTGCAAATGCTTCAAGAAGACGGATACTCCAATCTTTTGGTTGGGATGATATCTCAAAGAATCTTTGTACAGATGGGAAAGCCACATGTCTTCATGTTCTGCCTATGTCAGCACTGAGAGTTGAAGTATTTCTCTTAAAATCAAGATGCTTATCTCAACTATTATTTTATAGTTTTTATGTCAAATTCTCATGATCTTATCTCTGTCTAATAATTTCTATGAAGAGACTCGACGAACACTTAAAGGTTTATAGAGAACAGTATGGAGCAGTTTTGGCATTTAGGCCCACAGGTGAACTATTTTTGCTTCTTTTTTAAGGTTTTTGTTTAACCTATATGGGTACGAAAAGTAAGGTTAGTTTTTCTTCTTTTTTCTCAGGCTGGACTTACTCTGAGAAGATAGGTGAACACCTTGATCTGATAAAACCAACTTCAAGGGGGAAAATCACCATTTATGGTGAGTTTGATTTTTGTAATGCACATTCTCTATGAGCTTTTGGTGGTTGTATATAATGCACACAGCTCTATTCAATTTGTCTAATTGATTGTTATCTTTCTAGGGGTTCCATATAGTGAGCATTCAAGCTTCACAGAACTTCGTGAGTTTGTTCAGGTGTGTACCATGAATGCTGTTCTTATCTACCTGTATCTGTCCTGGATAAGTTTTACGCATTAACTGATTTATTTGTTACACAGTTTTTAAAGCCAGACAAGATTATTCCTACAGTGAATATCTCAAATGCTGGAAGTCGGGAGAAAATGCAGTCATGTTTCAGAGAATGGCTCAGACGCTAAGATTCAACTCTAGGTTGATAGATGATTGCATCCTGTTGGTAAGAAAATCAATAGCTTTGACTGTTCTATCTATAATACTGTTTCTATTTTTTTAATGCAGTTTCTGAATCCCAAAAATGTTTCTCATTGAAGCTTTTAACGGTTGCTTGATGCTTCTGTGACATCTTTCGATATTACTACTGGCGAATGTAGTAGAATTGAATTACTTGAAGGATTTAATCCAGAAGTCTTATTCTTAGTTATTCTCTTGTAACATCTTGGATATTGGTACAAGTTAATTCTTTTAGTTATGATGGTTGGGATAGAAAAGAGTATAAAGAGAGACAACACTTTCTTTATGCTACATTTACTTCTCTTTACCTAGAAGAAGGATTAGCGTCAAGAGTATTTTTGCAGTTCACACGAGAAGCAAAAGAGTAGACAATGCAAAGAGGGAATAAGGTAACCAAATCAGATGAAAGAAGAGGGAGATTGGGTTTGTTGCTGAGAAGAGAACTCCGAAGATACATCATATTATTGTCTCGTTTTTGTATCTGTTGTTCCTTCACACCAAGATGCCAAAGATCCCAAAGACACAATGGAATGCAGTAGCATATTGAGTAGCATCCTCGGCCAGTGGCGGAGCCACGTTAGTTGGGAATGGATCAGCTTCCCAGTAAAAAAAAATCACTAGTGTAAACTTTTAAGGATAATAATTCTTGCTCCCATATTAAATAATATATTTATATCCCCATTAATTTTTCCCTTTGTTCAGTTACTTAATTTGATACTGTATAATTTTTTCTTTTTGTTCAGTTATCGGTTCAAATTTGATGCCCAAATTGATTTACTTACATTTTTAACTTGGGATCACTTATATTCATTTATAAATTTTAGATGTTTACTCCATAAATATGTAAACATATTACACATAATATTAGCATATCTAAAAGTTAGTATATACAAATACAGTAACATCTTTTCTTTCTTACACTTTTACCAGTTTATGCAAAGTTTATAAGATTTGAACTCTAACTCTTTTAAACAAATTAGCACATGAAATCATATTTTCTGTAAGGCTAATCATTTATAAGAAAATATTTTTAAAGTATTTATCATATATACTGTAATTTTTCTGTATACTTACTAATTAAAGTACAATAAATCAAAAACAAAAATATGTTTGTTTTATTTGCACACTTTTGTTATTGTTGATTATTTGAATGATATTTTTTCGAAGCGATGTGAAAAATATATAATACATTAAGTTTCTAGACAACAAAAATTTTAGCTCCGCTAACTCGGCTGTGTAAAAATATTCCAAGCCAATGTCTTTTCTGTTGTGCAATGGTTGTTGACCTCATCATTGGTCTGTGAGTGTTAAACTCTTAAAATGTTATTCTCGTGTGTTTGGTTGTTTCATTGAGCATCTACAACTATGGATCCTATGAGTTAACAGAAGTCTCTCTAGGTAACTTTGGAACAAATTGGGTCTTAAATCATTAGCTTCCCATGTTTTAACTTTGTTTACAGAAGAAGCTTTTCAACAATCCAGAAGTTATATTATATAAAAATAACAGTTGATAAGTATTTATCTGCCTAATAGAAATGTAACTAATTAACTACAATTTACAAAGCAGTACCGAGGATCAATTTGACGATCTCCTCGATTTGAAATGCTGGAAATGGCGAGAGGGTCTTCTTGTGTTCCCCCTGGCCTTCCGTCTTCTGCCATTACTCTCAGAAACTCTTCAAGAGCACTCTGCATCCACTCATACCGACACAGTTCCAAAGCTTCTTTAACATTCAGCTGTGCATTGTACAAAACCCCACTATCAGTAATTTTATAAACATAAATATGATGCAAAACAAAAGCAAACATTTGCGCTTTACCCATCTTCTCTCGCGGTTTTCTTGCTCTGGCCATGTCTCAAGTTCTTCCTTCACTTCTAACGCGAACATATAACCTTTGCATCCACCACCTAAGCAGCATTCAGCTTCCACACTGCTACTCTTGCTTCTAAATTCCCAAACTCCTAGTGGATCTTCCTATAGAAAAAGACAGATCCAATATTGAAACAAATCTATACAACAACTTTCGATGAAGGATCTGTGTTGAGACAGAAAACATACTCTTAGTATTCCTTTAACTCCTGCTTCTTCCATGGCTTCGCGAGATGCAGCTTCAAGAACAGTCTCATCATCTTCCCATCCTCCCTGAACAATACACAAAGTCATTTATATGTAACATTTTGCATCTAGTTTCAGAGGCATCAAAACCAACAAATAATTAAGGGAAAATATATATTTTTTTTAAAAAGGAAACCTTTGGGAAGACAAGATCGTGTCGGTTAGGAGATGAAACCATAAGAACTTGTAGCCTATTTTCAAAGTCAACACTTGAGTCCTCTTCATCTTTCATCAGCCTATACGGAATGCATCTGTCATCATATCAACACACAAATTTCTTCTAATTATTGCCTCTTTGATTTCCAATATTGAAAATTGAATTTAATTAAAAAAAACAAATAAATCTCATCACATCATATCAAGAACGATTCCAAGCATTAATAAAGTCAACACAAGAAGCTAAAGGAGATGTAAAAAAAAAAAAAAACCAAATTTATACCCAGAAACGAGGCGGAAGTTGTTGTCATAACGTTGACGGTCTCGTCCTGTTCGTGCTGAAAGATTCGACATTTGATAAACCTGCCAAGATGAAAATAAACCCCAAATTTTTCTGTAAGACGAAGAAATCGAGAGAAAAAACCAGAGAGAAGAGGAAAAGCTATTTACAAAAAAAATGCAGCTTCTAAGCTTTGACAAAAAAAAATCCTGTCTTTGTCTGTTGTTGATGTCAGCAAGAAACATCACCGTAGCTTCCATGGCGAATCATCTTGTTCAAAAAAAGTTAAATCTTTTCTGGTTTTTACTCAGAACAAAAGAACCAACCAGAGAGAGAAAGAGAGAGAGAGAAAAAGCTGAAACCCAAACAAAAAAAAAATGGAAAAGAAAGGAACCGTTTTGGTTTGTTTGCCATCTATAGAAATGAAGGAAAAGCTGAGATTTTTCCGGGGACAAATTTAAGAGCTGACGAAGGAGCATTCAATTCCTTAGTAACCACTCATCTCTATCTCACGTTTCTCATATTTAAAATATACTTTATATTTCCAAAATTGGAAACAGTGTTACCAACTTTCATTAGGAAAACATTTTAGTTCATGATAATGATACAAGTCATGGTTAAGTCTCAGTTCAAACTAAAACTTTAGAATTTGAGTTTGAGTTATAATGTGTTATAGTTTATTTACAGTTTTAACTTATGTTTTTTTTTAGAAATGGTTAACTCAATAGTTGACTCAACATCATGGTGTATTGGTGTAGTAGTAGTTAGTTAACTTTTGAGTTAGATTTTACAAGATATATTTGGTCCATGCTTATACTGGATGGAGGGTCTGGTTTAATGGATATGGGGACACTTGAGTATTATATCCTACTTGTTTTTAATATCATTAGTTGATAGACAGACAAGTCAAGAGCGAATCATAAGATGTCCGGATGTGAAAACCATTATTTACAAGATACATACTCATTTTTCCAAATCGTTTTTCATTTTTTAAGACATTTTTTTTTCATTTTTTTTTAGTATCATGAATGTTTTATGGTAGGTGAGAATATGATAAGTTTAACATGTCTACGGATTTGAACAGAGATAATCTTAATTTTTAAGAATGTCATTTTAGCACACAAAAAAAAAGTTTGTCCTACCCCTTTGTAGGTACTCCTAAACTTCTAAAAGAACCGAGTGCAAACATTTTTCATTCTTTTGAATATCAGAATATGTTTTCAAAAATATATAAAAAAGTGCTTGATTCTATATGTGTTCCGAAGTGATTTCTCTAAATTACTGTACACATGAGGCTAGATGTATATTCCAATTTCCAACAAATCCAAAAACGAGCCAAGGAAATTGGCTAGAAAGCCCAGGTATCATGATATGATTGATTAAAACGCACAATAAAAATTAATGGGCTATAATGGGCCTTTTAAAATGGATAGAGAGGCGGTTGGTGCAGACTACAATTGATTTATTTTTGAGTCACTTTTCAATCATTTCCAATTTGTATGATTTATTCATGATGACCACGACCGCCGCTTCAATCATTGGTCTCGTTTCAAAATTTCAATTTTCTTTAAAAAAATGTGAAGAAGAGAGAGAGAAATGAAATAAAAAGTCAAGACAAACGTTAAACGCAGAGTGATACATAGATAAACGCGAAACGCAGATCGTGGAAATGTGAGTTGAAACGTTAGCGTCAGTAAACTAACGGGTATATAAGTAGAAGTAGAAGCAAATGTCTATACAGCTGGCTTGTGGGTCCCTTGACCCCACCTTTTACTCTGTCGATGTAGAATGTGGTCCTACTCCTAATTTTTTTTTTCGTAAAAGTGAGTTTGTTGTTGAATTTTATATTTAAAGAATATTATTATGAATGTTTGTTCGCTGGATTTCTATTTGTCATTAATAACAACGTTAATTATGTATTTTCTTCTATAATCAGGACTATTTTATACTAGTACCAATTTTTTTTTTCTTTCTCGACATTACTAGTACTAGTTAAAACGACAGTAGTTCGTACTTGTTTAAATATAAATATGTCGCTCTCGATTATAGTGGTTGCGTTCAAGTTATAATTCGTAACAGTCTGAAAATGTGTCATGATTAAGAGGGTGAAATGTTTAAGTGAAATTTTTTGACTGAACTAAAAAAATTGCAGCATTCCAAATTTCTTTGATTTTAAAAGTATCGTGAAATGTTTCTGCCTCGATTTCACAAAACCGTATCATTAATATCTCTTAGTACAATTGCATATTATCAACAAAAAGTTTTAAGACATCTAATTCAACTGTACTAAAAATTATGAAGTGACATAATCATTTTGTGAAAGAAACATAAGAGAATAAAAGAATAATGACAAACAGTACAAATTCCAATTGTAAACTGATTGATAGAAAATACAAATTCTAAGAATTATAGATCTCTGTTTGGTTATAAATTCCCCCATCTATCATTTGTTGCTTATTAATTTTTCAGAAAAAAAAATATCTCTAGACTAATTTATTGAAGTAGTAGAAATTACCCATTTAAAGGAGGAAAAAAACATGCGAAAAAAGGAAAGAAAAAAGAAGGAAAAAACAGAGAGATTTGCGGAGTAAAATAAAAGAGGAGAAGGCAGAGACAGAGAGGTGTGTGTGTGTGTGTGTTCGTCTCTTCAAACTTACGGCGGCGGAAACAGCGTTTCACGGCGGTTTTAGTTTCTTCCATTCTTCTTCTTCTTTATAGTTAAACAAAAAAAAAAAAATTCCCTTTCGCTGTAATTGCAAACTGGCGAAGTGACCCACTTGTGCTTCTCTTGTCTTCAAAGGTTCTCTTTTTATTCCTCTTTTCCCCGAAATTAAACAATGGGTTTTTGGTGGTTGGAGAAGAGTAAAAACTCTGTAAATGTCAATTCGAAAAGTCATCTCTTGAACTGAAAATAATAAAAATCGTTGGTAAATAGTTTGATTGTTGTTGTTGTTGTTGTGGTTTCTGAGTGAATAAATTCCAGTCTTAAGAGAGAGAGAGAGTTGTTGTCTGCGCGATGTCACTTTCTGTCGGCATTGTCTGCGTTCCGACACAAAACTTAATTTCTTCTTCTTCTTCTTCTTCTTCTTCTTCTTCCCTTTACCTTCGAGTTCTAGAAACTGCGGCGGAGATTTGATTTTTCCAAAGCTCCTCCTTTTCTTCTTCAATTCTCCTTCCCATTTTCACACCAATCTTCTGGTTTTTTGTTGGTGTTTTCATTTTTCTCTGTGTCTGATTAAAAATAGAAACAAAGAAAAAACAGTTCGATTCTTGATTCTGCCGATTAAGGAAATTTGCTCACGCTCTCATTCAATGTTGTTGGAGAACAAAACGTGGGGAATCACGCCGTCGATTCTTGATGTTGTGATATTTATCCGCCGATGAAGTTGAGTTTTCCTGGAGATCTATCAAGGTTTTGTAATGAAACTTCTCTCTATCTCTTTTGAATCTTATTTACTGCATGTTTGAATGATTGATTGTCAAAAGAATCCTAATTAATTTTACAAGTTGACACCTTTTGTTTTTTTTTTTTTACCTCTTAAACAAAAAGATGTATGTATATCCACACAAGCTTTGTTTGCTTTTCGTTTTGTCTTGTCTTGTCTTCATCTTCTTCTACTTCTCTTTTTTTTTTCGCCGACATTCTCGTGTTTTTTCTACAGAGTTATCGCATGGTAGTAGCTTGGAGCATCGCAGAGATAGAGAGAAAGAGAGAGGCTACTTTGTTTCCAAATGTCAGCAATTCTTGCAGCAGCCATTGGAGGTGCTGTAGGAGCTCTTGCATTCATTGCTCTGTTGGTTTTTTTACTATGGTTTTGCATCTTTCGTCGCAAGAATGTGTCAAGAACTTCTGAGACAGGCTCCTCTGATCCATCAACTCAAGGTATTTAAACCACAAATCCCATCAATTCATCAATTGCTCTCTCTCCCTCTCTCTCTCACTTGACTTTCTTGGATGATATCAGAAGATTTAGACTTTGTCTTCTTTTTTTGTGTGTTTTCAGAAGGAAGAAATGTTGCAATTGAGCTGTCTATGAGAGAAGCTAGAAGGTTTGAAATGGAGGAACTTGCTCAAGCCACCAAGAGTTTCACCAATAAAAGCCTTATAGGCATAGGCAAATTCGGCGAGGTTTACAAAGGTTTGCTTCAAGACGGTGTTCTTGTGGCCATCAAGAAAAGGCCCGGTTTGCCTACGCAAGAATTCGTTAACGAGGTTTTACAATAAACCCTTTGTTCAATGTTTGGTTATGATCTAGAAGAACAAAGTGTTTTGAGAGGCTTACAAGGTATTGGGAAATGGTTTTTTTCAGGTTCGTTATCTATCTTCTATCCATCACCGAAATCTTGTTACTCTTTTGGGTTATTGCCAAGAAAGCAACACGCAGTTTCTTGTCTACGAGTATGTTCCTAATGGAAGTGTTTCCAGTCACCTGTACGGTAACTCTCTGTCCTGAATAGAGATTAGTACTAATATTCTCATTTGGTAAAAGATCAGTTTTTGATAACTGATGAGTTTAGACAAATGTAAGCATCGTTTGGATCTTTTCTTGTACTAGGTGCTGGTGGTAAAGTACCTGGAAATAGGCTAGAATTCAGAAATAGGCTTGCGATATCTATAGGAGCAGCTAAAGGTAAATTCTCTGCAAAAGCCTTGAGAATTAAGCTTGTTTGTGTCCTGATCTTGTCTATACCATCTTCTTTTTCTTTATCTCTAGGCTTGGCACATCTTCACTCGCTGAGTCCTCGATTGATACACAAGGACTTCAAAACCGCTAATGTTCTTGTGGACGAAAATTTCATTGCTAAAGTTGCTGATGCAGGAGTCCGTAATTTCTTAGGAAGAGATGATGTTGGTACATCATCTCACGTTGTTGCAGACCAGAATTTCCTCTCCCCAGAGTAAATTGAGCATTTTTACCTTTTGAGACTCACATTTTGTTTTTCCTCTTTTGTATCAAAGTTTCTCAGATTTTCTCCCTCGTTTTCAGGGTTCAAGAGTTCAGAAGATTTTCAGAGAAAAGTGATGTCTATGCTTTTGGGGTATTCCTTTTGGAATTAGTAAGTGGAAGAGAAGCATCAGAGCCATCCCCTTCAAGCTCAACACAAACTCTAGTTGAATGGGTATGTAATCACACTCAAAACCCAATCTTTAAGTAATGTACCGAGTTAGAATCCAGATCACAGAATGTTGCCGATATGAAATCTATATTTTGAATTTTCACTTGTACACACTGGAACTGTAGATGCAAAACATAACAGATTACACGGATATACCCGAGATGATCGATGAGAGACTAGGCGGTACATACACAGCAGAAGGAGTGGAGGAGGTTATTACACTGACACTGAGCTGTCTTGATGTTTCAAGTGAGAAGAGACCAACAATGAGTTATGTTGTGACAGAATTGGAGAGAATATTGGACAAAGAAGTGAGCTTAACAACAGTACTAGGTGAAGGTACTCCAACTGTTACTCTTGGAAGTCAGCTTTTTAAATCATCAAAGTGATCAAAAGAAAAAAGGAACATCTTTACATATATATACATATATATATTTATATATAAGTTCTCTGAGACAAAACTAATCAGAGAACTTAAGGGGATGAAGAGGATGAAGACTGATCAGCTGTTTTGTGTTAAGTGTATAAAGAACAGCTGAGCTATTATTATTCGTTTGTTTGTTTGTTTTTTTCACCTTTTTTCTTCCTTTGGAGGTTATTTTCAGCAATTTTTTTTACAATGAGTGCAGAAAATATAACTTTGTAGAAACATTATTTATTGATATAAAGGAAGCAAGAGTGGAATGTTGTGTGATTTGTTTGTTGTTGTCACAAATCATTTTTTTGTAGCACAAGCAGAAATCGACACAGTATAAAGTTTGGACCAATAAATTACAGTGTTTACTTTCTCTAAAAGTGGAGTAATAATTTGAGGGAAATGTTGACCAAACCAAGTTGGTCTTGATCAAAAGATTCCAATTTAGTTAACTGTTGAACGAGCAGAAGCCAGAAGATGATAACTTTCTGTTTCAAGAACCCTAGTTATTATGTTTGGACCAAAAAAAGTCCTGAGTTACTTTTTGTACAAAGTAGCAATTTTGGGAAAAAAATTGACCTTAGCTTCAACCTACCTATGCTTTATAGCCTTTATTGCCAACGAGATAACAACTAAGTTGGTCCAACAAATTTGATCAAAGATTCTCCAATTCCAATTGGTAGTGAAATTTGTCAGTCAACTGTGTTTTTCATTTTTTGTCTCTAAAAGATTCTTGCTTTCTCACTCTCAGTGACTTATTGCATATTTGACTCAATGCTCTGTTTTTTTTTTCTTCCTTTCTTTTCTATTAATTACTGTCCCTAGTTTTGCTAAAACCTTTGTGGGCACACAGAACTATAAACAGTCTTTGAACAGATTCCAAATCATGTTTGGGTCTGATTTTGTCGGGAGGAAAGATCTAGTGATAAAGACTCTTCTTCCGTAGATGGTGAAATCGTAAATGCTGGTGGGTCTCTCATTTATCTACTTACCAGATCTTGACTTCACTATGAAAAAAAAAACATTACTGTTGATTGAAGCTGAGAAAGGAAACAAAACCAGAGATGGTCTTACAGTTACAGAGAAAACAGAGTTTATGTATTGCAACGACGTCATAAATTTAAATTAAAATCCGTTTGAACCTTTTTTGAAAAATAGAAATTGAAGGAAAAAATGAGAACCACTCGATTTTGGATAGACTCATTTACGCACACACGATCATGTAAAGGCTTAAGCTTTATTTTTGTTTAAGCCATTGAGAAGCATTTTTCTTGACAATGGCGACGAAGCTGTTCTCTCCGGCGTTGTCTTGTCCATGGGTGACTTCAAGAGATGTAGTAATCAAAGGGCTTCTTCCACGGCGGAGACGGGGATGTGTCACGAAGAAGAACAGAGTGTCCGCCGTCACCGCCATGATTGTGGAGCCTCTCTCTGCTGTTTCTTCATCGGCGATTCAGATTCATCAATGGTGGGAACAAAGCCCTAGCTCCTTACTGTTAATGGCGGAGACTGGTGGTGGTTACTCGTTGGCTAGCTACTACACGTCTTTGGGTTTGTTCGTTATATCAGTTCCAGGTCTTTGGTCTCTCATCAAACGCTCTGTTAAATCAAAGGTTCGAACTTTTTCGAATTACAAAAAAATCCAATTTCATCCCCAATTTCTGAAGCTCGAATCTAATGTGAGGGATTCTTTTTGCAGATAGTGAGAAAGACGTTCGTTGTTAGTGAAGGAGAAGGAATCAAGAAGGAGCCGAAGCAAGTTGCTGGAGAGATTCTCTCTTTCTTCACAAGGAAGAATTTCAACATCACTGATCGAGGAGAAACGATCACGTAAGCTAATTTAAGAAGACAAAAATTCGAATTTTTTTCATATGGGTTTTTGGTTTGGTTACTGACACTGTTGTTATTGGATTTTGAAAAAAAGGTTCGAAGGAACGATGGTTCCAAGTAGAGGACAAGCTGCTTTGCTTACGTTCTGTACATGTATAAGCTTAGCAAGTGTGGGTCTTGTTCTAACCATTACAGTCCCTGATTTTGGAAACAATTGGTTCTTCATTACCATTCTCAGTCCACTCGCGTAAGCTCACTCTCTATCTTTATCTCTCTCTCTGAAACTGTTTGTGAGTGGTTGGTGATGGTTGATGTGTTGCAGAGGAGCGTATTACTGGAAAAAGGCGTCGAGGAAAGAGGAGATAAAGGTGAAGATGATGGTGGGAGAAAAAGGGAAATTGGATGAGATTGTGGTTCAAGGAGATGATGTACAGGTTGAAGAAATGAGGAAAGAGCTACAGCTTAGTGAGAAAGGCATGGTTTATGTTAAAGGTCTCTTTGAGAAATCATGAAAACTGAAAAACATTTCACCCTCCCATTTTTGCCTTTCTTTTGTTGGGGAAGAATATGTTTATAACTGAAATTGGATGAGAGACTTGATGACCTATTGACTCATTTTCATAGTTTCACTTCATACTAAATGAATCAATTTACATTTAATGTCATGCAGATGTATTGTTGATATAGATCAATTAGTTGAGCAATTTTGTTGTCTTCTTCATAATAAATGGTGTCTTTGTTCCCGAGTAGGACATCGAAATTCGAAGATTGAATATTTTCTGTATAAATGTATCATTCATATGTGACATTTCAAGTAACCCATTGTATTGCATTGTCTTTTCTTTTCTGTCATCAACATATATATTATGAAAATTTAAATTTAGATGATGGCATAATAATGATGTCAGCACAAAGCCACAAACTACACTAGCTACATCACCCTGTCGAATTTGTTTTTCTTTCCGGAGGGCAATTCAAACGGTTCAAGGTTCATGCATAACTGTAGGTTGTGTGTTGTATACTGGACCAAATGTTCTCATCAAGAATGGCCTTTTACTAGATATGGGTTGGGCTCAGCTTAGTTCGATCCATATGAAATCAACGAATCCCTCTCTCTGCTAATCAGCCTAATATGTTGTATATTTTGCCTTAAATTCGAAAGGAAATTCATCATTCAAATTTTTCTTTAGGAGAAAAATCATCACCATCATTCGATTTGGCTTGCAATAATTTGTTATCAACACAATTCAAATATTCAATGGACCATTTTATCACTTCTCCCACAAGCAACACTAGAGATTTTTAATCAACACATTATTATTGAATTAAATTTTGATATTTATCTGATTGGTAGGAAGTGGATATAGTCTATCTCTGACTCTCATTAAATTACTAATACAATAGGGTTAGTACACAAATTAAATAAATTATCAGAAGAAGAGTGAGAGTGATATAGATTAGTGAGAAAACAACGTCACTTTTTGATTCTCCACGCGCGTCTCTCCTTCTTCCTTTACAAAAACACTTGTCTACACATTGATCTTCACGATCCTCTCTACGATCCTCTCTCTCTCTCGCTCGTCTTCTTCTTCTCCTCAGAGCTCTCGCGTCTATGGCGGTCCAATGTTTCATCTCCTTTTATCTCTGTCTGTTTCTGGCGACGATTGTAATCGGCGGCGTCTATTCCGAGTACATAGAGTACAACACAACACCGAGAATCGTCCCTGAGAAAATCAATGTTCACTTGGTTCCTCACTCACACGACGACGTTGGTTGGCTTAAGACCGTTGACCAGTACTACGTCGGCGCCAATAACTCCATTAGGGTACTCTTTTCACATCCTCCTCCCTCTAGTTCCATGGAAGAAGAAGAAGAATCGATTATGCGATTTTTTAGGGATTAATTTTGTTCTGGATTTTGAATGAGCAGGGAGCTTGTGTTCAGAATGTATTGGATTCTGTCATCGCTTCTTTGCTGGACGATCAAAATAGAAAGTTCATTTATGTTGAGATGGTAAGATTCCGATATACATTTTTTTTTTTTTTTTGCTTTTTTCCTGATACAATTGGTAATGGCTGAATACTGTCTTAGGCATTTTTTCAAAGATGGTGGAGGCAACAAAGCAACGCCAAGAAGGTTAAGGTCAAGAAGCTTGTTGACTCTGGTCAACTGGAGTTCATGTGCGTTGGATTGATCTCTGACCTTTTTCTTGTTTTGTTTATTGTGTCTTCTATGTGTTTGGTGTTTTCGTTGTCTTGATGTGCGGTTTTGCAGAAATGGTGGAATGTGTATGCACGATGAGGCGACTCCACATTATATTGACATGATTGATCAGACCACACTAGGCCATCAGTTTATCAAAAGTGAGTTTGGTCAGGTTCCCAGAGTCGGTTGGCAGATCGATCCCTTTGGACATTCTGCAGCACAAGCTTACTTGCTTGGGGCAGAGGTATAGTTTGTGAATTTAAAATGAGTTCAGTATGTGAATGATTAGCCTATATCAGCTCAATTTGTTTTGATTGGTCAACCCCTTTCGTTTCTTCTGCAGTTGGGCTTTGACTCGCTATTCTTCGCTAGAATTGACTACCAAGATCGTGCAAAGAGATTAAGAGAGAAGACACTTGAGGTTATTTGGCAAGGTTCCAAGTCGCTTGGCTCATCTTCACAGGTTAAGACCATTAGAGCTCACATTATAGTTCTGTTGTTTACTTGTTCCACTGTTTAGCTAGCTTTATCTCATTGCTATTCGATGCTACTTGTAGATATTCACCGGTGTATTCCCAAGACATTATGACCCCCCTGATGGTTTTACATTTGAAATAAATGACGTTTCACCTCCTATCCAGGTAAAAGCAATTGAACCTGATGTGCTGTGTTTGAAATTTGTTTGAACGTGCACTGATACAACATCTTGAATATAGGATGATCTTCTCCTTTTTGACTACAATGTTCAAGAGCGAGTCAACGACTTTGTAGCTGCAGCCCTTGCTCAGGTATTTATTCTTGAAATCAGCAAAAATAAAAGAAGTTCTGCTATGATATGTCTCATATTTTTTCTCTTGGATTTCTCTTGTCAAGGTCAATGTGACCAGGACAAACCATATCATGTGGTTAATGGGAACTGACTTCCGTTACCAGTATGCATATTCGTGGTTCAGACAGATGGACAAGTTTATTCATTATGTTAACAAGGTACACTGACTTTTTATACTAGCAAATTCATATCAGCTGGATTTCACTAGTTTCAAGGTAAAACAGATACCGATATTTGTTACCCTTTCGTTTGCACAATCCAGGATGGGCGTGTCAATGTTCTGTATTCAACACCATCTATCTACACCGATGCAAAATATGCTGCAAACGAGTCGTGGCCCCTCAAGAATGATGATTTCTTCCCGTAAGTATGATAGCTCGGGTTCTACTCTCTAAAAATTGAAATGCTTGTTGATTAGAATTTATGACATGTACCTGTGCCAGGTATGCGGACAAACCTAATGCATGCTGGACAGGGTACTTTACGAGCAGGCCAGCTTTTAAAAGATACGTGAGGGATTTAAGTGGTTACTATCTGGTATGGCCTAAATTTTTTCTAAAGATTTGTGGTTTCTTTTTGCTCCATTCTTACATGCAGTGGTTACTATCTTGTCTGGTTTTAAATAGGCAGCTCGACAATTGGAATTCTTGAGAGGTAGGAGTAGTTCAGGACCAACAACCGATATGCTAGCTGATGCTTTGGCAATTGCTCAACACCATGATGCAGTTAGTGGTACCCAAAGACAGCATGTGGCTGCAGATTATGCTCTTAGACTTTCAATGGGTTACCTGCAGGTATTTTTTTAACTAGGCCTCTCATGTGATTTCAGGCAACCCTTTTCTCTTGTTGGTGCAGCAGTTTAAAAATTTCTCTATGATCATTACTAGGCCGAGAAGTTGGTTGCCTCTTCCCTTTCCTTTTTATCAGCAGCAAAATCAAGTACTGAAGAGAAGGAACCCAGCACAAAATTTCAGCAGGTAACGTGCTTGATTAGGATTTTTCTAGGATTCAAATAATATACTATGGCCGTGCTAAAAGAGTTCAGAAGATGCCGTTGCTTCAGGCAACAAATTTTATTAGTATCTATTTTATAGCATTTTAATGACTCAAGTTCCAAACACTTACTGAATTCTAATGGGCTAAGCCTGATTCTTGTCTTGTGCATCATATTGGCAGTGTCCCCTGCTTAATATCAGTTACTGTCCTCCTTCTGAAGCTCGTTTGTCCAGCGGGAAAAGCCTGGTAAGTCTGTCTGACAGGCTTACTTTCAGTCTGTGAAGTCTTGGGTTGCACCTCTTGGATAGTTGTTCTATCTGTTCACATTAATTTCTCCTTGTAGGTGGTTGTTGTTTACAATTCTCTAGGATGGAAACGAGAGGAAGTTGTCCGAGTTCCTGTAAGATTTGTCAATCCCCTTCGTTGATTAGTGCAGCTCTCACTTTATAGTTGTTTATTATCCAATATTATTTCCCACTCATTCGAGCATTTACCAAATGTACCTGATAACTTTATCAGGTGTCGTCTGAAAATGTTATCGTGAAAGATTCATCTGGGAAAGAAGTCGTGTCTCAGCTTCTACCTCTTTCAGACATCTCACTGAGAATAAGAAAGGAGTATGTCAAAGCGTATTTGGGAAGATCACCAAGGGAAACTGCAAAACATGTGCTTGCATTCACAGCTTCAGTACCACCTCTTGGGTTCAGCTCGTATGTCATCTCAGACACTGGACGAACAGGTTAGCTATGTTCCAGAATGTGTACTATTGTGTGGTAAATTATGAATGATAGGATCTTGAAATAGAATTTCATGCATTTTATCTCTACTAGCCATGACAATTGGTTCCTCACTGGTACCAACAGACATATTGTATTTATTTGCATCTTTGTTTTCTAACTTGATTCAAGCGCGTGGACGATCTGCGCCATATGTTACTTCTGGAAGCTTGAATCAAGATGTAGAAGTTGGCCAAGGAAATCTTAAGTTACACTATTCGGAAGAGGGAGTGAAAATGACTCGTTTTATAAGTAATAATAAGCAGGTGTGCCGTTTTTTTTAGTCTAAACCTCCTTCCTTTTCCATTCGAGTTGAAAATGATCTGATATTGATTTGGGGTAAATTTTAAGGTTACTGCAGAACAGTCATATGCTTATTACATTGGAAGCAATGGAACTGACACGGATCCACAGGTAGCTCAGCTCTCTAATAGATACAATCTTATCTACTTTCTATCTTCTTGTCGTGTTTCAAACGGTTCTCATATATTTCTTAGGCTTCTGGAGCTTA
Organism: Eutrema salsugineum; assembly: GCF_000478725.1. Classification (NCBI taxonomy): domain Eukaryota; kingdom Viridiplantae; phylum Streptophyta; class Magnoliopsida; order Brassicales; family Brassicaceae; genus Eutrema; species Eutrema salsugineum. Next base: position 6,314,038 of record NW_006256547.1, on the reverse strand, counting down.
CGTTTTTCGACCAGATGGTCAACGTCCAATTAAATCTGAAGGAGAGGTAATACCTATTAACTTATTTCCTGACCGTATGTCAAAGTACGAAAGAAAACTAACTGTCTTGCCTGTCTCAGGCTCAATTGACTGTTCTTCGGGGACCTTTGTTTGATGAAGTGCACCAAGAGTTTAACTCCTGGGTATCACAGGTCATTTTCTCTTGCTAGTATTTATTGATTTCTTTAATTACATCAGAGAAGCTATAACTGTGTGATCTATCTTGTGACGGGTCTGTTAATTTACAGATTACCAGAGTGTACAAGGGAAAAGACCATGCTGAAATTGAGTTCACTGTAAGCTAATCTCTCTTTATCTTCACTCATGTCTTCATGCTAAACTGATGAAGACAATTTCAGTCTTCTTATTTCCTGCTTTCTAGGTTGGGCCTATACCAGCTGATGATGGTATTAGCAAGGAGGTTATCACAAAACTTACAACCACCATGAAGACAAATGGAACATTTTACACAGACTCTAATGGTCGCGACTTCATCAAACGGGTATAGATATAAACTTCAAGTGTGTAGTGTATATATTTTATTTTGTAACAATTGTATGCTTGTTTATTGTAACATACTTTGTTACATGTTCTTGCAGATCCGGGACTTCAGAACAGATTGGGACTTGCAAGTTTACCAACCAGTAGCTGGGAACTATTATCCTGTAAGATCAAATTCATCTGAGATTCCTTCGTGATATACTAAGGTCTTTTAGTATTTGTACTTTACTGAGCCTCATTATATCTGCCTTTTATTGTCTTACATATTCTTTTCTTCCAGATAAATCTCGGGATATACATGCAAGATAAAACCTCAGAGCTATCCGTGTTGGTGGATCGTGCTGTGGGCGGATCCAGCTTAGAAAACGGCCAGATCGAGTTGATGCTTCATCGGTCTGCCGACTAAACTTTTTCTATATACACAAGACAAGTATATGTTGTTTTGCTTGTGTTTTACCTTCCTTGGTTATCATTCGTGTAGGAGAATGCGTCATGATGACATTAGAGGTGTTGGCGAGGTTCTTAATGAAACAGTCTGTCTCCCTGATGGATGCAAAGGATTAACGGTAAGCTTAAGTTCTCATCTCAATTTTAGTCGTTCAAGTTGCAAAGTATCAGCTATTAAGGGAAAATGCGACAGAGCTTGTTTCCAAGATACGACCAAATCTTCTCTTTTTAGCCTAAAAGAGTTTGAGATTTTTTCGCAGATACAAGGGAAGTTTTATGTACAGATAGACAAACCTGGAGATGGGGCAAAATGGCGTCGAACATTTGGTCAAGAAATTTATTCTCCACTTCTTCTGGCATTCACAGAACAGGTTGCTCTTTAGATAAATAAAAACTATTCCCCTCACTTCTTTGAGATAGTGAAGTGAGAATGTGAGATAAGGTATTTTGCTTGTAGGAAGGAGATAATTGGATTAATTCACATAAGACTACATTCTCAGCGTTTGAACCGTTATACTCATTACCAAAGAACGTCGCATTACTCACCCTCCAGGTAAGTTGATTTATTTTTTTTATGTTAATATGTGAAATACATTTTTTTTTCGTTGACTACACTAAGCTTAAATTCTAAAATTTGCAGGAGTTGGATAACGGGGAAGTTCTTTTAAGGCTTGCTCACTTATTCGAGGTTCTTACTCGTCCTCCATATGCATTTCCATGAATTACATAGCTATATGCTTTTTAGTTGTAGACTTGTAGTTTAACACTAGGCCTAAGTATAAGATTCCGATTAAGATAGCAAATAATTAGAGATCTTGGAAAACTAACATTACATAGCAGAATAAAACCTAAATCTTTCAGTGCTAAAAAACCAAAAACAAACTTTTGTACAAGTGTAGAGAATTAGTACCTAAACGCCAAATGCAAAGGTGATCATGCGGTTAATCTTCGTGCTATGTCATTTCTCACCACGATTATATTTGGTTTTTGTTTGAAATGCCATACCAAGATGGAACCTAGAGTAATATTCAAGGAACTTAGGTCAATCCATTAATTGTCGATTAATTTTGAATTAAAACCTCCCAAATGAACTTTGATAGTTTTGCTTCTCTGCTGAGTCACTTTTTGGTTAACCTGTGAAGGCTGGGGAGGATAATGACTACTCAGTTATGGCAAAAGTGGAGCTAAAGAAACTTTTCCACAACAAAAAGGTAGGCAAAGAAGAGACAGATCATCTCTTTATTTGTCTCATTGTTTCCAACCAATAACAATGATGTTCTGTTATTTTTAAATGTTTGAACAGATACACGAAGTGAAAGAGACAAGTCTGTCAGGGAACCAAGAGAAAGCGGAGATGGAGAAGAGAAGGCTCCGTTGGAAAGTAGAAGGCTCCGCCGGGAAGGAGGTGAAGAGAGGAAAAGCGGTGGACGCGGTGGAGCTAGTGGTTGAGCTTGTTCCGATGGAAATCCGAACTTTCTTGATCAAGTTTGAGAATCACACCGAAATGGTTGGTGAAAAGAGAGCAACCTCATAGGTTTTTGAAGTAACACACGTTGTGGTCTTTCACAAGTCTTCACAAGTCTTTCACAAGTAACCAAATCTTAAATTAACAACAGTGATCGTTGTTTCGTTCATTTTTTTCATCTTTTAATTGTAGCTGTGACGATTGCGTTGGGAGTACAGACTCTGGATTTGCGTTTCTAAGTTTTTGAAATATAAAACGTTTTTCTTTTTCCATAAAATCATTTTGCTGAATGTAAATCCAAACCCCAAATGCAAATAAAAAAGAAGCATTTATTCCAAACCGTCAACATTATTATTATATTTATTTACTTTGATTTCAGTTTTACCACAATAGGCTGGTTATCGCTGGTTTTAGCTCAAACTCTAAGGCCATGTCCATTGGTGAATCCATCAGATATTAATTTCTTTTTTTTTCTTTTTTTTAATTCAAAAATTAAAAAAAAAAATTTCGCCCGATAATATTTTGTCATCCGGACGAACCTGGACAAACCTGGAGTCTTCAGAGTTGTCCTGAAGACCCGAGTCTTCCTTCTTAAACTTTTTTTTTAATTTATTTTTAATTACATTTACATATGTACTCGAACTAAAAATGAGAAATGCACCCACGAAGTATGGAAAGTGCCAAACTGTAGTGATGCCTGACTAGAAAACAAGGATTCTCGGCTCGAACCTCCACGCTCTTTAGCACGAGATTTTGAGTCTCGCGTGTCTACCATTTCACCACCAAGGCTCTAGACTACCAAGGTAATAGATAAATACAAACCGGAAATAATACAGTAATTTTCAATTATAATATTCGGTATATCCACCCGCCTAGAAAGGAATCATATTGTCGGGTTTTCGGATTCGGGTCGGGTATACGTCGGTTCATGTTATTATGAAAGAAAAAGGCAAAAACACGGCGACATGTTTGGTCTTGTGTTAAAAAAAATCAAAGTGTACGCAGAGAAAACAGAAGAAGCGGTGGCTCTGAGCCGGCGAAGTTTTTTTTCTCATCCCTAAAATTTTCATGTCCATCTTGCCTCATTCGCATATCCAAGGTCACAATTCGATTTCTTCTCCTCCTTCAGATTCGTCTCTAAACCAAAGCTCTGAGCATGGCAACAACTCTTCTGTGCCTCCTCTTCCCTCTTCTCCTTCCTCTCGAATTGGATCCCTCAGCCTCGCCGGACTTTCTTTCCCCACTGCTGATTTCTCCGGCGGCTCTCGGGGTAAGAGGATTGATAATTCAGCTACCTGATTTTCCCCTCTTCCTTTAGGGTTTCTAACTTTCTACATTGAGGACCGCAAATTTTGATTTTTTTTTTTTTAAGGGGTTCATTGAAAAATTCGAGCTTTGTTTAGATTTTATCCTTTTTTGGCTCACTCCATGTCTCAATTTCGATTTTTTAAATACTGTAGAACCGGTTGCTGCAGCTGAGGAGGGACATAGCCGTGGATCTTCCAAAGAGGTAAACTTAAATGCTTCTAAGTGGAATATGAGTCTTCTACTTTATAATCTGGAATCCCTTAGTTTGCTTTGAACTTAGATACCTTGTTCTGTTTCTTCGTTGCAGATGACGCAAATTGGATCAGGGAAGCAGAGTTTTTCCCCACCTAGTGCAGATACACGTGACCATGTCCGATATGATGGTCGAAGGAATAGGTCCAGAGGGAGAAATAGTGGAGCTGCTGGTTCTTCTTCTCAGTTGCAGCATAATACGAGACCTTTTGATTCTTCTAGAGGCGTTTCGCATCATAACACAACTGGTAGAAGAGCTAATATGATCAGCGGGAACCATTTACTGAATTTTCAGTATGATCCGATTTCGCCCCAACAATCTAGGGGTCCTCCTCCACCTCAAAGAAGGCAAATGTACAAGAGGAGGCCTTATAACAAGGATCTGTTTCTTCAGGCAAATTACAAGTTTGTTGTGTTGGACACTGGGGATCATTCTCCTGACTCCATGGATCCTGATAAGATGCTGCAGTGGGAGAATATAATTTGTGTAAGGTATTCCACCCCGTCTCCTGTGCAGTGTCCGATTTGCTTGGAGTATCCTCTATGTCCGCAGATAACTTCTTGTGGGCATATTTTCTGTTTCCCGTGTATTCTACAGTACCTGTTGATGGGTGTGGATAATCATAGGGAAGAATGCTTCAAGAGGTGTCCTTTGTGTTTTGTGATGATTTCGACAAAAGAGTTATACACGGTTTACATTGAGAACGTCAAGCAGTACTCTGTTGGAGATCCCATTGAGTTTACACTTTTGACTCGCAAGAAAGACTCTTTTGCTCCAACCCGGAAAATTGAGTACGACCCGGCTTTACCTAATGGTGAAAACGGAATACATGATCCGTTCTCAAAGTTCACTTTCACCCAAGATGTTGATCTCTCTGTCAGACAAGCAGTTTCAGAGTTAGACAGTTGGATTGCAAGAGCAGATCCTGGGCTCGTCGAAGACTTGGAGAAGCACCTATATGTTAATGCCGCTTTGGAGCGTTTGGAGCAGAGAAAATTGTACTGGAATGAGCACAGACTCTCTAATTATAGCAAATCAAGCACGACGACTATAAATCAGTCACCATCATTCTCACCTCCTGATGGTTCTCGAGTTGGTTATCAATCACCCAGCTGGGCGAGTGGAGCATCAACTAGCAGCTCCAACAATCAAGATAAATCAGTTGATGATTCTTCAGTGGATAAGTCAGATGAGGAATCTCAATCTAGTTTGGAAAAGAGTTGTGATAATGGTCACTCTCCAGAAGACCAGGAAGCACCGTCATCTTCCTCGCACAATGGGAGTAAAGGTCCCTTGTTGCACCAAAATGACACCAAAGACTTGAAGGACAACGATGCGTATAACTTTTATCAGGTAACCAGTTTGTGATGGGTACTTTTGTATTTGCATAAAGTACTAGATAACAGCTGCATGATGATTGTTTTGTTGATATGTGCTGGGCGGTGAATATATTAAAGTGAGATCCTGAAAAGAAGTGTTATTTCTGTTGTCAATAATCTTTGTTGTTTTGTTGACAAAGAAAAATTATATTGATGTTTCATTCCTAACACACACAGTTTTTCTCTTACCTTTGTGCTCTAATTGTTTGCCTATACAGTCCGTTGATGGGCAGCACATAATCCTCCACACGTTGAATGTGAAATGCCTTCTGCATCACTATGGCAGCTATGACTTGCTTCCGTCAAGGTAAAAGTCAGAGTCTTTTATGCATCGTAGTTCTCTTATTTCAAAGCATAGGGGATGGGTTTCAATGGAAGCCCTGTTCATTGCGTAATCATTTCTGCATGAATGTGAAATGCGCTGATTCAAAAGTGTATTAATCAAGAACCGGTGATATAAAGTTTGAACTTTTATTTAGTACTAGAATGAATTCAGGTAAAATTATTCAGCAGAAATAGTTATCATCTGTAATTTGTGGTTTCAATGGATTTCTGATCTCAATTTATGAAACGGCAGACTGAGTGGAAAAATACTAGAAATGGAGACTGTAACCCAGTCAGAAGCGATAAGGAGACGCTACCGCTTCTTGAGTCACTTTTCTTTAACAACTACATTTCAGGTACATTTCAGGTTCCTCTTATCATCGGCACATGTTATTCCCTTAATTCTCTCTTCTGCACATGTCGCTATATCTAACATTTTCTCCATGGGGTTTTTCCTGTTTATTTGTTTTCAGATTTGTGAGATTGATATGAGGGAATCATTGCCTCCTGACGCGTTTGCTCCATTTATGGATGAAATAAAGAAGCGTGATAAGCAGAGGAAAGAACGTGCTAGGAAGGTATTCCTCTTTTTAACCATGATCACGGCTCATGGTCTCTTTTCCTAATCTTTTATCATATTCCAACCTCCTTAGGGTTTTGCTTATTTCCTTGTATTAGTATTTAACTTGATTAGGGATGGCAAAGGATCCTACTTTGTTTCTTACTGTCCCTGAATTCTAGTTGAAAAGGAAAACTTAAGGCTACAGAAGTCTTATGATGTTGTATTTTTTCTTAGGATCAAAAAAATAAAATCAAAGCTGAAGTAGCTGCAGCTGCAGAGCTTGCACCATTGATGGGCAGTTTTATACAGTCCCCTCGTGATGACTTTCCTCCGTTTTCTTTGGACGACTTTGAAGGTAAAAAAAAAAAGAAAGGAATCTCTCTTCTCTTAATTGGATCTAAGGTTTAGTGATCTAATCAGAAGCTTTTGTTGTGTCCCTATGTAGCCCTTGGAAACTCTGCCCCAATATCATCAAGCCCTCCAAACATCGGAGAGAGAAGTTCCTTCTCACACGTGACAAGGCTCGGTTTTGCAGCTGGCCACGACTCTCCCAACCTGAATAACGAATCAACAAGCGTTCAAAGCAGCAGTAGTGAAGTCACAAACGCAACAGCAGGTAACCACTGTTTTAGCACTCTGAACGTTCTTGTAGGATACTCTGATGACCTCTCTAAACATGTTTTCAGGTGCAAGAAACACAAACATAACATCATTCGCTACTGTAACATCAAGAACACCAAGCGCACCATCCATCATCAAAGAGCCCGGAAAGAGAGGAAAGAAACCGAGCCGAGTGCTTCTATCGACAACCAGTGTACGCCGCTACTGAATTTGTATGTATAAGCTTTGCTTCTAAAAAAATCTGAATAAAGGAAGAACCAGAGAATGTGGTGATTAAGTAAACTCAAACTTTCGTGTTGTTTTTAATATGGAACCATATAAAGTCTCTCATAATTACACCAACTAGGACAAAATTATTACGAGACTCAGTTATGATTGTGCTGACTCAGACAACACAAAAAAATCCAAAAAGATTGGAGAAAATATCTTCTAAAAGAGGAGGATAACTTGCCGGTGATTTTCATTCTCACAAGTTACAACAAAGCCTGGCCTTATCCATTTAAAAAATCTCTACTTTTGTGTTCAAACTTTTTTATGTTCTTTTCAAAAGTTTGGATCAATTATTGAGTCAATATAATTTTACTTACTATCAATTATTGAGTCAATAAAATTATATTTACTAAAATAAGATTGAGTTTCTTTGGTTTGATAATTAATTCTTTCACCCATTTGATATTATTAGGAACATATATTTTTTCTTTTGTCACCAAAATATATAAAAAATGATAAAAAGGAAAACAAAGTTAGATGAGCTCTGCTCTGGCTATAAAAATGACATGAACTTTCCCAAATCAGAACCAAATATCCAAATCACTAAACCACACCCAAAAGATCAAGAGAAAAAAAAAAAGAGTAAAAAATGCAGGGAGCTATGAGCATCAAACCAACCATTCTTCTCCCTCTTCCTTCATCACAATCTTCTCCAAAGCTCACACTTCTTCTTCCTCAGTCCATCACCACAACCAAAGCTTCAAGACTCTCATCTCTCAGACCAAACGCATCATCATCTTCTTCAACCTCTGATTCTCTCACCGTTGACTACAACTCTCTCCTTTCGTAAGACAATCTCTTTCTCTTCTATTCTCTGTTATCGACTGACTCAATAACATCTCTATGCTCAGTGTTTTCCCAGCTGAAGCATGTGAAACAATCAGCGGTTACGCCTGTTCTGCTGACATTTACCCTGAAGTCAAGCTTGACACAAAGCCTGTCTCACGTCCCGTGGCTACTACAGAGCCAGTAGACCGAGAATACCTCGAGTATAACAACCCCAAAACGTAAAGATCACTTTTTTGAAACCCTTTTCTTTCTTTTTACTTCAGATTCTCAGCTTGCGTTTTCAATCTCTGATTGTGTGTTTTTGGACATGGAAACAGGGTTTTCTGCGCAGAGGCCTGCGATGATCTTGGAGGAGAATTCTGCGAACCTGACTATCAAAAAGATGTCTACTAGAATAAAGAAACAAGAGTTTATGTGATGTTAATATGTGTTTGCATCTCTACATGTCTCTTATAAACTACATATGAAATCTAGCTCCACTTAATTAAGATTGACGTTGTGAATCAGCTCCATAGTCAGTAATCAGAAAGTTATTTGATTTCCTCACCAGTCTGAAATTGAACTCGTTGAAACCAATTTTTTTTTTCCGCTGATATGAAACCGAGTAAAAACTCGTCGTATATATAAATCTTCTTCTTCTGATCATGTTCGGATTTTTTTACCAAACGAAGATGAACTAAATGATAAGGAGAAGAAAATTTACATTTACGACGAGATTTACTCAGGTTTAAAATTGCGGAAAAAAATGGTTTTGATGAGTTTAATTTGGATTGGTGATGAAATCAAAGATGAAATGTGTTTTTTTACAAGAGAACGAGCTGGGCTTATATAGGCTCAAAATACAATTAAAGGTAAAGAATCGTTGACCAATTGACTGAAAATTTGTCCAAATAAGGAAAGTAGTTGTTAGCTGTATCTTGAAATCTGTATTGTGGCCAAGAATTTGAAATGGATCTCGGCCATATCTCATATTGGGCTGCTCATGGGTTGTTATCTCTCGTACATTCATTTCTAAGGGTGATTGGTTCAAGTTTCTTTATTGACTAACTGTGGTTTCTTCTCATTGTTTGTAATAAGCTCTTTTTTTTTTGTTAAAGTTGTAATAAGCTCTTTTATGAGAAGAAGAGCTTATTTTCTTTATTTGTTTGTTTTGTTACTGGAAAATGAGAAGTTAAAAACCTCAAAAAGGGAAAGAAGACTTTAGCAGAGAAAACGATAAGAAAAAGAAAGAGTACGAAACGGCTTGAATCATCATCAAAAGGATATTAAAAACTGGAGTCACGAGGACTTCATTAATGCCATATGGATCATATAATCATAGAAGAGTACACACAGAGATCAAATCCTATAAGCTTAGGTTTTTGAAAGATTCAATTTCGAAGGAGGCCCCACAACTTTACTCTTTTTTTTCTTCTTCATCCTTCATCACATCCTCTAGGTTCTCGTGACTCTCTCTGTTCTCTCTCTTCTGTCTCTAACCGCCATTAACTCTGTCTCTTCTCTACCTTTGGTATTTTGTACGGATACAACGGATATTAAAAGTTTTAATTTTTGAGCATTTAAAGTAAAAATGGTGGGGCATATTCTTTGCTCTGCATCTTCTTCCTTTACCGTCTTTTTCTCTTTTTATTCTTTAAATCTTTCTTAGTGTGTTCTTCTTTCTCATATCATCAGTATCACCAAATAAAGCTCCAAGATTTTCATCTGCTAAAACCAAAGCCATTTCCTTTAAAACCACCTGGAAATGTTGGAATTATCTTTGTGCAAAGTTAAGCTAGATTGACTAAAACCACCTGGAAATGTTGGAATCATCTTTTGCTCTTCTTTGAGAAGATCCCTCATGAAGAAAGTAAAAAAAAAAAATTGAAAGAAATTCTTGATCATTGCTTGAGGATATGAAACATAATGAAGTTAACATTGCTAAGATAAAGGTTGAAGTTATGTACCCAACAACCCCAAGTTCTCAGAGCTTAATAAAAAAAACAAAGCACTTGCAATTGCATACATGCTTTGAAGAAAGAAAGAGAAAAAAAAAAAAAACAGAGAAGAAAATTGCAGATTTAAAGGGGCTTGGTTTCTTCTAGCTCTGCTTCACCAGATGCTCTCAATGGACATGACTACGGCTCTGATCGGATCAGATCAGATCATACCAGCATAGCCAGCTGTATCGAAAAGCACTGCTTTGATTTGATCAGGCAATATCTCCTGCCCTTCTTGGCATTGCTGATAGACAAAATTTAAGAATACGTACATGTTACTACTAAAATCTTCCATAAATCTTAACTGTTTAACTGAAACTATATGATATTCTAATCATCACCTCAGCACGGAAAACATCCAAGGCAAACCCGTTGAAACAGCTGATCACGGCTTGCTGAACATCCAATCCAAGGTTATCCAAAGCTTTCATGGTAGCGAGCAAAAGACCTGGTCTACGACCACAGAACATGTGAATGTTCACTGCTCTTCCTTCCCTTAATCTAACCTCAACCTATGGGACAAAAGAAAAAGAAAAGCAGAGTAAATGTCAAAAATCCCCATGAAGCTTTGTTGTTGTTTTCTTCCTTCCGGTCTAAATCCAAACAAACTCTGAGCCTTACTCTTGCTTGCTGGCCTTTGGGGCTTGGCAAAGAAGAGGGACATAGCTCTTCCTTGACGCGGCAAGAAAGAGTCTGCGGTGTAGGAGTTAACGGATGGAAGCTTGATGAAGTTGGAGGCAAAGAACCAGGAGGAGTTGACTCAAGTTCGTTGTGAAGATCATTGATCCTTTGTAAAAGTTCCTTGAGATAATCAATTGCATCTCCAAGTATTGATGCTCTATCCATCTGCAAAATCCATCCAATCCATAAAACCAAAAACCTTATCACAACCCTCTTCCGATGAAGAGTAAAGCAAACTACACTCACAGTTTCACAACAACAACAACATAGAAATGGTGAAAATTCTGAGCTCAAACCCTACAAAAGCTACAACACAACACAAGTCTCTCCAACTAACGGCGATAAGTAAACGATGAAGACAAAGCCCTTAAAGAGATAAAAGAGAAGTAATTGTTTACTTTGCTGATCTTGGGCACAACTGATCTTAGCATATAAAGCCTATCATTAAGCTTCTTCCTCCTCCTCCTCTCAGCCATCAGATTCTTAGCAGGCATTCCTTTCTTCTTACCTTTACATCCTCCTCCTCCATTCTGAACACTCTCCGCCGCTTTACCACTCTCATTCAGCTCATCAGACTCATAATTCAACCCAGAAACCTCAATCCCAGTCTCATCCATCTCTCCATCATCGCTCAGCTTCCTCATCCCCGAGCCTTCCGAGTTCCCAATCTTGCTTCCAGAGCTCTGACGCATAGCTGCACGTTTCTGGAACAGAGTAGGCTGTGCACCAGACGATGCTAAGACCTCTAAAGGTTTCAGAACTTTCGCTCTGTTCCCTACAAAACCGCCATTTGCAGGACTCCCAAACCCTTCCAGCTCCAGAGGAGTGAATCCACCACCACCACCGCCTCCTCCGCCACATAACGGCGTGGAGTTGTTGTTTTCCGGCGGGAGTAGCGACCGAGCAGATAAGAAATCAGGGACGGAGCTCAAATCCCGGTTTCCCAGTTGTGTCAACGAACCAAACCCCATCGAAATCGGGGCTTGGATTTGGCCGAGGAAACCAGAATCAGAGCCGAACTCGAACGCATTGTCGAAAGGGTTTGTGGAGGAAGGAACATTGAGGAGACAAGATTTGTTGTTGGCGGCTAGAAACGAAGGCTGAGAAGGGTCGAGGCTAAAAGCTTGAGACGGAGAGCAAGACGAAGACGAATCAATCGACTGGTGAAGAAGAAGATTGTCGCTGGGATTAAAAGGGAAACCACCGAGAAATCTGAAATCTTGCTGATTCTGTAACATTTGGAGATCTTGTGGATGTGGTGGGTTACTGAACCAATCACCTTCAAGCATAGGCTTGAAATGAGAAAGTGAAGCTCCACCTTCTTCTTGATTCCTACCCCACGAAGCTTCCTCGTTCTCCTCCTCCTGAATCCGTTCTCCGCCGCCTAACCAAACCGCACCGCCGTTTCCGTCGAGAACCATCGCAAAGTCGAGAGCTTTAGACCTGAATTTTGAGGAAAAAGCGTGTGAAGAGCTTTGAAGACAATTCTACAGAGAAGAAAAAGTTTGAATTTTTTAGAGACTAGACATAAGGAAAAGTGCATTAAAGTAGAATCACGAGGAATCCATGAGGTGGGCTAAGCAGAAAAGAAGCGAAATCTGAAAAAGAGGGATTTTAGAGAGAGAATGATAGATTCAGAGCTTCAAAATTGAAAATTGAAAGACAAAAAAATCCTAAGTTTTCAGTTTTAGGTATAGTGAATTCAATTTTGGAAACCATAACATTTTTTTTTCTGCTTTTCATTCAACACTTACCCCAGATTTCTCGTGACTTCTTTGCTTCTTCGTTACCGTCGTCTCACCGTCACTGCTCCATCTTTTGCTAATTGCTTATCTTTCTCTCTCTCTCTGTCACTGTCTCTCTGTTTATATAGTGTGCAAATAATAAGCTAATGATGATAAGTAAGTTCTATTAAGCATAAACTAATGACGTCATCTTATTTGCTAATCCATGCAACGCGTGGCCTCCATGCACTTAATGTAACGGATATTATTACCTAATCATTAGCAAGTTAAATTAATTTAACTCTTCTTCATGTCGTTAACTTCAATTTGAATAATACCATTAATTAATTTTTTTGTGGAAAATAATAAAGTTATTTACTTTACTTCAAAAATAATTTAATGATTGAAATGAATGGTAACGCTTCTTCACAAAAACGTTTCTCTCCGATGTGCATGGCAGGGCCAAAAATGCGAGGCTGTCCGAACAATAACAAATTATGGTTAGTGTATTCACTTTGCTTCATGATAATTAAATTTCTAAGTTTTTTACTCGCTCATGTTAGGAAATATTGTCATATTGATTAACAGAGCATGTGTTTGTTTTTATTTTTTTAGTAATTATAACGAAATTTTTTATAAATTAATATTATCGAGTTTTGAACATTTATTATTTTATAAGAATATTATTTATCTTTGTGCTTTTTTTAATCAAGCAAAGCACAAGGAGTAAGGTTTTATGTTTTTGTGTTTCTTTTTACTTTTTTTGGGTAAGAATGTATATATCATATGAAATGAAAAGATTGAGGTTTTACAAAAGTTCAACCCATGTACTTGTTAACTTGGCAAAAAGAAATTTCAAAACAAGGATACAGACGCTTTGAAGTAGAAGATATTACACTCAACAAAGCTACAAAGGCATTAAATTATCAAATTGCATGCCTTTAATGTCTTCTAGCTGTTATTGTCTTTCGAATATGTCGATCAATATCTTTGAATATTACTACGGAGGGACAGCTTGGAGATTGTGTAGTCTGTGTCTCCTCTGTTTTCAGATGTTATAAACCGTTGCTTGAGCTGCCAACTTCCCTTAGCATTGGAAGAAAGCTGTTTGCCTTGAGCGTTGTCCAGAGACCAATAGGGGTGTCCAAATGTAAAAGATGCATGAAGATAGTCCAGACCTTATTTAAAAATGAACCGAATACTAAATTTCTGCATTATACTCACAACGCAGTAGAATGTGGTCTTTGGCTTCATCATAAACATAAACCAAGCTAAACATGCAAAAAAGATTTACCTAATGGAAAAGTACGCTTGAATTTCAGAACTTCAATAGCATTTCTATGTCAGATATATTTATGGTCAGAAGCTTGATGTAAAAATTGTATCAAACTCATATAACCAAAAATGTCTACCACATAAACTTCCATCCATATTCATCACTAAATCATAGTATGAAATAACGAATGGGATAAGTAAAGAAAGATTTTTATTTTTTGTTAATCATAGATGCATCGACGAGACAAGTGAGCCCTGAAGATATGCACATGAAGATGGAAGAAATTTGCTCGCATTTGTAAGCAACTCTATCAACTCCTCTCCTTGTCCCTTCATAAAGTAAACTTCTTCATCAATCTTCTTCACCAGCGAGCTGTTGCAATCTGAAAACAGAACCTTCACAATACGGCTTAGCTCTAATGTGGAACCTGGTTCATCTCCGCTCGAGCAAAGACCAGTCGAGGACCAAGAGTTCGGATTCAGGATAACGATCTGGAACAGAGAGGATTTTGTTGTCAAATCTTTGACCAGCACGTGAAATGACAACTCTTCTTTGGCGCATTCCACTAGCTGATTGGTAAACATTCTTTCCAATGTGTATTTCCTGAAAACATCAGAGGATTCACCGGCCGCTGATGATGTGGAGATATAGCACTTGAAGAGTCTAACTCCACCATCTATGGGTTTAACGCTGTTCCCGCCGCCAGAAGGATAGGCTCCAAGAGGAGATGAACACTCTGGGCAAGCGAATTCAATCCACTTAACATTCTTTGATACATTCGATGCCTTTGCCATAAAAACATCCTCAAGAAACCCATCAAGAAGAAACTTCTTATCAAGTGTAAGTTTCTGGTCCAGCTGCAAACTCTCACTAGACCTAGGTGAGTCATGTACACAACAATCAGGCATTGATGGCTTGTCTATACAACGCCGCATCGAGTCATCCACTTGACCACGAGCAAGCCCTTGAATACTCTCACCTCCATTCTCATGGCTTTCACCATTTCCCTCACTTCTTCTAGATCCCGATTCAACTCCACCATGATCACAACTCAGAGCTAAACTTGACTCGAGTTGGTTTTCGATTCCAATTGTATCAGACAAGTTACACTCTACGAGATCATCCTTGCTAAGCAAAACAGTTGTAGCACTAAGCAAACACAAACCACTAGAGCATGTATAAGAATTCGTGTACTTAGCCACCATCTTCTCACTAATGCTTCCAAATGAACAACAGCAATTACCAAACCAGTTATCAGCTGATTCTCGCCAGTTAATAGACGGCATTTCTGAGAAATCGAAAAGGGCTTTCTTTGTTAACCTAATTGAGCAATTTCTGCAGTGTAGATGAACTCCTCCCATTGAAGTTAGAGTTTTTAGATCATAGTCCATCACTAATGGCGCCGAATTATCTCTATTTCCGAGAGAATCAGTCACCAAATTGAAATCGGACACTAGAGGATGATCAACGGGGAGTAACAGAACAAGTCTAACCTCAATGTGGTCGTCCAAAGCTCTGAAATTCACAGGAGATTCAGCATCGAGCAAAACCCTAGGAACAGGAACACGAAGAGAAACAACCTCTTCTCTTCCTTTTCCTCTACTAATGGCTTCATCATCTTCGTCATCGATCCAAGTGACGAGAATTTGAGATTTTCCAGGGATAATAGATACATCGAGGCTCTGGCAATGGATCTTAGGGATAGTTACTGAATCGAAAAGAACCAGACGAAGATTCGGAGAATGAGACTGAGCTTCCCATGTGTACCGCCATTTCCTCTGGGTTTTAGGGTTTAGCTCCATGGAAATTGGAAATTGCTCTGTTTCGAATTTCCCATTGTAAATTTTTTGTTTTAACAGTATTTGACGATCTTGTGAATGGGCTTAATTAAGATAAGCCCATAAAGAATATATAGTTGGGCTTAAACGGATCAGAACGGCCCATGATGGATCAAAATCACATGCACCCACGTGACGAGAAAAGAAAGAGAGATACTGTTGCTGTAATAAAGGAAGACAGAGTAATAGAGTTTGCTTTGTCTAAAGTCTGTCTCCTTCCATAAGCAAGATGACAAAACAAAAGTGGTTTGATCTCTGCTCGATTTTAACCAAAAGATTACTAGCTAGTACCTAATAATTTGACACTGATTAGTTATCTTAATCGTAGTTAAGAAACAGGGATAATGAGGGGTTAGAGTTGTGGAGCAGTAAAGCCTGCAAAAACCGTGTCGGTATATACTTTCTTGTTCCTTGAAATCTAGACAAGCTTCTCTATTTTATTACATGATTAAAGTTTAAAACCTTACCTAATCCAAGTTAGTGGCCACTAACATGAATTCTTTTTCTTATTTTAATCCTTTTTTATCTTTCGGTTTTTGGTCAACCACTTTCCAGTGATTTTAAGCTTTATAAGAATCTCTGTCTTATCCAAGATTCTCTCCTCTCTTTTTTTTCGTTACTAATTCCTTCTTTTTTAATTCTTATCCACTCAATGGGGTCCTTTAGTACATTAGTGTATCTCTGCCTTCATTTGTTTGTTTTCCAAAAAAACATGCATATAGCTTACCTATGTGGACAGTGGACAATGACAAGTTTAGATTAAACACTAAACAATATAAAAGAATAATAAAAGAAATGAAAAAAAAAATATTATAATAAAATGGGATCTTGGTAGATATACTCTAACCTTTTCTCTCGTTGCTTCCCATAATCCCATGATATAAAGCTTAAGCCTCTTGCACCAGAAAGATCTCAAATTCAAGTACACATAGTGATTAAGAAGAGGAAGAAGAAAAATGCTGAGGTCATTCACAAGGTAAAAACACTCACAAGAGATGCTTATAATCCTTTTTTTTTTTCAACTAAGATTCTTATAAATTATAATCTATTCTTAAATAAATAATTAATCTCCGTTTCATTTTTCTTCTCTGTGGCTTTTCTTTGCAGAAACTTCAAACTCATTGTACCAAATGGTTTGATCTCCAAGCCAATTATCTCTACTCTCCTCTATTCAACTTCTTCTTCAAGGTCGATTCTATAATCTTTTTCTTTTTTTCAATTAACAAAGTTGTATCTCATGATCTGATTTAAACACGTAAAAGTCATCTAAATCTTTTACCCCGAATATATATTAGAAAGTTAGAAGGAAAAGTTGCGGTCATAACAGGCGGTGCAAGCGGCCTAGGGAAGGCCACGGCGGAGGAATTTGTAAGCCAAGGTGCTCAAGTCATTATTGCAGATATAGACGAGGAGGCTGGTCGTATGGTGACGACCGAACTTGGCTCAGCCGCACATTTCATAAGATGTGATGTCACTGTGGAGGAACAAGTCGCTAAGGCCGTGGAAACTGTCGTGGCTCGCCATGGGAAGCTCGACGTGATGCTCAATAGCGCCGGAATATCATGTAAGAAATATTTTTAAAAAAAGAGTCAATAATTTAAATTTCGTTTTTGTATATAAGAATTTGCAAAATATAGTACAATGTTCAACAACCAAAAAATGGAAAACTTTGGTTTCTATGCTGGTTTCTTATGCGAGAATATGAGTTTTCTAGTGACTTTTTTTTTACAATAGGACATCAATCAAATAACATATTATAGACGCGTTATATTACAAAGTCCAATATTCAATAGATTAAGCGATCGATCGATCTATAAAATTCAATTGATACATTTGTTTTGTTTTATTTTTAACATCTCTTTTTATTTAAATAAGAAATCCAAGATTACAGTAGAGAATATAGTAAAAATTAAATTAAATCCATAACTAAAGTTTGATACATTTATTATACACACGAAAAGTACCAACATATACGATAAATAATAAAAATGGAATTTTGGTTTTGTTTTGTTTTCGTTAATTAAAATTGTTGAATCCGAATATTATACACCTGTCTCGTTACAAGGAACGTACGTTATTTTATTCGAACACCATGTATACAATGCAGGCTCTATATCACCACCAAGCATAGCGGACCTAGACATGGACACTTACGACAAAGTGATGCGTCTAAACGTGCGAGGCACCGTCTTAGGGATAAAGCACGCGGCTCGAGCCATGACACCCGCTGGCTCCGGCTCCATACTTTGCCTCTCTAGCATCAGCGGCTTGATGGGCGGTTTAGGCCCACACGCATACTCAATATCTAAATTCACAATCCCGGGTGTGGTCAAAACGGTCGCTGGCGAGTTATGCAAGCATGGCTTAAGGATCAACTGTATATCACCTGCGGCCATTCCAACGCCTCTAACGCTGAGAATGTTTCGAGAGGTGTTTACGGCTCATAGCGTTCCGGAGGAACAGCTTTTGGCGATAGTGAACGCGGCAGGAGAGTTAAAAGGAGAGAAATGTGAGGAGCGTGATGTGGCTAAAGCAGCTTTGTATTTGGCATCGGATGATGCTAAGTTTGTGACGGGGCATAACCTTGTTGTTGATGGTGGATTTACTTGTTTCAAGTCTCTTAATCTCCCTTTTCCTTAATATTTAAGGTAATTAAAGTGTTTTATTTGTACTCACAATATTGTTAATTAAGAGTTTAAGACTGTTTAAGGGTACTTATTGAAATGATCTTTTGTAATCTTTGGGATATCTCATATCATCATATGGTTGGGATTATGTACTAGTTAGCTTCTCTTTGGAGTTTGAATCGCTTTTTATGCATTGTCGAAATGACCATTGGTACGGTTTTAAGCTGATCACAAGGGTTTGGTAGATAGATAGACATGGATATAAACGATCAAGGATAGAGAGTATGAAGTGGCTCAATATCATTTGAACTCAAATACTTAAAACTAAAAGTCAAGACAGTAGCTACATTTAATACTTTAAACTACCTTTGGATAAAATATAAAATAACTTATAATATAGATGTTAGAGTTGGATTCCACCTCTGATCTAGCTCTTCTGTCTGTTTCTGATAACCTCATCAAATATTATATAGCAAAATCAGAAAGGCAGAAATTCATTGACATCATCATATCTCAAAGATCACAAGAAACAGTCATACATGGCGGCCTTGCTAATCAGATCCATCGCCAGGTGAAATTAAGATCAAGAACATCTCTGATCTCATTAATTACTAATTAACCACCAACTAATTGTTTTTATACTTCTTTCTTTCGCCAGAACCTTTAAACGGTCAGCCGCTTATTCTGCAGCTGCCCGCGCCGGTTTTACTTGTACCTCGTAAGTTCCTCTCGATTAGTCTCTATAAATGCAATTATCTTATTTTTATAAACTAATTTCAATCTTAAAAGCACATAAAATTTAATAACAATTTAATCATTAAGTCATGCTCTGTTGCTCACTCAAGATTATTTTTGTTAATGATTCTTTTTGCTCAATCAAGATTATATGCTTCTTCTTATGAATCTTTAGAATATGATATAGAGAATATAGTATAAATGAAATCATTATTTTTAAAAGCAAGAAGCTAGAAGGCAAAGTAGCTCTCATAACCGGCGGTGCAAGCGGGCTAGGTAAAGCCACCGCCGGCGAGTTTCTACGGCAAGGCGCCCGAGTCGTGATCGCGGATTCAGATGCGGAAAGCGGAGTGAAAGCGGCTAGGGAGTTAGGCTCAGCGGCGGAGTTCGTGCGCTGCGACGTCACGGTGGAGGAAGAGATCGCCGGTGCCGTGGAAAAGACGGTGGCGAAGCATGGGAAGCTAGACGTGATGTACAACAATGCAGGGATCGTGGGACCCACGAATCCGGCGAGCATATCGGAGCTAGATATGACGGAGTTCGAGAGAGTGATGAGGATTAACGTCTTTGCCGTCGTCTCCGGGATTAAACACGCAGCTAAGGTTATGATTCCGGCTCGCTCGGGGTCTATTTTGTGCACTTCAAGCATTGCAGGTGCGTTGTTTAATCAAATATTTTGATTAGTTAATAAACAATCTAATAGATGAATTATAGGTAGATTAGTAAAAATATCGCATTAATTTTCAAAAACGGTAAAAAAAGACCTGAACTTTCAAAATTTCTGTCATTTAAAGCACGGCTGTCATGTTGATAGTTTAAATCATCAATTTTGGTTGATTTTATTGAATTTAAATTCCGAATTTTTGTTGATTAAACAAAAAAAAACATGATGTTAAATCAATAAACAGAACAAACTAAAGTTAAAATCCACTGTTTTGGTGGGTTCAAATACCACTATGGTGTTTTAATTTTTGTTTAACAATCTTTTTTAAAAAAAAAAAAAAACTAAAATTTTCAAGACAATGTTATACAACTTATGATATACAATAGATTTTAATTCTCTTAGTTTATTTCGTTAATTGATTCAACGTCGTATTTTTTTGGCTTAATCAATACAAGTTTCGGATTTAAATTTAAAGTCTAACTAAAATTGATGATTTAAATAATCCACTATCATTTGTGATTTAAATGGCTGAAAGTTCAGGTTTCTTTTGACAATTTTTCCATATCTTATCCCATTTTCTTTTTTTCAAATTATGGTTTGAATGTTAACTTTTATTATAGGCGTGATCGGAGGGTTGGCTCCACATTCATACACAATATCGAAATTCACGATCCCGGGAATCGTGAAATCGATGGCTAGTGAGCTCTGCGAACACGGCGTGCGTATCAACTGTATCTCACCGGGTACGGTGGCGACGCCGCTCACTCTCCGTTACCTTCGGAAAGTGTTCCCGACGGTGACGGAGGAGAAGCTCCGTGAGACGGTAAGAGGGATGGGTGAGTTAAAAGGAGCCGAGTGTGAAGAGGCTGACGTGGCTAAAGCTGCTCTGTATTTGGCCTCCGACGACGGTAAATACGTTACCGGTCATAACTTGGTCGTCGACGGTGGCATGACTGCTTTCAAAATCGCTGGTTTCCCTTTTCCTTCTGATTCATGATCATATGTAACTATGAATAAGTCAGAAAAAAAACACCATGAATAAGTCGTATTCAAGATTTGTACCGCGAGATCGACGAATTCGACTAACCAAATCGAGTTAAACCGAGCATTAGAACTGAGATGGAACAAACCAAGATTAAGTATATCATGAAGATTAAAAAAAAATAAAGAACCATTTACAAGATGATTGACATTTTTCAATATCTTAGTTTTTTTGTATGAGCATCTTATGTCCATTTGTATTAGAAAACTTAAGTCTACGTAATAAATCTATGTATTTTGAACTTAACTTTCATGAAATTCAATTAATTTCTAAGGATTTTTGTGTTTTTTTTTCTCGTCAATTTAGTTATTTTATCTCAAATCCGGATGGATAACATTCATAAGTGTTGTGGCTGTATGAGTTTAAATAGGCCAAAACAAAGACAATAGTTCTTGTTAATTTTTTTTGTCAACGTTTGGGCATTGAACACATCACACGTTGCACTTACAATATTATAAGAGCAAAAAGGCAAACATGTTAGGCTTAGCAGGATCAGTAAAATGAAAACAAAAAAAAAAAGTTATTTAATTCGGTTTGATAGAAATTTTCGGTATTGGCTTTTTTTTTTATATTCATCTGAATTTTATTAAAGAAGGATAAAGTGCTCAATAGAGCTAACATGGGGCAAAACAACAACATCTAAGTCTAAAACTAAGACCAAAAATGCTTTGATTCAATTTCTTGCCTAAACATATACACAAATAAAATTATTCAAACCCGAATTTCGGTAGAACCGAAAATCCGGTTTAGAGTTCTATCGCTGGTTAAGAATCCTAAACTTATTAGCTTGGGCCGGGCCCGAAAACTGGGTTACCCGGAGGATTTGCTTTTTTCGTTGCTAGATCTGAAAATGGTTCTCAGTTTCTCGCACTTGTGGAGTGAAGCCATGTGATGTGATCGCTTTAAGCTAAAATCAAACAAGAAAGCTTAACTTGCTTCTTTCATCTCTCGAGCTCAAAATTGACAAAGAAGATGGGGTCATCACAGTCTGCGCAAGTGGGAGACGAAGGAGAAGACGATGAACAAGAAGAAGAGGAAGAAGAAGAAGAGGAAGACGACGATAATGGCGGATCGAATACAAGAGAGTTGGACAATCTCCTGGTGAAGAGAGTTCTCGAGCAAGAGCCTGAGATGTTACCGTGTCACGCTTCTGCTTCGCCGCTCTCTCCGCAGCTTTCATCTCTCGGAACTCCGCGAATGGGACCATCGATTAAGGTCTGGGATCCTTACAACGTCCTCGCGCCTCCTCCTCCTCCTCCCATCTTCTCCCGAATCGCTTCCGGGGACGAAGATCGTTCTGTGACGGAGGTTTATCTCATCAGCCATGGCGAGTGCGATCTCAATCTAAGGCCTGATCTGGTTGGTGGGAGATGCCACGTTGCTGCGCTCACCGCCAACGGTAAACGCCAAGCTAGGGCTCTTGCCGTTTTCTTCAAATCGCAGGGGGTTCGATTCACCTCTGTTTACTCTTCGCCTCTGGATCGAGCTAGATCCATGGCCGTTTCGGTTTGCCAGGTAACCTTTCTCACTCTCTCTTCTATTGGATCTAACTCTATATGCATATTCTACAATGTTGCCAATTTTGTGTGTGATTCGAAATTTAGTATGTATGAAATTGAAGAAGAGTTGATTGCCTTTGGTTGTAGAAACTTAACCAATAGGAATTCATTGAAAACACTCATATGGAACATTGGAAATGATATTCTGCAAGAAAACTATATACAAAGCCTCTCCTTTTCAACACTGTTTCTGGCTCTTTGTTTAGAAATGACCATATACATAAGCGTTTTGTGAAACCCTTTTGCGGTTTCGCTTCTTTTCACTTCTTATCAACGTTGTACCTCCTAGTCTCTTACTGTTCCTTGTGGTAGTTTGTTTCAAATTAATACTTTAGTTAATGAAGTGAGGTTATATCTTATTCATGGTTGTTTGCTTAAAGTGCTTAGTATATATTAAGGTGATAAGCGTTCAGCTTCATGATACAACAGTCGATCTTCTAGTGAAGGATTGGGTTTAAAGTGGTTACAGAACAGACTTTGCCTTGACGCATTTTTGTTTTTGTAGGAAATGAGTTTTCCAGAGGAGCACATACAATCCTCGGATGCAGTTATAGAGATGAGTCTAGGAGATTGGGAAGGTTGCAATCAATCAGAGATTTACAATCCCGAAACTTTGAGTCTAATCGAAAGATGCCAGCCTGATTTCACGGCGCCATCCGGAGAATCACTCAGGCAAGTAGAATTCCGAATGATTCAGTTTCTAAACGGAACAGTCTCAGGACTTGCAGAGAAGCTCAGGTCAGATTTTTCCTCCACCACACATCACAATGAAGCCCATGAGCGTGATGGTTCTTCACTTCCCTCGTCGACTAACTGGGACTTGCTCCACAAGCATCGTCCTAGTCTTACAAGGAAGAAATCTGGTAAAAGCAGGCTTCAAGTGATGACCAATCACGAGCCTGACGATGAATTATCACCAAGGGAAGAAGTTAATCATCATCACGGTGACCTGAGTGATCCTTCTTCTCAAATCTCAAATTGCATTGGGGTTTTCACGCATTCATTGCCAGTTAAGTGTCTTCTGACCGGAGTCCTCGGGTGCAGTTCGGCGATGGCTCATAAGATATGTGTAGAAGACTCTTCAGTGACTGTGTTACAGCATTCGTGGAGAAATGGTTGGCAGATCAAACGAATTAATGATACTTCTCATCTTAGATTGTTGTAGCTTGAAATTGGTAATTATTTCCGAAAAGAAACGACTTCATATGTATACCATGAATCTGCAGAAGATCAAGAACAAAGGTTCTGCAGATTACATGCCACGGCCTCTTTGTAATGTTTGTTTTGGAAAGGAAAAAAAAAACAAAAAACAAAAAGAATTTTTTGATTTTTTGATCTTTGTCCTTGTTTGATCTTTAAAGGCTTAAAATTGTTAATTGATTTGTTTTGACGTTAAAGAAAATGAAAAAACAAAACATTTTTCCTAAAAAGTTGGATTAGTATATACATACATGAATTGTGATACTTAAGAAAGAAATTAAGGCACATGTTAATGGAGACAAGAGAATGAATGAAGGTTCCGAGTAAAAGAACTTTGGTCGCCTCTGTCTCTCGTCTTCTCCACACGGAGAGAGCTACAGACAGACAAAAGCTAACGACTTTGTTCAACAGATATGTCGACAAGACAGATGTCTTCTCATGGAACTCTGTCATCGCCGATCTCGCTCGTAGCGGCGATTCTGCTGAAGCTCTTCGAGCTTTTTCCTCCATGCGAAAGCTCTCTCTTTACCCTAATCGCTCTAGTTTTCCTTGCGCCATCAAAGCATGTTCGTCTCTGCTTGATATTTTCTCCGGCAAGCAGACCCACCAGCAAGCCTTCGTCTTCGGTTTTCAATCCGACATCTTCGTATCTTCGGCTTTGATTGTTATGTACTCTACTTGTGGACAACTTGAGGATGCACGGAAGGTGTTCGACGAAATTCCCAACAGAAATATTGTCTCTTGGACGTCAATGATTAGAGGGTATGACCTTAATGGCAATGCCCTTGAGGCCGTTTCTCTGTTCAAGGATTTATTGGTCAGTGGTGCTTGTGGAGATTATGATGATGACGACGCTTCAATGTTCCTCGATTCCATGGGTATGGTTTCAGTCATTTCTGCTTGTTCTCGTGTTTCTGATAAAGGTTTAACAGAATCAGTTCACGGATTTGTGATAAAGAGAGGGTTTGATAGAGGAGTTAGTGTTGTTAATACTCTCTTGGACGCTTATGCCAAAAGTCGGGAAGGAGGTGTGGCTGTGGCGAGAAAAGTATTTGATCAGATTGTGGATAAGGATCGTGTTTCGTATAACTCGATCATGAGTGTGTATGCTCAGAATGGAATGTCTAGTGAGGCTTTTGAGGTTTTTCGCAGACTGGTAAAAGATAAAGTTGTGACCTTTAACTCCGTCACACTGTCCACTGTGTTGTTGGCTGTATCGCATTCAGGTGCTCTGCGTATTGGCAAGTGTATACATGATCTGGTGAATTGAGACTCCTGTTGTTTTTCTAATCCTTTTGACCTTTTCTTGTTGTAATTAATGTTCTAATTGGCAAAGATAATGGGCGTATGCAGGTTATACGGATGGGTCTTGAGGATGATGTAATAGTGGGGACTTCGTTAATTGATATGTATTGCAAATGCGGAAGAGTTGAGACAGCAAGAAAAGCATTTGATCGAATGAAAAACAAGAATGTTAGGACGTGGACCGCCATGATTGCTGGATATGGAATGCACGGCCACGCGGACAAAGCGTTAGAGTTATTCCCTGTTATGATCGATTCAGGAGTTAGACCAAATCACATTACTTTTGTATCGGTATTAGCTGCTTGTAGTCACGCGGGTCTTCACGTCGAAGGCTGGCGCTGGTTTAACGAAATGAAGGGAAGATTTGGCGTTGAACCGGGGTTAGAACACTACGGTTGTATGGTTGATCTTTTAGGTCGTGCAGGGCATCTTCAGAAAGCTTATAATTTGATACAAACGATGAAGATGAAGCCGGACTCTATCATCTGGAGCTCACTTCTTGCAGCTTGTAGAATCCACAAAAACGTGGAGCTCGCGGAGATATCCGTGTCACGTTTGTTTGATTTGGACCCTTCGAATTGCGGTTATTACATGTTGCTTTCACATATCTACGCTGATGCAGGGCGTTGGAAAGACGTTGAGAGGGTGAGGATGGTAATGAAGAACCGTGGATTGGTGAAACCGCCTGGTTTTAGTCTACTTGAGTTGAATGGTAAGGTTCATGTGTTCTTGATCGGAGACGAAGAGCATCCTCAGCGCAAAAAGATTTACGAGTTTTTAGAGGATTTGAACATGAAGCTGTTGGAAGCAGGTTACGTGTCTAACACGGCATCGGTGTGTCATGATGTTGATGAGGAAGAGAAAGAAATGGCACTAAGGGTTCATAGCGAGAAACTAGCGGTTGCGTTTGGGATCATGAACACGGTTCCTGGCTCGACGGTTAATGTGGTTAAGAATCTGAGAGTTTGCAGCGATTGTCACAATGTGATCAAGCTGATTTCGAAGATAGTTGATAGAGAGTTTGTGGTTAGAGATGCGAAGCGGTTTCACCATTTCAAAAATGGGTTGTGTTCTTGTGGAGATTACTGGTGATTGAATCAGAATCATATTCATAATTTTGATATTTATAACTTCATTTGGAAATTTCTAATTAAGTGATTATTATCTCGTGTCTGTCCTTTCTGTCTAGTCGGATTTATATCTCTTATATGTAAGAAAAAAATACTACAACGACTTTGCAAATCTATCGGTTTTGTTGACCTATAAGTTTGGAAATATGAATTTTTAGCTACAAATGAAAAAAAAAAGAAACTTATAGAATGGACCGAAGCAAAAAAGAGTAGGTATGGACTAGAGTGGAGTTGATACAGTAAAAATGAGTAATATAAAGCTGAAATAATTTGGAATTTTCTGTGCTATTTAAAGGAAAAAAAAAAAGTATCCTTTAAAATTGTCTTAAAATATATATAAGACAAGGTCGTGGATAGCGCTTGCCTCTTGTAACTCGTATGGTCTGTGTGCGCATGTAAATGCAACACTTGACGTGTTCGATGCTCGAACAACGCAAGCAACAGAAACAAACACAAAACCAAAAACGCATCATCGTACTCATAAATACCTTCTTTTTGAGAAAAAACCGATTTGTGGCCAAGAGCATCCACAACGCAGTTTTCACAAGCGTCTTTAGTAATTTTTTTGATTAAAAAAATGAATGCAGAAGAGAAACAGGCTCAGGCTGAAGACGTTTCTTAAATGAGGATTGGTAAAAACGTTTCTTCTTCGACACGTAACACTTTTAATATTAAACAAATAAATAAAAGATTAAATTGAGTTTCTGCGTTGCAAATGCTCTAAGAGCATCAATAAAGTAGAGATTCTTAGCGTTTCTAACAGAAATCAATTATTAAAAAAATGAGTCAGCGTCTCTAATTTAGCAAAAACCCATTATGTTTTCATTTCATTTTCTCGACATTTCTTTTCTCCCATTTTCCTCTCTTCTCTGATGAAAACAATCTCTGCAGCTTCTCCGATCGATTGTCCACTTATCAAAATTCGAACCAGAGAATCAGATTCGTCTTCTCCCTCTCTGTTGCCATGCCTTTCACGCCGATTGTATCGATATATGGCTAGTCTCCAATCAGACTTGTCCGCTTTGTCGTTCTCCACTCTTCGCCACCGATTTTGATCTCATGATGGCTACTCACACCTCCGCGTCTTCTCTCGGCAAC
Organism: Eutrema salsugineum; assembly: GCF_000478725.1. NCBI lineage: Eukaryota > Viridiplantae > Streptophyta > Magnoliopsida > Brassicales > Brassicaceae > Eutrema > Eutrema salsugineum. The sequence goes on along the minus strand of NW_006256547.1, from coordinate 6,287,222 downwards.
ACGGAGGAGAAAACAGCTTCCGCCTCGAAATCGGATCCATAAGTTGTCGCAACAATCCGATTCCAGAGTCCGCCGATCAGCACCGATCTTACTCAATATTCTCGTTCGATTACATAGTGGACGTCATCGAATCCGAAATCTCAGAGTCGAATTTTAACCGCATAAGCACATCAAGAAAACAAGAAGACACGGCAACAAGAGCAGGGGTTGCGATTACATCAAAGTCAAATCCGGCATTTGAAGCGAGTTTGGCAGCGAAGAAAGTATTTCAGTTATTGATTTCAGTTGTCCCAGCTGTAAAAGGTAAAATTCAGATGTGAATGCAACACTTTGATTAAACTTTGTGTAATTAGTCACCATGTAACTGTTGTTGCTTCAAGTTCTTTAGAAAAAGAGAAACCAAAAGATAAGATTTTTATCAATTCAAACCAAGGCACTTCAGAAAACACAAGAACAGAGACATATTATTGGCAAATGTAAACGCGGCGGCGGAGATAGGCAATGATGGTTCTAGAAGCTGGCTCAAAAAATACGTGGCCAGGCTCTCGCGAGGGATATCGTCGCGTGCAATGTCGTTTAGAAGCTTCAGTAGATTTTTCACCAGGAGCAGTCGTCGGAGCGAGGAAATGAAGTGGTGGATTTAGAGATAATTTTTTTTTAGAAACTCATATTGATCCATTGGACAGCCCAAAAATACAAGTCTCTTATTCAAGTTTCTTATTCACTTTATGGTTGAAAAACTAATTAAAAATTGCTAAAAGACCCAATATGGATTTTAGCGTTAATGATGCTCTAAGATCATTAGAAAATTTTGAGATGTTTGAATAAATTTTGTTAAAAAATTGGGATAGCTTCAAACTCACAACCAAAATACTCATCATATGAGGCTGAGCCATGAGGTATTCATAAATATATCTTCTTTTTTAATACATTTTTTTGTCGACAAACATTAATATTTGGTTTAATAGATATAAAAATTACAGATCATTTAGGACTGAGTATTTTGGGTAATACCTATAATTTTACTATTTTAGAAACAAATTTGAGATATTTGGAGAAATTTGTTAATCCACGTTTCTTGTAATAGAAGATCACTTGTTTTTTTCTTTTGTTATATAAGCAACGAAAATGGATATGAGACAGAAAATTTCGATCACTTGTAAGGCTTCTTCTATTTCTGTTTTAATCCGTATATATCCTGAAATTTTCTGTCTCATATCCATTTCCAAATATCTCAAATATCGATCAAGTGCATGAAATTTTATCTTGTAATGTTTACCGTTAATATATATTTATATATATTAATATATATATATAGTTTGTGTGTGTGTGTGACTGTGTGTTGAAAAAAGAAGAAGCAACACATATTTTAAAGATAACTTTCAAAATAATTTGTAAAGATTAGATATTTGATTTCAAAGACGAGTTCATATATATATTACGGTAAACATTACAAGAGAAAAAAAAATCTAAAAAAAAACTTTGTGTTTTGTTTTCTCATGTCGGGCAGGGATTAATAAATTATTGCCGCGACATAAATTACATTTATTCATCAGACACAAGACACTTCCATGACTCCAATCTAGCTAAGCTATGATCTTCATATAAACTGTAATATATATTAAACAACTTTATAGGATATGCAAAATGCATTTAATTTTTTTTAATATAAGTAAAAAAAAAGGCTAATCACCATCAAGAATATTCATCATGAGCCCATTGATCGATCGATCGGAACTAGTAGAAGTCATCGAGGGATATATTCTCAACGGAACCAAAACCCTCGAATGATCCGAACTTGGAGTAGTAATTATTAGTCGTGAGTCCACCCAAATAATCGAGAGGAGTGTCGTTGGAGGTTAGAGCCGTCGTGTCGTAGACGAAAGACGGGGTGGTGGTTGCGGTGGTGATATCATCGATGACGGGATAGTTGAAAGAACATTTCTCGTTGTTGTTGTTGTTGTTGTTGTAATGATCATGATTATAATCTTGGAGGAAAAGATCGTTAACCACAGTATTTTCGATCCTTGTCAAGTCTGTGTAAACGTCGTCTTCGTCAACGTTGGTTATGTCTTCTTCTTCTTCTGATGCCTTTCTTGCTTGTATCACCTGAATTAAAATAAAATAAAAAAAACATAAATAAAGTTATGAAATGTTTTAGTGAAGATTTCGGATTTTTTTTTTAAGTAACGTGTAACGTACGTAAGTGTTAGAGTGAAAATTTTGGTAGACCATGATGAAGTCACCTAGCTGCAAACCATGAGCATTCACAAAGTCGCCTGGAAATAAAACCCCGCTCCAATCGAATATATTTAACAATGATTTAATCGCTGATTCGATCAAATAAAAAAAAAGTGAAATCTGATTAAAATTCCGAGTTACAAGGAAGTTTACCTGTGTTTTCTAGCACGTACATTCTGCTATTGTTGTTTGGCCAGAACCTATAGATCACAACATTAATTAGGCCAGGGGTCGATATTTAATTTCTTGTAATCACAACCACAGAGACACAATTTACAAATGAAAATTTGCGTAGACCACAAATTCAAGATCTCAAGATATCGATCTACCAAGATTATCAATAGATTTCCAATTGAGTTTCCCTATAGATTTGTGCTAATTAATCAATTTGTAACTTTTGAAATTGAATAGTTGATTCGAGTTTATAACCTATGCTCAATTATGCATAATATTAGTTAGGAGTAAATTATAAAAAAATATATAAGTATATACCTGTATTTGAAGGTCCAAACGTGAAGACCGTCCAAATCTTCCATTCTTATTGGTATACCTTCCTTTGATTCCAGCGCCGGCAAGTGAGCCTCCGCCGCTTTCTACATCATCATCATATATCATCATGAATCATCATCATCATCATCATCATGAATCATCATCATCATATGATCATAATCAGAGAGATACCTTGGGGAGTATCATTCGGCGGAGAGAGCTGACATCACTGTTCTTTAGTTCCTTTTGGAAGAGGAATCTTAGCTTTCTTGTGTCTATTTTCTGCCATCATCACAATGTTTTTTGTTTGTGCTAACATCATCACAATATACATCGAATCTTTTCTTTAGGATATTCAGACAGATCTAAAAAGAGTCATAAGAGTTCTTATTTTTTGTTTTAAATTCAAAAAGAATATTGAAAGAGAGAGAGAGAGAGAGAGAGAGAGAGAGAGAGAGGGAAACAAAAAAAAAAAAACAAAGAGACTTGAAAAAAAAGACAAGAGAGAGGAGAGGAGGGGCTTACACGTGCGGGAAGTGGAGTAGGCACGTGGGAAGAAGAAGGAGGCATAGTAGGAAAAGAGAGAAGGTTAAAGGAAGAAGAAGATCGTCTCTGTCTAGGCATCCTTCTCTTCTTCCAGTTAACACCTAGAAGAGGCACAGACGCCGATAACCCATGATCATGACCCGACCCGGATCCAAACCCGGGCTGATGATGATGATGATGGTGATCAACACTTGCCATTAAAGTAGAGGCCTTGGTTTCCACATCATGAGCAGCAGAGGCAGCTCCATCCATCATTTTTGTAATCCTCAATTGGTTAATAAACACTGCCTAGTAAAAAGGAAGCGTGGAAACAGTGTGTGTGAAGGAAAAAAGAACAAATGGTGGATGGCTTTGGGTTTCAGTGATAGAGAAAGAGAGAGAGAGAGAAGAGAGAAGAGAGAGACTGTTGTGTGTTTGTGTGTTGTGCAGATCGAAACAGTGGCTTAAAATGGACGCTGGGCAATCAGAGATTTGGGTTTTCTAAACACAAAGTTTTACTTTTTATTTTTATTTTTCTTTACTATTTATGGTAAGGCTTGACATTTGTATAACCCACATTCATGATCTAGGGTTTTGGAGGAGGAGATTTAAAAGGATTTGAGAAAAAAGATTATGATGATAGCAACGTTAGGAGCGAGATCTAATGCCACTTAATGAATATGGATTATAGTAAAAACTCAACCATAGTTTGAAGAAAGGTTAAGTTAAATGGAGGAACCAAGAGGAAGGAGACGAGTGGAAAGTGAATGGTGAACAGGTGTTGCAAAAGTTCTGTTTCTCCCTCTTTTCCAGAATTCAATGGCGTCCTCTTTCTCCCCTTCTCTCTCCTCTTCTTTCTCTCTCTATCTAGAACATTAAACTCTATATAGTTTAAGTCAATGTTGTGTTTACTCTCTTATTACTTATAGTGGTCAACATGTGAATATATGTATATACGTATATTCGTATGTGATCTATTTCAGAAAAACAAAAAAAATGTGAGTAAGTGTGTATATCCATTATAGTTACTTTGGAAGAGGATCACATTGATGATTACTTGACTTCGGTGTTATTAGCAAAGTAGTGTTTAGAGAAGAGCTTAAAATAAACCACTTCCAGACCAATATTGATAAATTTTCAATTTGTGAAAGTGATCATTAAAAAGGTATATCTAGACAAGCATTATCATTCCGGTAATCCATAATTCTAGTTCTAACCGATTATATATGATATATAAATGGGAGATTAACAGTTATGAAATTCCATTAATATTTTGCTAGTTTATAGTTTTACGGATTTCCAATTACGAGAGGGATATATATGGTCTTGATTATCAGTGAAACTAACATTAGTATAGATTGATTCATTCAATAATCTAAGAGAAAAAGATTGTTATAATCGGGCACTAAATTGGAACATTTTAATTTAATATTCTAAGCATATATATACATGGAGTTCTTGTGCGTTTTCGACTATATACGGATATTTTTGGGGATGGTGGTGGGTGGGGGAGGGAAGAAGAAGAAGTACGTACGTGAAGTTGAGTACGTCTTTTGTGTTCCAATGAGAAGAAGATGCATGGACAAGTGGCAACCATGCACGTCCCTCTCTCTTAAATTTAATGACAGAATCCGTCTCTCCTTCCTTTACGCACTTTGAATTTTTTTATTAAATGGATTCTTCCCATTAGTTGTCATTTTTTGCTTTTTACTAGTTTCCATTCATGAACCATTTATAGTCGTAACAAAACAACCGTTATGCATATAGAGATATTATTCTTTTCTTTTTTTAAGAAAATCAGTTTAAAGCTAAATTCTTTTGAACAAGTGTATAAAGTGATAGGAAAGCTAATTTACACGTCGTTTTAGAATTTCAAAGTGGCATTAAAAGATTTTTTTAAAGAATATTACAGTTTTATTAGTAGTATATTTAATAGGGACATATCAATATATTTTTAAAAATATTATGTACGTACATTTTGTTGTAAATGAGAAGAGTATTATATGTTTTGAGATAAATAGGTCATAACATATTTGTGCAGTGTGTATCATCATTAATTATAGCATAAAATACTATGGTTTAACCTCTTATCTCAAAAGAGTTTGTTGTATTAAAACCATTCGAAAGTCAAACACAAGCTCATTGGTCTTGGATCGGCCCAAGCTTGTAACAATCCGTACCAAAAATAAGAAAAACCTTTTAACCAAAAAAAAAGAAGAAAGAAAAATCTGAAGACTCAAAAAGCATGTACAATCAGTCGTATATGGAGTATACAATTAACGAGAGATAATGAGAAGAAACGGCAAAACCAAAAAAAATACGGAAGGCATATATGCTGGTTAATTGCTTTCCTCTTTGGCTCGTTAATGACCCATAGGCCATAGCTAATCAAATTGCCAAAATGCTGCAATGACTTGCACTATTCATAAATAGCATATATAGAAGAAAAGCTTACATCACATCGTGGATTTCCAATCTACATTCAAAGAAACAAATTATGCATAAAGACATTATAAGGCTAGATTTGAATTTTTTTAAAAAAAAACTTATGCACGGTAGGAATTAAGGACTTACTAAATATATCTTTAAATTCCTTATTAGTGCAAAAATGGATAGTTACCTTATCTTGTGGTGATTTCCAGGATTCACTTTTCTTGCTAATGCCGATTTGTTGTAGATATTACTCAAATAAGGTGGTAATGAGGGACTTTATATCTATGTTGATTGTAGATTAATCTTCATTTGATGAAGAAAAAAAGATCATGCGATTAGATGAGTTTTCTTTACCTATATACATCTGATTTTTGCTATTTATGCTAGCGACTTGAAGAAGAAAGCAACTGATTGTTATTCTTGATTTTGAAAACAGGATTTTCTAAAAAAAATCGAATGAACTTTGATAGAAAAGATATTGAAACTAGAAATTCAGAAGGCGCATAACTTTATAACGTAACGCCTCTGATTTGAAAGATAGATGAATGAACGCATCGTTTGTGTTTTAGTCGGCAAAATTTTAGCTTTGTTTTGCGAGTGATGATGTTGATTTTTATACCCTAAAGCATAAACGGGATCGAATGCCACGAGTAATCAGAAATCGCACACGTATACGAGATTCTAGTAGTTCATCAAAATCTATAGTTTTAAAGATAAGTTTCTAATAGGTATTTATCTAACTGAGACTAAATGAGCATAAACATATATCAAAACAATAAGAAAAGCAATTAAATGATAAACAAGACAATAATTAAAGGACTAAGAAACAAACAATACAAACAAAGATTACTAAATATGGAAAGCATTGAATTATGGGTAAAAAATTGAGTAGAATAAACTAACAACGAAATGATGATGTAAAAGCAATCATTAAACACAATCCTAAAACATGAAACTCACAAATATGACTAATCCATTTACATCACACTAATCACTTCACATCACACTAATCACTTCACTGTTGTATCACATTATATGTGTACTACATTACATATCTATTTGAAAGAGAGACAAGCAATGATGATTAGATCAATTTCTACTACTTAAAGAAGAAAGCTCACTCAAAGTTGGTACAACCATTTTAACAAACACCTCCCCTAAAAAATGTCTAAGGTTTTGATTTTGAATTATTAAGTTAAAAAAAAAATCATGTCATTGTAAATATAGGATTATAGAAAGTTGTAATGAGTGAGTGTTCCTCCATTGGATTATGGGTTTTAGAATAATATGATTTATTGATGGTTTGTTTTATGGTGTTCACTAAAATAAACAATGCGAAAATTCTTCAAAAATAAAACAATGCAAAACTAAATTACAAGAAGAGGTTTAAAAGGGGACCTCACTTTCATTTTAAAGATGATGAAACCTCAAACTCTACCTCAGGGTAGTTTGCCATGACCATTGCAAGTCCTCACTTTACTCAAGACGAAAGAGAACTCTCACGATCAGTGAAAAATCACAAGTCCTCACTTATCATTAATCCAAGTTTAAAATACATTTCACGAAGGGAGTATCAATTATACTTAACTGGCTTGGAGAAAACAGCCAATGAATTAAGATGGTTTAAATTTCATGTATGGTTTCTCTATTAACAAACACAAGACATTACTAATTGTTGTGATTTTGCTGAATTTAATTAAATTGTGAAGTATATATGAAAGACAAGAACAAATTGGAGTGAGTCATTCTTTTTAGGATTTCATTGTACTAAGTATGTGCATGAGTTAATATCACCAAACTTTTTATAAATCCCCAAAACCATAGAAAAATATTATGCCCATACCTTACTTCTTTATTTTAAGTCAACAAAAACACTAAAGCAACGATACTAAGTTTTCATCTCTTGTCAAGCATTCTTTTTCTTCATAAAACCAAAATACAAACGTTGTTTGAGCAAAGGTAAACAGTAAGCACTAAAATTAAGCAACACTTTTTAGTAAACTTTTTTAATGCTCCTTCATTTGTGCTCCTCCACAGTTTCTTTATTTTCTTTTTTGGTTCTTTTTTTTTAATCATTTTTTAAGCTTAAAGCATGTTTATCAAAAAAATCTATGTGGATTTCTTGATGATTATTATATTAATAAAGTTGATTTAAGAAATTAATAAAAAAAATTAAAGAAAAAAAAGGGCACCACGTAAGAAAAATCATCGAAGATAAGCCCAAAAGTTTTTTCTAAATAAAAAGTTAAATTCTATCCAATAGAAAGACGCCACATCAGCCACAAAAAATCGCTCCTTCCAGTTTTTATATAGGGATCGATCCTTTTCTTTTAATATGTCTTTTTTATTAAAATAGATTTTTTATTAAGAGAAACCCAGCTCAGTTTATTTGATAATCATGGTTTTAAAGAAAACTTACACATTTCAACACATTGACCATTTAACATTTCTTTTTTCCAACCAATATTAGGCATAAACCAATAATGTTTTCTACATTTGCGTTAACATAAAATTTTAAATATTAATTTTCAATTGTAAATGTAAACACAAAATCTAAACATTATTTTTTCCATTAATTTACTTCCGTTTTTGTATTTACAAATCTAAAAATAACATATGATGGATAAACTAGTTTTTTTTTCTTTCTAAAATATTAATGCAAACAAACGCAAACAAAAAAGAGTGAATCCCAATAGCCAATAGCCATACCTTTTGTTCTATGGGGGAAAAAAACATACAAAGGCAGTGAAATTTCATAAGGGTGATCGACAAAAAGGGTAGAGAGGACCACCTGGAAGAGAGAAATCAAAAGGACACATCTTATGTTTTCAATAATATTGTGTTTGTACTTTGTATGTAAATATGTATTATGTATATGCACAGTAAGTGTTTTATCATTTATGTACCAAAGAGGTATATTATAATGTAGGACCACTGTTATGTATAGTGTAGATAATGCGACATGATGAAGTATGCGTTGGGCCATCTTGGGCTTAGTCTTTGCTTTTCACCTGAATGAGTAAATCGTCGCCAGAGAAAACAGAAGTAAGAACAAAATTTTCTCTAATTTTGAGTTGGAAGGGTCATGTTGTTAATCGGTTTACTGGACCAAAGGCACAATACGAAACATTGGTTTCGGTTGGTAAACCAAGGAATATCAAATTCTTATAAATCGCAATTTTTTACGAAATCATCAGCTATCATTCTGTCATTCCGCAAGACTAATGAAAAAACAAAATGAATGAATTTCACTATTGTATAAGTTTTTTTTTGTCAGGAAACTATTTCACAAGCTATAAAATTAAATTAAGTTGTTTTTAATGTGTAGCCTATTGTATTTCACACACTGTTTTGTTTTCTCTTTTTTTTTTAACGGTTTTAGTTATGGTTCTAAACATTATCAATCGAAACCATTGTCCAAGTTTAATAGTCACTAATACATTGCTAGATTCTGACATGTATCTTCTGTTATCAACTTAAGTATTTTCTCTCTTGGTTTTAAGCCTTCTAGGAAATTCGGTCTATCAAAATATGTTTATATTTCTAAACTATAAATCGATTGCTAAATGGAATCAGCAATTAACGGCTAGATAATGATTTTTTAAAACTGCAATTATGGTTAATTTGGGGTGATAATGAAAAATTTGACATATGATTATATAAAGGGATTAAAGAGAGAAATGAAGTGGTGGTCTTCACATGGCACAGCCATTTTTAGAATATGATGAGATACAAGAGAGGAGTGGACCTATCCACAAAACAACAATGCCCATCCAACACTCTTCCCTTTTATATCCATACATTCTTTACATCAACATTTCTGAAGAGTTTAAATAAAAACATGTCTTGACAAAATTAGACATGCATGTCATTTCCCAAATAGATTTTCACTATTTACCAGACAATTTTAACTTTTCACATTAATGACAATTTATCATGTTGAGAAACCAATCACCCAATTTATTTATTATATATTTTTTAATTGAGCAAATAGTAGCGCGATGGTACTCCATGAGTTAGGCTTGCACAATAATTTTAATGTGATTTTTGGTTTACTATAATTGTTTATATACTAGTTATAAGGTTCAAATTCTATGTTATGATTATGAATTTAAAGTGTTAGATTGCAAATATTCATCTAACAAACAATGCGAGTCTTTTGTAAGATGTTAAGGTAATATTATATTATTATACATTGAAAACATGCAATAATGTGTATTTAAAACGATATTAATAAATGTTTCCGAATACACAAGGTTGGTATTCCATGTGATCGATGTATATTACACTCAAATGGCTAATTCATTATTATTGCTAGCTAATAGGTCCCTTGTCAATTTTTCTCTCCAAATGCAACTAAACAAAAGTTTGGTGGTAATACGCAAGGAAGGGACTCTTCTCTTTCAACCAATAATAATACTTTTGTTTTGTGTGCTCTCTTTTGTAATTATATGCAAGTGGGTCTATAATTGAGTTCGATTATGAAGCCCATTCTTTTTCCATATATATTTTTTTCTTTTATATTTCCACTTTAAATTTTCATTGGCGAAAGATGGTTAGATGTGTTTAGTGTGTCTAAACTTACTCATCTTTTTTTGTCACCATTGAGAAAATATGGTTAATAGCTCCAAAATTTCCAAAATGTTTCTTTTTTTCTTTCGTGTCCGCATTTGCGTGGATAATGATTACTTCGTAAATATAAGTTTCACAAATCATTCTTACATTAAAAAAATGTTTCGATTCGTTTTCATAATGACTTAATTAGTAATATACATACCAAGACATTCGCTTGAAATAAGCTAAAATTGTATTATTCCTTCATTTTTGTCAATGTATCATTTAATATTCCAACCGACCGTTTCAATTTTCAACCATAGGTACACTGTATTTTTCACATCAAACACACTCCTTTATATTTGCTGCCACCACTTTAAACATAAATTGAACATATTTGTGGATTATTATTTTGTTGAGTGGCGTTTGGATTTATATGGTAAAAAAGAAGAAAGAAATTTAATACTAAATTTGCTAATGTCATCACCTACTGACTACGTATCTCCACGGATGGTGTATGTCCTCATACCAGACAAATTCAGCCAGCCTTGCTTTTCTAATTCTATTCTTCCTTCTTTTATATCCCAAAATTAATTAATTTCGAAAATGTGATTTCTGTAATTAACTAACCTATTTCTGAAGTTTAAAAACATGTTAAGACCAATGGGTGTGGTGGTCTAATGGTCGTCGTATAAGAGAATTTTTCTATTTTTTTATGTTCTGAGTTTAATTGTTTTTGGAAAATGATTATTCTTTTTTTTCTTCTTATGTTCAGAGTTTAATTGTTTTTGGAAAATGATTTTTTTTTTTTTAAAACAATGAAAATGGTTATACAGATTAAAATTTGTAAAACCTCGCACATGTTTAATGTAAAACAATTTTTTAGTTAGCAACCAAATGGTTTCTTTGCGTTACCAGAGTTAACAGCGGTTTTGAATCCCTCTTTCAATATGATTCCAAGTTCAAGGAGTTTACTAATGCAAAACTCTTTGATTTTTATTTTTATTTTCATTACATATTTGTTAAATAAATAAATTTTGAAAACGACGATATCAACTAAAATAACATATAATTGATTAAAAATACATGAAATCTTTGTAATTCCTAGCATGTATGATAAAGAAATAATATGGTTTTGCCATCTAACGTTTTTAACAAATAAATGACAAACTTATAGACATGGAGTAATGCATATAGTCATAAAATAATGAGTGAATTTATTCTATATCAATGGTTAATCAAAAAATTAAATATATAACATTCATAAATTAATAATTAGGTAAGTAGCAAAGAGAATTTTTTATTTTATCCGTTACTATCCTTTTAACTTTACTTATTTATATAAATTACCATTGGTCTTTTTTTTTGCACATGACATTACTGTAGATACGATTCATCATCGCTGATACTATTCATCTAAGAGAAGATATTTTTTATTATTGGATAACTATTTAGTTAACATAAAATATATGAAAGTTATCGCTATAAGTTTGTGTTAACTTTGTTATCATATAATATACTAACATGTTTACAAATATATATGATAATTATAAGTGGTAACAAATATATCAGATAATTATAACGTGATAATTTCAAAATTTTGTAATAAAATATTAACATGTTATCGCTATAAATATGAAAATTTGTGTTAAATATGAAAGTTATCGCTATAAATTTGTGTTAACTTTGTTATCATATAATATATTAACATATTAACAAATATATATGATAATTATAAATGTTAACAAATATATCAGATAATTATAACGTGATAATTCTAAAATTTTGTAATAAAATATTAACATATTAACAATAATATTTGTTAAATATAAAATATTAACACTAATAATCGAGAAATATAGCACGTTAACAATAATATAACGATAATATTTATATTTATACATAATTTATATAAAATATTAACAATAATATCAGCATATGTATACTAACAGTAATTTATTTAGAATATTGATAATAATTAAAAAATTATCGTGATAACTGGCGAATAAGGGTGATATAGTCTTTTTATAGTGAATAGTTCTATGAGACCTACACTCAAAAGGTATCTCTTAATTTTGATAACATCTATTACCTTTTATTGCAATTACTCTAAAATAATCACTAATCAATCTTGAATCGCATAGTATTAGTTGAATAATTGATCATTATTAATCTAGTTAACTTAAGTACACAGCTTAGAATGACTCTCTTTCTCTATCTTTCTCTGCGAGTATAAAATACTCGCTACTCGCCACGAGAGACCTTGGCATTGAACCGTAATTAAATCCAAAAAACAAGGGCATATTCAAATTGGTTCCTCAAGTCTGACACTACTACATCACCTCCCTTTTCTCTTTGGCGAATGGCCTCGTAACCAGTGATAAGGACACATGCATGCCATTCCCATCAACGGTCAAGATCCCATTCCTTGACTCTGCTTTGAGCTATTTCTCACCGTAGGATCATTCCATAACCACGGTTTAAACTTAACCACGGTTTAACCTAACCACGGTTGGTTTCGGTCAGCCAGGTGGGGGGCCCTGTGAGATGTGCTTCTTCGTTGGTTAAGACTGATTTTCCATTAGCAAGTCACCGAGAGAGAGAGAAAGAGATAGAGTTTTTTTTTTTTTTTTTCTGGGCTTTTGCTTGCGTGATCTCTCTCATCAATCTTCTGATCATCTCATCATCATTAGATTTTGATTTTCTTTTTATCATTTTTCTTTCTTTCTTCCTTGTGTAGCTCTTTTGTTTCAGGGGACGAAGAAGAAAGTTTCTATTTATGGTTGAATTTGTTTTGTGATTTTTTTTTTTTGTTTTGTTTTTGGAGATTCTACAGATCTATTATGATTCTTGATCATTGTCAACGTTTTGTCCTTCTTTGTAATCATCACGGTTTTTGATTTCGACTTCCATCTTAGAGCTCTCTGAGAATTTCTTCAATTTTTTTTTTTATTATTATTGATTCTCGGAGCTGTTTCGAGTTCTTTAGCTGTTCTTCATAGATATATTTTTTTAATCCAGTAGATCTAAATTCTATGCAGTTTCTAGACTTGTGGATCTGGTGAATTCACTTTGTATTTTTCTTCTTTCTGATTTTGAGCTCCTGTGGTCTGAGTCAAAGTCAAGTGAATTTCCTCGAGTTCAAGATCTGGTGGTCTCAATTGGATCTCGCTGAAGTCAAATCCACTGAGAAGAAGAAGAGGAGGAAGAAGAGGAAGAAGATGAACTATTTCCCAGATGAAGTGATAGAGCACGTTTTCGACTTCGTAACATCACAGAGAGACAGGAACGCGATATCTCTGGTGTGCAAATCGTGGTACAAGATCGAGAGATACAGTAGACAAAGAGTGTTTATCGGAAACTGTTACGCGATAAACCCGGAGAGATTACTCGGGAGATTCCCATGCCTCAGATCCTTGACATTGAAAGGAAAGCCTCATTTCGCGGATTTCAATTTGGTTCCTCACGAGTGGGGAGGCTTTGTGCAGCCTTGGATCGAGGCCTTAGCAAGGAGCCGCCTGGGGCTAGAGGAGCTTAGGTTGAAGCGGATGGTTGTGACCGATGTGAGTTTGGAGCTGCTTTCTCGTTCCTTTCCCAATTTCAAGTCATTGGTGCTCGTTAGCTGTGAAGGGTTCACCACTGATGGTCTAGCCTCCATTGCCGCTAATTGCAGGTATAACGAGTTTTTCCTCTGCTTTTGTCTTAAAACTGTATGTTTTTGGTTGGATTCTGGTGTCCGAAAGCATTAAGTAAGACTCAACATTCTTGTTAAGATTAGCTTTGATATGTGACTAAGGCTTTGATTATGGATTCTTTGTTTCTTTGCACACTTGCTTCATGATATGACCTGCAAAATGAAGCAAACCAAGCTTTTGGTTGAACATTATGATTCAGTTTACGTTTAAAAATGTCAGTTTTTTATACAGAACAATGCGTCTTCAGAGTGCAAAATACATGTGGAATTCTGATTCTATGTCTACCATTTATTCTTGTCTCTGAAGGAATCATGATAACATTTATTCGGATTAGTGCTGTTTTGTTTAACAAGTTTTTGCTTTCTTTGTAGGCATCTTCGGGATCTGGACTTGCAAGAGAATGAAATCGATGATCACAGAGGTCAATGGCTGAGCTGTTTCCCAGACACTTGCACGACTCTTGTCACATTGAATTTTGCTTGTCTCGAAGGAGAAACCAATCTGGTGGCTTTAGAGAGGCTAGTCGCAAGGTCTCCAAACCTAAAGAGTCTGAAGCTAAACCGAGCAGTGCCGCTCGATGCACTCGCAAGGTTAATGGTTTGTGCGCCGCAGATTGTTGACTTAGGAGTAGGGTCTTATGAGAATGACCCGGATTCAGAGTCTTACCTGAAACTCCAGGCTGCCATAAAGAAATGCACCTCGTTAAAGAGGTTGTCGGGCTTTCTAGAGGCTTCTCCTCACTGTCTCTCAGCTTTCCACCCAATTTGTCATAACCTCACCTCCTTGAATCTTAGTTACGCAGCCGAGATCCATGGCAGCCACCTCATTAAGCTTATTCAGCATTGCAAGAAACTCCAGCGGTTATGGGTAAAGCTGATCTCAGTTTCTTTGTTAAAAAAAATAGCAATTTCTGTAGGTAGATATTGATTTGCAATCGTTTTTTGATGGGTTTTCTTGCAGATATTGGATAGTATAGGTGACAAAGGGCTTGCAGTGGTGGCTTCTACGTGTAAAGAGTTACAAGAGCTTAGGGTTTTTCCAACTGATTTACTCGGTGGAGGCAACACAGCTGTGACCGAAGATGGCCTAGTCGCCATCTCCGCAGGTTGCCCTAAGCTTCACTCGATACTCTACTTCTGCCAGCAGATGACAAACGCAGCGCTCATAACCGTTGCCAAGAACTGTCCAAATTTCATCCGGTTCAGGCTCTGCATCCTCGAGCCAAACAAACCCGACCACGTGACATCTCAACCTCTAGACGAAGGCTTTGGAGCAATCGTGCAAGCCTGCAAGAACTTGAGACGGCTTTCACTCTCGGGTCTCCTCACAGACCAAGTCTTCCAATACATTGGGATGTACGCAACTCAGCTCGAGATGCTCTCCATAGCATTTGCAGGGGATACAGACAAAGGCATGCTGTATGTGTTGAATGGTTGCAAAAAGATGAGGAAGCTAGAGATTCGGGATAGTCCGTTTGGGGACACGGCGCTTCTTGCTGATGTGAACAAGTACCAAACAATGCGATCCCTTTGGATGTCGTCATGTGAAGTCACGCTCGGGGGATGCAAAAGGCTCGCACAGAAAGCACCATGGCTCAATGTTGAGATTATCAACGAGAACGATAATAACCGGATGGAGGAAAACGGACACGAGGGAAGACAGAAGGTGGATAAATTGTATCTGTACCGGACTGTGGTTGGGACAAGGACTGATGCGCCGCCATTTGTGTGGATTCTCTAGTTTTTGTTCCGACCAAACATGGAACTGGTTCTATGCTTCCGTTAGTGTGTCCTTTCCCGAATTAGGTGTACTTTTGTTTTTGTTTTCTTTATTTTCTTTTAAGACGAGAGATTCTTTCGTGATAGCCGCCTTTCTGTTTTTTTTTTTTTTCTTCTTTTGACTTTCCTCCGATTATTTATTGTTTTTTAAGTTATTACAACTTTACAAGTGCAACGGCTTGTTTTGGATAAGCTTATTGACTAGCATAAATTATTGGTTTTTTACCTTGCTAGGACTATACAAAAGGTGAAGAACAAATTGTAAATAATATAAATAGAATCAAGTAATAATAGTTCTGAGTAAGTAAGATTCTCTTGCGAACTGTACTATAGGTGATAAAATGATAATGATATACCATTATTAGCGTTTTTTTTAAAAACATTTTTTTGCTATATTTTATCATATCATTCACAATATTTACCAAAAGTTCACGTTTTGGAAAAAAATGAATGTGAATAAGACTGTACAAAATGAAATCATTAGTCTATTTTTCACCAAAATAACATAAAATGTGAACAATTATGAATTTGGGGGTCAGTGGCGTATCAAGCCCTTTTGAAGCAGAACAAAAAAAAGAGAAAGAAAGGGAAAAGAAATCATTAGTCTACAAAATCTAGCAACTTTTCATACTGTCCTGACCCATACCCCATGAGACGTCATTCGTCAAGAACTTCTTTGGGTACCGGTGAGGCTGTGTCTGTATTTTGATTATTCAACGGAAAATTTTCTAACTTGCGTGTTTTTACCTATTTTATTATTCTGCTATTTTATCAAACTATTATTCATCTAAAAAGGTAATTATCACCCGTCTTTTAAAACGTTGCGGAATGCAAAAATAGATTTGTAGATTATTTTTTGCAGGACATAAATAAATATGGCATCCACTTATGTATTTCAAACATTCAATAATAATTATTGGTTTTATATGGACAAGAGGTAACTCAATGATAAATATCAAACTTGTTAAGAGTATTCAAGGTTTTTGTCTTCAAATAAAGCATACATAAAGAATGCCCTTAACCAATGGTTTAGGAACCATGGATTTGTAGGCTCATTCCAACAGCGAAAGTAATAAATAATTAATTACACATTAATATCTTGAGAGTAAGAGACAGACATTGAATCATAACATTTTTGGGTAAACTGTTTGAAAATGAAGGGTTTATGAGAATAAAGTAACTCTCCGATATTAGAAGCAGCATTCCTCTAACACACAGCAGCAACAGAGAGCAGCGAGACTGATTCATCGCGGCACACACACAACAAAAGAAAACGAATTGGTTAATGATTGAGTAGTTGTGACGAAAACATTAAGGAAACATTAAGGACTTAGTGTACAAAAGAAGACACTCTTCTAGTGACAGCAACTCAACACTTGACATAGACACATAGTGTTTTCTACATTATCCAAGACAGAAGACTCAGAACTGTCAACTGATTATTATTGAAATACCAAGAGAGCAAAGCAACCAGATGTTATCAATCCAACGAAAAAGTATTTACCTTATTAGCACTACTCAATTACAAACTATAAAGACATCAAAGGTTGTTATTGGATGTGTATCACTCTAATTGCGAAATTTACATCGAGAAGAGACTTCAACACGAAAAATACGCAAGAACAAGTATCACTCTTAAAAGACGTAGTACGGTAACGAGAAAAATCATGGGGAA
Source organism: Eutrema salsugineum (assembly GCF_000478725.1). NCBI lineage: Eukaryota > Viridiplantae > Streptophyta > Magnoliopsida > Brassicales > Brassicaceae > Eutrema > Eutrema salsugineum. Next base: position 6,269,832 of record NW_006256547.1, on the reverse strand, counting down.
CGGAAAAAAAATGGAGGGACGAACCAGCCACGGAGGAAAGAGGTGCAACCAGAGTTCGAGTCCTGGTAGTAGTGATGATCATGATGGTACTGGTTGTAGTACTGCGGCGGCGGTGGAGGAGGAGGAGGAGGAGGAGGATAGCCTCCGGCGAAGTACTCCTGATAGCCTCCTTCGTAAGGAGGACGAGAAAATGGTTGCGGTGGTGGATACCCGTGTGGCTGATGTTGGTGATGAAGATAGCCTCCTTCGTAAGGAGGATATCCCGGAGGCGGTGGCCCTGATGGATATCCCGGCGGCGGATAGTGAGATTGGTAACCTAGCCCGATTTTGATCACACCGAAAACGGGATTTTAGTAACCGATTCAGAAGATCGAAAGTTTGGTTTCTAATGAATAGAATCGAAACTGAATCATAGAAGTAGAAGAGATTTTACGAACCTGGAGGAGGATACGGTTCCGGCGGGACCTTCTCGTAGCTCATAGTATTATTTGAAAGAGAAGAAGAAAAGTTGAAAGTCTTTTGTTTGGTCTGAGGAGAATCAGAATCGGGATTTTGACGAAATGACGATTACTCTCTTTTGAGTTTCGAAGACAAGATCTCCCGACACTTAGCCACTTGTATTATAACACGTGTCATACTGTAATTGTTTGGTAATCTCGTACCGTCGCTGTAACCGTTCAACTACAACAAAACAGTCCAATGAACAAATCCATCAATACATGGGCCCTTATACTCTTTCACAGCTCAATAACCCAATATAATTTAGGGTCTCCCTTGAAAATAATTATTATGTAAATTGACATTACACACTAGCATACACTAGCATTAACATGAATGATAGAACAATTAGAAGTTTGTAAAGTACTACTTCTTACGTTTCACAAAAAGTGTCATGACATTTTTCACACTTATTAAGAAAACTATTAAAAATACTATTTTGCCCTTTATTAATGCATTAAATAACTTGTTTCTTTAATTAATATATTAAATCAATAGGGTCAAAATTGGAATATTGTTTAAAATTCTGCATTGAAAATATAAAACGACACTCTTTGTAAAACAAAAATAAAACCTTAAAACGACACTTTTTGTGAAACGGAGGAAATATAAGAAACATAAAAAAATGTTGCCCTACTCATTTTCAAAAGGAAACTCAAGATAATCTAAAAATGATTAAAGTGGTCTTGTTATTGATCTGACTTTTTTTTTGGGTAAAGGGTAGTGCTGCTATTGGTCTGATTCGAAAGATACACAAGAGAAAAAAAAAGTCAACTACAAATGAGAAAGGTTCCAAAAAGAAGACTAAAATGGCCAGATCAAGCCTAAACTCAACGCTTCTTCTTACTTCCCTTTGATGGAGTTGCGATCAAATACACAAACGTCACAACAATCGAAATCACTGACACTTGAGGTCCAAACCTACCCACCAATCTCTGCAGATCAAAAATTACAATCAAACATCAGATATGATCTATGACTGTAGGATGCTAAACTGTTCATAAAGAGTCATGACTCATATAACGTTTGAAGAATGTCAAAATTAACCAGTCGCATATATATCAGTGTATCTTCCATAAAAGTTTTGATGTAACTTTCACCAAATTTTAGACTGTTTAGAAACTACGTTAAAATGAAATGATTGAGATAAGCGTTACAGATTCTGACATACCTTTGCCTGCATTTTAACCGCGTTCAAGATGGATTCCATAAAAAAAAAAAACAGAGAACATTCAAGTTAGTTAATTACAGGGGACGAGCCAAGACTCTCGATGACTCAAGTTATTTTGTAACGAAAAAATGCATTACCCATTCAAGCTTCTTCTCCGGGATGCTCTCTGCAAGCACATCTAGAGGCAATATTGGAGTTGAATATGCCTACGTTTCAAGGCAAAAAATTTACAAGACAAATCAATAACTACATGACCCCTTTGACTAATTTTGAAGAACCATAACTACAAAAAACGAGAAAGAAAACATAAAAAAAAACCTGAAGAACACCCTTAGATGGGACACGGAAAGTAACAACAGCTGGTGAACCGTAGAAGAGACCCTTTGTCTTAGTCTGCAACTCAAATGAATGTGACAGAACTTGACCTCTACACACAAAACCAAAGACAATCCTTCTTTATTTTTCTTATAAAAGAGTAAACGACTGGTTTAAGATTTTGTTGAATAATAATGAGAAACTCTTACACATCAAGCTTTTCCCATGACTTTGAAGTGTTACCACTAACAATCTCAAAGAGATTTGAATCCCAGCCATCATCTGCCACATTTACATCATATGCTGACCTGAAAAGAACTTACAATCAGAAACGTGTCTTTTTCAAAATACAAACTTGTGATCTGCGCTGTGAAATTTTCACACACAAAAAATAAGTACATTAGCATAGAGCAAGAAAGATAAAGTCCATACACAGCACGATTTGTTTTCTGTAAACAAGATCATAAGTCTTGCACATTGACTTAGTTGTTGAATCTCTTTTAAGAAATCATGATATGACAGATATTATTCAATATGTCAAATTCGATTCAAATACCAAACTGGGGACAACATTGATGATTGTTCTAGGTGTCGATCAAATAACAATGCAAGCATGAAGATTCCCGAGAAAAATGCTACATAAGGTGTTCATATTCCGAGAGAAAATTCAGAATCAAACATTCGGGAACATGGAGATTGTGCAGATCGATAAAATCTCGATCGGCGGCGAGAGCATTGCAAACAGGTCTGGTGAGCCAAAGAGCAAACGCAGCAACGAGATCTAAGAGACAGAGTTATGGATTGAAGAGCTTACGAGGATCCTTGATTGTAGATGTCGACGGTGACGGAGACGCGTTGGGCTCCAGATTTGATGCTAGAGAGCGACGCCTTCTTGTGGACCACCATGAAAGGGACCTCCGAGGTCGCAATTGAAGCCGAGATCAATGCCAGGAATATCAGAGCCAACGCCGAAGAGAGCTTCCTCTTTCCGATTTCCATTTCTCCGATTTTCCGATGGTCTCACTCGCTAGACACGGGAGCTTCTTCTTCTTCTTCTATATGGGACAAAATCACAAATCATATGAATATTCGTCTTCTTATTTACTATTTACGACTTCAATATTTTAAAGTAAAATAATGGAGTACTTTATTTTTGCCAATAATTCGAGCATTTTAATTAAATTTTTAGTTTTAATACATTTCATAATAATCATTTTTTTCTAGGCCATAAAAAAAACCTTATTTATTTGGATAAAATCACCGATCAACTTTCTTTGAAAATCGAAATGATAGAGTGAAAAAAAAAATTGTAAATACAAAATGTAAATTTTGCATATGTGCACAAGATTATAATTTTGCATCAAATCAGATATGTTTCCAAATCAATAGATGTCTTTTGTGGATGTCTTTGTTGTGATCACTGCGATTTTAAAAAAAAAAAAAACTAAAAAAAAGAAGATAAAATTCTTGCCAAATCAAGATTTGATCAGTTTCCATATATAAGCCAAAATCCAAAACGACTGCCTTTTAAGGTTATAGCTCGACACTAAAGAGAAAAATTTTAATTTCTGTAAATGTTCGAGGCGAATAGTGCTGCAAGCCTGCAACTACAAATTATTGCATCATGCATGTTGAGCATTTTTTATATTGCTAACACTTTACTAATATGTAATTTTGTTCAAAAAAAATAATAATATGTAATTAATGTTTACATCGTCAAAACAATTTGGTAGTAACTATATTTACACTGAAAACGATTTGATAATTATAAGTTTAATGTCTGTTCATGTATCAACGTGCGACGATGTGGTCATTTCATGCAGATCACGTTCATCACAGTCACATTTCATATATTTGTTCCAGTTGGATCTAAAAATATATAAACAATTCTTTCGGAAAAATATATCTCCACCTTGAAATATGTAAGATCAAATTACTAACAAAAGACATTTGCGGAGACAAAAACATATGTATATATTTATGTAATGGTATCACACGAATCTATAAAACAGTCAAACAGACATACTATTTCTTTATCTGAAAATACCATGTAACAAACCACTAATCCGACTACATCTTGTTATAATAATTAAGTGTATATACTTATATGTGTGTGTCTTATATTGTTAATATACGCAAAATGTAAAACATAAATATAATATTATATATTTCAGTGTGCTCCAAGTCAGCAACATTATCTTTGCATGATCTTTCATGTCTCTTATTTGGATGAAGGTAAATGTCTGAGATGAGAGAGAAGAACATATAAAGATAGCCAAGGAGACTGCCTAATGTCTTTCTATAAGCAAAATGGTCACTAATTGATGTAAACCATATTCACTATTCAAACATAAGACCGACCATTTTACTTCTCAAAGAAGTAGGCAAGTCATCCTTGGCTACCAAATATGATTCTCCTAATCATCTTTGACATTTCCTTCTATAATGTATATATACACTCACCACATGCATTTGTAACAAATGCTTTAGAAACCAAAATGCGAATCAACTGTTATCTTCGATAACATTTTACCAGAGATTATATGGATTAGAAAAGATAGAAAGAGAAATAAGTATAACATGGATGGAAAAAGCATGTCAACATAGCCAAGGAGACTGCCTGAAACCTAACCCGCAAAGATTCAACATGATTTTTGAATTACTATGCTTTTTAAATGCATAATAATCCAAAACCCATAAAGTTAAAATTGAATCATGGAGGTGAAAAAGAGCAGGCAAGTCATCCTTGGCTACTAAACATACTCTTTTCGCCATGTTAGACCTCTCTTCCTCATTGTACACTTAACTACTTTCTATATGTTTGTGTTCATTCTTCACATGCATGTGCTCTCCTTTTATAACCCTTGAGAAGGAATATATGCGTATTGATTTCGAGAATGATCTCTTCTTTTTGCATGGGCTAAATCCTAAATATGGTCAACTTTGTATTCTCCATCACCGGAATATGTTCCTTTTAATGGACCATTTTTTGGGGTCATCAATATAATATTTGTCGGTTGGTGGATGTAAGAGTTTCCACATTGTAGAAACTTGACGATGTCGAATCAAATAGAGTTAGTTTTTTAATAAAACATTATGTATGACTCTAAATTTTGTTCAAGTCGATTGCGAATTTAGAAGTGGTTGTCTCAATATAGCAACTTAAAAGATTTGTGTTTTAGTCCTTTTGAATATGGATTTCAGTATAGCATTACTTAAGTTTGAATGATGATGTCTGATCAATTATAGAACCGTTAGATATATAGAATATACATAATTATAGAACCGTTAAATAAGTATAATATAATGAATGATTAACCATTTGTTTGAATATGGAGTATTAACCATTCATGTATAGCAAATGGTTCAAAATGTAAATGATATATATAGAGACTCGATCGGAAAATGGATCGATTGGTGGAGTCAGTTGGGTTTTGGAGCTCAAAGACGGCATCTGAGATTTATTAGACCATCTCCATCGCAGAGCTTTCTCATAAGTTATTAAAAGAAATTTTAATAATAAATTTTTGAGATGGGAGAGAGGAAAGAAAGTCTCCAAAAATAAAAAAATCATTTTAAAAAAAAAGAGAGAAGAGAGAGAAGAAGAGAAAACATCTTAGAAAAATTTGACCAGTAAAAATACACTACGTTTATATATACTCTCTTACGTGAGGCTCTCTTATACAAAAATTTTTAGAACCAGTATGTTACTTTTTAATTGTTTTTTTTATTAACTTGAAAACATAAAAATCCATGTACTATCCTACCGATGGAGGTGGTTTTAGGGCTTCGAGGAATTGTTATATCGGACCAATTTACCATTAACTAACCAGATATGTTTATATTCTGGACTGAATAAATTTGTGGTGCCATACCATATACTTAACAATAAATCTCAAAAGTTTAAAAGTTATCGTAACACTGGAGATTTTCCATATATTAGAGGTTTATTAATGTCATATTTCCAATCACTTGGTATCACTTGATGAATAAACCTTGTATATATTTTAAAAGTAGAGTAAGAAGAAGCATTGTAGTTATCTTTTTAATTGTATCTAATAGTAAAAAAAGAAGAAGAAATATTGTATGAATTCATGTGGTGGATCCCTCGTATCTTACGCAATGTGTAAAAGTATGTTCCATTGAATTGATGCTTCTGCCTTATAGGGGCAAGTTGTTCTTGACATTTTCTCAAATTTAGAAATTTTAAATTTTAAATTATTTTCCTTAAAAATCCAAAATAGGAAAATTTTCATGATATCTTTCACCTTTATTTTTGATATAAAAAGGTTTGACCATTAAATGGAAGAATCAGAATACCTTTAAATTAAAGAATCAGAATACAATTCATTTTTTAAAAGTACTATATTCTCTTAGTCTTTTCTATCATCATATCTTTTTCATTACCGATTGTTGAGATTTGATTTGCTTCGAATGTCAGCATCATATATCATCATGTCGTTTAAGTAAATTTTCACTAATATTTGTAACAAGCATAATCCGCAGAACAATGTTCATCAACAACTTTTCCAAGGGAATATTGGTACAAAAAAGGGCCATTTCAATAAACCAACAAAAAAATAGAAATGGATTAGTAATGGGCTTACTTTGGTACCCAAAAGGCAAGTAATATCGGCTAATTTTGAGCTGGGCCGAAGCCTATCACGTCAAACTATAAATTGGGTCTATATATAAGTTAGGTTACTTGGTGAGTTGGTTCTATATAACAAGGATAAAAGAACTCCAAGAGTATTTGGTTTAGTTTGCATTAGTGTTGCTAAGAATATCTCGTTGTAGAGATGTGCTCTACTATTCTTGATTGTCTGAAACATGATAGTTCTGACAAAAACAAAACAAAGAAGGAAACTCATCAAAATAAGAGAATTACTAATCAGAAGAAAAGAGAATTCTTAAAATATACTGTTTCTTTTTCCCAAAGCAAATACAGCTTTTATAATCAAATTAAACACCTTACAAAAAACTACACATGTGAACACTAATCCGGAGGCTTGGCTCTCACCCGTCCAATTGAAGTTCAATAAATGTTCGTTTTGTAAATTTTGTTTTGTTAGTAGAAATTTTAGAAGACGAACCTTCCACGTCTTAACTTCCGTACGTAAATTATAACAAAATCCAAGAAGTCACTGTTGTTGCTTTGTCTTTAAAAGTACACACACTTTAGTTCCAAACTCTCTTAGATACAGGAGGTTGAAAAAATGGACTTGTCCTTTAACAAATAAAGAAGGGACTTTTACACACATATCGAAAGATGGAAACAATATTTTCCAATTTTGTTTTTGACTAACTAATTAATCTGCTTACAGACTTAATAAGTCTGACCAGCATATAATAACTCTGATAAAAACATTAAATAACGACTTTGTCAGATGGTAAAAGTGAGCTAGTCAACCAACTTTCAAAAAAGTTTGCTTCTTTTAGTTTTAATGATTTATCTTGTATTCGAGGATTACCAAAAAATTATTCATTTTTAATTTAAGATTTGTATTCTACGGTAGTTACTATCACTAGATTTATTTCTTTATAATAAACTACATAATTCAACCAATTACAGAATAACTACTTCATAAGTTATAAAATACAGCATGTTTCGCACGTAGCAATTCCGATATTTTTTTATTAATTATTTTAATTTTAAAAAGGAAATAATAAAGTTTTCTTTTCCGCGCACTTTCTTGGCTCTTTGTTTAGGTGAGCTTGTCGTACTCTGATTTTCTCTGACGATAAACAAATCGAAAACGGAAAACGAATCTCTCCCCTGAGAAATAAAAAAACTCAGGGACCTCTCGAGCTTCTCTCCAATGGCGGCTACAATCCCTGGCTCCATCTTCGGTCTCTCCACCGTCTCGTCTTCCTCAATACAAAGACTTGTCAACGCTGATTTCTACTGTTCGAAAAGGAGCTCCGACTCCAAGTGTCGACTCACGGCGATCAAATCCGAAACATCTCCGACTTCTGGAGGTGTTCGAAGAAGACGGAAGAACAATAACGAAGACGGAGCGAAGTTGGTGGTGGTGGAGAGTCCGTATTCGAGAGTGGAGGCGGCGCGTCCCGATTCGCGGAAGAGCTTGTCGGATTTTTTGGAGGAAGCGAGAGACTTCGTCGGAGATGATGAAGAAGGCTTAGACCCGCCTCGTTGGTTTTCTCCGTTGGAGTGTAGCGCTCAGGCTCAAGGCTCTCCTCTTCTCCTTTTTATACCTGGTTCTTCCTCCTCCCCTAAAACTCTTCTTAATTTCATTTCCATGGAACTCTTGAAAGGATGAAGCTTTTTCCAAGTTAACAAAACAGAGAGCCTCTAACAAAACTTGCAGGAATCGATGGTACTGGACTTGGACTCATTCGCCATCACAAGAAACTCGGCGAGTGCGTAAATTTCTAATCTTTTGATTGCTACTTCAATATTTCTTTACAAGTTTGACTTTTTCCTTTTGTTGTTTTCTTCTTGCAACATATCATGCCTCTGTTTCTATATCCTCTGCCTAAGAATGGGGTTTCTCTGTTCCTGATTATGTTGTCTTTGAGTAGGATTTTTGATGTATGGTGCCTTCACATTCCAGTAAGGGATCGCACTCCTGCTAAAGGTGTCTTCTTTTGCTCCTTTTCTGTCTACAAAAAACGTTTTTTCTAACCATGAAGAAAGCTTAATGAGGATTAATTAAGGCCTTTTTGTTTGTGTGTTTTAGACTTGGTGAAGCTTATTGAGAGGACAGTTAAGTCGGAGAACTATCGCTTCCCGAATAGACCTATATATTTAGTTGGAGAATCTATTGGAGCATGTCTTGCCTTAGACGTCGCAGCCAGGAATCCCAACATCGATCTTGCTCTCATCTTAGCTAATCCAGGTACAAAGCTCGGTCTGTGAGATGCTTATTTTAACAGTAAATGTATATGTTTGTTCATAATAGACATTGTTTTGTTGCAGCCACGCATGTCAACGACTTGATGTCGCAACCTCTATCAGGAATGCTGAATGTTTTACCAGATGGAATTCCCACTCTACTGGAAGAAATATTTGGTTTTAAGCAAGGTACAATCTCAAGTTGGATCTCTAAAATGTTCCCAAGAACGTTTTAAAAACATGACAAATATGATTTTCGTTTGTTTTTGGGGATTTATTGCGCAGGCGATCCTTTGACTGCAATGTTAGACGCTTTGTCCAATGAGTTTTCTGTCCAGAGAATGGGTGGAGGGATGCTTAGAGATATCTTTGCAGTTTCAGCTAATCTTCCTGTAAGTGGTTTTCACTTTATAGTCTATGCATTTGCAATTTCTGTTCATGAACATCTAAAAGACAATATATGCAGACTTTGAGTAGGATCTTCCCTAAGGACACACTGCTTTGGAAGTTGGAACTACTCAAGTCTGCTATCTCATCTGCAAATTCTCCCATTAACGCGGTCAGAGCTGAAACAATGATACTTCTCAGGTCCAATAAATTTCTCTGTTTCATGTATTGGTCCCTCAGAAATTCTGAATCAACTTTACTTGGAGCTTAAGTGTAATGTGAATATCTGGTTATGACCATTATCAGTGGACGCGATCAATGGCTGCTAAACGAGGAAGACATTGACAGATTTGCACGTACATTGCCAAAATGTATTGTGCGTAAGCTTCAAGACAATGGACAATTTCTCTTTTTGGTAAGTGATCTCTCTTCATCCAATACTTTTGATACTAACTACATTTTAAGTATCTCTTTTACGTCCCATTTGTTAGGAAGATGGAGTAGATCTGGTTACTATCATCAAGTGTACTTGCTTTTATCGCCGTGGGAGATCTCATGATCACCTTTCAGATTACATTTTGCCTACCCCATTTGAGTTAAAACAATATTTAGACGAACAAAGGTCAAAAAGCCTCACTAAATTCTCAGAGATATATATCTTAGGTTCTCTGTATCCTTAGCAAATTAAACAAATTTGTCTACAAAGTAACTGAATGATAATTTCTGTGGTTGCAGAATGCTAATAGATGCTACTTCCCCTGTAATGTTGTCAACTCTAGAAAACGGTAAACTTGTAAGGAGCCTTGAAGGATTACCTTCAGAGGGACCTGTTCTGTACGTTGGCTATCACATGCTATTAGGATTTGAGTTAGGTCCAATGGTTACTCAAATCTTGTTAGAGAGAAACATCCACTTGCGTGGTTTGGCACATCCGATGATGTTTATGAACAAACAAGATTTAGTAGACGCACAGATGTTTGACAAATATAAGATAATGGGTGCAGTTCCTGTCTCCAAATTCAGTATCTACAAACTACTGCAATCTAAGTCTCATGCGCTTTTGTATCCTGGTGGTGTCCGTGAAGCTTTGCATAGAAAGGTGATTTTACTGTGTGTGTATATAGCCCTTTTTAGGGTTTCTGCATTCTTGTAATTCCATTTTGAGAGGCATAAACATGTACAGAGAGAGTTTGCAGGGTGAAGAATACAAGCTGTTCTGGCCAGAGCAACCAGAGTTTGTGAGAGTTGCATCTAAATTTGGAGCCAAAATCGTTCCTTTTGGTGTTGTTGGAGAAGATGACATCTGTGATGTAAGCTTTCTCTACTCAATTTTATGATCTTAGTTACTATGTTTTCACTTACCTTCTTATTATATGACCCACCAACGGTTCTATTCAGATTTCTACATCCTACAGATTGCCTTGTTCGTTTAGCATGTACAATAAGCATGCATGTCTCTCTGTATTGACTGCTGATAAACTCTATAATTTATGCTCTACTGACATTGGATGAGTCTCAGATTGTCCTGGATTCAAATGATCAAAGGAACATCCCTATCCTGAAGGATTTAGTGGAAAAGGCAACAAAGCTAGCTGGCAACATAAGGTGTTTCATTACACACTCTATATCCATATACATATGTTTTCTCATATATACTCTTCAAGTAATACTCATAATGTGAACATTGCTTTTGAACGACAAAATTGTTAGGGAAAGCGACAAGAGTGAATTGGGAAACCAAGATTGCTATATCCCAGGACTTGTACCTAAGATTCCGGGGCGGTTCTACTACTACTTTGGGAAACCAATAGAAACAGCAGGTATATATGTTTGATCTCAATGTCTCTCTGTTACTTCAGATCATTGTTCTGAATACTTACTTGCATTAATTGGCTTTGTTTTTGTTTTCGTGGCAGGTAAGGAGCAAGAGCTAAGAGACAAAGAGAAGGCTCAAGAGCTTTACTTGCAAGTCAAGTCTGAGGTCGAACAATGCATTGCCTATTTGAAAACGAAAAGAGAGAGTGATCCATACAGAAACTTGTTGCCAAGGATGTTGTATCAGGCCTCACATGGTCCCTCTTCTGAAATTCCTACGTTTGATCTCTGAAATTAGCTATTCTCTTTTTGATTATTAATTTTACACATTACTGTGGCTATGTTGTAGGTAGTAGACATTTAATCAGAATTTTTAGTAATTTTTGAAAATAGTCTCTACCGAAACTCCGTGAAATTTGCTAAATTTTAATAAACTTTGAAATTAATGAAAGTTACTAACAAAACTTAGAAAAACATATATCCAACAACACTTCCCCTATTCACCAAAAAAAAAACAACACTTCCCCTAAAAATTCCTTTTTGTCTCCATTTCGGCATAATTTGAGCGGCACACAATGTTCATGCCTCCATTAAGTTTTCTCTCCAATGGCGGAATAAGCTCAGCCATTTCTTGAAAGAAGTTATGGCGGTTACAGTACTTGCCTACATTTCCGGTTTCTCTCCAGTCTCGTCTTCCTCAAGAGAAAGAATTGGTGGCAACGATGATCATTTCTGCTCTTCCAAGTCAATCTTACTACGACGACGGAGCTCCGCCTCCAAGTATCGTATCACGGCGATCAAATCTCCGACACCTGGAGGTGTTCGAAGAAGACGGAAGAACAAGGAAGAAGACGGAGCGAAGTTGGTGGTGGTGGAGAGTCCGTATTCGAGAGTGGAGACGGCGCGTCCCGATTCGCGGAAAAGCTTGTCGGACTTTTTGGAGGAAGCGAGAGACTTCGTCGGAGATGAAGAAGATGGTTTTGGACCACCTCGTTGGTTTTCTCCGTTGGAGTGTAGCGCTCAGGCTCAAGGCTCTCCTCTTCTTCTTTTTATACCTGGTTCCTCCTCCTCCTCTAAACTCTTGTTAATTTCATTTCCATGGAAGTCTAAAAGGTTTAAGCTTTTTCCAAGTTAACGAAACAGAGAGACTTACAAAAACTTGCAGGAATCGATGGCACTGGACTTGGGCTCATTCGCCAACACAAGAAACTCGGGGAGTGCGTAAATTTCAAATCTTTTCTATTGCTTCTTCAATATTTCTTTACAAGTTTGCATTTATCCTTTTATTTGTTTCCTTCTTCTTGCAATTTTCATTGCCTCTGTTTCTATATCCATATCCTCTGCCTAAGAATGTGGTTTCTCTGTTTCCCGGAAAAACCTCAACTTTCACTTCTCTAGTTTGTCTGAGAAATTTGATTTTAAGCAGTTCTTTGAAGTATTGACATGTAAAGGATCTTCATTTTCTGATGTCGTTGTCATTGAGTAGGATTTTTAATATATGGTGCCTTCACATTCCAGTCAGGGATCGCACTCCTGCTAAAGGTGTCTTCTTTTGCTACTCTGTCTTTAAAAAAAAAAGTTTTTTTTCTGACAGAGAAGATAGCTTAATACGCGCGGATTAAAGCCATTTTGTTTGTGTGTTTTAGACTTGGTGAAGCTTATTGAGAGGACAGTTAAGTCGGAGAACTATCGCTTCCCGAATAGACCTATATATTTAGTTGGAGAATCTATTGGAGCATGTCTTGCCTTAGATGTCGCGGCCAGGAATCCCAGCATCGATCTTGCTCTCATCTTGGCTAATCCAGGTACAAAGCTCGGTCTGTGAGATTCTTATCTTGTCGGCGAATTCTTAGCTCATCAAAGACATTGTTTTTGTTGCAGCCACGCATGTCAACGACTTGATGTCAAAACCTCTATCAGGAATGCTGAATGTTTTACCAGATGAAGTTCCCACACTATTGGAAGAAATATTTGGTACCCTTTTGCTCACTCCTCATTTTGTATCTTGACTTCATGTAGTTGATGTTCGTTTAAATATTCTTAGATATCTTCAAGCGAGTCATAACCTCACTAATTGAGTCTCAAGTTGAATATTCAAAATGTCTCCAAGTTCTAGCGTCTTCTTCATTTTACTTATGAAGGCTGTATATTGTTGATTTAAACTCATTATAAAACATGACAAACATGTGTTTCCTTTGTTACGTAGGCGATGCATTGACTGCGATGTTAGAAGCTTTGTCAGATGAATTTTCTGTCCAGCGAATGGATGTAGGGATGCTAAGAGATCTATTTACAGTTTCAGCTAATCTTCCGGTACGAGTTCCTTCTTAGAGACTCATGATCTAAGCGTTTTTTTCAGTTTATCGTATACACATTTTCAGTTTCAGTTTTAATGTTCATTTTAGTTACATTTGCAGATTTTGAGTAGGATATTCACTAAAGACACACTGCTTTGGAAGCTGGAACTGCTTAAGTCTGCTATTGCATCTGTAAATTCTCACTTATACGCGGTCAGAGCTGAAACACTCATACTTGTCAGGTTTTAGTAATTTCTCTGTTTCATTGGTTCTTTAGAAACTATAAATTTGTCTGTTTCGGTGTAATGGTGAGTCGGCTATGAACATTTCAGTGGACACGATCAATGGCTGCTAAATGAGGAGGACATTGACAGATTCTCGCGCACATTGCCAAACTGTATTGTTCGTAAGTTTAATGACAGTGGAAACTTTCTTCTTTTGGTAAGTGATCTCTCTTCATCCAATTCAGAAGAAAGATGATACACTTAGGGTCAACTATTTGATACTAACTATACAATCTCTTTTAAATCTCATGTTAGGAGGATGGTGTAGATCTGGTAACTATCATCAAGTGTAAATGCTTTTATCGCCGTGGGAAGTTTCATGATTACATTTCGGATTACATTTTGCCTACACCATTTGAGTTAAAACAACAGTTAGAGGAACACAGGTACACTAGTTGACAAATCAGTGTATAAAGTAAAAGGTTATAGAGCAAATACTGAATGGTAATTTATGTGGTTGCAGATTACTAATAAATGCTACTTCCCCTGTAATGTTGTCAACACTAGAAAATGGTAAAATTGTAAGGAGCCTTGAAGGATTACCTTCAGAGGGACCTGTTCTGTACGTTGGCTATCACATGATATTAGGGTTTGAGTTAGCTCCAATGGTGACTCAACTCTTGAAAGAGAGGAATATTCACTTGCGTGGCTTGACACATCCGATGATTTTTATGAACAAACAAGACTCGGTACTCGACTCACTCGACCCCCAGATATTTGACAAATATAAGATCTCTGGTGGAGCTCCTGTCTCCAATATCAATTTCTACAAATTACTGCGTTTAAAGTCTCATGTGCTTTTGTATCCTGGAGGTGTCCGTGAAGCTCTGCATAGAAAGGTGATGATGTCTTTTTTTTTATTACATAGTTTCTGCATTTCTTGGATATTAATTAGTATACTTTTAGAGGCTTACATGTACAGAGAGAGAGAGTTTGCATGCAGGGTGAAGAATACAAGCTGTTTTGGCCAGAGAAACCTGAGTTTGTGAGAGTTGCATCTAAATTTGGAGCCAAAATCGTTCCTTTTGGTGTTGTTGGAGAAGACGACATCTTCCACGTAAGGTTTCTCTACTCAATTCTGTGGTCTTAAGCTTTCAATTAACTATTGGTTGAGGGCATTGGATGACTCTCAGATTGTCCTGGATTATAATGATCAAAGGAACATCCCTATCCTAAAAGATTTAATGGAAGAGGCTTTAAAAGAGTTTGGAAACTTAAGGTATATTTCATTGCATATATCGTTAATACATACTCTTCAAACAAAATCAAAATGAACATTGATTTGGAGCTGTCATAATTGTTAGGGAAGGTGACGAGAGCGAATTGGGAAACCAAGAATATTATATCCCAGGGCTTGTACCTAAGATCCCAGGGCGGTTCTACTATTACTTTGGAAAACCAATAGAAACAGCAGGTATACATATATATGTTCAATCTATATGTTTCTCTCTACTTTCAAATCACTTATTTGAATATTTGCAATGGCTTTGTTTTTGTTTTCGTGGCAGGCAAGGAACAAGAGCTAAAAGATAAAGAGAAGGCTCAAGAGCTTTACTTGCGAGTCAAGTCTGAGGTCGAACAATGCATTGCATATTTGAAAAGGAAAAGAGAGAGTGATCCCTACAGAAACTTGGTGCCAAGGATGTTGTATCAGTCCTCACATGGTTGTTCTTCTGAAATTCCTACGTTTGATCTCTGAAATCATTCTCTCCTTGATGATTTTACGTTATACTGTGGCTATATATGTTGTACGTAGACAGTTAATCAAAAATCATGTTGTAAAATGGAACTTGAAATATAAGTAATAATGAATGACACACTTTGAAGAAGAAGAAAGAAAAGAAAAGACAAAATTCTTAAACACACAAACATATTATATATAATAATGATCCTTACGTGATTATGAAGAAAATTGAAAACTTATCAACTAATTTATCCAACCATACTTTCTATGCATATTGATCTCGCCTCGCGCATGTTTGCCACCATCCCACACTTTTAAATAGATGCCATTTTCTCTGGCTCTCCAATCCCACGTGCCTCCACTATCCGAAGCACTAAACTGTTTAAATGCTGTAAAGCTCTGATGATGTCTATAATTAGGCCCTTGTTTCAACGTACACATGAACCGTGTTGTCCCCCAAATGTTAGTATTAAAAGTTGTGTCCCAACTTTCTCCGGGTTCTAGTATTCGTGGAGCTATTCTGTTGTCTCCGGAGTAACAAGTAAACCAAAGTTTTTTCTTGAATTTAAGTTCATTTGAGATCTTGAATCCGGCACCGTATACATGGCTAATCATGCAGATGCTAAGAACAAATAGAAAGATTGAGAGAGTTTTCATTTTTTTTTTTTTTCTTTTCTAGAGGATATGTAGATGTTTAGATTTTTTGTCGTTTAGATATATAGACACATCTATATTGCAGTATTCGTGCATTTACAGTTACTTGTTGATTTCTCTATTATTATAGGTTTTCTATTAATAGTACGAAGGACCAAGACTATGATTTATGGTGGACAAATATAGGTGTTTGGACTTTTGGGCAAGAGGACCAGTTTCAAGTATTTATTTTTAGCAATAGATGCATGCAGGTCTTGAAGGGCTAAATTAGATGAGAAAAGTCATGGTCGTGGATTGAACAACTGTGAGAGGCTAAATTATCATCTTGCATTATATTAACAACAAATATGCAAGACTTTAATTTTGTTTTTCAAAGTATTTTCAATTGTTTAATGGCCTTGTATATAGTGAGAACGATGGATGTTGCATGAGCTTGGTTTTCTAGACAACTGAAATGGAGTTGTTGTAGATTCTTTGGAGTTGGTGTTCGTTTCTGATGGCACTCTACAATCTAATGATAACTCAGAAGTTTGGTAAGATACATTTCACCGCAAATGCACCGATAAGTATGCAATATATATATATATATATATATATATATATGCGTAATCAAATATACAAGAACCAAAGTTCACATAAAAGGATTTTAGGGATTTGAAATTAGCCAGAAATGAAAGGTTTGTGA
Source organism: Eutrema salsugineum (assembly GCF_000478725.1). NCBI lineage: Eukaryota > Viridiplantae > Streptophyta > Magnoliopsida > Brassicales > Brassicaceae > Eutrema > Eutrema salsugineum. Next base: position 6,253,186 of record NW_006256547.1, on the reverse strand, counting down.
TTTAGTGACTGTTTAGCAGAGGTTTATGCTTATATATATATATATTTGTGTGGTTTGATGTAATCTCATATAGTCACATTTTAACTTATGGGTGGTAGTGGATTATATATGAGATACTGTTCAGAGCGAGATGTGAGCTAACCACACAGGTTTCTGAACTCGTTTAAAACCTTCTCCTGTCAAAAGTTTAATTACCACATTTGATGACATATATCTTACGTGGAGATTTGAATCGAGTGTGATGAACTGATGATCAAATGCGTTCATTGGTATTCAGCTGACTATATAACTCATCAAATTGTTTCTTTTTTTTTTTTAATATAGAAATGGATTAAAATCATCAAAGATATAGCTCACAAGCCAACATTTAAAAAAAAAAAAGGAAGTAAGAAACCAGTCCAAAATACAGAGATTCAATTTCACATTTGACTTGAGTTTTTATACTCTTAAATAGCAAAAGGTTTTTAAAAGTTTATCTCAGCTTCTGTAAGTATATATAATACCAAATAATAATTAGGAAACTTGTCTAGCTTCAACACAAGGCCTAAATATAACGTAAAATATTTCAAATATGAATAACAAATGACTTTTACAAGCATTTGAAATCAATATGATAGAATTGACAAGCAGCGTTTTATTTACATCTTATAGGTCTCCTTGTTTAGAAACAAAATATACGAAAATGACAACAATCCTTATTACTTAATATAACGAAGAAAAAATATATGAGACTTAATTGGATTATTCTCGATCAGGAGCTTTACTTGCGAGTCAAGTCTGAGGTCGAACAAAGCAACCTTGAAAAATTAGAAACACTCGCCTACGGCATACTTCTTTTTTTTGGGGTAAAACCTACGGCATACTTTTGTTAAAAGCATTTGAGACCTTATTCAATTGTATCACGTATTGGTGAGCGTTTAAGATACTCTCTATGTTCTTAATTAAGTGATGTTTTAGCACTGTGCACACAAAGTAAGAAAACATTTTATTTATATTTTTCCTATACTAAAACTTCAATCTTTTTCATTTTCAATATAATACAACTAATGAAAAAATAATTTGCAGAATATAAAATGTCAAATATAATAAAAAGTTAATTGATTTTACATTACTTATTTGTGAAAAAAAAATCCTTTAAAGCATCACTTATTTCAGAATGGAGGGAGTATACAGCTTATCAACCACTTTACCTGTTATAAATTAAATGATCTTTTATAGCATTTTGAACACAAATTAGTGAAATATTTAATTTTTATTCTTTTTATATTACAATTTTCTTAAATATATATCAATTTAAATATTCTATCCGTTTTGAAATAAGTAATATTTTATGAGAATTTTTTGTTCACAAATAAGTGACGTTCTCACATTCAATGAAAAAATAATGAAAAAATAATCTGTAGAATATAAATAGTCAAAACTAATTAAAAAAAATTAATTAATTTTGTATTGATTTGTAAGAACATCACTTATTTAAGAAAAAAATCTATAAAATATCACTTATTTCAATATAGAAGGATTACTAATGATAAAAAAAAAATTACTAATTTATCCAATCGTACTTTTTATGCATATCGACCTTGCTTTTTGCACTTTTACCGTCCCATACTTTCAAATAGATGCCATTTTCTCTGGCTCTCCAATCCCACTCACTTCCAGTATCTACAGGACCTTCCTGTTTAAATGCTGTAAAGCTCTGATGATGTCTATAATTAGGCCCTTGGTGCAACGTACACATGAACCGCGTTGTCCCCCAAATGTTAGTCTTGAAATTTGTGTTCGAACTTTGTCCGGGTTCTAGTATTTTTGGACCTATTCTGTTGTCTCCGGAGTAACAGGTAAAGCAAAGTTTTTTCTTGAATTTTAAGTTCGTTCGAGATCTTGAATCCTGCACCATTGACATGGCAAATCATGCAAATGCTAAGAACAAATAGAAAGATTGAGAGAGTTTTCATCTTTCTAGAGGATGTGTTGATGTTTAGATCTTTTGTCGTTATCTATATTGCAGTATTCGAGCATAGGTTTCTAATAATAGTACGAAGGACCAAGACTATGATTTATGGTGGATAAATATAGGTGTTTGGACTTTTGGACAAGAGGACCAGTTCAAGTATTTATTTTTAGCAATGGATGCATGCATGTCTTGAAGGGCTAAATTAGATGAGAAAAGTCATATTGTAACTTATGGGTGGTAGTGGATTATATATAAGATACTGTTCACCGCGATATGTGAGCTAACGACACAGGTTTCTGAACTCGTTAAAACCTTCTCGTGTCAAAAGTTTAATTACCACATTTGTTGACATATAACTTACGTTGAGATTTGAACCGAGTGTGATGAATTGATGATCGAATGCGTTCATTGGTATTCAGCTGACTATATAACTCATCAAATTGTTTCTTTTTTTATAAAAATGGATTAAAATCATCAAAGATATGGTTGACAAGCCCACATTAACAACAACAAAAAGGTAAGAAAACCAGTCCAAAATACAGAGATTCAATTTTACATTTGACTTGAGTTTTTATACTCTTAAATAGCAAAAGGTTTTAAAAAGTTTATCTCAGCTTCTGTATGTATAAATAATACCAATAATAATTAGAAAACTTGTATAGCTTGAACACAAGGCCAATATATAACGTAAAATATTTCGTATATGAATAACAAATGACTTTTACAAGCATTTGAAAGAATTAACAAGGAGCGTTTTATTTACATCTTATAGGTCTCCTTGTTTAGAAACAAAATATGCGAAAATGACAACAATCCTTATTACTTAATATAACGAAGAAAAAATATATGAGACTTAATTGGATTATTCTCGATCAGAGAAGCTCAAGAGCTTTACTTGCGAGTCAAATATGAGGTCGAACAATGCAACCTTGAAAAATTAGAAATACTACTCGCCTAAGGCATACTTTTGTTAAAAGCAATTGAGACCTTATTCTATTGTATCACGTATAGTTTGATATTTAACATAGTGGTGAGCGTTTCCTATTCTTTTCATATTGCACGGAGTTTGATTCTTCTAATATATTTTTCTACTTTTATACATTTTCCTATTTATGCAATAACCATTTTCGCTTGCTTTTTTTTGCACTTTTTACTTAAATAATCTTTTAATTTAATTGTTAATCAACATTAGACTTTTTCATGTAAAATTCTTCATATTTAAAGAGTTTTGTTGATATATTTTTATTAATTTAAACAAAAAAATGTTTTAGATACTCTCTATGTTCTTAATTAAGTGATGTTTTAGCATTATGCATAAAAATAAAGAAAACGTTTATATTTTTTATGCTAAAACTTCGATTTTTATCATTTCCAATATAATGCAACTAATAAAAAAAATACAGAATATAAAAGGTCATATTTAATATAAAAAATTAATTAATTTTGCTTTGATAAATGAGAATATCACTTATTTGTGAAAAAAATTCCTTAAAACATCACTATATCATAATGGAGAGAATATACAGCTTATCAACCACTTCTTCTGTTCTAAATTAAATGATGTTTTAGCATTTTGTACACAGATTAATAAAACATTTAATTTTTTTATATACTAAAATTTTATTTATTATCGGTTTAAATACTTCCTCTGATTTGAAATAAGTGATTTTTTAAGAAAACTTATTCTGTTCATAAATAAGCGATGTTCTCACATACTAATGAAAAAACAATCTGTAGAATATAGATTACCAAAACCAACTAAAAAATTAGTTAATTTTGCATTGATTCATGAAAATATTATTTATTTGAGACAAAAAATCTACAAAACATCACTTATTTCAAAATAAAAAGAGTACTAATATATCCAGTCATACTTTTTATGCATATTGACCTCGCTTTTTGAATCTTTACCGCCCCATACTTTCAAATAGATGCCATTTTCTCTGGCTCTCCAATCCCACCCGCTTCCAGTATCTGCAGGACCTTCCTGTTTAAATGCTGTAAAGCTCTGATGATGTCTATAATTAGGCCTTTGTTTTAACGTACACATGAATCGCGTTGTCCCCCAAATGTTAATTAGTATCAAACTTTGGTTCCCAACTTCCTCCGGGCTCTAGTATTTGTGGTTTTATTCTGTTGTTTCCAGAGTAACAGCTGAACCAAAGTTTTTTCTTGAATTGAAGTTCGTTGGAGATCTTGAATCCGGCACCGTATACATGGCTAATCATGCAGATGCTAAGACCAAATAGAAAGATTGAGAAAGTTTTCATTTTGTTTAGTTTTGTTTTGTTTTTAGGATATGTAGATGTTTAGATCTTAATTTAGTCGTTTAGATATATATTCATCTGTATTGCTATATCAATTTCCCTATATATTCTTATATATAGGTTTTCTATTAATAGTTGAAGGACCAAAACTACGATTTATGGTGGACAAATATACATTAGGTATTTGGAGTTTTGGGCACGAGGTCCAGTTCAAGTATTTATTCTTAGCAAATGCATTGAAGGGCTAAATTAGATGAGAAAAGTAATGGATGAAACAACTGTGAATTGGCTAAATTATCGTCTTGCATGTTTATTGACAACAATCATGGAAGGCTATAATTTTGTTTTTAAAGTAGTTTCAATTGTTTAGTGGCCTCGTAAATGGTGAGAGAACGATATTGCCTGATCAGCTTGGTTTTCTAGACAACTAAAATGGACTAGACAATCCAGTTCCAAGTGGCTCTATCAGGAAGAGTACCCGTTTTATGTTTAAAGACTTCAAAACGTTTAACAAACTCCCAATTTTTGCCGTGACTAAAGGTAAGACCACCAGAGCGTCGTACCCCAAAAAGTTAATTGGCATATCAAACCTATATTCATCTCCTCTCTTCACAAACTGGCGAGGTTTGTCTTTGGTTTCCGGACTTACATAACACACAGAGGGTATATATGGTATCCTTTTTTGGGATCGGGAGCGAGTTGGTTCTTGATCACCGCTGTATACCTTACCAATGATGCAGAAGGCCAAAAACAATTAGGAAACTTGATAGATTTTTCATTTTTTTTAGATTATTAGATTCTTGTCATGTTAACTTGTTTTTGTGTTTTCCGTATTATTTGTATTGGTATTTCTAGGTATACATTTTTTTGTCTCTCGTTTTCTATTGATAATTGAGGTGCATAGCAAATACCGGTCGTTGGTTTTTTTTTTTTTTAAGTAAATGAATTTTATGTGGCATGTAAAAATAAATACAAAGATTTTAAGACCCCTTTAATTAAGAAGGTTTTTGTATAAAAAACGATATTTAATAGTTGTTTTACTGTTAAAGTAAGAAGATTATTGTAATATGGAAAAAGAAAACTAATTCTTTCTTATAGATGAAATATGATTTGTTATTTTAACAGCTGTATATAGGGTTTGATTGAACGTATTTGTTTTACCTTGTCACGTTTTGAAAACGTGATTCCACTACTTTTTACCATTACATAAACAATAAAAATGAGAAGGAAAATAATGAAGAGAAATAAAATAATAGGAATATATTTTACATATTTGTACAATTTATGAATGGTGTATTTTCTTAGGAATGAAGATCATCCATTGATCACCATTCATAGCTAGCTACCGATGTTATTTTGTCTCGACTGCAAACAAATGATGCTAAAATTTTGTTTTTGATTAACATAAGTGATGTTAGAAATTTGATACATTCATTTTTTTTTTTAATTCATGGTCCAGTTAGCCAACTTAAGAGAAGGCATATTCCCTTTATGAAAATAGAAGCCATCGTCTTTAGCTGACCAATTCCACTTGGTCCCATCATCTTTTACGAACAATCCTTTGGCTTTATACGCAGTAAAGCTCCCATAACGTTTGTTATAATGAGGCCCTTCTTTAACTACGCACCAGAACTCCGTCGTGCCCCAAACGTTAGTCTTGAATCCGAATATCATAATTTCTTCGAATTTCAGGTATCTTGGACCAATCATGTTGTTTTTCGATTTACAATACGCCATGATCAGTCGTGGTCCGGCCTTGTCTTTGGGATTGAGTTCGTTCTTCACCGTGATAAAGGATCTGTCCCCTTGTACATCGCTGCTAATCATGCAAAGAAGGCCAAAAACAAATAGAAATTTTGAGAGATTTTTCATTTTCATGTTTTTTTTTCTTTTCTTTTTGGATTAGTTTCTTTGCAGGTTAGTTATATTTTCTTGTGTTAATTTGAGGTATGTTCATAATTAGCAAACCTGTATTTTGGGATGCTGACATCAGCTTTATCTATTAGGGAACAAAAATAAACATTTTGATCAATCGGTTCTGATTGTTTCACTTATATTTTTGTTTTTGTTTGAAGTTTTCTGTTTAAAAGAGGAGAATACATATAGGTTTGTTCCGACGAGGGAATACGTCCGCACAAAATGATTTATTGAAAGAAACAGAAACAAAACAAATGATTTACTGCCATTTCTGATTTGCATTCTGAAATGATTTTTTTATTAAAAAATAAAAGCCAAAGAAAATGCATTTAAATTTTATGTTTATGTTTTTATAACTTCGGTTCTACATTTAAATTTTTTTAAAAACCTTCAGAAAAAAGGTGGCAATCATTGTAAAATTATGATTATAATTAGAGATTGTCATTGGATTTAACAGTTTTATCAACAATTTTAAAACTTCTACATATGTTACTGTTTAAGGAACCCATGAACATTTTACATTGATCCGACCCCGACGTGTTGGAAAAAATGTTGTAGCTTTTTAGTTTTTTGTTTGATTAGAAAATCCGGAAATGGAAATCTGTACATAAGTGGGTGAGAGGCATTGTGAGTCTGTGACTGATTTTGTATGTACAAAAAAAAGTCCATTAGTTTCTTGTTAAACAAGAAAAGCACATATACAACCTTGTGGAACCAAACCATCGAAAGTCTTAATCTGTGATATCGAAGTATCTTGGGTTTTCTGGGTAATGGTACTCCACATTCAACTGCAACATAAAAGACAAATATTAATCACTTTAACACGGTGTTTACAAAACGCTGGTCCACACTCAAAAACGCAAATCTCGTAACGTACCTTTCCTTCATCAGAATCTGTGTGGCGTTGAGGAAACACGACTCTCAAGTCGTTGTACAGATAGAATCTCCTCTTCCCATCTGAATCCAACTTCTTCTTTTGACCCGCAGTTTCGGTTTCGTCAGGTTTCTTTGAAGCTTTCTTGGGTGATGGGCAGAGAAACCTCATATGAAGAGCGTACCGTAGAGCACCAGAACCTCCGTTGCATTCTTTGGACGACTTTACACAGCTTTTTCCACTTTCATGTAACTTATTAAATGTATCATCTCCTTCCACTCGATCTAATAAATCACATTCTTTTTTGTCCCCATGTTTACACTTGTCTTTTTCCAAGCTTTTGGCTTTTCCAGTGTTCTCTTGCGTGACTTCATTAGTTGCATTAGATGATCCCAAGGTAACCTTTTGGCGCAAGAACGTCTGCATAATACCAAAAATATACCAGTTCAACAAACCAAAATTAATGTAAGAACGACTTCATTACATTTTGCTTGGAAGTGGCAGACACATCACTTAAGTTATGGCAAAAAATAAAAATGCACAGATAATAAGAAACAAGAAACTTCATCCACAGCGAGTTTCCCGGTCTCTCTGACTATTATTTATTTTCCGAGGCTGAAAAAGGAGTTTTCATAAGAAAAAAGATGTGATATTTTCTACATTACCTTTGTACCGGCAGGCATATCGGTTAAGTCATAGTTACAGAGGAAGGTGTGAAGAGGTGTTTTCTCAGGGTTACTGAGAACCTACAAAAGAGCAGTTCATATAATGAGAGAACATTCAGAGCTTTTTGAAACTCTCTATTAGCAACACTAAGCAACAGTTTAACTTAGCCTACTATATATTCTGATCTTTCTAATCTCCTATTAGACACATTTAGCACTGATATATGTTGGGGATGACAATTACAATTGTTTCAGAGGTGACGAATTTGCTAGAACTATAAGGCTAACTTATCTTCTGGCATTCAGAACATTGATCAGTAACTGCTAAAAATACGAATAAATAATATCTACTGCAACCATCCCTCAGATGAGTTTTTGGCCATACCATTATGATCCAACAGCAATATATAATATATGCGAAATAATAGAGCCAAAATCAAAGAGAAAGAAGATACCAGTTGTATCCGACCCTTCATGGGGATCCGCAGTTGGCTCTTGGAACTCTGAGCATCAGAGCTTATTTGACTTGTTTTCATTTTCTGGCCCCAGAATTTGCTCGATTTAGATCCTCCAGCGAGATCTACGGAGGCATAGTATAGCAAGTGGCAATCATCACCAACACTGGTTACTGAGAATGGAAGCTTTTGTGATTTTGGCGATATGTTTCCCCCAGCAATACTAAGAACGGCAAGAAAACCGTCAATCTACTGTACCAAAAAAGGCAGAGAGAAGTCAAGAGTCTAAATTAACACAAAACAAAAAAAAAGTCATTTTTAACTCAAGAAGCTTAGTTTTGAGTTTATAGCTTTTGCGTAAGTACTAAGAAGGATGGTGATAACTACGACTTTTTCCTTTGGTTGTTGCATTTATACATTTAAATAGACACATTCGTCTGCTATGTCCACTTTACCAGTCCCCATTTATAAAGCTGCACATTTTTCTTTCATAAATGGGGACCTACATCAGTTGAAGAATGTAGCTCTCTCAAGACCTATTAAGTAAGTCATTAAAGGATCAGAGTTGAAGATAAAAACCTGATTTGTTGGCCCACATGACAATCTTCCTGTCAATAGTGACTCCTCGAAAGAACCAACCAGTGACCTCTGAATGGGGCGTCCACTCAAGCTTCTACTGAACCTCTTACATGGAGATGCAGGAGCTGATTCAACGCTTCTCTCCATTGAAAATGATCTCCTAATAGCATATGCATCATCAAACAATCTACGGTCAATCCTTAGTTCTGCTTCTTCACTGATATTCCTCAACTCTTCAACTATCTTCCCTTTTTGGCCACTTCTTAAAGCTTTTATTCTCTCAGAAAACTTCGGACCAAGAGGTGAGAGAGAAAGCGGCGGCGAGGCCGATATATCCTTATCACACGGTAAGGGCTTATTGGGTATACCAGACGTTTCATATACTGGTGAATATAAGCAAACCTCACCTTTTGTGGGTCTGCGAAGGTCTACAGAGTCAAGCAATGGACCATCAGTGAAGACCATGGACGACAGTCTGCCATTGTATGAGGCATTATTCCATTCCCAGCAAGTAGATGTTGTTGTGGCCGTAGGAGAGAGATGCAACCTACCAGCGAGATTAAGCTTTTTGTGATCTTGTGCGACAGAATTGCAGAATCCACTAGAAAGACCAGAATAAGTTATTTGTTGGTGGTTACTACAGCTGATATCAAGCAGGTCACCTCTGAATTTTACAGGGAAGAGAGTATTTAGAGGGGAGAGCACTCGTTTCCTGACTAACGCTCCACCAATATCTACACCTGTAACTCCACCAGTGGATGACAGAGAGTGATCAATACCGCCAATCGTTTGTTTGTTGTCCTGTGAGCTAGTTTCGCTGGATGCAAAACCAACTATCCTTCTCGGTGCAGTTAGACTTGAACTAACCTTATCCGCAGCATAGCTAGTCGATCCATGAGCACTTGATGAGGTAACAACACGAGTGCCATCGAATTTACCCGAATCATCTGTGAACTCCAGAGGCTCCAATGATGTTTTCTTATCAAATTCGCCAATGGAAGAGCAAATGCCTCCCTCGCTTCCTCTGTTAAGGCCATCTGAATCATGGGAAGTGGCATACACAGGCAGGCTTTGCGAAAGGCTGCAACTTGGAGCAGACGAAGCGTCATGGGATTGTTCACTTGACGCGGTCTGTGGCAGACCCATAACCAATGCTCAAAGGACTTTATCAAATAACAAGTTATTACCCTCTTGGCGATTCTGAGATGTGAGTTTCCAAATCCCTACTTATCCGGAAACTACCGAATCCTTGCAATAACAATACTGACTACCTCTATCTCTAGCAGAACAGATTAAATCTAAAACTATGTATCAGTAACAGGCATCCACAACTCGTGCATTGCTTGCCTACTAACCCGCATAAAAGAAACCAAGCACTTAACATTTATTCGACAGTGGTTTATGTCAGAGCATTCTGGAGCTGCATGGAACCTGAGGGTGACGGATACAGAGTTCATTGCAGTTACCCTTTCCTGAAATGAATAAGATGGAGAAAGCGAATCAATTACATATTAAACACAATAAGGACATAGCCAAAGTTTTCAGAGAGATTCTTAAGCTTAAGCATCAACAGAACACAAGTGCAGAAGTCTCAGGCTATTAGGAATGCTAGAAACAACAGATTCCAGTAAAAAGGAGAAGAAATGATCAAACAAATCATGATCCGGAAACATACGCCTACATTATTTTTATCAGGTGTTTGAAGTCTGAAGCAAGAAGAAGAGATCAAACAATACCAGCAATTCAGTCAAAAAAAAAATTCAAAAAAAAAAAAAATCATGATTCAGAAGCAGTGCATTCATAAACCAAAATCTTAACAGTTTCTCAGTTAATAAGTTTCAGGCAATTTGATTGATTAAAAATATATATATAGTTTCAAGCAAACATCACTAGAACACACGTGTCTAAGTATTGGGAAAAATACAAATGATCGAAATACAGCCACAATCTCTTCACAGAAAAAAAAAAAGTGATCAAACATATCGTGACCACAAACACCTTCCGTTCTTAAAAGTTTGGAGCAGATCATGAACGAACGCAACACGATGAACCAGGAATTCCAGGGATAAACAAAAACGTGTGATCAAATCAATCTGATCAATAAATACTTTAAACAAAAAAGCTTCTCAAAGAAGACAAATCCTCAAATCCCCAGAAATCAAAAGCAGCTCATCAACAATCACCATCATCGACACAACATCGTAAACTCATAAAACCGATGCAACCACATAAATCGGGTTAATCAAAATACGAAGAACATAGAAACAGAAATCCCGCAAAAAAAAAAAGTCCGAGATATTATTAACCCAGTGAAAAGACGCACCGATGAAGCAATGGATTAAGAAAAGCCTGTTCAAGAGAACATTTCAGACGAAGTCCAAAATAGGAATCATTCACATAAACCCTCTGGATCGATTAATCAGGATTAGAATCAAACCAAAATGGAACGAAGTAGAAGAAGAAGAAGAGGAAAAGAGGTAAGAAAGAAGAATTCGGGAAGCAGGGTGGTGAGAGAAAGAAGCAGAGGTACCTCTTGGTTCCTTATCTTTCGTCTGTTTATAAACAAATCCCAATAACTCATCACCATTACCATCGCTCTCCTTTTCTTTTTCTAACATTTTCTCAATTTGTTTTGTTATCTCGAGATACGAATTACCCAGATTAAACATTCTTTTCCCATTAATATCTACGGATTTTGACTCTTTTGGTTTTTAAAAACCTCAAATTTGGCAGGAAAAGCAAGACATTACACACGCATTTCTTCTAGTTTTATTACATTAAAAATCTATAAACCTTACCGTTTTTATTGTTTTACCGACACCAAATATTGCGACTCCTAACGAACAGGAAAAAATGGGAAAATTAACAAAAAAAACTATTTAAAACAATAGAAAAAAGACGAGAGACAAGAAAGCTGTTGGGAATTCAGAATGAGCTTTTTTTTTCCTTCACGGTCTTATCCATTAATGGGCCATAGATGTTGGGCCCACATAATAGTAGTAATGGATCAATAGAATAAGCCCACTAGTGGATCGTGATCTCACGTGAGACACCAGATGATTCTCCTCCACCCAAAGCTAATGTCTGAAATAAACGCCGAAACACTAAACTTTATGCAAAATGCTCAATTACTGTCGACGATATACAAGATAATCATATGACCTTAAACCTACAAAAAGATCGACAGATTTTACGATTGCATGAGTGAGAGAGTAATATCGACCTAGAAAGGTCGAGAAGCTTCTTCCATCATTTTCTTCACTCTGGTCAACTTCTCAATTTCTTTCAAGACCTGAAGTACATTGTTTCAAAAACTTTTCAAAATTCGTAATCACAAGTCAAAATGAATAAAATAAATCATAATGCTTAAGACTTACTTCCAAAGCAATTTCTTCCGAAGTTACTGTTTCCAAGTCTTCATATTCCAGCTTTGTAGCTATTCCTGTTTCCAAGAACAAAGCAGCATTAGTCATAAACTGAAACTGTCAAAGAATATATTATGGACTTATGAATAAATGATAAATCCTTACTTTGAAGGGAAATGGATGCATCTGCTGTATCGTAACCCTTTCTTGATTTTTCGTAACTCGCTTTTAGCGCGTCAAACAACTGTGTTCATCCATCATGTGAAAGTCAGTTTCTTTGTAATAACGCCTACAAAAACTTTAAGCAGTTCATAGGAAAAGAAAGAAGAAAGACCTCAGGGGTAGGTTCTGAGTTGAGTGAATCATTCACTTTAGCCGCTATATCCAGAGGAACATCGATCCATATGGAGATCCCGTGTCTTAAAAGTGCACTGTTCAATAAAATGAGAACAGATAGATGAGAAATGAGTGTGTCTGTCTTCTAAAAACTCGAACTGCTAGAGAGAAACTACTGCAATTTATATAGAACATACAGATTTGTCAAGCTCTGGACCGCACCATCTCCAGCGCAAACTACAAGCCGACCCATCGATGATAGCTGCTTCAGCACTTCAGTCTGCATAAACATGATAGAGAGAGACATCATCAAAAACCATTATACGGCATATTAGATTGATTTTAAGTCGATATTTTGTTAGTGAGATCAATCCCCTCTTTCAGAAACAGGATCAAAAGATCGAGTTTACCTCTGATTCCTGAAAAGCCTTCTCATCAGCTTCCTTTAAAGCTTGAGCGGACACATTTCCGCCAGCTGCCTCTGCGATCAAATTATCACTGCCCAATAAGAGCAAACTAAAGTTAGGAATAATGTGAAAGGACTTGGAGGAATATTCAATGTGAATTTTTTTTAATAGGATAAGACGAATTAAAGTGGCAACCCTCTGTTATGGATGTAAAGGACCAAAAGAGAGAGCAGAAAGCTTAACACTAGCGCTCGGATAAGGTAAGAAAGTGGATTCTACAAGTACCTCGTACGTATTGGTAAGGGGTTCCAAAAAAAAAACAATTAAAGCAGACTGAGTCTTTAACCAACTTACAAATGCTTACCTATCAAAGTAGTAATATCGCATTGACTCTGCCAAAAGCTTCCCCAAGTTTTTTTTAATGGGGTTGTTAATCCCTACACCAGATCGTTAAAGCTCAGACATCAATGCCCGTCCAAATGAAGTACACAGTTAGTTTAAAAAATGAAGCGTGCAGCTTAAATACTAGCCAAGCCGGCCTTACCAACCAGAAATATTGAAGCTCCTTTGAGTTCAGGGGCTATGTCCATTGCTTTCCTCTGAATTTCAGATGGAAATGGTTAAACTATGACGAAGCAAAGCTGGTTACATTTGTAAGTTGGTTCTGCGAAAGCTCTCACCTTAACAGCATCGATGGGATCCGAATCAACAACATTGATCCCTATGCAGCAAACAATAAACCGAAAAGACAACCCGTGTGAGCAAATGTATCAAACTTGGTACAAATTTCTTGTTATATAAGCAGCCACTACTCATAGCACTAATGTGAGAGAGAATCAGGACAAAACACAGGAAATATTTGACTAATTGCGCATAAGACATATCGTCGAACACTTGTTATACAAGCACTTGGATATATTGTTCATAAGAGCAAAGTAACGAGTTATATCATTATCTACCAAAAGAAAAAACAAAATTGAAGTTAGAAATCAATCAAGGGTCAGTGACAAACGATTTCGCAAGACTTAGAAATATCTCAATGTTCCAAATTAGAGCTCGAAAGCTAACCGGTAAACGTAGACTGATCGGCGAGACACCGAGACGGAGCTTTACGTCTGTGAGAAGAGATGAGATTAACGGAGGAAGGAGACAGAAACAGTGCACAGGAAGTGGTTCGAGCTTGAGGATAGAACAAGGGAAGCAGACGAGGAACGAATCCAGAGGAAGTTAGAGAAGCAGGCGCAGAGATCTCCATTGACGACGACGACGACGAACTCTTTCTCTCCTCTCTAGTCCCTAGATATCCGCCACGTATGTCTGTATCATCAACTCGACGTGATAATTTTCATTTACCATATCTTCCAGAAATTAAAATAAATAAGATTATGCGTTACGGATATGCTCTTTTTAATCGATTTTTTCTAATATATATTAAGGTTTTGTATGTGATATAGAAGGGATAAAAGAAAGGAAAATTGGAAGGGATTGAAAATGAGAAGGGGATAAAGAACAGAAGCTTCAGATTTACAATGGAAAAAAACAAAAAGAATACGAATTTAACTAAAGAATTATACATATACTGACTACGATATATTCACTTATGGAGAAATCTGATTCTCTACAACCAGCGTTTTGCTCAAACGCGACGCGGCAGCTTTCATCGTTCGATCAGCTTTCCTACTCCTGCATTGATTAATAACCTATGGAGGTTTCAATAAATCCACAGCAAATAAAATCCATTTAAGAATTATGTAACGTTTAGCGTATGCATGAAAAACTGCGCGGATGTTCTCCATTTCAAAAACGTAAATTCTTTTTTAGTCTTTTCACTTTTAGGCATAAATGGCGTTTGAAAAAAAACGAAGACGTAAACATATTTTTGTTGCATCTTACCTCTGATTTGACTGGTTTGAGCAACTCCCCTCGACTCAAGCGGTCGAGACAGGCTCATTGGTGTTAACGGTGGGGACGCTACTCTATCTTCGTTCCTTTCGACCAATCGTTGAGCAACGGCTCTGTGGTTTCGTGAAGGCATAGAGAAGCTTCGGTTATAGGCGCCGAGTGGAGGAACCGGAAGAGGCGAGGCCACGATGTTGGTGGTGGAAGGAGGAGCAACAGGAAGAGTAGTGTTGTTTCTTTCTTGATTCCATCCGGTTAGAGGCGCCGAGTGACCAACCAGACCGGGGGATTTGGCTCGTCTTGGCGGTGGTGCAAAGTGGCCCGGTGGTCTTGGAAGCTCGTGAAGCTCGTTGAGCCTCGGGGAAGAAGAAGAAGCAGGAGGAGGTGAAGCGGTAGGGGAGACTCTCGGAGAAGATGATGAATGAAGATGAGGTTGGGGTACAGGAGGAGTTGGCAAAGGACGAAACGCGCCTGAGGAAATGTCGGTGGTTGTGACCGGTTTCGTTGAGGACGGTTTGAGCGGACCGGAAAATGCATGTCTCACTGCTGCTTGCTGTTGTTGATGATGAAGTGTGTCTGTTGTAGAAGGGCGAGGAAGGCGGACGTAGAGGCTGTTGTTTTCTCCGCTTTTTATTGGTTCTAAAGGAGACGAGTGCCATATATTTCCGGCGCTGGAGTTTGATGGCCTCGGGTTTAAAGCTTGGGAAGCTGGTTTTGAGTACCTTGAATCGTTTGGTGTTGGTAATACGTAAGCATTGGAAGATGGATTCGTCTGTCTCAGCCTTTCTGATAAATCGGGTTTCTTTTCCGGGAACAACGGAGCTGAATGGCTGGTCATTCTGTGCTCGCGGGTTGAAATCGGGTACTCTTCTCTGTGATCAGCATTTACCTAGAATGACCAGTGAAACTATCGCAGTTGAGAAAATTTTGTTACAAAAATATGTCAAATGGTTGAAGAAGAAAGATCAAAGGAAATGACACATACAGCTGCTGCTCTTGTAGCAGAAAGACGAGGAAACGAGAGGTCTGAATCGTCCATCTGGAGGAAAACAGAATAGCATAAGATTATTTCGCCTGAGTCATGTTCTTTGTCATTTTTAAAAGTTGGACTTACCTTCATTGAGCCCCATGGTGTAGAGAGAGAAGCAGCTTCGACCCTCTGTTCATTTTCTCTGTAAGCAAAACTGGGTTCTCCTTCTCTGTTATATTGGCCATCACTATCATCCTCACTAGCTTCCACTTCGTTCTCATGAACAGAGAGATCACAGTCAATGTGTTGATTCTCTGCAGAAACTCGTACGTGATGCTCTACTGCCTCAAGCGATTTCATTCCAGTGTAAAACAGACGCATCTATAAGCATCATAAGAGAGAAAAAGTAAAAAACACATAGGAAGAAGACCAAATTTCCATGAGAAATGCATTACAGAAATTGAGTTTGATCTTTACCTGAGCAGTGTGGTGACGCACTGCTTGTGTGAGGAGACTACGAGCTTGTCCTTCTTTAAGAGATTTTAACCGGAAAATGTACATCGTTGCTTCGTCATGAAACTCATTGTAAGCAGGTCGAGACTCGGGAGGAATATGTCTCTCTCCTTTACTGCTTTTAGCCCTTCCTTTATCTTTCACAAGCGCCATCTCAAAAACATTTCTGAGAAGTTTACAGGTTAAGAAGTTGTTTAAGACAGAGTTTATCAAACTATGAATTAAAAAAATCAGTAGTGAAAACTAACAAACCTCTTCTCGTCGCATTGTTGCTTCATATCCTGCTCATTTATTAAAATAGAAAAGGATGAGTAAGAAAAGTAAAGAGTTTATTGAATACAAGAGTAGCAAAATGTGGTATACCTCAACGGTGCTGAGGTCCTTGAGAAGCGACTCTGTTGGGGACGTAATCGTCTTCATTACATGACTACGCTGAAGAGTAAAAACAGTAACAAAGTAAAATTTTCCATAAACCAGAGATTTTGCAGATTTTATGTTTGCAACAAACAACTTACATATGTGTCAAGAAGTCTTTGGAGCTCAAACTGAACTTTACTCAACATAAACAAGATTCTACCTACATTATAAAAAACAATGTTACAATACAGCATATCATACATACATAGGAAAGTAAAATTCTATAGTGTAGGATAATCTTTAGCGCTTACTACTTTCTTCGTCGTTATGAGGAGCGATTTGCTCCAAACAAGAACCCATCTCTCCCAATGACTCAGAGAACTCTGAAATTTCCCAAGTATAAACAATAAAAGTTAAAAGAATGTTTTTTTATTATGTATATGAGAATACCTAAACACAATTAGCATATTGTATATGAAATGGAATGCTAATTTACCAAAAGCGCTATTTGCAGTGGCAGCAGCTGCAGCGAGTAGTGTATCGTAGCATTTTCTCATGTCTTGCATATCCTGAGATCCACATAGAGTAATGTCTGAAGATTATTATCATAACTATCCAAAATTAAAATTCATGAAACTATCAATCAGCTAATAAATTAGGTTTAGACACCCCCAAAATCTCATATCTAAGTGATCGAGAGAGTTTCTATATTTGTACTTCCAACTCCTGCGAACGAAACGGAGACAAATAGTTCCAATCTCCGGAAAAGCATTTTTCCGGCCAATTAGCATCAGAAACTCGATCGAACAACGAAGAATTTTCCAGACTATCTACCCAAAACCATAAACCCTACTAAAATCTCCACGATTCCGCAAAGAAACCCAAGTTCGTGAGAGAAAAATTTGCGATAATTTCGAAATTAATAAAGCAGGGGGGTTTTACCTTCCCGGCTCGAGCGAGTTCGTCAATTTGTGCCGTAGCCACGAGCTCTCCTTTTTCCTTCGCATCGACCTTATGCGATGTTAATTTCCTTAACCTCTCAATCGAAGCTCTCATCGTATTTTACCCACGAATTGAAATCACGTCAAACTACTTATGAAATTTCCAGTCACAGTTAAAAGAAAAATCCTCTGAGAAATCGGAGATTATATCCCTCCTCGACCTCGGGATCGAAATTTTCAAACAAGTGAGAAGAGGTAAGATGATAGAGGCTAAATCGGAGAAACGAATAAAGAGAAGAAAGAGTGAGATTCAAGTATCGTCCGATGTGTTCAACGACATTGAAGGAGGAAGAACAAACAAAAAAAAAAAGAAAGACCAAAAATATTTCGTCTTCTAAAAAGTTTTGGTCAAAAAAAAACAGATCGAAACAGAGAGAGACGGAGACGGAACCCAGATAACAGCAAGAGGAATGATCCAACGGCGCAAATCTCTCGTTATGATTGTATACGAGTTAGATGAAAGGACACGTGGCGAGATCGTAACGGATAAAAGAGGGAATGGGAAGAAGAGTCAAAAGTCAAAGATTGATGACAATGAAAGAAAGGGATTATCATTATTTGGGTTTGACCCGCCAGTGGGAGGGTCAAACATTTCTTCCCTTTTTTTGACAAGTAATTAATTGTTTCTTTTGAATTACACAAGTGTATTTAATTAGATCATATATTAATTATCCGGAGTTGATTCAATTATGGAAGATTAAATAAACTTCAGCACGACGGAACACAAAACAACTTTAAGAACAATGTGCTTATGAGAAGAAAAAACAACTAAGTTCTACAATAAACATAGTTCTACATTTATGACAAAAAAAAAACTAGGTTCTACAATAAACATGGTTTTACTTCTACGATGCTTGATACATTTAATTAAGCGATCTCTTTAATTTATAGGTGTATTCTTGTATATAAATCACCAAGCTTGTACATCACACAAATGTAAATTTTTATAAGGAAAATTTCAGTAATACATTAGATTACAAAGGATCTCATAAAATCATATAATATATAATATAGGTGGAAATCATATAAATGATTGTAATTTTACGATGGATAAGTAATAACCCGAATTTTTATCTGACCCGAAACCATATCGTGAAGCTTGTACAATACAATCTTCAAGTGTTTTAAAGTTATACAAACTTAGACCCCAAGGTGATTAGAAGACTTATCCAGTTTTATTTATCTGACCCGAAACCATATCGTATAGTAAGTAAGGTTCGACACTCCTACACTAAATGGCCCATGATGAACCGAAATATTTGGTTTATCACCAAATAATGTTTATCTCTATTAGTTAGCTAAGATCATGTTACAACATAATTTATTAGAATGTAGATTGTATATAGTATACATTCATGTAGCTAGATACTGGGCTCGGTTAAGGGCTCTGGAATTGTCTGGTTTATATTCTTATTTAAGATTGTAATTGACCGGTTTATTCTGGTCTACTGAGCTTGTTCAGCATATATAGTTTGTAACAAACACTTTTACAGAATAGTGAGAAATTGAGTTTTTCATAACAAATTCTCTTTGGAAATCGATTAACTATCAGAGACAATTTCTGCTCGATTTTCTCTGAGTACTACTCTTCGATTCAATAGAGGAAGCGTGAATCATACGGTATTTAACAGCAACACGCATATCATTCTCCGATGAAACGATGGTAGGTCACTTTTTTCCTTGTACTATATTTTAGGGTTTTCTTAAACTTTAATCTCCAAAGCTCAAAACCAACTCATGTCTTTTGTTTTTCGAATTTTTAACGTTTTGACAGCAAAACAAATGATGAGAGTATGAGAAATCAAGATGTTGTGGATGCGGACAGGATGAGTGAGTTACCTGAGGCCTTGCTCCTACAGATATTGTGTCTACTTCCTATGAAAGATGCCATAGCCACAAGTGCTTTGTCTAAGCAATGGCAGTCTCTTTGGAAGATGATGCCTAAACTCAAGTTTGACTATCGAGATCACAAACATGAGCTAGGGACGTTTTCAAATAATGTTTGCACGACTCTGCTTTCTCACACGGCTCCGGTTATACAGAGTTAGCATTTCAATGTTCGACTAGATAGATGTAATGCAATGGATACTGGGATCTTGATGCATTTGGACTCCATGTTCGTAAACTGGTACTAGAAGTCGAGTACCAATCTGGGCAAATTTACAGATTTCCTAGAACCTTGTATAACTTTAAAACACTAGAGACTTTGCAACTCAGGTTTAACGTTCTTATAAATGTCCCTTCTACAGTTTTTCTTACATCCCTTAGAACTCTGCACCTTCACTATGTGAACTACAAGGACTTTAAATCAGTTCTTAACCTTTTGTCTGGATGTCCTAACCTTAAAACTCTGTCGGTGCATCGATATCCATGTAGCAACACCGTAAAGACTTTCACTATTGCGGTGCCATCTTTACAGAGGCTATCAATTTATAATAGCAATGGTGGACAACAAGATTGGGGCTATGTGATAAATGCTACTTCATTGAAATACTTGAAGATTAAAGGGATTTGCGGTCTTGGGTTTTGTCTGATTGAGAATGTGACAGAGCTCGTGGAGGCAAATATCACTGATGTCTCTGATATTTTCAACGAGAATCTTGTAGGATCTCTAACTTCAGTCAAACGTCTTTCCTTGAGAATATCGCCCTTGAAGGTAAATTTTAATAAGGTTTTCTTGCAATTAATTACATTGCTTTTGTACTAATACTAATACTTCATTCATAGGTTAAGTTTCCTACGGACAATGTATTCTATCAGCTGGTGCATTTGGAGCTACATGCATGTAAAGAAGCGTGGTTTAATCTACTTACCCTCATGCTCGTTAGTTCTCCTAAATTGCAAGTCCTCAAGCTCATCAATGTAAGCAATTGTTCATCTGTCATCCATTTTTTCAAATCGGTTTTAGGTTTTAACGCTGATCTAATAATTAATTACGTCTATTGTGTTTTCTCTCACACTGGTGTCAGCAATGGCGTTGTGAAAAAAAACGTGTTGCTCGTGGGGAATGGAATCAACCAAATAATGTTTCTGAATGCTTGTTGTTTCATCTTGAGGCATTTATGTGGAAAGGTTACAAATGGCAACGAGAAGATGAGAAGGAAGTGGCGAAATACATTATAGGGAACACAAAACGTTTGAAGAGAGCAACTTTCTCCTCAAGACGCATCAAGCCTAGTGAGAGAGTTGAGGTGGTCAAGGAGTTGGAAAGTGTGGTCAGGGCTTCAAATTCATGTAAGCTTGTGTTCGAATGAAGAATATGTATTAGGAGAGTCTTTGCCGGCTTGTTGTCACATGTAACTTTCACTGTGGTCTTAATTCAACCGGTTTAAAAGGGATTTATATTTGTCTTGGATGTTGTGTTCGATCTACGTTTAAACTTTTGAGAATTATGTGAGAAAAAAAAAAGAACTAGCTCAGAGTGATACAAATTCAATCTTGTGGTTTGAGATTTTGATGGAGCTGTAGCTTGTTGGCATTTGGATGATTTTTGCATATCCTAGCTTCTTTTGTCTTCTTGGTTTTCATCGAATAAGGTATATAGATTTTTGGTCCGACCAATGAATTCTCGTTTTGTGAACAATACATGAATACGGAGTGTAATTATGGTTTGCGATAGTGTTATCCATGTGTCATATATATGCACCAGATTCAAATCTGCATGTGTCATAGCCCTTTAATTAACCGCGTTTAGACAACGATTCTTAATAAGAAGCTGCGGTAGAAATTAGAGTTGGAGGGATTAGACGCTTCTTGACTTGATATTGTTAAACATTCTTTTAATCTTCATACCCACTGCTTCTTGTCACATATTTTACATAGTATAAAGATATTTTGGTGTATAATTGTTTATATTTACTAACGACTTTGCTTATATAATAGTTCTAGTTTGTGGTGTAACTGATTTATGATCATATATAGTAAAGTTGTTTCATACTCGAACGCAAAAACAAAATACTGCAAGCAATGTGAAGTTTATACCCGAATATGTGATTGCATTTACTTTACAATACCTTGCTTTCGTCTGTTATGCACTTGTTCCGTGGCAGATCATCAACGAGGAGGTCTACACATATCATATTTGTATCAATATCAATTAAATCTAGTTTAGTTTCTACCGAAAAAAAAATATAGTTTTAAGAGTAAACAAACGAACTTAACTGTCATCATTTTAAACTGACGGATATGGTATTTTCTGTAACAATTTCATACAACACGACTTTTTGAAGGAAAAACACGATTTGAGTCCTGCGTAATAAGAAGCAAATTGTTCTTTTGATCTCACTTAATTGTACTCCCTCCGTTTCATATGTCATTTCTGACACACAGATTAAAAAATTAAGAAAATATACAAATATACTCTTAATTAATATATTTTTATAACATTTAATTACAAAGACTATTATCTTTAAATGAAGAATAAAACAAGAAATAAGAGTAAAAAGTTACATTAAAAATGGAGAATGATATTCTTTTTTAAACAAAAAATGAAATCTAAAACGATACTTATAATGATACAGAGGTTTTAAAAAAGATGAAATCTAAAATGACACTTATAATGATACGGAGGGAATAATATTTTAAAAGACAAAAACAATTTATGTTAAACAGAGGTTATTTTTTTTAACAAAGGAAAACAGAGGTTACAGAACCATTAATGAACGAGACTGAGAGGAAGGAGAAGCAGAGCAATCGGCGCATTAATGCCGAAAACAAATGCCATTAATTTTTTTTTCTTTCACCTTCTTCTCCCTCTCCTCCTACATTTATTGCTCTCTCTCTCTCTCTCCCTCTCTCTGCCTCTCTTCTCTTTTTTTTGTTCTACGTGCAATCCAGAGCATTGAATTCATTGTCAGGCCGTAAATTTTCAAAAACTCTCAAAAAGTCAAGGAACACGACGAACATACAGAAACCCATGACCGATTTACCAATTTCTCTAATCTATGGTCAAATCCTCAACATGGGTTAATCTAAAGACACAACCTTTAATCATGGGTTCGATCTGATTTCGCCGTCTAATCAAGATTTTGATTCTAATCCCAACTCGCTTATCTCACATCTTAGTGTTTCTTCTCTTGCCCTCCAATTCCCAGTGACCTTGAAGCAGAACAATGATTAAGGGATGTGGTGGATTCATTGAACGGTGATGGTGCCGATGGAGTTTCACGGGTAGGGTTGGGTTTTGGTGGAGGAGCTGAACAAACTGGAATCACTGATCTAATATGAACAGCTGGAGCCAGTTTCTGATGGTTTAAGCCTCCTGCAGACATTCCGGAAATCGGCCAAAGCTTACTGTAACAGTTTCTTTCCACTGATGATGATGATGATGATGATGATGATGGATTAGTAGACAAAGAAAACGATTTGATCATTATCTCTGGTTTAATGACATCTGAGCTCTGTTTCTTCCCTGCATATTCTTGAGTCTTCTCTAGCAGTGATTTAACTTTGGATTGTTGTTGTTGGAGATTTGTTCTTGAAGGCCAGAATCTCGGTGGTAGTGTTTGGTGATGTTTCAATGATGATGATGGTGATGAAGCTTCATTGGTATACAGATTGATCAATCTGAGTTTCTCACACAACAAGTCTCTTGTGGTTGTTGTGTCTTGGCGAATTGTTCTTCTTCTTGACTGATTTGGTTCTCTTCGTCTCATTTCTTTGGGTCTAAATCTTGAGAGGACTCTTGCAACTATCTCTTGTTCTTTCTCTTCACCTCTTTTCTCTCCAAGGAAGTCCAAGCTTGGCACTGTGCAGCAACAGTTTGAAAATCAGAGAAACAAGATTGGATTTATAAAGTTTCAAATGGAATTAAAAGTTTGACATTGGAGGTGTAGTTTTAGCTCACTTTTTCTCAAGGAGAACCAGGCTGCAATGGCGGCATTCTTCTCAGCTTGCTTCTTAGTCTTTGCTGATTCTCCATGAAAAATCATTCCAGCAAGCTCCACAGTGCAAGAGAATGTTGGGATGTGACCAGGTCCTGATCTCACACTTGTGTAAACCGGTAGATCAAGACCCGCTCTATGTGCTGTCTCTTGAAGAAGATTCTTGTAGACACCAGTCTCATCCTTAGAGAACAAACCAAACAAAAAAGGGACAAAACATCATCAGATTTTGAAAAATATGATGAAGGATGAGAAGAACTTTGCATGTTTTGAGGAAATACTTACAAGAACTCTAGCTGTTAGAGACTTTGAAGGGCCCTTGGAAGAGAGAGCATTTAGGGCAACTTCAGCAGCTGAATGCTCAGCTTGTCTGAGAGTGGAACAATAAGTGGGGCTTTCAAATATTTCACCATTGAAGTTCACAGAAGCTTTGAATCTTGGAGCGTGATCTGGTCCTTCTCTTGTGCAAGTATATGATGGGAGGTTGAAACAGCTTCTCTGTGCAAGCTCTTGCAGCTGATTCTTATACATTTGTTATCTCTGGCTGTGACAAAAGCAGAGAGATTGAGAATTTGAGAACAAGAGGAAAGAGTAGTAAAAAACTCTCAATGGGAAAAACACAAAATGATACCCAACTCTATCCCTGAAATCGAGAATCTATCAAGGGGTTTAACAAGAAGACAAAGGAAACCCACCTGCTAAAATTGGCATTTAAGATTTGGTGTCTCTCTATAATTAAACAGAAGAGCTTGTCTCTATCATGTGATGGACTTAAGGCTCTACAGTGTTCGAGAGAAAGAGAAGTCGCAAAATTGCAAGAAATCCACTTGTAAAATTGCAATTGGAAGGTTTTTGGTGTAATGAGTGTCTGAATGAGAAAAGCTTGGGGCTCTGATGTTAAAAGGTGAATTTAGACGACAGACAGAGATAAAGATGAAAAGAATAGCTTCAGAGGTTTTAGAGCTCTCTCACATGGTGGTTTCTATCACAACTAAGGTTCCTCATTAAGAGGAGCAGAGGCCTACTAAATGATAACAGTGACATTTCAATTGAACTATGGTCCATGTTATATGTATATACATAATATGTCTGTGTATATAACACTGATGAAAATCTTATCGATTCCCTTTAAGATACTGTCTTTATGATCTGATGTTTGTGTGAAAGCTTAGATTTTTTTTTTCATGAAATTAATTTTGTCTCCATAATTCAAGGCTTTAATTATACATTTGAACATTTTATTGACTGTCTTTGACTCAGCAGAGACCTTAACACACTCTTCTTCTGTAACCTTGTCTTATCAGGGAAAATAAGAATAAAAAATTTAGGAGGAGCATCAGTAGGGTTCTTACGTATTAATTGCAGAGCCATGCCTCAATGAACAACTATAAAAAAAATGGTCTGTCTTCAGGTCCACATGTCTTGATAATTCAGTTTCAATGATAACAGAGAAACTTTTTTTTTGTTTTTATTTACAGTAAAACAAAGAGCTCTGGTTAAATGTATGAACACAACTAAAAAAGAACTGTTTGAAAAATCCAGAATAAGCTCACACATACAAACAACACACCAATTCAACCTTTTTGCATACCACTAGAAAGCCAACCAAACCCAACACAAACACTTTCCACATTAAGAACATTTCCTCCACAAACCTTAAGCTTGCATAACAACACTGATTTTTAAGCTGAATAATCCAAAAAAAAAAAACATTTTAGAAAAAGAAAACACCCCTCAGATTTTCTCTAAACCTGTATTCACCATACTGAACTTCGGCTCTGTTCTTTCTTCTTTCCGTGCTAAACCGTGTATCCATGACTATGTAGGCCGGTTCTCAGTCACTAAACCGCTTCCGCTGCTGCTTCCTCCACCGTTTTGGTTCTGTTCTCCTACTCTGGCCGCTAAGGCCATAACTTCTGGTGACATATCCCAGCTTCCACTTTTCCTTCCCCAGCTTGAGCGTCTCGGGTGCATAGCAGGCCTATCACTTTGTTCATCAACCGTTGTCCTAATGTCTGGAGATAGCTCGCCTAACTCCCCATCCTTAACATGTAACCGTTCATTGTTACCATGTTTACCGTCACCATGTTCTGACATTGCTGGACCCATGTCTGCCCAAACAGCCTTCCTTCCCATTTCAATGTCATCATTGGCTTTACCCATGTTTGGACTCATAAAACCGCCTGCTACAGACCTAGGAGGCAATGGAGGTTCACGCTGGACCATAGCTCTAAAGTCGTTCTTTGAAGGAGGGATTGCGGAACAAAATGTTTCTTTGAAGTTATTAACCACTCCCTTGTTATGTGGATTGCTTCGCCGATCATATCTGTATCGGAAATTCTCATATGTAGTCTGCAAGGACAAAGGAGAGTCAACTGTTACAACGGTTTCGTGATTTTATTTCTAAAAGAGGATGAGGATTGGATTTGTAGCAAATAGCAATATACCTGGTTTGTGCTGATGAGATATAGATGGAAAGCTGTTAAGCCACCAACAAACCACATCGATATGAATGTGTAGATTATCAGAACAATAGAGGCAGGAGTTTTGAGCATTGCCTTCCAAATGGTTGTATGCTCTGCTTCTGTTATCTTCCTTATATAGACCCAGCAGAAGGCAAACACATATATACAGAGAAGGGTCGTGGAGAAGACAAACATGAAGAAGAATCGGTAGTTCCTCTGCAACAACCATGAGAATATGAAATGAGCTTTTTGGAACAATGGTTTATGCGGATGGTTTAAGTTTAAGGATCCTTTCAGTTGGATTGTGACTTACCAGTCCAATACATTGGCCAACCCAAGGGCAGTGATGGTCAAACCTTTCAACGCAGTTATTGCAAATTGAGCAATGCGAACAGCGAGGCGGCCTATACAGCATACAAGTGTCACAGTACTTGACCTTAAATATAATCCCATTAACCTCTACTTCCTTAATCCGAGGCAGTCGCAACTGCGGAGTCTGGCCAGCTCCTGCATCCATGTTGCCATCAAGGGCTTCAGGCTCTGGAGGATGAGCATTTCTCGGGATGATTCCTGGATCTCTTCCGGATGTAAGCAGCAGAAGTACTAAATCCTGAGGAAAGAAGTTGCAAGAATAAAAAGAAAATCGTAGATAGAAAAGAAATTTAAACCATACATTTATCATTATGGGCATGGCAGTCATTAGAACATCTGCAATGCAAAGCGAAAAACAGTACTTACATAAATGGTGAACACGACGGCGACAGCTACTATTGATACTCCCCAGCTATCAGAGAAGTCATCCATTAGCTTCCTCGCGACAAAGATGCAGAAAATTGTGACAGGGACAGCAATGAGACATATTGTCAGCGCCAGTGATCTTACATCTGGCCCGAATACAAATCTTCCTTGAAGAAAGAATATCTGAAAAACGGGAAAAAGAGTAAAGTTCATCAAAATCGGAGGAAGAAACTTAAAACTCCATTAGAGAAAGCATGTCCCGTGAGCTATTCCCCAGTGACTGATGAATTCAGTTGATCACAGAACCATTGTATTAACCACTAGAATTTAATATCTATCCCAACTATTCAACAGAGAAAACCAAGGACAACAAGTTTTTGAATATCATTCCAATATCGAAAAATGATAGAAGTCTGCAATCAATTCGTAGGTGAAAACATTGAAGAAGCAGTTAGAGCCTTTAGATAATGTTGTGAAGCTAAAGGGAGTACAAAAGAGAAGGTTATTCAAGAAAAGCCCTATAAAGTAGGCATCAGCTATATAATCTCAAAATTCCAAACTGTTATCCAAAGTAACTCAATCTATCATTTAACTTATACTAGATACTAGTAATAAGCATATCAATATATAAAGTTAAAATGCCTTGTTTAGCTTAAAGACATTCAAAGGGTTATCACCTCAAGAGCTTATGCCAGCAAGGGAAACCTTTGAAAACGACATCACAATCTAGGGTTCGGAATAAACTACTTCTTAGATGATTCTCCTAAGAGCAAGTTCCAATTTGTACTAGGTCGAGCTAATCTGATTCTCACTAACGGGGAAAATTCGTAGTTAATAGAATAGAAACAACTAATCAAACACACACAGAGGAAGAGTAATCAAGCAACTAGCTCGAGAATAACAGAAACAATAAGATGGGAAAATGTAAAAAAAAAAAAAAAAAAACGCAACTCAAAGAAGTTGAAGCAAAAACTCACATTGCTGCCTTTCCAAGTCTGGTAAACCCTTAAATCGCCGTTGGATCCCGAATCGGATCGCTGAGGCGGAGGCACTACATACATCTCTCAAACCTCAATTTCTCTATCACTCTTTATCTCGACGGCGTCACCAAGAGCTGAGCTTCGAAAATCCGTTTCCTCAGAAGTAAAAAAAAAAGCAAAAATGGAAACACAAAGGAGAAGAAGAAGAAGAAGAATATCAGGTAAGAAGGAAGAGTAGTCCCCGGCGAAAGGATTCTTCAGATTCCGGCGAAGTAAGCCGACAAGGGCACGAGTAAGCCAGCGAAAAAGAAGGGTTTTTTTTTTGGTTTTGCCCAAATTTCAATGGTGGGTTCCCTCCCCCACTTTTTTTTTCTCCTCTTCTTCTTCTCTTATTTTTTTTTTTTTTTAAAAAGACTAAAAGAGAAAGAAACTGTGACTGTTAGCTACTGTGACCGTCGCTTTAGCCTATCTTTCTTATTTTGACAGCCTAATGAGAATAAGAACTAACATGACGTGTCATCAAGTCATTGGATTGTTACTTAGTAAAACGCAGTCAATTGCGTCTATGGGGCCCAATGCTGTGCCACTCGCCATAGTCATTTTCCTTTTGATTTATTTAGAAGAACTTTAACAAAAATTTGCAATGAAAATTGAAAATCCTTTTGTTCGATTTGATAAAAAAAACTATTTATATTAATAGTGATTATGAAAGTTAAATTTTAGAAATTAAGAATGTTATCATTTGAATCTCAAGAGAAAAAAAGGTGGAAAGTAAAAATGATGACAGCCAAAAAAAGATATGCAAGATGGGTTATGATGGTCTCACCTTCTGTACAAAACATTACAATATTTTTTTGGCCTTGAAATCTGAATTATCCCAAGTGGACCTAACAATATGTTCATTATTCTTTATAAATTTGAAATATAAAAAAAAACACTTACGGTTTGGGAGTATCAAAAAATACAACCATGTTAAAATTTTAAACTACAAAAAAAAAAATATATATATATATATATATATATTTCTGAATTGTTATGATGTTCACACGGAAGGTTTAGCCCGATTCCATGTGGTTTATGATAATTTGATACCTTTATATGTAATTTTATATTCAACCAATGCAAAAATGTGAGCTTTCTCGGCATGAAACTCTTATTCAAAAGTTCACATTTCATAATGTTTCCGCAAAAGTCATTTTCCAAAACCATTCTACATATTTCAATTCGGGATAAATCCTAAATCACACGATGACATAAACAGAGAAGAACTAAAGAGCTGGGACAATCTGAATTTTAAAAAAGGTTGAGAGAAAAATTGTCAACTTTATGAATCTTTGAAGGTTTTTTTGCTTAGTCAAGCAAAAGAAGAATAAGAAAATTCAAAATTTTAACACATTTTGATTTTAAGGAGTCGGCGTTGTTGGCTCACTGTTCTTCATCCGTAACGCTCTCAAAGTCTCAGCCCAAGTCTTAGCCTCAGCGACGGCTCTCTCTCTATCATTTCCTTCTTCCTCTTCTTCCTCCTCTATTTCGTTAAACTTCAAAATACTAGTTGTCTCCTTCGGAGAAACCACTCTCTTCCCCGGATTTCCTCCTCGTCCACCTCCATTGCTCTTTTTCTTCTGTTCACTCGTTGTGTGCTCACCTAACTGATACAGTATGTGATTCAGAGCGAGCAATACTTCACTGATCGTTGGTCTAGCGTTTGCGTTTTCTCTCAAGCACATAAACGCCACTTCAAGAGCATATTTCACAGTTGGCTCGAACCCATCTTGTATCGTTAACACTGGATCAAGAATCTGCTTTATGTTTTTATCCCTGAACTGTCTTGCCTGTCAAAAACCAAACAAAGAAGGTCATCATCAAAACAATCATCACATGAATGAGTCATGATAAAGACTCATATTTCTCTTAAAGAAAGATCAGATTCAGAGCATTTACCCAATTCACAAGTAAACGGTTTGAACCCATGCATGAGTCCACAATAGCTTTGCGTCCACTGATAAGCTCCAACAACACAACTCCAAAGCTATAAATATCAGATTTAAGCGTCAGTTTCCCGGTGTTTGCATACTCGGGTGCACAATACCCGTGAGTTCCCATAACTCTTGTAGAGACATGAGTCATATCTTCACTCGGACCAAACTTGGCAAGTCCAAAATCAGACAGCTTCGGGTTATAGCCATGATCTAGCAATATGTTTGCAGTTTTCAAGTCTCTGTAGATCACAGGAGGTTTTGCTACATTGTGAAGATGCTCTATCCCTTTAGCTGCTCCTGCTGCTATCTTTATCCTCGTGTTCCAATCTAAAATCTCTGTTTCAGATTTGAAATCTGACAACCAATACAAAACACACGAAAACTTAGAATTCTCAAGATTTACACTTTATTATGAGTCTTGAGGTATAGTGTTTTTGTTTTACTGTGGAGATGATCTTCTACAGATCCATGAGGCATGTATTCATAGACGAGGAGTCTTTGATCTCCTTCAGCGCAATAGCCAATCAATCTCACGAGGTTTTCGTGGCGCAGGAGCGAGAGCATTAGGACTTCCACAAGAAACTCTTTGTCTCCTTGAAGACCACCCGTATCAAGCATTTTAACAGCCACAATCTTGATTTTAGACCCAACAACAAAACAAAACATAAACAAAACAGGCAGTTTCATCAGAGATTAATTATGGATTTGATTAATCAACCAAAGATAAGGTTGTTTAATTTTTTTTGCTAGTTACCTGTTCAGTCTTTTCTAGAGTTCCTTTAAACACAGCACCAAATCCACCTCGTCCGATCAAAGATTCTGTCCTGAAGTTGTTTGTTGCGGTGGCAAGTTCTCGGTATGTGAAAATTTGAGTATCGATCGCATAACTTCTCCGTTTCTCTGAACCTGATGAAGCACTTGCTGGTGGTTTAGCTACAAAGAAACACAACAACAAAATGATCAGAGTCTGTAACCACACGTTTATTGGATCAAATGGATTAGAGAGACTTTGATCAAGCAAACAAACAAATCTTTGACCTATAAAACACAAACCCTAAACAAAGATTTATATCATCCATATACATTGACCAAAACTCTCTGTATCATTTTACTTGATAAGCAATTCAGAAGAAAAAGGAAGACTTTTTGAGCAAGATTCACTGAAACAAATTGGAAAATCGAATAACTATACAATCTCAAACAATGGAGAAAATGATCAGAGAGAGAGTGAGAGGAACCAGAGGACGATGAAGGGTCAGGTCTGCATTTCTGATCAGCAATGCCTTTGCCTTTTTGCTTCTGCTTTTGCGTCAATGTTGGTTTCGTTCTCAGCCCAAAACACAAGCAACAAACCATGTTTCCTTCAATTACGATCGTTTCGATTTTTACCCTTTTTGGTGTCACTCAGAAACTAGCGACACACACACACACAGAGACACACTCTGCTTTATCAGAAAATTGGGATCAGAGACGATAATGACAGAGAATTAAAAGGGGTTTTGTAATAGAATCGCAAAACACGCAAAAAGATGAAAGATTTCGAAGGTTTTAATTGATTGAGGAATCAGACAAAACCCCGGCAAGAAAAAGACAAAACACGATCAACAGAGATTCGAATCCTAGGAACAATTCTCGATCAAATCGATGTCAGAACTACAGGGTGAAAAAAGAGGTGTAACACTCTAGAGAATACGGAAAGCCATGAAGAGAAAATTGTGTGGTTTAGACGTCGAAAAGGGGAGAAGATTATCGATTAAAACGAGGGTTTAGAAAAATTGGGGGCTAAGAGAAGACGATTAAAGATAAAGGTGGGGATATGAAAGGTTTCAAAGGGTTTTCTTCAGGAAGGAAAGACACGTAATCCACAGAGAAAGAGCATGGGGTGCACAAAATGGTACGTTACACCAATTGCTTCTTTCCTAAGTTCCTAAAACAGAAGAAAAAAACATATTATATTTTTGTGGAAATTAAATTGAATTTAAATACTCTTTTTAGGGTAATTTACTACGATATTAATTCTTGTTAGAAAGTTTATCATCCTTGACAGTCCAGCATTACGCTTTGTGATATCTTTTGAATTGGTTGAAAAAATTTATTTTAAATATACTAGGGATTATCCCGCGTTTTTTTGCTAATCGTGCGTTATACGTAAAGTATAATAAATCCGAAATGTAATTATATAATAAAAATTTAAAGAAAATCAAAATGTTAAAAATATTGGGAGAAAAATAAAATACTATAAAAAATTTTGAGAGATTTTTATCACGAGCACAAAATAATAAACTGCAAGCTAAAAGTCCAGAAAATCTTAAGGGACCATAATTTTCAATATAGGATATATATATACAATTTTCCCTAATTTTTATTTATTTATATGGCTAGTCAAAATGATCTCACATTTTAAATCAAAGAGAATTCGATGAGTTAAAAACTCGAACACTACAATGACCTTACAAGATTAGTTGAACCATGGTCCGGATCAACTCTAATTAAAAAAAAAAAAGTGAACTTGCTATACTACAAAATTGTAAGCGTGGTGTTTCAGTAAAAATATTTTAAACAAAAATTTAATTTTAACCTTTTTTAGTGTATTAATTAGAAAGAGAAAATTGTTGTGTGTATTAATAAGGGTAGTGTAGAATTTTACTAATTTTCTTAATATGTGTGAAATATGTCAAAATGACACTAAACAAAGGAAGATGAAATAAACAATAATTATTAGTTTCAACCTTAAATATAACAAGTGCTAGTTTTATAAAGCAAAATTACAGTAAGTCAGTAACTAATAGTAACTACAATGAGAACATTACATACATAATTTGTTTTGTCCATTTAAACTCTTAGTCTCTCACCCAAACACCTACCGTGCAATTTAAATAGCAAATTTAGAAAGACGAGACGGATAAGCAAGGAAGATAACAATCTGCATCGTTGTAATAAATCAAAGTTTTACAAATCAGGAATCAAATACAGTATATTAGGAAAAGTTTGATTTCATCGAGATAATGTCATCTTTAATGCCTGAAGACAGCTTTATTCCTCTCTTTGCACCTAGCTAACCTCATCTTTAATCCACTTTATTTCTAAATAACATCAAAATTCAAACTTATGACTTATGAGCTGGGTTTACTGGATTTTGATATAATTAGTTGGGTTTGGGTCTAGATATGGTAAATGCCCGGTTCAATTCAAGAAAGGGAAAACAAATTGAAGACGAAGAATTACAATACGTCACCAAACGTTCTAACTTCTGAGCTAAGTTTACTAGATTTCGGTTTGGTTAGTTAGGCTATTATTCAGTTATTTACACATTGTAAATAAGCCAATTCAATTCAAGAAGCGAAAACAAATCTGAGGAACAAAACCAGTGACCACATTAGACGAAGAGGCCGAATCATAATATTTTATGAAGTCACGAAAACGTTCCTGCTTCTGAAATGGATTTACTAGATTTCATTTCGGTTTGGATCTGGTTACTTAGACATGGTAAAAAGGCCGGTTCAAATTAAGAAAGGGAAACAAATAGAAAAACAAAACCAAGAGGGTTGTTGGTTTATTAGATTTCGGTTTGTGTCCGGTTAGTTAGAAATTGTAAAAGGCTGGTTCAATCTAAGAAAGGAAAACAGAACGAGAAATAAAACCAGTGATTACTACATTAAACCAAGAGGCCAAAAAAGAATTTCAACGAGTCACTAAACGATTGTTACAGTGTTTAAGTACTCTTTCTTGGAGCTACATAAGGCATGGAACAGGTCTTCGTTAACCGTACCAATCCCGGAAAGATCAATGCCGTAAGCTGCAAGCCTACGAGCGTCCCGTGGTATTGGCGACTGCCATAAACCGTCCCACCAACCGGGAGGAGCTAGCGGCGTGAAGGCGCATTGGTTTGGCTGTTTTGGACAGCTCAATGGACCAGCGTACCGGTTCCAGACATGTCCCCAGCCCACCTGGTTCTTCAGACCATCTGCTAAAAGATTGCTCTGAAAACTACTCAGGAACGCAAAGCTCGAGTTGCTCGAACCTTCCTCTGCGCATAAATAACCAGTCAAAAAAAAAAATTTAGTAATGATAAACAGAGATACGAAACGAAGTGTGACGAAACTAAAAAAGGTCTTAACTGAGACTGTTTGCGGCGGCTAGTGCAGCAACCAACTGAGCATATGTAGTACCGACTCGTCTGTGAGCACCTGAGATCACAACGTGTTTTGCACGGCACGCGAGGAAGAAATCTACAAATGCAACCCATCTCGGTGCGGGACCCCAATCCTTGATTCTGAAATCTAACATTGGTAATCCACGGCCACGTTGAGCGATATCCCCTCGGAAAAGCTTATAGTCAAAATGCAGAACCTGCAAAAACCATTGCAACTGATTTAATTCACCGCTTATGGAACTGGAGAGAATTTTTTGAGAAGATTGATTGATACCTCAGCGATTGTGCTGATATTTGGTCCAATAGCTTTCACTACAGAAGGAGTATCAGACACTATGACCACTCTCGGTTTCGGCATGCCAAGTCTGTTAATTGCTTTCCCTAGGCAGTTTATCGCTGCACGCAGAGGTCTAACAGATCTGGAAGAAATCATTAGAGGGAAAATTTAGTCAGATAGCTCGAAACCAAAAACAAAAACAGACATGGATGTGTGTTTTTAAACATACTTGCTCATCAGCATTCTCATGTGTAGTGAAATGTCAGGATCTCCAGTCTCTCGTAGAACCCAGTCCACTGCATCTTTCACATCTTTCGTGGGAGATACGAGACTCATCATCAACTCTCCAAACACATTGGCTCGTGGTGCTGAGTTTCCTTGCTCTCCAAATAGGTCAGAAGCAGCAGCTCTCATCTCTGGATGCACATTCTTGAGGAAAAACTGAGCCGCCACAGCGTCTGTTGTGCCTTGAAACCTGGAAATATCTGGCTCAGTCAATGATTATACTTTCACAAAAAAAGATTGTATCTTTTTGTTTACCCCACTGACCATATAATAGGTTCTTCCCATTTCTTCCAATTGCTGCACAAGACGTTACTCTTGGCCGGCTTCTCAAAATCATCCATTCTCATTACAAGCCGTCTTCCGTATTTCTTCACGCAGCCTTTTTGTCGCCACAGATGTTTCACTTCACTCATTGTAAATGTAGCGTTGGAGTAAGCAATGTAATCACCGAAGGGATATTTCCCCCTGAAGACAAAAGAAAGATATATAAATCAACATAACAGAGCAACACAAACTAAAAACAAACGTAAGGGAATGAATATTAGTTCCCCCCCAAAAAATAGAGGAAAAGGATTGAGAAAGAACCAATATATGCCTGGTCTGGCCAATGATCAAGGATCTGTTCAACATTATGCTCAACGCTGCCGAAGTCAAGATCTTGTACATTTCATTTCCGAAACCTGCTTCTGCTGTTTTCCCAAGAACGTATCCATGTCGGCAAAATTGCTCCGGAGCTAGCTCACGAATCGCTGAAGCGCCTGTAAAAACCCAAGAATCAAAAATCTTGGACATTAATTTTTACAAAGTAAGGCTAATTCAAGATCTTGCTACCACTACATATGAAATTAGCCTAACACTATTCGAGTTTCGAATATAATCAAAAACTATTCTCACCGTTCATGTCAAAATGGCGACGGATAACATCTCGAACTCTGAGGCTTTGATCAACAAAACCTCCATCGAACTCGCTTCCCATCTCCTCTACCGTCGCGCACAGCCTACCACCGTCGACCTTAGATTCTCCGACGTAAGAAGAATTGCTCCACGCCGAAGTCTCCTCATCGGAGCCGGATTCCGATACAGCGTCTTCGTCGTCGTCATCTACGAAGGGCGAATTAGGATCCACTGAACGGAGCGTGAGCAACAACAAAACGAAACCGATAAAGAAAATCAAAGAGGCCAATAGAATCTTCCTCCCGAACAATCGCTTCCGTCTGATTCCACCGCGCTTCATCTCTCCCTCATCGTTTCTTTCTCCGTCGACGAAACTCTCAAGCAAAAGTGTTTCCAGTTTCTTTATCACACAGCTCTCGATGCGATCGACACGTCATTACGTGTCGGTGGCAGTTACTCCACTCTCAACGACGTCGTATCCTGCACTAGACTATAAGTAACCCATTAAACACGTAAATATACGGGCTTGGGCCTATAATGAGAGCTAAGCCCATAAATGAATAAGAAATCCCACGGTGGTCATCCACATCTACCACGACGAGAAGACGAAGATTGTTTCCAAGTTTTCTTCAACTGCTCAACTTCTCCGGCAATAGACTGTCATCAGAAAGAGAACGGCGTCGTTTTATAATCGTGATTTTCCTTCTCAATCTGTTGGTCCTCTTTTACTGCTATGTTAGCCTTACCTCGAGCCTCGTCGCGACAATAGTCTCTTGCTCCTCTGATTTCTCTCTGTAATTCCTCCTGAATCCAACCTCGCGCTCGTTTTTTTTGTTTCGTATTTGCTTTCTGCTGAAACCGGTCTCCGGTTATCTCTCGCACATTAGGGTTTATACCAGTTTTGATGTCGAAAGCCACTTTCTAGTACTGTGTCTCCACCTCCTTGTTCTATTGTTTAGTACTGGAAATTCATGAGTTTTTTCCTTGAATTTGAATTTTCCCTTAACAGTCGACTTTTTTCTCCTTGTGATTAGCAATTTCTTGAAAATGTTCTTTGTTTCTAATAATATCAGTTTCACCGTTTTTTTTTTTCCATTGCTTCGATTATGGTAAAGTGAATGAATCTAGGGTTTCTCACTTGTTTATTCTTTTGTTTCTCTCTAGGCTCGTCAACGCGCACTGGTTTTTGAGCTGGTGAAACAATGGGTAGTTCATTTAATGCTCAGATATTAGTTGAGAAGCTTGCCAAACTCAACAATTCTCAAGCAAGCATAGAGAGTATCCTTTTTCTTGTAAACTGATTTCCATTATCGGTTTCTCGTTTATTTAATTATCGGTTGTGGTAAAGCTCTGTACTTTCATTGGTTATCTGTAGTTAAATGGGTGCGTGGAAAGAACTAGACAGAACCAGTATCTAAGCCAATGAGTATAAGAGGGAAGTGTCATATTTACCTTAGCCAATCAGAGTATAGCCAACACCTCCAGGATTTCTTCTAGATATTTATTGGAGCTGTAGATTAAGATTATACAATTCATATGTTTCTTTGATTTGTGTGTCTGATATAATATCAAGGAGCAGATATGATTTTCTATACACTTTCAACTTGCTAGCTCACAGATGTTTGTGATTTTTTTTCCGTCTTTGCATTGTACACTATCCTGGTGTATCTCTCCTTGACAATATCCAGCTTTATCACATTGGTGTATCTTTCACATGAACAAGGCGAAACATGTTGTAGAAACATGGGGCAGGCAGTTTCATTGTTCCCCGCGTGAGCAACGATTGGCGTACTTGTACCTTGCGAATGACATCTTGCAGAACAGTAGGCGAAGAGGTTCAGAGTTTGTAGGTGAGTTCTGGAAAGTACTACCCGAGGCTCTTCGTGATGTGATTGAAAATGGTGATGAATTTGGCAAAAAATCTGCACGTCGATTGGTAAGTGAAGTTAACTTTTATCTACCACTTTCTCTGAATTTCTCCTTGTATTGGATTTTAATGAACATGAAAATGCCAGTTAGGCAGTTATTGAAATTATTTTAGGAATTTGATTTAAGAACAGCACTGCAAAGTATCGTAATATTCTCTTCTAGGTTAATATATGGGAAGAAAGGAAGGTTTTTGGATCTCGTGGGCAAATTCTCAAAGAAGAGCTTCTGGGAAAGCAGCCTGAAAATGGAACCAGAAACGGAAATCTTGTGCCACTTAAACTTGTAAGTCAGAGTGTCTTAGCGTAACTCTGAGTTCATTTGTTAATAAGGTCCACCTTAATGTGATCAATTTCTGCTTTGGAGTTCTTCCAAGCTAGCAACATGATCAGCTCTGTTATTTTTGCAGTCTGTTCAACAGAAACAGGCAAATGGAACTCCGCTGGAGAGAGTAGTGTCTGCTGTTGAAGCTCTTCATGGCGCTCAGATTGATGAGGATGTTATTGTTGGAAAATGTACTAATGCTGCTGGTTACCTTGAGAAAACAGCTCAGGAGGTTGAGAGGGATCTGAGTTCAGGTATCACCGTCCATTGGCTGCTACATTGCTACAGATGTGTCGATTTGCTTTTTTTATTAAGTGACAAGCTACATAGCTGCAGATTTCTACATTCATCTGTTCTAAGAACTCAACTCGTTTGGTCTATTTTTTCACAACACACCTTTTGTATTAGAACCGGAATCATAAATAGTTTTTCTACCACACGCCCTTTGTTTCCAAATAGTTTTTCCGAAATCATCCTTTATACATGGTGACTCTTACTATTATAAGCCAGATCATTTAATTGTGACTTGGTGAGTGAAAGTTTATAAGCCCCCAGTCCCCAACTAGAACCACCAGTCCGACACATTTGGTTAATTTTGGATCCTAAAGAAATTTTATTAAGTTATAATTGCTGGGATTTTGTCTTGATATTAACTGCTTGTGGATATATTACACTACTTTAGGATAGCGAAGAGCCAATTCTTGTGCAAGCACCCACCTATCATGTGAAGTTCTTTTCACTATCTTACTTCTTGAGTGTTCCTTTAAACAGGACACACCACTAGCCCCACGGTGGTAAAGGAGGTGCAAGGACAACATGCCATACTAAGAGACTGCATCGAACAGCTAGGGGCAGTGGAGACATCCAGAACAAGTCTTGTTTCTCACTTGAGAGAGGCTTTACAAGAAGAGGTTTCCCATTTATACAACTAACTGCTCACAAAAACCGTATCATCTTTGATTACTCTTTCCTAAAACCTCACCTTGTTTTTTTTTTTTTTTCACAGGAACTCAAGCTGGAGCAAGTCCGTAACCACCTTCAGGTTTGAATTCGTACTAACAAACGTGAAATCCGCTTTTCACATATTCTATGCATTAAGTTACATAATCACAACCTTATCAGCAGTAGTTTTTGAGGCACACAGGGAAGATAGACACAAATCTAAATAATAGACAGAAATCTAAATAGGGCTCTTCTTGGTAGATTTGTCCCTACAAAATATTGCCTTGTCTTTAGGCTATTAAGTTAAACTGATACCCATTGTACTACAATTTCAGATTGCTCGGTTTCAATCAGACCGAACTGGTGACCTCTGCAAACAGCTTCTAGACCATGGTGGTAGTTCACAGCCTCCTGCTACAGAAGAAGACGAGTCAAAAGAAGCCATCAAAGTTTCATCCGCTGCAGCACCACCACAAACCATCACACACAGCGATGTGGAACAATCTGCACCGGTTATGTTTGCTTCGAACCCACCAACTCAATCAGTGGTAGACCCAAGGAAAACCGCAGCCGCTGCAGTTGTAGCTAGGCTAACCGCATCAACCTCCTCGGCCGAGATGCTCTCCTACGTTCTCTCCTCTTTAGCCTCCGAAGGCATCATCGGAAACAACCAACCTGCTGTAACAGAAACACCGTCGTCCAGCGATTACCCGCCAGAGAAAAGACCCAAGCTTCAAAACCATGAACAGTCCTATCTCCAACCTCACCAACAGAACACTGCAACAACATCCACAGCCACCACCTCTGCATCACCGCTTCCGCCACCACCACCACCACCACCGTTCCAGCTTCAACCTCAGTTCTTGCAGCCGTTACAGCCTCCCGGGCCTGTAAATCCCACGCCATTCAACTACACCATAGCAACCACTTCTGCGACTACGCAGCACCAACAACAACAACAAGGTTCTTGGGTTCCTGGGCTCACTCCAGTTCCAACAACCTCTGCACCATCCGACAATTCATACCAGAAGCTTCAGGGACAAGATGGTTTTTATGGCATTAACTCATCGGTCTCTATGACACCTGTTACTCGGCAGTAGAGGAATCTGTATTAGGGTTCATATAGCAAAAAGCTCACTTTTTTGGTGTTGTTAAGTATAGTTTTAATGGGCGTTTAATAGGATTTGCGTTCTTGAAATGTGCTTTGTATGCTTTTTTAATTTTGCGTTGGTCTAGTTAAATGCTTGTGCACATATCTTCATCATGTCTGTAAACTTGAAACCAAACAATTCTTTCGTTTGATCTGAAAGTTACTGTACTGTGAGATTCAATAGAGATCCAGTTTGCTTTTTCTCAGAACTCTGAAGATTACATGAGTTTCACATGGCGGTCTTCTCAAAAAGTTGAGCCAGATTGGACCAAGCTTTGCTCTTCTTTTTAAGTCTGGTCAAAACGCCGACAATGTTCTCTTTTTTGACTAATAAAAAAAAAATCATATTTTTCCACATTTCTCTTGTCTTTATCTACTTCTTTTCTCGTCAGGGATTCCCTGTAACGCGGCAATCCTGACAAAGAAATATCAGGAAAAATTTGAGAGAAGCAGAGAGCAATACTTTGAGATTAGGTAATAATAATATTGCTAGAAGGGGTTTTTCTCCCGCTTCTCGATTCTCTCAGTCTCAGCACGTAAGCAAACCCAGAAAAAAACAATTGTTGATTAATGGCTGCTCATTGAATCTCCGCTTCTTCTAATTCTCCTCCTGTTTATTGAATTCTGATGTCTAATCAACTGTACAGTTTTTGCTGATATTGTTGCCTTATTAAGAAACTCAGCAGATTTTGAGATTTTGTGATTCAATGTCTACTTCGAGTAGCATTTGTGTCTTCTGTGTTAATTTTTCTATGTCAGTTTAGGAAGTTAGGTCGGCGAAATGAGTACAAAGTTCTGATTTTGAGCAATCTTCTTGTCCTTAATAGATTTCTGGTTTACGCAGCCTTGTAGTTGATAAGAACAACGTTCTTCTTTGGTCCAAGTTCTTGATTTCGACAAAAAATTAAAATTCTCATAATTGATCCATTCAATTTGACAACCTCTCTTTGCTCTTATTACAGGAAAAACAAAATTATAAATATAGTTTCAGGCGTCATTTGAGTGGGATTCTTTCTGCTGAGAGTTTTTTTTTTTTTTTGGGAAATCAAATGCCGGAGGAAGATTTGGTAGAACTTAAATTCCGGTTATATGACGGTTCAGATGTTGGCCCGTTTCAGTACTCTCCAACCGCCACAGTCGCAATGCTCAAGGAGAGAATCGTCTCTGAGTGGCCTAAAGGTGAGAGCTAGAGTCTTTACCCTTTAGTACAAGTGCTCTTGAATACTTTAGATTTGGTGTTTAGTAACCTTTTTGTGTTTGCTTCACCCAATTTTTTTCAGTTTCTTAAACGGCTATTTGAGCTTGTGATCACTGTCTTTATAGTTTCTTCACTTATAGCTTGAAAGACAAAGATCAGCCATAACTCATAGGCCTTTAATGGGATCTGATTATATTACTAATCCACATGTCTTAAACTACAAAACATATCTTTAGAGTCTATGACGAATACAGTTTTGTTCTCTTTCTGCATTCAATAAAATCTTCATTTGTCACATTTTTTCCTACTATTGGTATCTATTGACTAATACTTGATTCTGGGGGTTTGAATGTGCTGTCTCTAGACAAGAAGATTGTTCCGAAATCAGCTAGTGACATCAAGTTGATAAATGCTGGTAAGATTTTGGAGAATGGTAAAACTGTTGCACAGTGTAAAGCTCCATTTGATGATCTCCCTAAATCTGTCATTACAATGCATGTTGTGGTGCAACCGGCTCCAACAAAAGCCAGACCAGGTACAAATATCTCTGCGAACTCTTCTTCTTGAAATATCAACAAAACTCCTAATATCATTGTTTGTTCCTCTCTTCTATTGCAGAGAAGAAAATCGAAGAGGAAGAAGCCCCACAGAGAAGCTTTTGCTCATGTACGATAATGTGAGAACAAGTCCCAAGTCTAAAGTCTGGAAAAGACTCAAGTTTTGCGTCTATTGTGGGTTTTGCTAGAAGAGTCTCAAAAACATAAATTACCATTTTCACGCTTCTTATTTTATATTCATCACAAGTTCAAAGAAAGCTTCATCAATGGCGTTATAAAGCTCTTCTATTGAAGTTTGTGATGAAACGTGAAAACTCTTGTTCAGAGCATTCTTATATAAAAGATTAAGAGTTTTTTTTTCCTTTCTGTTTTCAAGAACTCTAGTATCTTTTCCAAGAATTCTAGCATCTCTGTAACATATTTTGTTGTATGCTTCTGTTCATCTTTAGTACACCTTAAGACCATGTATCAACACATCTTTATCTCGTCTATCACTATGCAAAAACCAGTAGTAAACCGGTACTAACCGTTGAAGATACCACATTTTTGGTTCTTAAATTACAAGCACTTTGATATGTATATGGTCCATGCATAAGACACAAGTGGCAGTACCTTTCTCTTTACTTTCCACTTTCCAGATAGCCAATATTTGGGATTTAGATACAAGAATCCAAAAGAAACACAGAGCATGAGATCTCAATAAATGTCCTTTCACCTAACCTGCTTATCAATGTCTCTTCACTATCTTCCACTTACTTCCTCTCATTTATAACCTTCACTTTCACTCAGTGTCTTTCCACTATCTTCTCTGCTTTTGCCTTTAATACTATTCCCTTCCTCTCATTTATAATCTTCACTCCAAAATGCGCCTCTCTTTGTTGCGCCATCACTTTCGCTCGATTGTCCTCACATTTAATGCTAAGAGACACGTCTCCATAAATCTTTTGTACTTAAAAAGGAGGAAGAGACTATAACAGAACCTTGAAGCTATTTCACTGGAGTAGTTCAAAGTCTCTCCTTGTCTAAAACTAGTGTCCTTGTGCCATTTTGTGGTGGTCAAGATGAAGAAGAAACTGATAATGATTTTGTTCATACTCCTGCAACTTCTGTTAATAAACTCTCTATCTCCCAAACACTCATCAGCAAAACCAAAAGCAGAAATCAATGTAATGGGTTTTGTTTACTGTGATGTCTGCTCCAACAACAGTTTCTCCAGACACAGTTACTTCATGTCCGGTAAATAAAAATCCTCACAAAGAAACATCTCTATGATTCTCTTTACAAAAAA
The DNA here is from genome assembly GCF_000478725.1 of Eutrema salsugineum. Taxonomy (NCBI): domain Eukaryota; kingdom Viridiplantae; phylum Streptophyta; class Magnoliopsida; order Brassicales; family Brassicaceae; genus Eutrema; species Eutrema salsugineum. The sequence continues at coordinate 6,210,589 of NW_006256547.1, read as the reverse complement.
AAATTATGTTTCTAATGTTTTTGTGGCACAGGCGTGGAAGTGAGAATAGTCTGCAAATTCAAAGCAGCATCGTCGAGAACAAACGAAGTGATAACATTCTCTGCAAACAGAACCACTAACGAGTTCGGACTCTACAAGGTAGCCATTACTTCTCTATATTGCGCTGACGTGGACAGACTCGCGACTTCTTGTCAAGCGAGTTTGGTCGGAAGATTAAGCTCCTCGGATTCTTCTTGCAGCGTTCCTGGTTATAGAACCACTACGGATCAAGCCGTGTTCAAGTCTAAACGGTCTAGCATCTGTATCTATGGATTCAATGCTTTGAATTTCAGACCGTTCAAGAAGAATCTTGCCTTGTGTGGCAAGAAATAGAGACTTGTAAACCACAAAATTATCTTCTACTCAGAAATAATGTCTACTAGCAAGGAATGCTCGGAACGAAAAATTGTTTTATCTTTTATTAGCATTTATGTTGAAGGATGCATATTATTTTTTATTTGAACAATAAAAGAAGTTTTGAACATCCTGAAATTTTGGTTAAATGCTATAAAACACCCCAAAATTTTAGGAATGCTACAAAGACACGCCACAAACTTACACAATTCTCCTAAAAATTCCACAATTGTTATTTAGAAGAAAAAAAAAATTACAACCTTAAGTTTTTTATTTTGAAAAGATCAAGCTTGGCCCATCTTATTTAAGCAACCAATTCCTTCTTCCATATAGTCTTCTCTATTGATCCAGAACTCTGGTGCGTCCTGCAACATAAACCATTTTGAATCCAATTTTCTCTTAACAATCATTTCACAGACTAGCATTTCAGGGTTTCTGGTTACGTAAGAGAAAGCATTGAACTTTTTTTTTTTTTTACCTTCATGATTCCTGCAAGAACAGCGCCTCCGAGGTATACCATGTGTTTCCTTCTAGGTGGATCCTCGATCCGCAATCTGAGTTTCTGATCGACAAAAAAAACACAGAAAAGAAATGTTAAAAACCGAGGTAATGACTAATGACAGTGATCAGAAACTTATCCGGATGTTTTTTACCTTGAGGCCATCTTTGTTTCCTTTTAGAACTGTATCGAGATACCGATCCTGGATTTCTTTCTCAAGACTGAAACAAAGAGAATACAGAATACATTAAAAGTAAACCAACAAGCTTTTTCTTGCTGGATTATGAAAAACAAACAAAAAAAAAATACAAACCGGCTAGGTAGTCCAGGGTACATGGTGCTTCCTCCGCTTAAAACTATGTGTTGGTAGAGCTGTGAAGGAAAAAAAATAAAAGCAAAGGGTCTGAGAAAACATATAGTTTTAGCTTTGGCTCTTTCTTTTGAAAATGAAAGCAAGCGTGAGAGGCGCACGTACCATCATGCGGTTATCAATATCCATTTCTTGAATACAGCGGAAAACCATGTCTGCCATTCCATCACCTTCAACATCAATGAGTTCCTATAAGAAAAATAAAAGAGGAAAGATTTTGTTCTGTGATCTGCCTCGTGATTCTTAGAGGGTTGAAAGTATTCAGGAAGAGAAATTAGCAAAGTGGGAGATTAAAGATTTACCGGTGTAAAAAGCGCTTCAGGTGCTTGGAATCTTTCAGTGCCTACCTTAATGACCCTCCCATCTGGAAGCTGATCACATAACAAAACACAACAGGTTTAGCAGCCCCCAAAAGAAACTGTAGCGACTGTTGGATGAAAAAATCCCAAACAAAGAAGATGGCAAGAAAATAAAGGATGATAATATTCATTCTTATTATACCCCAAAAAAAACAAAGGAAAGATAGCAAAAATCTACAACTTTCTCTATGAAATCAAGTTCACTACGAATTTACTATCCATTTGGTTCTGATCATAAATCTTGGATTCCTTTCTATTAGCTTAACGTAAGCTAGTTTCTGTTTCTTGCCTCTACTTGCCCAAGAAATTTTGAAAATTTCCACTACTCACAGGTTCATACCAGAGTAGAGAACTTACAGTATAATTCTTGACAAGGATGGTTGTCTCAAGCCCAAGCTGATACTCTCTCTTATAATCATAACTGCAAACAAAGACAAAAAAAAAATAACCGTTTATTTTGTACTCTTGTAATGTATTAGTACGCAGATATTACTGTGAAGAAATTCTTCGCATGCCTTATATAGCAGAGTTTCTCTTTGATTTCCCTAACTGTCTCAAAGTCAGCCGTTTTATTCATCGCATATCTGTTGAACACACAATATTTATTTATTCAGGTTTACCTGATATAATACATATCATCCAAAATGTTAATCAAGCTTTAACATCTAAATTTATGAATTGATTTCTCACCCTCGTCGAGAAAGGAGATCAACAAGATATGCTGTAATGTGTCTGCCAGCAACATTCATTCTTTTGGTAAGATGAGGGAATGAATAGCCGTCAACCACCGGAACCTAAGATATGAAGCGAAGAAAGGTTAAGTGCTCTATAAGCAAGTAAGATTGAATCTGAAGATTACAGATTTCTATAGCTTACCACATGAGTAACACCATCACCAGAATCAATAACCAAACCAGTTAGCAAACCTGAAATCAAAGACAGAAAGGATAATATAAAAGAACTTGCCTAGAAAAAGAGAGAAAAAAAAAAGAATTGCGTGTAAACTCTTTTACAGGTGACTAGATAAACACACGAAAGAAAATCTAAACCTTCAATAATCTCCATAAGCACCTTGAGCATACAGAGTCAGAACCGCTTGGATTTGAATGAAAACGCCGGCGAAGTTGTATTTCTCAAACATTGTCTCAATCTGTTTCACAAACATGAATCAATTACTACTCCAATAACCACCAATGCAATTGGCCACCAAGACTTGACAATATCATACCATTTTTTCGCGATTCTTCGATGGGTTAAGAGGTGGATCCGTGAGCAATATCTTACAATCTGATGGATTGATCTGTTAACAACCAAAAAAGAAATAGTTAACGAGCAAGTCAATAAAGTGAGAAAAGAATAAAATTTCCAGGAGAAGGAATTTACTTTCAGTTCTTTGTAGAAAGCGTGATCCCAGACATGTTCCATATCCTCCCAATTCTGCACAATGCCGTTGTGTACAGGATAGTTTATATCCAATTGATGCCGGAGCTCCGCGCAAGACTCCCCCACAACTATATCCTATATTTAAAACATGTAAATGTGAAATCAAATGTTCTATAAGAAAAGATCTGATTTTTATTAAAGACTTGTAAGAGGAAAGGGCACATATGTACAACCTTCACTTGCTGCTCCATCAGTGATTCTTCATACCGAAGCAACGGTCTTCCCACGACACAAGGGAAAACAGATGTTGGGAAATTCTCTCCAGCAAATCCGCATTTCACATACTGAAAATTTCCAGAAGAACTGACATTAGAGACTCAACAACATAAAGTTGTTCTCAAGCACAATCCAAAACGTATATCACTCAAAACTCCAAGTTATGTAACCCATTACGAAATGGCTTTAGAGAAATATCATGGATAAGCTTCGATTTCAATAAAAAACACGATCTTACACACACCCAAACATGAAAATTTCAAAATTTTGCAATTTTCAGACAAATCCATAACGAACCCCAGCAACAAAATGGAATGTTCGGTCAGATTCAAGTAAAAATCTCGCGGATTCTATGGATTGGGTTCTGAAACAACAGCTAGCAAAAACGAGAAGAGAAAGGAGAAGAAGAGTACGCCGGTTCCGTTGTCGCAAACGACGACGTTTTTGTTGTCCATCTTCTCCGATTTATATGCTCGCTATAGAAACTTTAGCTGTCTTAAGCAATTACATGAATCAGATTTCGTTGATCTCAGAAAATGAAAACTTCTCTTTGAATCGAAGCGAAGAATTACTGTTCTCTACTGGTCGCGATCGAAAACAAATCGATCTTTCGACCAAAACAACTCAATACTGTTTCCTCGTTTCTCTAATAGAACGCGCGTTGTTTTCTCTACGTCAAAACGTCATGTCGTTCAAATGCGAGTACAAAAACGGCGTCTTTTATTTTGGGCTACACAGATGAGATTCTTCATGGGCCGTACGTCACTCTTTTCTTCTTATTGGATAGCAATTAGCATGAGTTATATTTTCTCCGTAACAGTTTGCATGGACCATACAGTGTATTATTTAACAGGTTTTTATTTACAAGCATTATTTATCCACAAATTCCATTTCATTTTTAGGTTGTTCAACTAATTCACTCGTGTTTTGACTTTTCCTCCCTTTCGTCAAATGAGAAAACAGATTTTAACTTTTTGACCCTAGGGTCCTATCTTGAAAAGCTATAAAAGCAAAATGTAAATGTGAATCCAGGACCTGCAAAACTCTGCAACAACTTAGTTTCTGAGCAAAATATTCAATCTAAAATGAAGCTTAAAAAAGCTTATTTAGATCCTAACCCAAAACCTTCCAACGGTTAACTTCACATCGAGCACAAATTAGAAGATGACAAAGATACTAAGAGCAATAACATGAATGAAGATAAGAGTTAACGAACAGAACTTTAAGATCATAGTGAACTCCACTAGTAAGCTCAAAGCCACTGAATTAGAGTATGCAGCTAAGTGTTTTACACTCGATTTAAAACTAAAGTCTAAGTGATTCACAGAAATCGAGCGGAAGAGCAAGTTCATTGGGAATGCTAATAGAAGAACACAATGTGCAAAAGGAGCTATAATGAGTTTTTCCATCATTGTAAGAAACTGTAATCTTCATTCTACTAATGTGATGGAAGAACAAGTATACATTACCATTGTACTATCGAAAAGCCGGTTTCTTGATATTCAAAAGAAGCAACAACACACAGAATACGAAAAAACAAGCCTCTCTGGATCAAACTTAAGACAGACTCCAAAGCTTTAAAAAAAAGGGCAAAAAAATCTCTGGCTGTGTCTATCAACAAACTCCACCTGCAAGTTTCGAACAACAACCGCCAAAAAGAAAATGTCACAAACACTCAAAAATTTGCTCTTCGAGTCTCTCTTGTATCATCATCCTCTGAAAGTTGAAATCAGCTCACCTGTGTTTTTGCAGAGGTTTCAATAAGTATAGACTACCACTCTCACTCAGTATTTAACCCATTTTTTCTCTGTTCTTCGCCATAGTTGTACACTTACAAAAATTTTATCACAAAACAAAAGCCACAAGCTTTTCAAATCCAGAAGGGAATATCAATGTTTTAACGCCCTGAGCCTTGAGAATCATCATCTTTCTCACCACTCTCTTGCTGATGATCTTCATGTGATGGGTTATGATGAAGAGTATGGTGAAGAACCCTACCTTGAGCCTGAGCCAGAGCCTGAGCCTGAGCCTGAGCTTGTGCTTGACCCATCTGTTGATAAATCTGTGTAAAAGACTGTGGATTCAAAACCCCAACATTCCCTTCCTGAGACAACCCTAGCTCAAGTCCAGGCATCTGGTTGTTATTACCACTAGCACCCAAAATGGATGCAAAACTCATAGCACCAATGTTGGAAACACCAGGAAATTCAAACCCAGGAAACCCAATTCTGTAACCAGCACCTTCACTCATCATCCCTGTGGTTTGCACACCAGCTCCAAACCCAGCAACATTTGACCATAACCCAGTTGGTAAACTTGACCTAGAAGCTCCTCCTCCTCCTTCTCCGCCGCCAATTCCCCAATTTGGTCTACCACTACTAGACCCACCACCACCACCGTCTAGGTCATGACTGATCATTAAACCAGCAGTGAGAGACCCACCTTGGTGATGATGGTTAGAGACAGCAGCAGATGCTAAAGCAGAGGCCGGTATGGTTCCTGAACCGGTGGCTGCGATTATAGACGGCTCGGCTTGTTGAAGCAGCCACTGGATTGTTTCGCCGTCCGATTTGTGACCCAATTCTCTGGTCAACTGAAAAATCCTAGCTGCACAGAGCGCAGGCATCCTGATTCTCCGACCCCTACCTTCGACTTTAGTGTGTCTGTCTTTGTTAGAGCTTCTCTTAGGCCCAAGCTGATGGTTTTGATTCTGCTGCTTCTTACTGTTGTTCGCTTCTTTGTCGGAACCGACCACGATCTGAAAATCCTTAACCTCAGCTGATTTGCGATGATTATGATGATTCTCGTCCTTGTTTTCGTCGGAACCCTGATTTCGTGGTGGTTGTGGTGGGTTCAAGAAATTTGGTACTTGGTGTCGATTCGAGTTCTTGGGATCCATCAAAACCAGAGAAGCTATGTGGGGACTTCAGGGTCCAAACTTAAATTTGTCAAAAAATAATCTCTCTCTCTCTCTCGGATTCAATTAAGGGTTTGTGAATTGTGCTGTCTTGAAAAGAAAAGGCATCGACTTTGCGAAAATTTACAGTGTTTTTTATTAATTAAAAAAATTGTTTTTCAGAAATCCAATAAGACCCCGTAAGATCCCGATGCAGAATGGAGAATAATAAAGAAAAAGTTATCATCTTTCGATCTCAAAATGGGTCAAAAAAGAAATGAGAAAGCACTAAAAAGTGTGAGACTTTGGTTGGTTTGTCTTTTTCTTCTTTTCTTTTTACTTTTTTTTTTCTTGTTTGGTTTGTTACGAAAACATAATAACAGAGAGATACTGAGTCACTTAGATTTCTTACCATACACTAACATAAACAGCAAAGTAACCAAACAAGTAAACTCCCAAAAGAAAAAGCAATGACCGTTTCACATTTAATCTTTTAACCAAGGTAATGAGAATCTATAAATACCACTACATGACCCACTAGATATAGTCAAAGACTTCGTCAAGTAGGTTTTTTTAAGGATTTTTTTAATTTTTAATCTGATCATTGCAGATTTTAGAGAAAATGTTATTGTAACTGATGATTTTATTAAAAAGGTTATCAGATTCAACCAAAAAAATTATGGCTAGATATCAATTTTTACTATTCTTTTAATCATAAGACAAGTATGCATATGTGGAAGTCTTTTGATGTAATAATAGTTTATCAAGAATTTAAGGTAGAGGTTAAAAATGCAATTGCTTGCATATTCTTGGTATAAATTAAACAAACTTATCAAGAAGATTTGCTTGTACCTTTACCAACTAAACAACATATATTCTAATATTTTCGCAGCGAAAGGAGTCTCCAAATCCAAACTTTTCCAGTTTGATATAAGTATATTTCTTAGTTATAAACACAGTAAAAAAATTATGTTTTAATGAAACACTTAACTGATAATGGAATTGTGATAAAAACAAAATTGCAGAATTGACTTGCTAACACTTAAACTATTTATTTTAGATATAACTTTGCACAATGAAATATAATTTTCAAAAACAAAATACGGAATACGGAATTCAGTCAGAATTGCTTCGTACATAGCCTCCTTTTGCCGTAAGTAATTTAGAAGGGAAAAAAAGAAAACGTAAATCGTGCCAAAACAGTAGTCAAAGTCAACGTCTTCTCAAAGAAGGAAGTAGCTTGTCCTATCAAGTGGATCAATGGCATGTTGACACTTGGCAGGTCCACAGAAGGTTCGGTTCGCTTGTAGCGCAAGATCTAAAAGAGTGATGAATGATTTTGATTTTTGAGGCTTCCATCATATATGGGGACCGACAACATCATACCATCTCTTTTTTTACTTGCACCTCCTCTCGTATCATCATTCATATCTCTACTCATAAGTCTTAGAGTTCAATTAATCTTTAATTCAGTTAACTACTCTCTATAATTAATGGCATGAGTCTACTATTAATGGCGCTCATAATCACGTTTACAGATTATACGCTATCTAATATTACCTGTCAAATGATCTCTTGCCTAACTTTTTTTAGGAGTAATGTTTTGATATAATAAAATTAATTTTGGAAGACGACATCTCTTTACAAATTAAATAATATTTTTAAATTTGAATTCAAACCCTAACTCAACATACAGAGATAACTTTGTTACTATAATCAGATTTAGCACGCTTACAATGAAGACTTTATAGGTTGGAGAATCAGTTTATATTTTATTTTAAACCTTTTTTTTTCTGTGTTAAACGACCCATAAATCTTTTGAAAACTCGTATGAATGTTTTCTTACATTTTTGTGGTTTTCAGCATATAGTTTATCGTTGATTAGTTGCTGATGGTAAATCTTTCATCGTGTTATTAATGATATTTGGATATATATGATATGTATAAGTTTTTCTTGGCGTATATTTATGATAAGGTGAACAAATAGTCGGCATATAGTTGACTGTTACGGGTGGAGTAAAGTAAATATGGAACTGTTTAGTTGGTGCATGTGAAAATTTGGATTGAATTATGCTCCCAAAGAAGGAGACACACAAGGGCCCATATAAGCCACCACATAACTCCCTTTTTCATTCAAAATTCAGTTGCTATTTTTTGTTTCTTTTTACGTCAGGCATTTTTGGAGTTTTTAAGTCTCCGTACAATATAACTTATAGTATTTGTAATGAAAATGGATCTAACAAATTACATAAAGACATGAGTCAAACCTTCTTTAATACTCCAACCATTTTAAAGTAACTGCTTTTTTGATCTATCTACAAACTAATATCAATAGAATTGGATAGCTACCTCCAACCATTTTCTTTCATATGAGACAGTAACTCGATGATTTATATTAAATTCATTCAAACGGAATATGCTCGAATTTGGCTTCCATAATAAGATGCTTACTCGACCAAGCTAAGTTATGGAGAGTAGTAACAATCGATGGGGCTTCAGCCTTCATCTCACATTGTTGGGTTTATTGGCAGTCTAATATATAGCAACTATCTTCTTTGTCTTAAAATGATGACAAAGTATGAAAGTATCATGTTCATAATAATAGTCTTCATAACCCATAAAACATTTTTCATTTCTGAATACAGTGGGGAAATTAAAGACTTCGTTTCTGGCATCTTGCACATATCAAAAGAGTTCTATCGCTCTCCTACACAAAAATTCCCCTTATACAAGATGTAAAATTTCATTCTTTCCAAGAACCATTAACTTGACATTGATATTGAGAGTATCTCGTCCCTCATTTATACTTCCATTCTTGGTTTATCCCTCGATTGCTACGAAATTACTTGCGCATCTTTTGATTTCAAAATCGTTTTCTTCCCTTTTATCCATGTGAACACACAAAAAAAACACTATTGAGAAAATGGATATTAATGTCAATCATTCATAAGTGCATAAATCACATATATTTGTACTTTATCTTTAATATTCCATTCGAAAATTGGTGGAATTTAATTGGTCAGTCTCAATCAAGATAATATTTATCCATTTTATTCATCCCAAGTCACTATCCTTTATTTTTGTTTACCTCTCACCATTATATTCATTTAATTTGTTTTTGTTTGCTCAATGATTTTGGTATCCGACATTACTCTCAAGAGTTTGTGCCACGATTATCTCCACCATTCGTGCCCCAATTACGGTAAATTAAGGTTGGCTTCACATCATTACAAATTACAATTATAAGTTCTAATATTTTTAAGATTAATTTCTTTATGCCAACTTTTCAATGTATTGATTAACGGGACCATTAATTAACTTGTTGAGAAAACAATAGTACAATAACTCTTAATCCAAGTATCCAACCTACATATACAAACCAAATTTTAACTACCATGTATCTAATAAATCACATAACTGGCTTTTACGAGAATGGCACCATATATCAAGAATTTTACATGATAAGTTAGTATTTTTAAACTTAGTAATTTGGATCCTCGTTACTTTGTTTTACTTTTTGTTTACTTTAGATGTCAAACTACCAATTAAATATTTTGAAATAACCAACTTTTTGTATCAAATGTTCATATTCCAAATTTCCATATCAATGTTTTTTGTTTCAAATTTTTCAATATAGTTTTCTCAAATCTAAAGAGAGAAAACAAGTTGTAATGATTATGAATAGAAAGATCATGACATGTAGCCTAACTAAACCTAGTGGTTTGTGTTACCCAGATTCAACTTCCCATAATGAATTGCATGGTGTTGATAAAAACTATGATTATAGCAAAGTAATTGTGGGAAATTAAACTAGGTTTACTCGGTTACAAAAATTTACTGACGAGTGAGAAAGTGAAACTAGTTAGTATCAATGTGATATGGCTTGGTTTGATTCATGTGTTATATTTAACCCAATGTATATTTATAAAAAGAATTTAAGTCTCACTTAAATCTCTTTTTATTTTGGTTGGATCCATATTCGGATTCGGTTTACTAGACATCTAAAAAATAAAATCATTAAAAAACCACATTAGCACTGATTTTGGACTCGCATTTTGAGTTTGATTCGATTCGTTTTCAGTATACAGTAGAGCCTCTATAAATTAATACTCGATAAATTAATAATCACTATAAATTAATAAATTTTACTGATCCCGAATCGGTTCAATGTTAAAATCCATCAAATTTGATAAAATAATAAGATAATAATTTTTTTGAAACTCTTATGTAAATATATGGTTCCAACAAACATATAAATTAATAATTATATATATATTTATGCAAAAATATGTAAATATAATATTCTAAAATATGACTAAATGGTTTGTTTAAGGTTGAAATCTCATTAGATATTATCTCTCTAAATATTATATCAGTAGCTTTTATTGGTGTTTTACTATATATATTAATAATTTATAATAACTTTTTGATGTGATAATTGATTTTCTTATCTGTAATATTTTTAAATGTATTATAGTGTTATCTTCAATTTTATCATTAATAAACGAATAGTAGCCATGGTCTTTTTATAAATTTTAAACTTGTGAACATGTATATTTTTACATGGATAATCCAATATGATATTAAAAAATATTTTATTGCGATGATTGTTAATTATAATTTACATTATTAGATTTGTTAAAATTTTAAATTATAACATTATTGCAAATAAATTTTTAGAAAATTATAGGTGAAAAACAAATTCTCTCTATAAATTAATAATTATTAACTTATAGATAAATTAATATCACAATAAATTAATAAAATATCATGATTTCCTGTATCTTGAATTCTGGATCATACACTCCTTATGATGATATGATGAGTGAACAAAGGCAAATGGTCCTAAAACCCTCTTTGAGCTCGTGAATTGTGATCTAAGAATGAAAGCATTCAAAGAGACAACATTCTTTGGATAAACAACATTTGAGTAAACTTATAAAGAGATTTGCAACAACGTTTCGTTCCTGCGAATTGAGATTCCAAACATATCTACACAAACATATGAAGACAATTGCTTCAATTCTGGCGGCCACGAGACTTATGACTCGAGAGTTGCGGTTATGACCAGTGTGGCATCAATCTATCTCGCCAAAGACGGTCCAAAGTACATGCAAATGGGAGGATTGATCCTTAAGATCGAAAGAATTGCGGAAGGAATTGTCCAGATCCCATCCCCACAGATCAGCCCTGACGCTACTGCACCCGCAAAGTCGTCTGCATCTTTCCTGTTGATCCGTTCCCATACGAACAATATCACAGTCCCAACGAACATGTCGATGGCGAAGTAAGCTCCTATGTAGAACGGGACAGCCATCGCCATTGGGATCGGGATGAACTGAGAGATCTTAGACGGTGTGACGTCTCTCAAGAGATTCACAACTAAAGCCGCGATGAAAAACCCGTAACAAAGAGCCAAACAATGCTTAGGCAGTTCTGCGAAGCCTTCAATCCCGAGAATCGCCATTTCACGGAAAATCACTGCGTAAGGTGCTTTGTAAGGACCGTTGGGATCTCCAATGTCGAAAGCAGTGTAGAAGAGCCAGAAAGTGAGCGGAGCTATTATACAGCCCATTGCGGTTCCCACAAGCTGGCTTACAAACATGGATTTTGCAGATGATAAAGTGAGGTAACCTGTTTTGAAGTCTTGCATAAGATCAGCTGCGGTAGACACGATTGACATCATTACACCACAGGCAGCTAGACCCGCGATGACACCACCATCACTTCCTACTACGGAAGCTATTATGAAAAGCCCGATCTTTCCGTAGGTTGATGCTAGACTCCAGTCCGTGAGCCCGGTTCCATACGAGTTGCAGAAGGCGAGAGCTGGTGCTATGAAGTAAGAACACAGGACAAAGTACCATTTCAAGGGTGGAAATATCAACGGGATAGTTGCGGTTGAGATAGCTGCTAGACCAACATAGCCAGAAACCGCAAATCCAAGTGGTATACGGTCCTTGAGAAACACTTCATCCCTTTTCTTCTTTACCAGCAGTATCTCAGAGGCTTCGCTGTCATCTGAATTAAGGAATTGGAAAATATAGAGTTTCAGAGGTTAATAGTCTTTGGAAAGTGGCCATGAGAGAAAACAAGATATTGGTTACAACAAGAGCATGTGAGACCATTTTACCTACAACGTTGGTAACAATGGGGAGATTGAGGTGTCTAGAGCTATTGCTGCATAGTTCCTTCACAGTGACGAGGATGATCTTGACAAGATTGTAGAGACCGTCCCCAAGGATAATGGCAATGGCGATAAAGACCTTAAAAAGACAGGAATGAAGTAAAAGCATTAATACTTGAAACTTGTCTGTTTTCCTCGCTTTTCACATGAATCTGTGCTTTTATTCAATGGTTTCTAAAAGAGCTGCTTATACCGTACCTTATACCCGTAGAGACCTTTGAAATCGTTGGACCCAAGGTCAGCTGGATACCAATCACCGGCATGCTGTGATACAAATGGCCACAGAAACCCCCAAGAGATGATCGCACCGAGAAGAACCGAACAGTTCACTATATGGGGGCATATAAGACCACATCCAACATAAGTAGGACTGAAGTCAAAGTAAAACCTGCGGGGCAGAAAATCAGGATTGGTTAAAAATTGCACTAAATTACCTCCAAAAAGTATTATACAAACACATTCCAGCTAACCGATCCTCACTTCTCACAAATCATTATGTTAACCGTGGACTTTAAAGCTGTATCAAACTGGTTAATATGAACTTACGTGTTCTTGAATAGCGTCAAACCAAGGGTGGGGAAGTTATCAAATCCACATGAATCTCCAACACCACTGAAGAACCACTTGAAACAACTCCAAACAAAGCTAAGGCTCAGGTATTTTCCAAGACATTTGACCTGGTTCCTGTAGTGAACAATGTTACAGGCACACGTTCAAATAAACACAAGATTTGATTAGAGGAAACAGAGATTGAATGACTCTTGATAATTACCCTGCAAGCTCAGCTCCAGAGTTGGTGTGGAAGCTGTTAATCAGCATTGCTGTGGCGGTCCCACTGGGATATGTAAGTTTGTAGTCCATAACCATGACCTGAAAGAAAGATAAACATATGAGTTAGAAGAAGGATCCAGTAATAGTGATAGGAAGCTACACATTGATTTTTGTAAGATCACAACATTTATATGTAGAGATGCTACCTTGCGTAGTGGAACGAGACTAAAGAGCCCCAAGAAGCTAACTACGACTAAAAACCCAATCATCCACCACAATCCTGGATTAATAACATCCTCTGCGTGGTTTCCAGGATAATCAGCACCAATGAGCTTGTATGTCTTCTCATCCATAGCAATCAAATATGAACCAAATCCTCCTGATATAAAGAAACAAGAGTAAGAAAACGTATGACCAATCCATATCAATCCTAAACAATCATTTCTCAGAAGTAGCTACAAATCACTTCAACAAATCCAACGTTGTGATTCCTAGTTAATCAAATAGATTCCTGATCAAACCATTATCATCCATTCTTAGTAAAATCCCACTAAGCTGAAAAAAAAAAACACAAATCTAGAATAATATGTGTACCGCTAAAGGCGAGGCCGTAGCAGGCGACAACGCAAGTCTGGATAACGGTGTTCTCTTGCTTGGTGAACGGCTTGACGGTAAACCCAAGCTTCGACAAGAATCCGGTCCACGACTTGACGAAGAAGAAGCCGAGTAAACCGGCGGCGACGTTCAACGAAGGGATGATCCCGACCGTCAGATTGAGCTTGTGAGTGATGATGCAGAACAAAGTCCCCAGCAAGGCGCTCACAGCCAATCCTCGGATCGTTATCTGCTCCTTCCACTCAGGAACATGCTCATCATCGTGACCTAACGCCGTCGCGGTCTTCTCAGTCCCCGGCAACAATGACTCCGATATCTCCGCCGATCTAGGGATCTCCGTCCCCATGTTTAGCTACTCAATCCGGGAGTTTTCTCAGCAGATTTCACCAAATTAAGCTTGGAATTTCCCGGCGGGTTTTTCCGAGAAAATGGTTCCGACGATCTAGAGAGAGGGAATCAGAGAAATTGATAATGGCGGAAGAAAATGTAAGTTTGACGAATTGAGGTTAGTTATGGAAACGATGTGCTGAATCTCCAGATTAGACGCTAAGTAGTTAGAAGGTCGAATTGGATTGTGCCACGTGTATATTTATATTCTGTTACGTTATTGTGCATCGAACCGATAAATTTTCTGTTGCATGGATTGAATACGAACCCATAACCATAAATGTAATTTGTTCTTTTCTTCTTTTTTTTTTTTTAATGAATGTAAAATTTTATTCATCAAAAAAACCTCATTTACAATGAAATGCTTTAGCGTTTTGAATTTAAAGAATCAAACAATTTGAAAATTTCTGAAACTTGATGCAATTTAAAAACTCAGTGTAAGTGAGTTGGTCTTGTGGCGAACCAGAGAGTCAGCCCCTCATCATATCGGTGGTCTCCTTTCATTCTGATCGAGCTGAGCCGGTTTCTGACATTCTTGTCAATGAGCCGATAGAGTCCTGCAGGTGGCATAGGTTGCTCGCCATACCTTCGTCTATTTCTTTCCCTCCAAATGTGGTAGATAGCTGCCTGATACACATACCGGAACAGAAATGCTTTTGTTCTCCCCATTCCGGTAGTCTCAAGGAGAGTGATGATATCGCTCCATGAGTTGGTGTAGCTTGCAGCGAGAAGATGTCGGGTAAGTTCATGCCAAATTCCTGTAATTTGTTCTTTTCTTTGTTCCTTCTCGTGTTTAGAACTTTTGGATTAGCAGAGGACGCAATAGTTTCCTTTTTTTTTTTTTTTGTCTTTTGTTTTGCCATATTTCAACTAAATTTTATAACCGTCGTTTCATACTGTATTGAACTTTGTTGGGCTCAGTTTTAATATCGGGCCGTGTCATTCTATTTGTTCTCAACATGTATTTTTACGAAGCCATCAAACCCAGTGTACATATTCCGTGTACATAAGAAACTTAACGAAGTTACACGCTATTTTTGTTTTCGAAAAACCTTCACTTATTAGTTACTAACACAGTAACATAATATATAAGTTGTTATCTTTTTCTTCTTTGTCGTCTGATGTGATCTTTATTCTTAGCTCACATTTTTAATGAAATTCCAAAATCCATGTTGTACCAGTACGATAAGCTCCAATGATTCAAAATCTGTAAGAGTTCTACAACACGGTGTAGATTGATTCAATAGCTTTACTTAGATAGAAAATAAGTTGTTGTTCCTGATATCTCAAATGCGTCTATCATTTTATAAAATATTTACTGTCATATTTGAAACTCCATTAGTGGTGCGATATATGAGCGTTATGCGTGATGTTATAAAGTTGTAACCAATATATTGTTGATATCATCCAATCATATGTTTGTGTCTCGATGCTATACTTCTATTTGTGCACATTCAGCAATCACAAATCTTGGTGGCACACAAAATTGCAAACCTACAACTACATGAAACGTTATAAGAGGTTCAGAATACAAGATAAATTTGGGAACAACCGAACAAAAAAGAAACTAAACACATTTTGATTAAATATTTCATTTGTCCGTTTTCGCATGTGAAATACTGCAAACGATAATTGAGTGTACGGTACAAAGCAATCCCATGTGTAGTGTATCGATCGTAAAGATATCATAACTCATAAGAAGAAGAAAGCTCATAGATATCATTTCCCCATGATTATTGCATCGATCATAAAGTATGCTATAAACCTTTGTGAACCCAAAAAAAAACTACGTACTAGTACTAGTGTCGGTGACGTGGCAGAGACAGGACAAAAACCCGGTCGCAAAGATAGATTCTCTTTGTGCATGGACTAGAGACTTCCATTGCTTGCACGCCTTTTATTTTAAGATTTGATCGAAAACAACATTTCCTTAGAAGATATATCACTTTCCTTTTTGGGGGAAAAAAAGTATGCAAGAATGAACAGTACACAAACAGACATGAAAGATAACTCAATAGTTACGACCGTGTTGTGTCACTTCATGTCATGTCATGTCGATGCTGTACGATTTAAACACGTGGCGGTTTGTGAGAGAAGTTCACAAAACATGTCCAAACAAAAGAGAGAATCAAAGTAGTGGGAGACTCTCTTTAGTCTCTACCTGGCCAGAGACTTCCGTATTAATAATCCCTTTTTAAGTTTTAGCTCGAAAACAACCTTTCCTTAATTTTGTAAAGTCCCATCATACGTGAACGTGCTTATAATATATATTTCAGACATTTCCCACGTAAAGAAAGTCCGATTAAAACGCAAATCACACGATCACTGTTATGGTCCTTATTCTTTTTTCTTTTCTTTTTTAAAGGAAGGAAAGATTGTTATGGTCCTTATTGATACTCATATGTACGTGGTTCGAGTTATAAACTTAGAATATTATATAGATCCTCAACACATTACGACAGAAGACGGACAATACCAAAAAAGGCTCATTTACTGTTCTAAAACTCAATGATAAGACTCGGATCCTTCTAGCTCAAACTTTGACCTACTTATATCTACACCTATATATAGTCCCTAAACCCTACAGAAAACTAAAGAAAAAACAAAAGAACCTGATACTAATTAGGAAGTGAAGATAACATGAAGGTGAGTATATACATATTCCAGTTTCCAAAGTCTAATAAAAACGTTCTTTTCTTTTTGAATACTATTGAGCTATAACTGAACTTAAACCTATCGCTTGTAGCTGCTAAGTTGGATGCGCACTATAAAGCAAAATGGCGTAGACCCATCAAAGGAGTTCAAAGGTTTAATAATATTTTACTTTTATCTCGCATAGAGCCCTTTCAAATAACATATATATATTCATCTTAATACAATGTTATACATATGTCTTTTTTTTGTTGTAAATTTATCCATGTCAACCTATCTTGCAGGTGATTTCTGTTGTCTAAGAGCTCAGGTTTCCTCTGAAGTTCAAGACATCCGTACAAACTCCTTCTCCTTCTCCTTCTCCGGACCATCTCATGACCCGAATCCACCGGAACTTGATGACGAACTCCGGTTTGATAAAAACGGGTTCAGCGGATTTCTGGCGATCGGGACGCTTGGCAGAGATCCTGAAACACCGAAATTCGCAGCTTTGGTTGCAGAAGAAGATGTAGCTGGAGCACAAAAAGAGATGGCAAAGCTCATTACTGAGAAACTAGACAAGTTTCTTGAGGAATACCCTGAGGATACTAGCAGTAAGCGGGTACAGAGATCGAATGCAGAAGGAGATAGAGAATCAGATGTACGTCCAACACAAGGTTATGATCTCTTTCGATCCTCGATTGAGCTTACGAAGAGAAGCAACAAAGTAAAGAAGAAGAAGGGTTTACTGACGAGCCTCTTCAAGAGAAGAAAGACAGTAGAAGGAGAGTGTAATTCCATGGAGAAACATGGCACAGGAGATTTGATTAAAAGGATATGTGCAAAGCTCCATGGGTCTTCTACAAAGAAGAGAAATGATGATGATGCTGTAGATTCTACTCCCAAGAAGAAAGATCTCAGAAAGGTTCAGTCTTTTTAGCATTAAGCATTTCAATCTTACCCAAAGAGATTGGTCGGATAATTCTGATAGTAATTCATGTAGTTTTTGTTTTTGGGTTATAGAGTGTTCAAATCCTCCGAAGTAAAGTCCACCCCGTTCTCTATGCACCTGCAGCAAGAGAGGATAACAAGATAGATGGCAGAAGAAGCTGCATCAACCGCTGCGATCTCAACATCCCGAATCTTAATGAAGGGTTTCTCGTTTCGAGTTCCATCTCTGAAGGGAACAGGAAAGGAGAAAACTGGATCAAGACTGATGCAGAGTGTAAGTCAAGATGCTATACAGAACATTGAACCCAAAGAACACTATTTGGTTTTATTTCCTCTCTCTCTCTTTCAAGAGTTTTCATATCGTTTGCTTGCTTTTGCAGATCTTGTTCTGGAACTGTGAAGACCAACACACATTGCAACAAACCTCCATTGATGTTCCAAGCAATCTGCTATCAAACATATATATATATAAGTCACTGTCTATTAATGTTTGTAGTCAAAAGGCCATGTAGTATAGTTAAAGGCAATGAATAAGAAGCTTCATTTTAAAAAAGGTATAGTACACAAATTTAAACAGCATTCGAAGTAGCAACTATACGCAATTTGGCCACAGGTGTTAACCGCTCATAACCGTCACACCTCTGCTCCAATTAATCACTGCTAATTCTAAAATGTCTAGCCGATAAATCCAGATTTGACCCTCTTTGCCTCTTGAGCTTGAACTCAATCAACTACTGCAAGCCTCACAAGCAAAAAAAAAGATTAGAACCTCTGAAACTTCACTGGGTCCAGTGTTATGGATCAAGAGAGAAAAAACAAAACAAAAAGGAAACCCAAACTACTAAGAAAACTATCAAGTAGACACATATCTTGATATCATCTTTAGGCTACTTTGTATCAATTTCTTTAACAAAAAGCAAACACTACCAAAGAGCATAGAAACAATTGATTCAACAATTAAAAAGAGAAAGAAGCAGCAAAGTTCATAAAAAGCAAAACCAATATAGAATACAATACCTTTCCTCGTAATCTATCACTAAGCTTTAGTATCTTAACCTCTTCTTCCTTCTCCTTAGCCACAAAGAAAAGCCAAAAAGACTCGTCAATCATCTTCTACATAACTCTCTTACTTGTCTCCATCTTCATCTGCAAAAGAACAAACACTCTTTACACACACACAATTACCAAAGAGATCAAAACCGTTATACATGAGCGCGGATTGGGGACCGGTGATTGTAGCGGTGTCTCTGTTCATCCTACTATCACCAGGACTTCTGTTTCAGCTTCCCGCGAGGACGAGAGTTGTTGAATTCGGGAACATGACCACGAGCGGTATTGCGATTTTGGTTCACGCAGTTATATACTTTTGTATACTCACAATCTTGGTGATTGCTATACAAATCCACATCCATTTCTGATCTCTGCTCTTATATCATGTGATGTAACAAAAAGACGGCATTTTTATTGCAAACTCTAATGTGTGTATAAATCTCTCTAATCTTTGTCCTTTCTTTGGCTTCATTGTTCGCATGTTCTAATAAAGCTTCAAGCAGGATAACAAAAAGTAGCAATTTTTACCAATATATAAGCAAGTAAAACAGAGTTAAAAGACATTGTTAGATGACAAGTTTGAATTTTTTTTCCCCGAAGATACAAATAAAAAAGAAGCAAAGTGAAGTAACGATACAATACAACACAGCCCTTTTCACCAAATATGTTTGTTCATTACAACATCAACACAAAACTGTAGATCTAAGGTATATAAAACCCCTAAATTTACAGAGTTTCTAGACCCAATTCAAAAGGGTACCTTTATTTTAATCTGGGGGAAAACGACAACAACAAAAGAGAGAGACCCAGAAGAGATCAGCCAGTGTAGATGTGGAGATTAACGGCGAGGATCAAAATGGAGTAAATGGCGAAGAAGATGAGAGTGTGAACAGCGATGGCTTTTCCGTTGGTTTTGAGGGTACCGAAATCTACCGCTCGGTTGTTTCCGGGCAATGAGAAGAGAAGTCCCGGCGATAGAATCACGAACAGGATAACGCCGACGAGAACCGGAGCCCAGTCCGCCATTGTTGTCGTTTTTTGTGAGTGCGAAGGTAAAAAGGTTACACCTTTAGAAAGCGGTGCCTAAGAGAAAAAGACAGGAGGAGATGGAAGAAACTAGAAAAGAGGAAACATATGGTAATGGGTTGATTTAATTTTTATTTAACTAATCTCGTGATTATCAGTAATCTAAAGAACTTAGGAGGGAACAAAAACTACTACAAAAATAGTTAATGCCAATTTAATTGTTTTCTATTAAGTAAAGGACTAACAAAAGGAGTGTTAAATATTGAAATATTTGCTCTCTGAGCTGGTAGTGCACCGACCCACGTCATCCACCTCACACTCACTCAAAATTAGTAACTCTTTTTCTAGTTTCTAAAGCCTTTGGCTTCTTCTGATTGTAAGTTACTTCTTAGTTAAGTTATGTAGTACCATCAAATCAGTAAAAGTTTACCATATTCTTAATCTTACGAAGTAATCTGAATGATAAAAGTGAATACAGTTTTCATGTGAATTCTTACAGTTAATAATGATAACTAATTTGGATACTTAATATACCCTTTTCTGATAGTCTTTTCTTCATTAAAATAAATATATTACGCTTCGTTATCTCTTTGTCCCTCAATCTATTAATCTCCACTTGTTTTTTTTCTTGAAGCTCTTTTCTACTAATTGTGGTTACTCCATGTAAGCTGGATTAAATTACCCGAGAGGCCATTGAATGATCTTCTTCGGTATTTGGTTGGGTGTTCAATCAATTGCTTTCGTTTGACTTTGAAAATGTTGCTTACAAAATATCAAAACCAAGTTGAATCGTGTTATTAAGATTTTAGGCTTTGGCTCAATTTGAAAAGCATTTAACGGCCTCCTATTTATTCGGATCTTTTTTACTATTAATCATGAATGTTGGAAATCAGATGTCTATTACATAGTTTTGAAATCAATTTGTTTCTTATACCAAACAAAACAGTGAATTTACACACAATTCAAGTAAAAAAAAAGATAAGAATTTGACTATTACACTAATACAAAAAAATGGAGAGATTTCTTGTTTTATTAGATTAGGCGATATACATGTGAATTTGGAGAGCGAGCAAGAGGATACAAACAAGAGTGAAGTAGATGAGAGTATGAACAATAACCGAAACACCACTTGTTTGAAATGTTCCAAACTCAACCACTCGGTTTTTCCCCGGAATCTGAATCAGAACTCCTGGAGTTAGCAACACGAAAAGCGTCACCGCTACAAAAACCGGTCCCCAATCAGACATCTTTATCGATCTTCTCCTCTCTTTTGCTATATATTTTAGAGAGAGATGTATAGTTGATACTTGATAGATGTAAATGCTTAAGTGTGAGTATTTATATGTGCGGGAAAATTGTAATGGGTTTGGTAACGCGAGCTGAGAAAGTGAGAATAGAAGATTAGGATTCTTTTTTTGGAGAGAATAGAGTGATCCATTGGTTAATGTCGGAAGAAAGAGTGCTTTGGGAGGAATGGACAAATTTTTGTGACTTGGAAGGATTAAAAAGTGGTTTCAAGAAAAAGGAAGAGATTACGATGATCATCAAGTTGTGTGAGGCATCGAGGGGATTCACAATATGTTTGTTGGAATGTGATGTCACGTGGTATTTGCTTTGGATCAAAGAAAACAAATATACAAAAGTGGTCGTCGGTCCACTTATTTTATGGTTTACTTTAATATCAATTATTTATGTCTTTATTGGAAATAACAACAATAGTTCCCCTATTTGGGAATTATTACTAACATCTTTATATAACACGGATGAAGCATTAAGGAAGCAAAGAGATTGGGACAAGTGTGTATATAGCCTCGACGTGAGCCGTCAAGGTCCCGGTCCATCCATCATCGGCGGCTAACAACAATGCCTCTCTCTTTCTTTGTTTTTTTTTTTTTTTTTGTGAATCGTAAAGGAACTGATTGATTGGTAGTCAGTATGCCACGTCAGCGTTGTAAGAAAACACAGGAAACCAAAAAAAAATAATTGTTGACAGTGGGATTTGAACCCACGCCCTTTCGGACCAGAACCTTAATCTGGCGCCTTAGACCAACTCGGCCATATCAACTTGTTGTCGATTTGGAATCAGGGCCGTTTTTAAATAAACAAATGAAAAACATTATTCCAGCATGTAAATGACTTGCACATGCAATTATTAAGAAGAGTAATTGTGGTTAGAGCGTTCATTGAGAATGGTCTCAGTAGTGGTTAGAGCCTTGCATACTTTGATCTTAACGGTACTTAGAGGTAATGATGAGGAGGTCAAGAAATGATCTGTTTACATTTACTTCTAAAGAGTTGATCAGTATATGTAGGTGAAAAGAGAGAGAGAGACTCAGTTTACAGATTGAAGTGGCCTGTGAGAAATGAGAAGCTATCTGGTTCCAAAAACTGGTGAAACTCTTCTTCTTCCAGCTTCCTCCATTTCCTCTCCTGTCAAAAGCGATGCCTCAGGCTCGAAATCCGCACCTTCTAGTTGTTTCTGAAGCTGTCGGAAACGAAAATAAAAGAAAGATTCAAGGAATGCTACAGCAATTTGGGATCATTAAGAGGTCATGAATCAGTCCTAAATAGGCTCACATAATTCCCAATTTACCGGTAAGTAAGACAACCAAAAGCCATTGTCTTTTGGAATAACTTAAGGCTAAAACAGTCTTGCTATTCGTGTTCATGTAAATTAATCTTCATGCTATATTGCTAATAATCAACAAAAAAGTGTCAAGACCGTTTTTTTTTTGTTAACCTTTTTAAGGATAGCAGATTGGTCATCCAGAGAAAATTTACGCATATACTTAAGCATCTCCAGTTGCTGCAGTAAACACATTCGAATATTTAGAAATTGAACTTTCAACAGAGTTCTAGTAAATTATACAGAAGCTGACGTAACCTGTTGTTGTAATTGTTGTTGTGCTTTCATTTTCTGTTCAAATCCATCTGGTCCAAGCTCAGCTTCTTCACACGCCATCTCCTCCCTATTTAACTGTGTATTAGCCCTCGTGTATAGTAAAACCTCATAATCTAATAGCTTACGAGGGTAACAACTTAGTAAGATCACTAGAGGAAACAAATTTCTGATAAGAAAGTTATCAGTAACTCTCAGAATAGAAAAGGAGGAGAATCAAGCTTACTTAGAGAGGAACTTGTAGAAACCAATCATCAAGTCTTTATCGTTTTCATATGCCGAATTCAACTTCCCCAAGCATCCAATACCAAATCCAGGGTCTGCTTGATCAATACACTTTCATTAAGAAAACATGTGATTGGTGTAAAACAGAATAGCCAATAAAGGTAAAAGAGAACTTTACCAATTCCCATCTCCAAAAATATTTCCTCTTGAATTGCAGTTGTAACGGCTACAGCTTCCTGCATTGTATTACGCATCAAACAATGTAGCAAATGTATAAACATCTTTTGAAGTTTCGTTTACAGATAAAACTAGATTTTCTAAAAAGCCATAAAGTTCAGATAGTAAAACTGAGAATCCACAGAAACAAAACTTATAACAAGTAGACTCTCCCAGGCATGTGTACTGCAGCAACAAAACCAAAGTCTCAATTACCTCACAAAACTTAAATCAAATCTATATCTTATTCACATGCTTAGCCAATAACAAGTGCCATTTACACAAAAATAAAAACACCCAATTAATATTATCTCAACCAATTTGAAAACGACATAACTCTACCAGCAGTAAGCATTAATCGATAGCTAATGCATAATTGAGCAATTAAAAAGCTTTCACCTGTTTATCCTCAACGGCGTCGGAGATTCTTTTCTTCACATCTGAGATTTTAAAAATAAAAATTGCAACGAATCAATAGATAAATGGATTCAGAAACAAAAATAAAAAATAAACACAATTACCAGACTGCGAGGTCAAATAATCGAATCGATCAAATAGATAAACCATTTGCTCTTTCGTCAACATCCCAGAGCTTTGCAGCAACGCCATTGCACACACAAACAAAAAAAGCTATCTTCGGAGCAGAAAAAAGTCAGGAAGCTCTATATTATATCAAATGACGAAAACACCCACTTTCACTAATGTTTAGATGGATTCCTTTTTCTAATTACATTATTGCTTATAATTTCCCCATTATCGATTCATTTAAAGTTTCAAATTTACTAATACACTAATTGTATACCATGAAACCCGAAATTATGGAGATAGAGCTACTAATAGTATTTCATTAATTAAAACGAAGGTAATACACGGAAATATTACAATGATAAAACAGTGATAAATTATAGTATTAGATCTAAAAATCCTCGTCGAGCGAGAAGACATGATTATCAAACGCGCCGTTTCCGTTAACGCTGGACATAACGGAAGCCTTTTGGTAATCACCAACTCTCTTCTCGAAAAAGTTTGTTTTACCCTGAAGCGAGATTAACTCCATCCAATCAAACGGATTAGCCACACCGTAGACCTTACCGTACCCAAGCGCACCCAAAAGCCTATCCGCAACAAACTCGATATACTGACTCATCAAGTCACGGTTCATCCCCACCAACGCGCAAGGAAGCGCGTCGCACACAAACTCCCTCTCGATCTCGACGGCGTCGCAGACGATCGACTTCACGCGCTCCTCCGTGAGCTTCGTCCTCAACAGAGTGTAGATGAGGCACGCGAAATCGCAGTGTAAGCCTTCGTCTCGAGAGATCAACTCGTTGGAGAAGGTTAATCCAGGCATGAGACCACGTTTCTTAAGCCAGAAAATCGAGCAGAAGCTACCGGAGAAGAAGATACCTTCGACGCAGGCGAAAGCGACGATTCGCTCTGCGAAAGTCTGAGATCCGTCGATCCACGTCATCGCCCACTGAGCTTTCTTCGCGACGCAAGGGATGGTTTCGATTGCGCGGAAGAGATGGTCTCTCTCTTTGTTGTCCTTGATGTACGTGTCGAGGAGGAGACTGTACATCTCCGAGTGGATATTCTCAATCGCGATCTGGAAACCGTAGAAAGCACGCGCCTCCGAGACTTGGACATCGGACATGAATCGGGAAGCGAGATTCTCTAGGACGATTCCGTCTGAGGCGGCGAAGAAGGCGAGGACGTGTTTGATGAAGTGTCGCTCGCCGTCGTTGAGATTCTCCCAGTCGCGACCGTCTTGTGATAGATCGACTTCTTCCGCCGTCCAGAACGATGCCTCGGCCTTCTTGTACATCTCCCAGATCTGTGGGTATTGAATCGGAAACATACAGAATCTGTCAGGGGTTGGAGTCAGAAGCGGCTCCTCTGGCATGGAAGGCATCTTTTGATGATTTGATTTGGAAGGAATTGGGAAAATCGATGAAGAGGTTGAAGATGTGATTGATGGGTTTCTGATGAATTATGGGATCTAGGGATGGATATTTATACCCGAAATCGAAGGGTTTTGGGAATTTGAAATGTTTGAACAGGAGAGGGAAAGATAAGGAGGGAATCGTTAAAACGTTTGAACGAAAAGCTTGTTGGGGAAGATGAGGGCTATTATCGTAAATATGCACTGAAAACTTTGTCCTAAGGTTTATAATTACGCGGGGGAAATAATAAAGTTGGCGCCAACATTCGATAAATTCGCCGGTTTCTAAAGGGTAAAAACGATATTTTGTGGAAATTCTGGTCAAGTGACGCGAACGTATGTGGTTCGCGTGTTCTGTTGTGAGCCACACGCGTCTTCGTGTGATCTACGGTTACTTACCCAATTTAATAAACGGGATCACAAATTCGACCTGACCTAATTAAATGTGCCTCGAGATTTTAAAGCCCATTATTGAGCCCAATGGACTTTCCGGAGTATCATATAACGCCACAAAATCAAATCGAACCCAAAATTCGTTAAACCGAAACGGAAGTACCATCGAATCGGATGAATTTGGGTTAAGTTTCGAGTTCGGGTTGTATTAATAATTTCTGTCGTCTGAGTTAACAATGAAGTTTGTAATCTAGTGTAAATACACACTGTAATATATATCCCTCATTCTCAAATACCAACGAGACACTAATAACAAAACACTATTTTATGATTTATGATAGCCACTTAAAACAAAACACTATTTTGTGATTTATGATTTTCTCATCCATCATATTGCGCATAATGAAGATAGAAGTTGATTATTTAGTGTAAATAACTTTTGTAATTTATAGCATCTATAGTGTACAACACATAAAAAAATTCATCAAAAACACACAAAGTCATGGCAGAAATGTTGCTTGGTGTTCAGTGTTCTGATTGGTGCAGCTGGATTAAAGAAGTTGATGGGCACATTAGTGGCGAATCTTCGTCAAAATTTGTAATAGAGGAAACTAATTATCAGATAGGTAAAACTAATGGTTTGGGCAAGGGATGGATTATACTAGCATGCTTAGTACTAGTGGGGTTTGTGTTCTTGAACATAAATAATCGAAATTAACCATTGACAATGATAGATGATAAACATTGAAAATTCCTAAAAATGTGTCAAAGAATTTCACAAACTTTGTGAAAACTTCAAAAACGATTTGTAAGAACCTTAGAAATGAAAAATCCAACAAAAACTCCTATTTGAGTGGATTAAACTTATCGAGGAGCTGTTGTAACAGGGGCATTAGCTTTTGCGAAACCGACCCAAGCAACAACGCCAATGGCTAGAATCACCCATCCCAACACATCATACTTCACATCACTACTTCTCTTACCCTTCACTACCTGTTTTAAAAAAAAAAATTCATGATCATGAGATTTCAAACCATCGTGTCCATTGCATACATCATATATTGAAATGAAATGTGACGAAGTAAATGAACATAAAAAGAGAACCTTTGAGCTCGGCGCTGCTGAAGGTCCATCGCCACCCAATGGTTGTGAGCCTAAGCCCTGTCTGTGAACCTCTGTGTGCAGTAGCGGAGCCTGTGCTTAGTACCAAGAGAATAAAATCAATTAAGAGAACAAAAAATTGAGATTGGCTTTAGAAGCGAAATGCACAATTCAGCTGCAATATTCTTTTTCCTACGAAGGAAATTAGCAGTAAGCACAAAAGAGAAGAAATGCGATTAAAGAACAAAACTTCGAGACTGGATTTAGTGGCAGAATACACAACAAAAATATATACAACTGATGGTTTCTATGGTAGGTAAAAAATGATTCGAGCTATAGAGAAGTACCTTGGCCGTCATTTCAAGTGATTTTAGGTAGAGTTCATTTTCCGGTTGCTGCAAAGATCAAAAATTCAATCTTTTTTTTCATATTAAAGATTCAAAACCACAACACCAAAAGATCAGTATTAACATTGATTATGAATGAAAAAGGCGTATAACCTCATCCACAGCTTGTTGAAAGAAGTGAGTAGCTAAGTCAAAGTTATATTTGGCTTCAGTCTCTTCAGGAGTGAGAAACGCAAATGAAGTGTATGCATTGCCCATGCACCAAAGCGCATCATGTTTCTTTGGGTCAATCAACAACGCCTCTTCAAGCTTACTTATGGCATCTACACAAACAAAAATGTATTGTAATCAATCCCTAGATCAGAGCAGATTTTTCAAGTTTCAAAGCAAAATTTTGATCATAATTAGATCCCTAAGAATCATAAACTAATTATAAACATTGTAGGAATTTTGGTTAGTGTGAAGATTAACAATACTAAAAACTAAGGAGATTACGAGTACCTGAACTATTACAACCGATTTCAAATAGATTTTAGTAAGCGATTACCAATAACCAACTTTTGCATATACTGTATATACATGTATGGTAGCAATGGCATTTCAACAAATCTGAACCAATTTGATCATATTAACACACAGATCCCACATTTAATCCCCAAAAAAGACGAAGAAAATTAAAGCACCTTGAATAATTTGCTTTGAATCTGAGACGTTATGAAACTGAGCTACCTCCAGTAAAGCTCCTCCCCATCTCGTCAAGTTCTTAAAGGAAAAAACAAACGAATCACTTAAATTGCGCCATTGGAATCAGACGCAGAGATCAAACCCAGGAGGATTTAATCAAAATGTTTGTCAAGTAAATCAATCCAAATATCGAACCAAAAATATCGTAATATAGAAAGCAAAACCCAGTAAAAACAAAATCTGAAAAAATCATGAAGCGAAGATAAAACTAACATCGGCATCTAAAGGGTTTTTCACGTAGGTTGCTTCAGCGGCTTTACGAATTTGTTCGAACAGAACCAGCCTATCGAACTCAGCATCCGTATCCATGGCTTCTCAAATCTATCTTATAACACTTCTTCTTCTTCCTCTCTCTCGACCTTAAAATGACGCGAGGAAACAGAAAAACTTATCAGAAAGCGGCACGACGAAACGCTAGAGGGAGTTACAGAATTTTTGGGCCACGTGACTTCATTGTAGATGGGCTGATACTGGGCTTATGGAATTTAATTATATTCCTTGTATTTTGCTTGTGCAGCCCAGCGTTTTCAACTGCTTGCCGTTTCGATTGTATACGAACTCTTGGAAGTTTCCATATGCCTATGCATCAATTCTAAACACCAGCCCGAACAAAAAAAAACAAATTAGTAATTAGCTAGTATGACCCTCTTATAGAAAAATATAACTTCGTCTTCTAGTCTCACACACCATGCCAAATTGCAATTTTCTTCATTCAGATTTTGTCTACAAAAAATGATAGAATTTCGATGAAATAAAAAAATAAAAATATATGTGATGAATGTTAAGTCCAACAACTTTGTGAGATTGCAAGTTGCAACGTGACTAATCTCACCTGCCACATATAAATCACAGAGAGGAAACAAATCAACAATAGTTTATTAACAAATACTATATGAAAAAACTATAAAGTTAGAGCATCACATGAAACAAGGTTAAGATGTTCCTGTTTGTTCCCCTTTCTTTCATTTTAGATTTGTCGAATCGAACTGATATTTTAATCATAAATGCATGTACACTTAGATTATATAGAGGTCCCAAAACTAGATACTTAATTTAGCATTATCTTAAGTATAACTAGATAATGATTATTGTTTTTTATTAACTATAAATGTAAAAAGTAAGTATGCACGGAGATTCAAAGTTAATGATATATATATTTTTTTCAAATCAGTGATGATTAGTGGTCTAACGATAGATAACTCGGATTATTAGTCGAAGGAATTGAGAGGATTGCTACTGCAGTTTTTTTGTAACAAAGGTTATTCAATCTAGTGCGTTATGTGTTAATTTAGACATTCATATATAACATGTCTTTTTTGTTAAAGGACATTCATAATATGTCTGGATTTCGTTTCTCATTTATCTAGTTATGTAGAAATTAAATTAAAGCTTGTTGATGAAAAAAGTGGTCGAACTAATATTGTAATAATGATTATCACATGTGACTCATTACTTGAAAAAGTAATACTATTTATTTATAATTTATCGTGACATATTGCAAAAATAATCAATGCTTGCTGGTTAGTAAATATTCAAAAAATATTGAGAAAATATTACAATATCATGTCGGCTCATTGACATTATATTTAATTATTTAAATTAAAGGTTTTTTCCAACGTTACTATGCTATTTATTCTAATAAGATTCCCGATGACAAAATAACGTATTTTTTCTCAGCAGGTTATTTATTCGTCGTATATGCTTCTTCTTGTCAACTTGTTTTTTTCTTTTTGGTTCTTTTGTCAACTTACTTTGGAGGCACGTGCATTTCGATGCTGCTGCATAATTTAAGGACGCTCAGTGAAAAATTTGAAACCCAGATTATAATACTGCATTAACTTTAGTCTAAAGCGTCAAAATTTGAAGTTTTTAATTTTTAACATTCTTTTCAATCCTACTATAGATGACGGCTCCTGTAAGTCTGTAACATTTAAAGTACATACAAAAAATCCACAATGGATAGTTTTATATGTAATACTATTAATTATTCGTCGACAAAAAAAATTATGTAATATTAATATATACTATACAAAAAAAGATTTTATATGTACCATGTTCACGGTGAACAATTTTATGTTTAACATAGCATTCCACAAGATATTATTTTATTTACAGTATGTTGAATTGATCTTATTAATAGACAATATTTGTATTTGAACTTAGGACTTGATGTATAACAGTAAAAGCACTAAATTTTGGGTCAATACGAATACTGTAGTAACTAACCAAAAGGAGATCTTTAAAAAAAAAAACAAAAAACTATCAAAGGATGTCTTCTTCATAAAAAAACAAAAAACATAAATTTCAGACAAGAAAATATCTAATTCTGATAAGAAAATTTTGAAATGAAATATTTATTTTTTTTTTTGGTCAACAGAATCGGACGGTCGAGAAAGAGTCAGCTATAGTACAAACTCGATCCAAACTTAAAACTTGAAAGCTACTGAGGCGATGACGCGTGGTCTATACGACAGTGGCAAAGAACGTAATTAAAGGGGAAAAGAAGGGGCTATTTGGGTGAGTAAGTCTGATAAATCTACACAGATCCAGCACCATTCAGGACCATTTCTTCTCTCAATTCTCTGACGTGTTTCCTTCTTCGGTTTCTCATCCTCACGTCCGGCGGATTTCCAGGAAACGAAGCTAAAGGTGTGTTTTCTCTTTCTCTCTCTCTCTCTCTCCCTCGGCTTCTATCTAGAATCCCTAAATCTAGTATTGCTCTTGCTTTCCGATTGTTGATGTTTATCCGTTAAGATTCTCTTCCAAAATCTATAGGTTTTTGCCGATCAGTAGCTTTGGTTTTCTTAGCCCATGAGTTTAGTTTCATCGTGTTTTTGAAAATTGGTGAATCTAGGAGCTCTTTTAAAATCTGACGCAAGTTTGCGTGTTCATTGGATGATTAGGGTTTGCGATTTTAAGTTTAGCTGATGCGTGTGTTTAGATTTCCTCGGCTGAAGAGCTTCTGCTTCGGTTTTGGAGCCGCTTTGATTTGGTTAGTTTTGCCTGTGAAATGATCAAAAGGAAGAGAGAAAATTTGGGTGTTTATTCATCTTTTCCGAACATGGTCAATGTGATTTTGTATGTTTTTCGAAGCTGTTTCGAGATAGGGATTTATCTGAATGGTAAATGTGAAAGAAATTAGTATATCGTGTTCATATACTCTGCTCATTCTTTGTAAATTATCTGCAATGAGGTAACACAAATCTTTGTGTTTGTTTTGCTTCTGCTAGATTTCGAACTATGGACAGCTTCTGGCAATTGGGTGATGAGCTCCGAGGTCAGTCAAGAGCATCAGAGGATCACAAATGGTCCACAGTCGCAACTAAACTGGCTGAGCAAACTAGAACCAAAGGGGAACGAACGAACAACCTTGATCTCTCCAAAGGTTACACTGAGTTCAGGCCAAGCGACAAGTTTAGTTTCCAGGAGAACAACCTCAACTTCAACATGTTGAATTTGGGAGGCAAATATGTGGAAAGCATGGGCAAAACTTCGACGCAGACCAATGGTTACAATATGAACAACGTTTTCCAGAAGAATGACTTTAAAAGTGCAGGCAACCCCAAAGCTAACAAGTATAGTGGCAATATTGTTACTAACAACAAAGAGCTGAGCAACAACAAACACAGCAACAATGATAATGCAAATATGAATTTGGCTGTTGACAAGAGGTTTAAAACACTGCCTGCATCGGAGACATTGCCTAGGAACGAAGTTCTCGGTGGCTACATCTTTGTTTGCAACAATGATACCATGCAGGAAGACTTGAAACGTCACCTCTTTGGTAAATTTGAATCCGCTTTCTTAGTGTTTTACTTAAATTCAGAATGTAATTAAATAATTTTTGCTTGGCTTACATCTGCTTCCCCTATGAACTCATATAAATATTGTGTCATTTGTCAGGTTTACCTCCGAGATACAGAGACTCTGTTCGGGCAATAACACCTGGGTTGCCTCTGTTTCTTTACAATTACACCACTCACCAGCTGCATGGTATCTTTGAGGTTTGTTCTCGTGTTTCTTCTTCTGTTATTTCATATCATATCAATGGTTTTGGCATTACCCTTGACTGATAATTTGATTTTCTTTATATTCCATGACAATTCCTGGTTTAGGCCACAACTTTTGGAGGTACTAATATTGATGCAACTGCTTGGGAAGACAAAAAGTGCAAAGGAGAGTCAAGATTTCCGGCTCAGGTGAAACTTACTGTCACATTTAATTTCATCATGTAGTCTTGATCTTGATATCTTGTGCCAATTCGACTTCTTTCTCGTGAAACTCAACAGGTAAGAATCAGAGTGAGGAAAATCTGCAAAGCTTTAGAAGAGGATTCTTTCAGGCCTGTTCTTCACCACTATGATGGTCCAAAATTCCGCCTTGAGCTATCTGTTCCCGAGGTGCGTGCCCATATACGTTTGGTGAATAAGAAACAAGAAACATAAGTGAATAAAAAATGCTTGAATGGTCTCATGAAAGTACATCATAGTAAAAGATGGCCAAAACATATCTAATTTGAAAGACGATCTTAGACTTGCGAAATTGTAGTGGTTGCAAAAAAAAAGACTTGTTCAAGACCAAAATTCTAATTTGTCTTTCAACTTGTGAAATTGAAGCGACCAGCTAAGTCTAAAGTTGGAACTTGAGTATCCATGGATTTTGAGTTTGGAATCACATGGAGAACTCTTTGATGGACTGTTCTGTAAACTGATTATGTGTTAACTATGATGTTTGTTGCAGACATTGGATCTGCTAGATCTCTGCGAACAAGCTGGTTCGCCATAAGCCGATCGACCTTGCAATGCCACGTTGCGAAGGAAGGGGAGGTTTTTGTCTGAAATCTATCTTTATATATAAATATATATAAAAAATACCATAAGAGCGTAAGCTTTTGGGATTTAGTTTACTAAGAAGAGACGAGTGTGTCTTGAGGCAAGCAAAAGGGTGAAGAGGCTCTGCCGAATAAGCGACTACTCTCGTTCGTGTTGTGTCTAATGTGTGTGTGTGTCTGAGTTTGTGAGAGATTCGATACTCTTTTGAAACAAAGATTTATGTAGAAGAATATGTAGAGAGGAAGTGAGATTAAACAGAGCCAAAAAAAAATGATATGAGCTACTGTTTGTGTTTGCTTGTGTAAGGGTAAAAGAATGTCCTAAATGACAAGTTTAACTTTTTAAGCATCTGAGTTACGATCTAACTTGTTAGTTTCCTGTCTGGCTCTGCTCTGGTTCTGCTGCATAGTAAATCATGTGTTTACAAAACATTTCCAAAAATACCTTTCTTTAACTGGGATTGGAAGGGTTGAGAATGACTTTCTTAGACCATCTCCAAGTATACAGTGGGGTTGTAGTGGGGTTGTAGTGGGGTTGTAAGAGTTTTTAAGTATTTAAAAAAAAATAAAAAAGGAAAAAAAGCTTAGAGCATGTACATTAGTGAATCCTTTTAAGAGGTTCACTAATGGGTTCACCAGAATAAAATATTATTATTTTGTGGTTTTAAGTTTTTAGAAGAATCTGTGTCAATTTCTAGGTTTCATTGGTGAAGTTTATAATAGGATTCATCAAAAACTAAAAAAAAAAATTGATGCAACAATAAAAAAGTGTCTTGAACCACATGAAATTCGAATTTGCAACAAAGATTTAGAAACTTTAAAATTGATGCAACATACACGACAAGATTAGCCTTTTTTATTAATTTGATTGTACTACTTATTTTAATGTATGACAATTTTACAAGCAGGCCTTTGAAACCAAAACAAGAGTAGAAATTGCCTTTCTCAAAACTTAAGTTACTTGTCTCCATCTTTCTTTAGTCGAACTCGTGATGAAA
Source organism: Eutrema salsugineum (assembly GCF_000478725.1). Classification (NCBI taxonomy): domain Eukaryota; kingdom Viridiplantae; phylum Streptophyta; class Magnoliopsida; order Brassicales; family Brassicaceae; genus Eutrema; species Eutrema salsugineum. The sequence continues at coordinate 6,177,099 of NW_006256547.1, read as the reverse complement.
AAATTCCGATCATACAATATAACTTAAGACGACAAAACCGTTGCAGCCAAGAAGCAAAACTTATCGGCTCTGAGGTTCAATGTTTCCACTACTGATGCCTTTACTAAATCATAAAGTGTGAACATTGTTTATATACAGATAACAATAAAACAGGTCATGTATTTAAGATAAAAACAACAAGATCTGCAACTATTCTCTCATTTTGCATCATTTTAATTCTCTCATTCTCAACTTAAGCAGCACCACCGGCATTGTTCATGAAATGGGAAATCCATAGCTGTTAGATCAAGAATCGATTCAAGTTAAATTACAGTGAAACAGAGTCATACATACCTCATCCCAAGTGCTTGAAGTCAGTGGATCAGATGTTGTAATGCTTTTCTTCTCGATGTTATCAGGTTCATCGCCCAATCGGATTACAGCCATTACCGAGAGCAACTTCAAAGACTGAAACAAGAAACCATACAAAAATGTTCAGACTTTCTCAAGTCTTATAAACAAAACGTGAAGAGGAATAACAAGGTCAAGCTCTTCTCGAAACTGGTTGTTTCCCTTCTTCTTCCTCTTTTCTCTTCTTCTCCACTTCTGATCTGCTCTGGCGTTGCTCCTCCACAACCGTCGAGGCTTGCCACAACCATGACATTCTTGACTAAACCCACCAGTGGTCTCCACCACCTCCGTGACGTCTCGTTCTCACTCTTCTCCTTCTCCGTCATGAGACTAAAGAACACTCTCCTTTTCTCCTTCTCCTCCTTTTACTCCATGAAACACGATCAGTCTGCTTCTTCTCCTCACTTTTATTCTCTCCTTTCTCTCTCTCAGCCTCAAGAGATTTCTCTTAACATACAAACATGGTTGCCTCCTTCGTACAGATTCTGGGAATTAGCATAAATGGTATCAACACAGAGAGAACACCTTCAAGCTCGGATCAATAACAAAATCGCAGATAACACAACTTTACAAGCTTCTTTAATTATTCCAAAACGTGAATCATCACTGTAAAACTAACAGCAAGCTAACAAAACAGATCAATTGGCAAATAAATAAGCTGACTTTCGGTTGCAATGCTGACACAGAGAAAAGGGCAATGAAAACTGCGGTTCCATAAGTTGATTTTCTCATCTGAATTAGCTGTAACAAGAACCCAAATATACTAAACTCAACACCAGAATCTAATAACATGAATTCTGGAGCGATAGTTGGAAGGAAACAAAATCAAAAGATACTAAACTCAATACCAGAAAACATCTTATAACAGTTCCTCGATCGATTTCGTTCGTTTTCCCCAAAAGTTATAACATTTTAACAAATTACAAAGGAAGAATAATTTAACAAATTACAAAGGAAGAACGATTACTTTGATGATGGGAATAGATACTCGATGCTCGGATTACAATACCACCGGTAAATTTGACGGAATCTCCGATTGATTGAAAATCGTCGGGGAAGAGAAAGAGAGAAGAGAGTTGCGATGGGATGAAAATGAATTTTGTCCGAGAAAAAAAATTTATCGCTCAAAATTACACAATATTTTTGCTTCAATCAGGTTCTTCCACGTGGTTAAGAGGCGAGGTCTTCAGAGTCTTCAGGATGAACCGGTTCATCCAATATAGCCTTTTTTCTTTTATTTTTAATTAGTTTTGCCTATGAAACTGGTCCATGAACCTCAGGTAAACCCTTGATGGACATGGTCTTATATCTCAGGTTCATAAACTCTTGTGGAAAAATTTTATTTTAGTGAGTTAATAATACATGGCACCATGTAATTGGAAGAAAGAATGATAAAAAGAAATAAGCAATATTTAATATTTTTTTAAGATGTCAAATTTAATATTAAACAATGTTTCTCTTATAAGAATGAGAGATGGAAATGCTCATGTTTTTCAAAAGCACTCTGGTACTTTTGAAAATATCCCAATTATCGATATTGATATTTGAATACAAAATTATTTCTGTTTATCACGGAACTAGTGCTTTCATGAACATTTCACACTTTCATTGATTTTGTAGAATGTTTGATAAAGAAACACCGTTATTAAAACAACATTTTCTTTCTGATGCATCGTTTCATTTCATACAAAAAAGAGTTGAAGTAGGAAAGCCAATTCTACAAGAGCAAAGATGATACAGTGACAAAATCTATGGTTTCTGTCTCTAATTAGTGTTGGCCATCAAGGAGCAGCTGATACAATGAAGTTCTGAATTCTGTTCAACAGCTCTTCCTTCACAGAATCTGGTACTGAAGCTGCACATACACAAATAAGATCCATCGAAATAAAGTCAAGCTTTGTAAATAACTAATAATCGGATATCGAAACTGGTTTCTGTGTATAAGGGTTCGTTAACATTTACCTCTGCCTTTTGGAGTGATGACTCGTATTAGTTCATCGACAGTAACATCTTTTCTCCCTTTCTTCTTTACATGCTCCCTGCAATCGAAAGAGAGCTTCAAATGTAGCTAAAACCATACCCAAACAAAGATAGGTTAACACTGTTAATTCAATTCAGCTATCAGAACAAATGAAAAGTTGATATCAAAACTCTTCGTTAAGCATTTTCCTTGACATAGACAAAAGGGATTTTGACGTTTCTTTGAAGCGTTTTGCTCAAACTTTAGAAGCTGTTACGAAACCCTAATCATCCACCAAAAACTACTACCAACTTTAAAGATTGATCTTATCTTTTAATTGTTAAAAGTAAGATGAAGAACCTGCAAGCAATTCTCATCTCATCTTTCCAACCACACTCCACCAATCTATCTCTCACGAGCTCCATCAGATTCTCCTTCTCTCCGCTCTCCACCATCTAGCCAATGAATTTTCAAAACTTTCATCAAAAATCCAAAACAGTGGTTGACCCGAAACAAGAAGCGATTTCGGAGGAAAAACAATCGGAAACCTTCGTGTTGATGCTTTCTCGAAGCGTGAGCTCATCTTTCTCGTAAGCGTCCGCCACGTCTTCATCAGGTGTCGTAGGCCGATTCACTGAGTGCTTCCTGATAAGAATCAAAGCCACCATTACCAAAAAAAAAAAGAAAAAAAGCGAGAAATCGAAAGAGGAAAGTGAATATTCAGATAAGAATAATGCGAAAGAAGCAAATATGATTATCTTATACATACATGTGCTTGAATCGATCGATCGATCAATAACAGGAATCAATTATGATAGAGGATTTTTCCAGAATCTCCAGCAAAGTATCGCAAGAAGAAGAAGATGAAAGTAGACGGCGAGATAGAAACCACTTGTTGTTTAGTAAATGGGCCCTCATGAATGAATCTGAAGCCCAATTTTAACAAAATAATGTCCACAAATAAACGACTTTGCTCGGCTTGAAAACAACGTTCAAAGAGGGAAAGGTCAATTTTCGCGCGAACTATAATGAAAGCCCATAAATGAAAGACCAGGCCCGCCTTCACAGAAAACGACGTCGTTTGGGAAGAAAGGAGAGGAAATTAAACGGTCAACGGGAAAACGAAGGCGCGTCAAATGCTCACCATTTAACAACGGTTGTGGACGGAAAACGCTTTTCGTCTCCGAAGCGAAACCGCAGAGACCAAATTATATTATCCTCTTTTCGTCTTCGCAAAGCAAACCGGCGTAGATTAGAAAACCAACAGGGCTACGCTACGACTTCCGTCTCTTCTTCTATCTCATGGCTGTCTCAGTCTCAGCTCCGGTCTTGTTTCTCTGTTACGATCAGAGCAGCGAATTGTCTCGTCGTATGGGATACAGAAAACCGAAGGGATTCAGTTCTGGTCGCAGTTCACTGAGCTCCATCGGTTTTCGGTCGGAGAAGGTTGGAAGATTGAGGGCTAGGGTTCCGATTTGCAGAGCGGTGCCTCCTCTGTTGTTCAAAGATCTCGATGCCGATGATTTCCGGCATCCTTTGGATAAGCAGGTGTTTTAGCTCTCCTGTGTATAAACTATTGAGTATTTCTTCGTTTATCAGCTGGATGATCGTAATTGGAAACCTTAGGACTTCGATTTCGCGATAATTCCTCCATAGAGTTTAAACTTTGATGCTGTGAACTGAGTTCTGGTTGGTTAAGATACTCTTGTGTGTTTCTTCTTTTGGGTTTCTTCTTCGAATGATTGTTTTTTCTTTTTGAAACTATATGATAAGCTGCTTGATGAAATTTCAAAAGTTTGATCCGCCACTTGAACTGAATCTAAGTCTTTTGCTGCAGAACACGTTGTTACTTAGAGCCATTCCAGGGTTGAACGAATTCGGGAAAGCTCTCTTAGGTGAAAATTTTCTTCTTATTTAGTGGCCTAAAGGCTTTGATGAATCCGAGATTTGATTTATCGACTCCGGGAATGTTGTAGGGTCAATGACGGAACAGATCATGCTTCTTGAGAACATTGGGACTTCCGTTCTTGTCTCCAAGAATCAGGTTAGTATTTTTCGAACAATGGCCTGTGGACATTATCTAATTATTAGCCTATCAAAGAATAGAAATAATGCTTGTTGTATTTGCTGTTTCAGCTCTCTGATCTTCACGGTTTGTTGATCGAGGCCGCCGAGATTTTGAACATTGAAGCTCCGGATCTTTATGTCCGGCAAAGCCCTGTTCCAAACGCGTATACACTGGCAATAAGCGGTAAAAAGCCTTTTATCGTCGTTCATACCAGCTTGATCGAGCTTCTGACTCGCGAGGAGCTACAGGTTCATAATATTTTTAATACAAGTTGTATGCTTTTTGATTGGAACCACACTCTTGAGCCTGACCATAGAGACTTATATTGACCAATCAGGACTCTAGTGTCACAGAACAGTTAATTTCACCAAATTCTGACAGTTTTTTACCTCAAAATTAGGCTGTCTTGGCTCACGAACTAGGCCATCTGAAGTGTGATCATGGCGTGTGGCTCACATTTGCAAATATTCTTACTCTTGGGGCTTATACAGTTCCTGGTAGGTGCTTCACTCTTCTCCAGTTGTGGTGGATCGCTTGTAATTTCTGTCCTGTGTCCGTCTGACAAAATTATAGTGATTTCATTCCTAAAATCTGTTGGTTAAGTAAAATGAACTGACAGAAGTTTAATTTGCAGTGCTAAGTTGAATTCTGTTGTTTGTAGCTTTTGGGCAAATGATAGCTCGAACCTTGGAAGAGCAGTTACTTCGTTGGCTCCGTTCAGCAGAGCTGACTTGTGACCGTGCAGCTCTTCTTGTCGCCCAAGATCCAAAGGTACCAATTCTTAAACCATCAATGAAACTTAAAAAACAAGTATGTTCCAAGTTAAGACATAGAATGCCTAGTGATGTTTCTTCGTTCCTCGTATAACCACACTCATGGAGCTTCGAATTGAACAGGTTGTTGTATCCGTTCTGATGAAGTTAGCTGGAGGATGTCCATCAATTGCCGAACAACTAAATGTTGACGCGTTTCTAGAGCAAGCCCGTTCTTATGACAAAGCTTCTTCAAGCCCCTTGGGCTGGTACATAAGGTGAGAGAGTCAAAACTATACAAAAGTGATGGCGACAATTTTGATTATTCTAACTTCTGATCACTTCTTGTTTGTTTACATACATCCCTTGTTTACAGAAATGCTCAGACGAGTCAATTATCCCATCCATTGCCGGTTCTTCGTGCACGTGAGATCGATGAATGGTCAAGGAGTCTTGAGTATAGGAGTCTCCTGAAACGGGCAAATCGAAGAAGCACAAAGCAGAATGTTTAGTGGTGTCGTAGAATATACAGAAAGGGAAAAAACTGAAGCAAACATGTATAGGTAAGTTCCATTGAAATGTTTTGAAAATCTAAAGAACCATTTCTAAATGAATTTGAGTATTAAGTTTCTGCTTTTGTGGGTCGTTCAAGTTTTCTCTTTTATTCTTTGACAGGGACAATACAGAAGGGGCAGAGAAGAAAAAAGAGACTGGATTCTTAGGTCTAAACAGGTACTGTAAAAACTCTTGTATTTGTATAGTGGCATTGTTGTATATCTTATCTGTGATAGATGAACGTAAATGTATACTCCAGAAAACAGAAGGATCAGTGATAATATATGATAAGATTGTATACTTGTATAACTCACCAATCTCAGCCTTAGAGGCTTAAACTACCAAACTGATTGTTCCAATTGTCGTAGATTCCGAGTTCGTTCTGAGAAACCGAAGGCCTCACTTCTTGTAATGCGTCTTTAAAGTCCTGCATCATGACCAAGTTTACGAAAGAGAGATAGAAACATATTATTCTCTTAGCTACATGTGTATTCACAGAGTTTTAAAATAACATCAAATTAAATTTAACCCCAACAGAATGATAAATATATCAAAATCTTCATTTTGTGTTTACCTGAAGAGTCACAAGGCGCATGTCATCTTTCGTCAGGTTGGTTATGTCTATGCCTCGTTTGAGAGCTTCCCTTAATGGACCCATAGTTGCATCTTTCACCAGGTTCTTCATGTCTGATCCCGAGTACCCTGCGGTGACAAAATTAAAATAAATAAATAATGCTAGCTTGGTTATGCCGAACATGTGTATTTGCCTTTTCGGGTTGTGGTCTTAGGACTTTTATGATCAAAACTCCACAAATTGCCAACATTTCTACTGTGTATCTGAGTTCTTATGATAATTTTACCTTCAGTTAGGTTGCATATGATGTTCATATCATCTTCCGACAGTGCAAACAATCCATCTTTCTGTAGAAGATTCTGTATAATCCATGCTCTTGCTTCTTCAATAACAAAAACAGAACCATGTAAGGGGCAGTTTTTTTTTCAAACAAAACCAGAGAATGACATGAAAAAGTGTGTGTTATCGTTCTTCACCAGATGAGGGAAGAGGAATGTAGAGTCTCTTTGTAAGTCGTCTTCTCGCTGCTTCATCGAGCTCTTGGGGTCTATTTGTTGCTCCTGACCAAACAAAAACAACTAACAACATAAGTAATCTCACAAAACCCACAAATCTCGAACCTGCCTGTTCCAATTTTTACCTATTAGGAGAATTTGCTCGCTGCCGCTGTCGAAACCTTCCATTTCAATGAGGAATTGTGTCTTTAGTCTTCTACTCGATTCATGTTCACCATCTGACTTACGCTGTGACAAAAGGTGAAAGTTTGTTTCTCTTAGCACATGTTACATAAGGGAAACCAGAAATGCGACAACATGCCAAAAGTTGTCTTTGGTGAACCACTCTTTGTTATAGTGCTTATCAACATAAATGATAACAACAAACCTGAGATAATAAAGAATCTATTTCATCTACGAATATCACTGCAGGCTGGCGGCAACTTGCAACTCCAAAAAGGGCCCTCACTAGCTTTTCACCTTCGCCAATCTGCATTTACACTCGTTTGAATGTTAAATCTGCAGTGGACCAAAATCACTAACCTAAATTTCACGAATATCCCTGTGAACGGAAGCAAAGATGTGGAACTAACCCACTTGCTTGTCAATGAACTGGCCGATATATAGAAAAAAGTTGCTTTTGCTTCTCCAGCTATAGCTTTTCCAATCATCGTTTTACCGGTTCCCTGGCATGCAGTAGATACAGAAGTAAGAAACATAGACAGTAACATATCAACTTCAATGTCGAAAAGGATAAGGGTACATACTGGTGGGCCAAAGAGAAGAAGTCCTTTCCCAGGCGAACGACAACCTTTAAAAATGTCCGGACGTAACAATGGCCAAATGACCATCTCAGTTACACACTTTTTAGCATGCTCCAGACCAGCTGCACAGCAATAACTCATGATGAGAAACTCAGATGCAAGTAGAATGATAATACGCACTGCAGCGAAACACGTTTTTATCATCTTACTGTACCAATATCATCCCAGCGGACATTGGGGTCTCGGTCCATAATCTCGTTGCTCACATGCTCTAAAAGACGAGGTTCCAAGTTTCTCAACTTCTCGGGAAGCTCACCATCAGGACCACAAAGCATCTCCAAACTAGAACATGAACACAAACAAATGAACATGCAGCTTATCAAAGAATTTTAATTGATACAGTCTTTTAGGCGTAGAAGGGTACAAAACGCTACTACGAAATAATGAAGGCCTAGCCATCAGCTGAGCAATAGAAGCTCAATATTACAAGGATGGCGACGAGACTTGCTTATACACAGAATCTGAATCGATAAGTGCAAATGAAACTAAACACTACACCTCAGTAGAGTAGCACCATGAACAAGCGACCAAGGATTGTTTTCACATATGCAATTCATCTTCTAGTCCCATTGGGATGCATATATAATTGTTGAAACACTTTCCATAGTGTTTTAATGCGAATGAAGTACAAAAGCAATGCTTATTCTAGAAATCTAGATAGAGGCAGAGACATGTATAGCCTATTTAAGTGAAAACCCAAGAGCTAGTGTCAAGAAAGACAGAGGGAATGAGCTTATGAATTGTAGAAGCTGATGATATCAAAAGGAGCATGTGCTTCTTGAATCATAAATTTAAGAAGATACGCAACTTACCATGTTCTGGTTGAGTCATCCAGTGCATCGTCAGCCTTTCCACCAATACGAGACGTCATGTTTCCAACACTACTCCCATTAGATTTAACGGGAGGAACAAAATTACCACGGCATCCACGTCTTAAATATCCACCTGATCTTGAACAGTATCCCCTAGCTAAATAATTTTTTTCACTCTGCGGAGAAAGAGACATATTCGGTGACCCGGTTGATCCTCGTTTTTGTCTTACGTCCATTTCCTAAAGCAAAAGAAATAGTAGTCAACATCTGCCAATGGTAACTAACCGCAATTCAAATGGTTATGCTCTGCAAAGTTGAGATGACGGCACACAAAAATCAGAATAAGGATCGTACATACTTATAAATCAAGAGAGACGTTAGTCAACATATGCAAAAGGTATCACAGTTCGAAATATAAGGCTTGAAAAAGTTGAGAGGCTGATTCACAGAAAACAGATTCAGGCACATAAAACTTTAAAGCATTTAATCATAGAGTTAAAGTTAAAGATATAAGAGAAGAATAGGCCAAGATCCTTCTACCAGTTTTGTTTTGGCGGATACAAATCCATTAGCAACTCCATCTGCCTTCATTTCTCCATCATTTGTGAGGCTGCTGATTTCTGCATGAGCTCGCTTTGTTCCAAAACCAACTCCATGGCTTCTCTCGACAATGACACATTCATCAGAGGCACTGTCTTGATTGTTCATGTAATTTCTGCGCTGATTATCTGGTTTAGCCATGCTGTTTCCATATAATGATGTCAGTCTGGCTGGCATCAGTGGCTTTGATGCTTTGGGAATAAGCTTACGTGTATCCAATCGCTCTTCCTGAAACAAAAACACATAGGTTCATTATCCATGTTGGAGCAACAAAAAAAAAGATCTCAGTGCCATGTATAAAAGGTAAATTGTACGTGATTCTCAGCTAAAAGGTCGTACAATTGCTTATAGAAATCATAGTGGAAAGAGGAAGCAAGGATAGGTAAAATGGCTGCGCTTCCAAACTCATCACTAACAGCAAGATCATACAAGAAACGAAGTTGTTCACAAGAGCATTACCATCTCTTTAACACCATTTCCGTTAGACTGACTGAAATGAAAATGAAAGTATTTCGACTGCTTAATCTTTTCCACATCAAATTCGCCTTTGCTGCCAAAAATAGGGCATGGAGCTGTTTTTGCAAGCTCAAACGCTTTCCTGGAACCAGCAAGACATAAACCATAAAAAGGTACTCCAAAAATTTCAAGTGTATCCAATATTGACGACAACTGCGCTCGAAAGACTCGACTAAGCTCAGCAAAGTCAAATCAATATACTTCGAATTAAACATGCTAAAAAGGGAAAAAATCTCAAGTACCGGGCCGAATCTGAAACAAGGGCTTCCAAAGCTGAATCGACCTTAGAGGCAACTTCTCGGCGGATGGGGCCGATGAATTCACGATCAGCGTCGGTGACAGAGCGAGAATCGAGAAAACCTAGAAGACGAAGCCCAAGGATCTGAGCTGAGGAGAAATCAGATTTCTCCAGAAATTGGTCGGCACCGAAGAGCAATGATTGGAGGCGCTTCAAGTTCTCGCCTACTTCCTTCCTCCAGGACAACGTCTCCGTCTCTCCTTCCACCTTCACATTCAGAAGCGGTGGTGGCTTTAGCAGCGGAGAAGAAAACGGCGACGAACGCCTTCCCGCCATTATTATCCTCTCTAATTTTCCTTTCCGCGTCCCCCAAAATGGCCAAAAACCCAGAAAAGGAAATTTAAACTCCTTTACTGTCACAGTCTCACTAGTCATTAGCTTGAAGTATAACGTCTTGCAGTGTAATAGCGTAAATAGGAAACGGCATGTAGTTTTTTAGATATCCTATGTTTAATAGGCGGCTTTTCACCAAAGCCCGGCTCATCTCTATACTAAAAATAAGTATGTAGATGACAAATAACCACAAAATTCGATTTGCATTTTTGGTTCGAGTTTTCTGATCCTTATATAATCTGCAGAGTAATGAATGGTTAATTTCATTCAATTTTATTTTCTCTAATGTGTCAACGATTTGCATCCTAAGTTGTTTGGATTCAAAAAAAATTGTTATTTTTAACACAAACGTTTGATATTTTTTCACACAAATGCTTAAGGCTCACAAAACGAAGAAACACTGGCGTTTACCAAAACATACACAAGACGCAAAAACGCCGAACAAGAAATAGAATCCACAACATCGAGTAAGTTTCAGCGTCTTGAGACGCCAGTACGCTACAACATTTTATTCAAACACACACAAAACACAAAAAGCTACTCCAGTTTTGCTTTGCTCTAGAGAAGACCTCTTAAGCAATCATCACACAACAGTTTAAGATAAAATGATTGAGCCGAACGCCACAGCAGCGTTTAGACTCCTCCCAGTCCAGCTTGTCGTCAGGATCAGCGGATGGACGACACGTGTAAACCGACATAGTCTCGGTCCGAGATAGTCCCGACGATGCTCCAATCACAAGCAGCTTATCTCCAAGCGACTTAAACGCAACGCCCCATCCTCCATTAGACTTAGCTCTCACAGGCACATCCCCAAGCTTCTTCCAAGCGTTTGCGTTTGCATCATAAACGCGGAGCTCGTTCGCCGATGTTTCCAACGAGTAAAGTTCTTCATTCACCACGGCGATGAGCGGTGGAGACTGAGCAGAAGAGAAATACATGTCTTTGAAAATGTCCGGTATTAGCTCCCAAGTGTCTGTTCCCTCGTCGTAACGTTCTCCGCAAGTTAGGTTTTGATCATTCTCATCTCTGCCACCAAGGACATAAAACTTGCCGCGCAAGTAACATCCTGAGCAAAATTTCCGCCGCTTGTGCATTCCGTGAAGCAGCGTCCAGGTTTTGGTCTCAGAGTCGTACTTCTCGACACTGTTCACAACTTCCATAGACCTGTTCTCATCTATTCTCAAACCTCCAGCTACAAACACGACGGTTCCACAAGTAGCAGAAGCGAATAAGATTCGTGGTGTGATCATTCCAGGACCTTTGAACCACTTGTTCGTCTCTAGCTCGTAACGCCACAACGCAATGCTCTTCTCTTCTTTGCCAATGACAATCAAATGTGTTCCAGCGCAAAGCGATTCTTTATCTCCACCGAAGAAGCAAATATCTGAAGGAAGTTCAGGAAGCTTCTGGCAATTCTCAAAGTCCTTATCGAACATGGTCCAACGAGTGTCGCCGCTCGAGAGCATAAAGACAGAGGGTTCAGCTAAACCGCGTTCTCTTCTCACCTTGAATATCTCACCGCTTTTTAGTAAACGCGAAAACTGCTTACTTAGAAACTTGAGTTTCCAATACTCGAAACGCGGGACGCGTGCGAGTATCTCCACCTCTAGCTCGTAAACGAGCTGAGGAACGTTTTGTAAATAATCTGCATCCTGAGGTTTGAATCCTACCACCTCCTCTGTTTCTTCCCTATCCATATCCAAGCAAGGATCTGCGTTGAGATCAGGAATCTTGTAGCCATGAATCCGAAGCTTCCTAGGCCTTGACCTGCTCGAGCTTGAACGGATTCTACCGGAGTGATCTTCTCCAAGCGTCAACATTTTCTTAGTAAAATCCTCGGCTTTAATACGCTTTTGACATTCCCTCTCTGTAAATGTTTAACCAAAAACGCAATCTGAATCAAACAGTGACAGTCTATTTATCTAACTGCTGAATCTAATAAACACATTCATATAGAGATTTTACCAAGAACGTAGTTACAATTGGTAGAAAAACAACAACGATTCAGACTTTTATTGATGGAACAGTTAAGAAAGAGAAAAAGATTCAATCTTGGACTAATCAGATCCGACAGATTTGATTTGTAATTGAAACCGCTACTAGTTATATGATTTATGAATAATTTTCCACTTCAGGGAAAAAAAAAAAGACAATTTCTTTTAGGTAATCCGAGTTCTTACAAGCAATTAATCAGATTTCATTAAAACAAAACACGGAGCTGGGGATTAACTCTTAATAAATCAAGAAACTAATAGAGATTTTGGCTAAAATTACTGAAGAACAAATACTAATTGAACATATAGATTAAAGAGTGGGTATATATGTGTATGTCCATCCCTAGAATATATAGACCTGAAGAAAATTTTGTCAAAAGTCAAAGAGGAGAATCAAGAAACTTACAGGGGAAGACAGACCCTAGAAATCCTGATTTTGAAAGCTTTCTTCTCTCTTCTTCTTTATTCTGGTTCTTCTGCTTCTTCTTCTTCTTCATCTGTAAATAAGAAACTATAAACAAAAAATACAAAAAGAGATGACGAGGGAGTAAATATAAAATACCAAAAGGAGAAATTACAAATAAATATAAAAAAATGTATAATAAATCAGAACTTTTTGGGAAGAGAAAGGTACCCACCCTCAGTTGCAGGGAAAATTCAAGCTTGATTTAGAATTCGCCAGAAAAAAACTTACTTTTTATATTGGCAGTGATTTATTGTTTTTTTTTTTTTTCTTCAGTGAGCGAGCAACGACAAAACCATATTCGACTCATCTTTAAGAATCGCCGATATAAACTCGAAAAAGGCAAAAAGTTATGTTTATGATTATAAAATGGAATTGAATATCGTTAAGTGTGTGTGTGTGTGTCTGACTGTGTGCGAAAGAGTGAGAATATGCGTAGAAAACAAGGAAAGATAAAGGAATTTTCAAATCGAATAAGAAGAGAAGACAAAACAATATATAAAGTTCTTCTTCAAACTAAACTTTTAAAATTAGAAAATGGCAAAATCTTTAATTTCATGAAAACATTTTAAATAAGTCGGCATATAGATTGGAATATTCTACACTCACTCATACACTGGCATTCGTTATTGTTTTTTCTTTAAGTTTGCGTTTATAATATACTGTAGTTATTTACGTTTAACTATCTTGAGAGGGTTAATTAAATAAATGACTAACTATACTTTTTTTTGTAAGTCCTATTTCTCTAAAAAAATGAGAGTCATGTTTTACTCAAATAACATGATGTTTGATAAATAAATAAAACCTCATTCTTTAAAGTTTAGAGAAACAGCATCAATCCTGTGTGCTTTCCTCCAATAAAAACGTTATAATCATTCGTTCATATTACAATAATTCTTAAATCCATAATCCATAAAATATATACGTCTATATGCTGAATTTTATTTAATGTATTTTAAAATTTTCTTCTTATTGCAATACGTCCAGAAGTTTTGACCCACTCACATTTAATCTGGACACACTAATTAAAATAAATATTAAACTTCTTGATTAGTTGTTCATTCGGAGAAAAGTTTGGACATTGAGCTTAATATTCTTTTTCAAGTTTCTACTTATACCACCAAGTTCACCGCCGTATTATCCTTTGGGCTCAAGCAATGTCACTTGTAGAAAAAAAAGAAGTCAATAACATTTGTTCCGTCTTTAACTCTTTATAAACGTCGTTCAAAAAAAAAACACTCTAAACATTAAATAAGTGACCTAATCAATAGATTAATCCATGTGTCACGTCTTATGTGTTGGCTCTCCACTATTTAAGTGGAGAGGATTTTTCTTAATCCTTTTCAAGCTCTTGTTACTATTTTATACACAATGATTTAAAAAAAACAAAATCTTTCTAACTTTTCCAATGACTCTTCTTGGTTGGTTCAATGACTTCAATCAAACATGATAAAACATGTGATGTTTGAAACTGTAACACAATTTCGTGATGGTGGCCGAACACAATGCTTCAAACTCAAACATCGCCATTTGTGATGTAGATGTATTCTCGTATAGATGCATTAATCTTTTGGTCTTTGTCGTACATTGTTTTTTATCATGAATGAGAATAGAGATTACTAATCTTTTGGATACTCGGTCTCATATAATACGAATCAACGATCTTCATCACTTTGAGCGATACAGAATTGTGTTCCTATATATTTGAACGATAATCTATGGAACATAGTAGTATATGTACTATACGGATGATTTTGCATAGACATGAATTTCTGAATCATTACACAGACAAAATCTAATAAGAACATTTGGAGGATGACAATAAGCAGTCGCCATCATCATATAGCTAATTCTGAAAGTTAGTCCACTAGAAAAATTAAGGGATGTTAAAAAAACTAAGGTCTCGCCCAACCCAAATGCCACACGTCGTACTCTGTGCAGGTGCGGCTACAAATTGTATTACTAATATAATTAATAACAATTGATGTTGGTACACACTAATTTCACTTAATTTTAATGAGATATTAGTCGGAACTTTGTGGATCGTTAAGGTTCAAGCATCCACTAAAATCCTATTCCTACTTAACATTAAAGGAATCAACTATCAAATCTTTTTGATATTTTTCTCACTTGTTCAAAACAAAATGAGCCAAGAATTTTTTTTTCAAGGATTAGAGGATTTGAACCGATTAATATCGAAAACCCGAGTACTATGAATTTGAGGTTCGTTTGAACCGATTAATATCTTCATAACACTCGTCCTCGGTATCCTTATGTTCAAAACCCTTTTAGGCGTGGACAACGTGTAACATCGGAAAAGGCAACGATTTTTGAATCAAAATCAAATGATTATAATTGAAAGTGCCTGCATGGAAAGATAGCAAAAAAAAAAAAAAAAAAAAAAGCTAGTTTAGTACTTTCTCGTTATAGAGTTTGATGTTTATGGTTATGCACATATTAATTCTTTTTTTTTTCAAAGACCTAATTTACCCTTGTAATTTATAACTAATTAAGAGATCTAATACAGCAGTTTGCTTCTCTTGGTGAAAATCAGAAGCAAAAGTTTGTCTGAAATGAACAGTTTTAAAAAATTTATAGGATTGTTCTGGACACTTTCAACAAAACTAAAATAATTGAGCGACTTAAAAATAATGAGCGGAGCTCAATCCTGACACTCAAAAGATGGGGTTTTAATATTATAGTCATTTTATAAAATATCATATTAAAAATATGTTGATTTACGAATTTCCACATTTTATCATAGATTAGCTAAGAAAAAAAATATAAATACTTTTATGTAAGATTCATGGGAGATCGACAACAGCCCAATCGGCCAATCTAAAGACTTGGTTTAGTTGCATCAAATCTTGATTTTTTAAATCATGTACATTTTTTATATTAATTAAGCAAGTAAGCAACCTCCAAAAGTACCTTTAATTTACCTTACTATAGTATATTTTGAAAGAATACAATTCCTTTTGATTTAATAAAGAGGAAGTTCACGTAGACAGTCACCACCATTATCGCTTCCCATGGGAAATATTTATATAAGATATAGCAGACATTGAAATATTAAAAACGCTTTTAAACCTCTCTACAAATCTAAATAAACAAGTAATAAGAGTATCAAACTGATGATTATAAAAAGAAAAAACAAGTAATTAAAACTCACTCAGAAAAAAATGAATAAAATAATAAGCCCATTATATGGGCCCTAAGAAACGATCTAGCCCAAAACCTGAAAAGCTTATTTATTGCACCCGGTCTTAAGTACCCGAACCCGTATGTGAAACCGGGTTTTCATATCCTGACCCGTAAATGATCCACTGACCTAGAAATTAGGGGGAAATTGATTTGATTCTTATCCACAATTCAATCTCTTCTTCATCATCGCAGCAAGCGTTAATGGCGGCTTCGTTCTCACTCACGAGCTTCATCTCCTTCATTTCTCCATTCAAATCTCAGACGAAAGCTACTCCGCCTCCTAATCTCACTCTCCCTACTCCGACGGTTTCCCACAGGCGGAGGAATGATCTCGCTATCGAATCAATGGCGGTGGAGGAGCCTTCTTCCACGGCTTCGCTTTCCTCTGAGATTTCATCTGTGATATGCCCTTCGCTTGCTTACTCGAACACGCTCTTTTTCAGTTCGGGCTACAACGTGCAGGTGTTTGTCGAAGATAACGAGTCTGAGGAGAGGCTGGTGAATCGATTCAGGAGGGAAGTGATGAGAACAGGTGTTATCCAGGAATGCAAGCGAAGGAGATACTTTGAGAACAAACAAGACGAGAAGAAGCGGAGGACTCGCGATGCTGCTAAGCGTAATAAGAAAAGGTTTCGCTCCATTTCTTATTTCTGTTATCGTTGTTGAGATTTACCTTTTTAGCTTCTTATCTCCTGTGATCTGTTTGCTCTTGAAAAGTGATTGATTCTTATGCTGAAAACAGATTGGTTGGATATTCTTGGAGATTAGAAATATACAGTTTGTGAAATCCTTCATTGTCTCTTAGAATTCAGGGATTAGAAATGGTAGAGATGCTTTCAAATGTTTAATCTTTCTTGGTGGGTATTTTCAGGCGTCCTCAAGCAAGGTTTACTCAAGAAACGAGAGAAGAAGCAGCAGCAGCAACCAAGAGTAAGAAAAAGGATGAAGAAGAAGACAACTGGGAGATGCCTGATGGAGATGTACCTTCTTGAACATTGTTTCAGTATATAAATCTCCAGCCTTTTCTTGTTACTTCGAAATTTCGTATTTATCACATTGTAAGTTTCAAATGCGTTTGCCTCTGCTAATGAGTTCTTATTAATGTTATATTTGTCTTCCAATGTTTTATATTTTGACTAAAATCCATTCCATTTGCTCGGGATTCTCCACAAAGGGATATGAATCATGGATGCAGTTGTTTGTCTGGTATCTTTAGACTTTAGCTTTAGTTGATGCAATTTTCAGGTATAGGTTACTTGCACTTTTAAACCCTTCAAGTACTATACTCTTGTATATATTGGTTTCCTGATGCAACGCGTACGAGATTAAACAACTCTTTAGCTGCATGTTGTTGATTCCCTGAATAAAAAAAAACGCAAGCAAGGAGAGTTAAAAGTGTTAGTTTTACTTCTTCACAACATGGAATGGTGAGTCGCAAAGATTCAGTTTTTCTTACTCGCAGAAAAAATGTCACATTGATATACTCGTAGTAACAAAGCCTGAACTCTGAAGAACCCTCTCACTCACAGATGGAAACTAATGTTTTCATCTCGTCAACCCAAGTTATAATTGTTCACAGATTCAGAATCATCTCACAGGCCTAATAATAGATTCCATAGGCTGTATGTAAAGCCCATGACTATCTGTCGCGTGATGACGACTCTATCATAGTCTCAATGGGCTCCCAAAATTTAGTATATCCACATAACTGTATGTGAACTCACACTGATGATGATTGCAGATCAATGTATTTAACCATATACCGTAATAGATAGTTTTAACAATTTGTTTTCTTAGAAGAAAACATACTGATTTAAACAGTTAAATTATATGAAAACATTAAACTAGAAATCAGTTTGACAATAAGAGTATGGATTTATGCATTAAATTATTTTATCAATGGCAAAGGATCGTGTGATAGATATCACAAGAAAAAGATTCTGAAAGTTTGGAAAACTGGATCAAGTTTAAGGTACATTTGATTGAATCATGATTGAATCTTACAAAAGTTTATACGATTCTCTATGTTTTTTTTGTTTGGGGTAGAAAACAATTCTCTAACTTTTTCTATCGACGAATCAAAATGAAGGGACTTAAAGTAATGAATACGTGTCTTTCACTTAATATTGAATCTCCTATATAAAATTTCAATTTGTAGAGAAAGTAAGTGACTGGTAGAAGACTCTGTAGCCAGTGGGTGGAATTAACCAATCACTTGCAATTAAAACAAATTATTTTAGCTAATGCATTATGATGATTCACTAATTAATATTTAATTTGGTAAGCAGCAACCAATTAGATAAGAGGTCACGCGTCAGCAAACTTTAAAATACATCATTATGATTGTTTTGAATGGGAATGGCAAACAAACGCAAATGCATACTCCCAATATTATAATATATATTTCATATTTTCTTCTTAAATTTATATATGTACAAGTGAACATCTTAGTATATATCTATATTTTGGTAACGCGTCAGCAAGTTTAATATTAAACGCAAATTAAAACTTTTTTTTGTAAGTGCAAACAAAAGATCAAACCGTGCAAACACAAAACGCACAAGCAGATGTTCTATATTACCAAAATAGAAAAAAACATAGTCCAAGTATATATAACGTTTGTTTAATAGATTGACATCATAGAGAGTAACATTGGTGTTATATATTCCAAAGTATTTGTAAAATGTTTTTGATGTTGGACCTTTTTGTTTCTTTATGCTCAAACTGGGGTACCGTGTGAAATTTGACGTGAAGTTTTCGGAATCTTTTTATACAACTAGGTTAACATGCAAGTTGTCAACTCTTTTCATCGAATTATTGCATGTGTTTTTTTTTTTTTAACTTTGATATGAATTATAGTTAGTGGTCCTCTTAATAGTATATTTAACATCTCTTCTTTTTTGGGTGTGGTTGTGTTTATATACGAATTCATGTTTGAATCCTTTTCGATAAAAAGGATGCTCTTCAACCTATATAGAAAAGGAATTAAATTAGAATTATACTATATATTAACCTCTTTTGTGTATGTGTTTGTGTTTACGTTCGAATTCATGTTTGAATATAAAAAGGATGCTCTTCAAATTATATAGCAAAAAACATTAAATCATAATACAAATCATAAAATTAAGGGTTGGTACTATTGGACAACAAAAAAAGGCTTGGTACAATTAGCTCTTAAGAGAACACTGGTAGGACGAAAAAATTATAGAAGAGTGAACGTACAGCGAAAGAGACATAGACCAAGCAAAATTTTAGATATGTTTTTCTTTTTTAAGTTATATATGTTTCTGCGAAAACACACATATATATATATATATATATATATATATATATATATATATATATATCTGTATATGGATTAGTCCATATACAAATATACAAACTAAGATTTGACTGAATACTTTTAACCCTACTTTAAATATTATTTAGCCTCTTAAGTCTTATCTCGTTCATATTTGCACATTTCTTGTGTGTTATTACAAAGCATCTGACATTCGCACATATATATGGCAACAGCCAACACACGATGACCTAAACTTGCTAACGCGCGCTATATATGATATACAGTATAATTATTCCCTCTTTATTATAATTTCTCAATATTTTGAAGAAATTAATTTATTTTTCAATTTTGTCGAGAAAACAAAACTTGAAGGTTTGTCTAGACTGTTGTCGGCCACAAGCGCAGAGTCGACTTCGTCTCCAATAATTTCGTATATTACTCTCCCCACAGAATAATCTTATCCAAATTATTTGCTTATATACACAATAACACACATTACAAAAAAAGTTTCAATAATTTTTTTTATTATATTTGACTACAAAAAACCAATATCTCCATAGGTTATTCCAAAAATCTTCCTGAAAGCGAACATCTTTATATGTCCATTTTCTTCACTATTGAGGTGGCCCTCCCAATAATAACACGAAACACTAAGGTCTGTTTCTTTCCATCACCCGAAATACAGTATCAATTAAAAATTTAATTGACTGAAATTTTAATTGGATATCAAGTAAAAAATGTCTCAAGTATTACTTACGGCAAAATACAATAACAATTTGATGGCTTCTCTTACAATCAGAGATGATGATTAACTCGTTGCTTCTGTAACTGTTCGATGATGCGGTAACATTATATGATATGCGATAAAGACAAAGGGGGGAGAACAAAAAAATCACATGAACCATGAGGGAACACGTGGCGTATACAAGAGACAGCCAATTGGATCAGACTGGTAATCGATAAGACAAGATCGCCGTTCGTTACTCTTCTTGCGATAAATCACATGTACATGTTGGATTCTTTTGCCAACCAAAATCTTTCGCACAAGACATTTTATCGTATTATTATTATTATTAGTTTTATTTGTTGTTTCTCTATAGCTCTATTACTTATTGCCGATTGGCAGTGAAAAGGTTAATTAAATATATCTCGATATAAAATGTTAAGAATTTTTAGAATAATATTATCAATAAACAGTATCGAAATAGTTTGAAAATGTTAGAAGCTAGAAAAGATAATTAAGGACAAGAGTATTATTTTATAACTACTAATTGTTATTATTTTATGATTGATAAATATTAAAGCGATGATTGTTGCTTTCTCTCTCACCTCTAAGAGAGAAAAAAAAAAGGTGATTAGCGGCAATAATTTTAGAACAAGTAAATAATAGAGTGTCTGTTTGATCACCTCAAGAGAGAATGTCATCTTACCGTTAGATCTCTAGCTGACGCATTTGAACTGTCATATGTGTTTACGTATGATAGGTTGAATGTAACGCTGATCTGTCGGATGTATTGGCTGAGTTGGAGAAGTCTTTTATGCTTTAATCCACTTTTAACAATATTTGCCACTTTTCAACCAAAACAAAAAACCGATTGGGTCAATTTAATTGTTATTTTCTTCTTTTATTCAAGGAAATCTGTTACTATGCTCATGTACGTATACCAATTAAAATAGTTAAAATGTTGATATAACTAAGAGATCGCCGTCAATAAATATAATGATAAACTAGTTGAAAATTTGAGATGATGTAATTCACCACTTTTTTTGTTGTCTGGTATACCATTTAGAAATTGATAATATAACTCGATATTCTATTACAGATGATGAACTCAATCAATACGAACTAAACTATTTCCTTGCAACACATGAAAATACGACAAACAATTTTTTTTAAAAAACTCTACAATGGATAATTCTATCTGCATTACAAATACCCACAACAGACGGTTCTACGTGCATCATTTTTAAAATAAACAGTTTATGACTTCACGTACACAACACTTGAGATTTCTGATAAATATGCTTCCAATAATCTGCATCAACCCAAATATAGACATATTCATAAAATCTAATCAACATTTAAAAGTTATATATTCGGCTAATATCTTGTATAAATAGAAATTCAGTTATTTTGGTTATTAACGTGTTAGGCAATACACATGCAATGTCTATCAACTCACACTGGAAAAGTAAGGGAGATTAGTCTCCGCAAGAAACTGATGCTATTAGGTGGTATTCACATTCTTCATCGATACAAATTAACGAATCATAAGTGGTATTAACAAAATTATATGTAATCACATAGATTTTCCATGTTATATATATATATATTATAAATTTATTTATTTATATAATTTTCTTGATAAACCAAATAATACAAAGAAAATAAAGCTTGCTCTTAGCTGGATAAATGTTTTGGCAAAGCTTCTAAGAGTTTTGGGACTATCTACCGCAGAATTGATTCTCTAAGATTTTGGGTGATTGTGAAATTTATATTATTTTTCTTTTGTTTCGATATGTTGTCTTTAAAAAAAAACATGTGAATGTATTTGTTTTCTTGTCATAAGAGTTACTAATCGTTTTACAGGCTAAAAACAAAGTGTTATTTTGTGGCAAAAAATAGATCTTGATGAAAATCTAAACCTTATTTGTTTTTACTATGTGTCAAAACTCATAAACCTTCAGTCGCAAAATCTAAATACGAATCCTAACTTTTTAAGTTCTAACCACCAATTTAAACCTCGACAAAGCTCCTAACGTGACCAGTCCATACACCACCGCGGCGCCAAGCGTCATATATCCCGGCTTCCTTATTTTCTCTTTTTGGTTATATGCACGAAAATGCTTGCTCAGAGACTAGTCAAGAAAAGAAATGAGAATTGATGGCATTTCGGTCCAAAAAAAAAATTGCTAATCTAGTGGATATATAAACACTTGGCCACAAGTCCAGAAATCATATCCCTACGTTATATGAACAAATTCATAATTTCCTTAACTTGGCCAGTCATTGTCTCATCTTGTAGTGTAGCATATGTATGGATTAAATATTTATATTTGTTGTCCTCTCACAAATAAATAACTAATAAACCTTCCCATTAGCGTCGTCTCGCAAAGATTAAATATGTATATGTGTATGTGAAATGTATAAACTATAAAGCTTTGTAGAAAGCTAAGAAAATACAAAAGTCGGAGAACCAATTTACATGAAAAAAACAAATAATTAAAAACAAAAAAAAAACAACAACTCAGAAGTGCTTTCTTAACAGAGAAAGCTCTTCAAGAACTTTAAATAAGTTCTGTTGCAGAGGTTCCGACCAAAAGCCAGTTAGTTTCTTATTTTTCTGATCAGAGAGAGAGAGAGAGAAAGGCATGGAAGAAGATTTAAACCAGATTGGTAATAATAGTAATTACAATGGAGAAGGAGACCCAGAGAGCAACACACTGAACCAACCTCTGGTTAAGGCTAATCGAACACTTTCTTCAACCCCACTTGCTTTGGTCGGTGCCAAGGTTTCCCACATCGAGAGCTTGGACTACGAGTATGTCTTCTCCTTCCTCTTCTTTCCATAATTTTGAATTTCAGGGTCTCATTTTGTTTTTTTTTTTTTAATGTTTTGATGAAATATTGACAGAATAAATGAGAACGATCTGTTTAAGCATGATTGGAGAAAAAGATCAAAGACACAAGTGCTTCAATACATATTTCTGAAATGGACACTAGCTTGTCTTGTCGGTCTATTCACTGGTCTAATCGCCACTTTCATCAACTTAGCAGTCGAAAACATTGCTGGTTACAAGCTTCTAGCCGTTGGCCACTTCCTCGCCCAAGAAAGGTAATCAGCCAAAATCGAAAAAAGCTTTTTTTTTTTTGTTTTTGGTTATCCTTATCTTAGTGTATGATGATGAATGATAAAGTCTTGTGAGGAGGGAAACAGATATGTGACAGGTCTGATGATGTTTGCTGGAGCGAATTTGGGGCTTACTTTGGTTGCGTCTGTGCTTTGTGTATGCTTTGCTCCCACGGCGGCTGGGCCTGGCATTCCTGAGATCAAAGCTTATCTTAATGGCGTCGATACTCCCAACATGTTTGGTGCTACCACTATGATCGTTAAGGTTTGTTTCTGAAACTGTAAATTTGAAAACATTAACAGTCTCATTACTGTATGAGTGTGAACTCATGGATTTTGCGGGGTTTGATAGATCATTGGAAGCATAGGAGCGGTTGCAGCAGGACTTGATCTGGGAAAAGAAGGTCCTCTGGTTCACATTGGAAGCTGCATAGCTTCCTTGCTTGGACAAGGAGGGACAGACAATCACCGGATCAAGTGGCGTTGGCTTCGTTACTTCAACAACGATAGAGACCGTAGGGATCTGATCACGTGTGGCTCAGCAGCTGGAGTCTGTGCAGCCTTCAGGTCACCTGTTGGAGGCGTGCTTTTTGCCCTTGAGGAAGTCGCCACTTGGTGGAGAAGCGCCTTACTGTGGCGGACTTTCTTCAGCACAGCGGTTGTCGTGGTGGTTCTTAGGGAGTTCATAGAGATTTGCAACTCAGGGAAGTGTGGCTTGTTTGGAAGAGGAGGTCTTATCATGTTTGATGTGAGTCACGTTACTTATACTTACCGTGTAGCTGATATAATACCCGTCACGTTGATTGGT
This sequence comes from Eutrema salsugineum, assembly GCF_000478725.1. NCBI lineage: Eukaryota > Viridiplantae > Streptophyta > Magnoliopsida > Brassicales > Brassicaceae > Eutrema > Eutrema salsugineum. The sequence goes on along the minus strand of NW_006256547.1, from coordinate 6,153,320 downwards.
GTCATCGGTGGCATTCTTGGGAGCCTCTACAATCACTTTCTGCATAAAGTTCTCAGGCTTTACAATCTCATCAACGAGTGAGTTTTAGCTGCTCAAACATAGTTTTAACACAGATTGTTGGTTAGTCACTTACTTACCTTTTGTTTGGTCATTTTGCAGGAAGGGTAAGATTCATAAGGTGCTTCTGAGTCTTTCAGTATCTCTCTTCACATCGGTTTGTCTCTATGGACTTCCTTTCTTGGCGAAATGCAAGCCTTGTGACCCATCGATACAGGAGAGATGCCCCACAAATGGAAGATCAGGAAACTTCAAACAGTTTCATTGTCCAAAAGGTTACTACAGTGATCTGGCTACTCTGCTTCTCACCACTAACGATGATGCTGTTAGAAACATTTTCTCTTCCAACACTCCCAATGAGTTTAGCATGAGTGCCCTTTCGATATTCTTTGTGCTCTACTGCATATTGGGGCTTTTCACATTTGGTATTGCCACACCTTCCGGTCTCTTCCTCCCGATCATCCTCATGGGTTCTGCATATGGCCGGATGCTTGGCGCTGCTATGGGATCCTACACGAGCATTGACCAAGGGCTTTATGCTGTCCTTGGAGCAGCGTCACTCATGGCTGGTTCGATGAGGATGACTGTGTCACTCTGTGTTATATTCCTTGAACTCACCAACAACCTTCTTTTGCTTCCCATTACAATGATTGTGCTTCTGATTGCTAAAACGGTGGGAGACAGCTTCAACCCGAGTATCTACGATATTATATTGCATCTAAAGGGCTTACCTTTCTTAGATGCAAATCCAGAGCCGTGGATGAGGAACCTCTCCGTTGGTGAGCTTGGTGATGCTAAGCCCCCGGTTGTAACCTTGCAAGGCGTAGAGAAGGTTGCTAAAATAGTTGATGTGCTAAGGAACACAACGCATAATGCGTTCCCTGTTTTAGATGAAGCAGAGGTACCTCAAGGGGGTCTAGCAACTAAGGCTATAGAACTTCACGGGTTGATCCTGAGAGCGCACCTCGTTAAAGTTCTGAAAAAGAGATGGTTCTTGACAGAGAAAAGGAGAACAGAGGAGTGGGAAGTCAGGGAGAAGTTTCCATGGGATGAATTGGCTGAGAGAGAAGACAACTTTGACGACGTGGCCATCACAAGCTCTGAAATGCAAATGTATGTTGATCTTCATCCTCTCACCAACACAACCCCTTACACAGTAATGGAGAACATGTCTGTGGCCAAGGCTTTGGTGCTGTTCCGGCAAGTGGGACTCCGGCATTTGCTTATTGTTCCCAAGATTCAGGCTACTGGAGTGAGTTTTATATGCCTTGAACTCAGTTTTACTTCAATGCTTGCTATAAAGCCTATATATAATGATACTAATTTTCTCGCTGATCAAATCGTTTGCAGATGTCTCCCGTGGTAGGGATCTTAACCAGGCAGGATCTAAGGGCACACAACATTCTACAAGCTTTTCCTCACTTGAAAAAAACCAAAGGTGGGAAAGCACACTGAATAGCTACATACTCTGTTTACCTGTGGTTGTAAAAATGCTTGCATACCTTTTTTTTTGTTTTTTTCTTCTCATTCTTGCAGCCATGTTGTTTCTGTCCAGTTTTGCACTCTTTCTTCATACCCAACAGAAGATGTTATGATAAATATATTGCACAGATTCTCTTCCTTTTTTACTTGTAAAATCACAGTAAGAGAGGAACCATATCTCCTTATCAAAAGGAACAGAGCAAAATTGTTTTCTCATCCATTAGATGGTCTCCTGGACTAATGAAGTTCAACTGTTATAGACATTATCTAATAAGGTCCTTATGGCTCTACTTAGCACGCACTTTCTTTATTCCCACTTTATTTATCCCCGATTTCTTCTTTTTCTTCATCACAACCCTTCTCTTAAACACGGCCAAAACTTCGATGCTGAAAACACCAATTGTAAAATAAGCATGCATGATACTTATTTATAAAACATAAGTAAATTTTCTTCTTTTTTGGTATGAACTGATAGATACCTGTCAGTTCCGGGAAAGAAGTTGAAGCCATGGGCTTTTTCCAGTTCCCACGCTTTGCTAGATAATAACGACTTGCAGTCCTAAGTAAGCAATTGTTTAGAAGTTAGAAAAAACTAGAGGCAGTATTTATTGGCCGTTAAGTATAGAAGTGATATCAGTGTTTGCCTCTAATACCTCCTTAAAGCTTTCCCAACCACAGCTAATATAAATGAGTTTTTGCGGTAGAGTATTATTCGCCTCAGGGGTCAGCTTGTTGCCAGCTTGAACTGAAAGTTCCCTTGCTCTTAAAATCCACGGCCTCTTCTCCTCTTTTGCGTTCGAGTTTGAACTGAAACAAGAGAAAAGAGTTACAGACCGATAAAGATCTACCTTCTGATTTCTGATGGTAGGAAATCAATATGATTGCCTTTGGAAACAAATTCAAAACTTTAAATTGAACAACCTCTGTGATGAAGACCTCATTCTTTTCTCAATAGAGGGGACAATCTCCAGAATCTGACGGAGAGAAGCATCCAGACCTCTCCTAGGAGGATCTACGACAACTACATCTGACCCTATAATCCACGAAAGTGGGTTCTGTAGAATTTAGAATAAAAAGATGAAACACATCATTAGATTGTTTACAGAAAATTCTAGCAATTGTTTTTTTTTTTTTTCCCGCTAAAAGCAAAGATTACTCACAACTGAAGCATCTGCATGGTGCCAAGTGATGCTGCAATTCACAGAGTTCGGCAACCTCTGGACTGTTTTCTCAAAAGACAGCCTCGCTTCTTTGTTTACCTCAATGCATTTGACAGAACTGTTAAAAAAAGTCGGGGTCAATCTTTTCATCAAATATGAACATATACACAGTCTTATTAGATGAAGAACAGATGTGAACACTCTCTGTTCTTGCCTGCATTTCTTCGATGTAGCTAACGATAATCCAATCACTCCGGCTCCTGCATATAGATCAGCAACAGATGATCCACCAGGAACATATTTATGCAGCTTCCAAAGCAAGCTGTCAAAAGCCTGACACAAGCATTGAATATATTATGAAATTCAGTTCAAACAAGAAGAGATCAAATGTGGTGCTAATCTACTGGCGGCTCATAAAGCTTAACTTAATTTTTGCATGCTCACCCGTGTATTTGCTTGGCCAAAACTGGAAGGATCCAAGGATATGTCAATTCCTCCAACGTGTTCCCAGAAATCTCTCTCCCCTAAAAGATGCCTCCATCTGTTTCCAAAGATTATCTAAGACAGACGGAATAATTAAGTCTGAAGTTAAGCAACCAAACAAAAAAAGAAAGAAAGACTTTCAGGCAGAAATTCTTTAAGTTCACAACATGTCTATAGGTCAACACTGATATTCCCCGAAGTTTTGGCCTAAGCATAAGAAAATTTTGTTCTTTACTCACATTGTTGGCTGATGTCTGGAAGTTAGCCCAGACGGAATGGATTAAGTGAAACTTGCTATTGGGTCCACCCTTTCTCCAGAGGTACTGTAAATGAGAATCATGTAAGTGATACTTGCAGAACAAATAAGTAAAACAAGAGAAAGGAATCACGACTCCCGGGAAAAAACTCACGCTGGACAATGCTTGCAGCTTATCTGCGTTATGAGATTTCTCATTTCTCGAGTTCCAAACCAAGGACACCTGCACTTTTCCTGAAACCAATACTTACAAATTGAAAATCTTATTGCAGCATATCACTGTTCAACGAAACTAAAACAAATAGAAAAACTTTCCCACCATTTCTGTATCTCTCTGGGGCACGAAGTGATGTACTGTGCGTCGTAACAGCCATCTATAGAAAAACCTCATCACCACACTGCGCAGGATTTGATTTGCACAATAGTCGTATATACTCAAAATGTCAATCCATTATTAACTAATCACCTGAACATATCGTAGGTCCCCAGTGCCCTGATCCTCATCAAATGGCACAACATCGAACACCTTAATACCTTAAAAGTGCAGCAAAGCCCATCAAATGACAAATACACTCAAAATCTCCATCTCTAAATCACAGAACAACTAAGAAATACTACCTTCTCTCAGTAACTCGATGGCAGCATTAATATTAGGATGATGAGCTGCAAAATTGAAACCATCATGAAAAACCAACATCGAAAAGTAATGAAATAATTTCAATGGCAATCAAATACCTTTACATTCAGGAATATCCACAACGGTGTGAGTTCCCTCTTGGTACAATCCGATCAATGCATTATCGGAGGAGCCACGAACGGCCAATTTTGCTCGGCACCTCCATCCCCACTGCCACACAAGAAGCACCAGATCCCAAAAACTTATCACCAGAAACAAAAACCTCATTACGGTGAAAAAAACAGAAATATGAAGACGAAGATGTGAAAATCACCAGTCTACAACTATCGAAGGTGAAATCTTCGACGCCGTAACGCTTGAAGAAGCCTGAAGCTTCGTCTACGATAGCCGGACGATGAAGATTGAGCTCATGCGTACAACCTGAGCACCTGAAAAAAACACCAGAGAGAGAGAGGAAATCGAACCAATTATGCAAAGTAAGAGATGAAGAAAGAGTCATCGGCGAGAGGAGCGTACGATTGGAAATGAGGGCACTGGAGGGCGCAAGCTAGCGAGTCAGAGGAGCTTGACGGGAGAGGAAGAGAAACGACGGTGGTCGAGGCAGGAGGTGACACGCGGCAGGTTATGATTGGATAACGAGCGCCGAAAGAGAAAAGGCTCGACGAATGCATCGCTGCTTCACTATCGCCGGGAATGGATAAAGTTAAAAAAAAATCTATCTCTGCCCGGTTCGTATCAAACCAAATTAATGAGACCCGACCCGACCCGATCCAATCTTTAACCCGATTAAAAATCCGACCCAGATGATTACACTCACTCATTCTCTCTGCTTTTTCCGACGCATAGAGTCTCACCGGCTCAAGAACAACGATGAATCACTCTCTTCCCTTTCTCTTCTTCTTCTACCTCGTTCTCTTTCTTACCCAAGATTTCCCCGCGCTTTCTCGCCGTTTCTCGCCGTCGCAGCACAACTTAACGCTCTACGGAGACGCCTTCTTTCGCGACCACACCATCTCCCTCACTCAGCAACAGCCCTGTTTTCCATCCGTCTCACCGTCGCCGCCAAATTGCTCCTCTTCCGGCATCGGACGTGCCCTCTACGTTTACCCAATCAAGTTTGTAGAACGTTCCACCAACACTACCGCTTCTTTCTCCTGCCGCTTCTCCTTCTCCATCATCGCTTCCCCTTCTTGCCCCTTTGGTGATGGCTTCGCCTTCTTGATCACCTCTAATGCCGATTCCTTCGCCTTCTCCAACGGCTTCTTGGGTCTGCCCGACCCGAAACTAGACCCGCACGGTTCCTTCATCGCCGTCGAGTTCGATACTGGTTTCGATCCGGGTCACGGCGATATCAACGATAACCACGTCGGAATCGATGTCAATTCCATCTTCTCCGTCGCTTCCGTCGACGCGATTTCCAAAGGGGTTGATCTTAAAAGCGGGAGAGAGATGATGGCGTGGATTGAGTACAGTGACGCTCTTAAACTCATCAGGGTCTGGGTTGGGTATTCACGAGTTAAGCCAAAGAGCCCTGTTTTATCCGCACAGATTGATCTCACCGGAAAAGTCAAGGAGTACATGCACGTCGGCTTCTCTGCTTCGAATTCAGCTGGTTCAGCTCTGCATATCGTCGAGCGGTGGAAATTTAGAACCTTTAGCTCTCACCCTGACCCGATTCAAGAAGATGATGATGATTGGTTGGTCTGCTTTGAAAAACCCAGGAAAATATACCATAAAGGTTTCGATGTTAGGGTTTCAGTTGTTGGATTAAGGATCCCATTTTGGACTCTCCTCCCTGGTTTGGCTGCAATTGCTGTTCTCACTGCTTTTATTGCCTTCTCATTGATTCGTGGCAAGAAAAGGATTGGTGAAGGAGGAGATACGAATTCGGGGCTGAACAGGATCCCGGGAAGATTATCCTTGGCTGAGATAAAAACTGCGACTTCAGGATTCAACGAGAACACAATCGTGGGTCAAGGAGCTTCAGCAACTGTATACAGAGGCTGCATTCCTACCATTGGATCCGTGGCTGTAAAAAGATTTGATCGAGCTCACTGGCCAGAGTGCAACCGAAACCCTTTCACCACAGAGTTCACAACAATGACGGGTTACTTACGGCACAAGAATCTAGTTCAGTTCCAGGGCTGGTGTAGCGAAGGAACAGAGACAGCTCTAGTGTTTGAGTACTTACCCAACGGGAGTTTGAGTGAGTTCCTCCACAAGAAACCTTCATCGGATTCGTCAGAAGAATTCTTAGTCCTCTCTTGGAAACAGCGGGTAAACATCATTCTAGGCGTTGCCTCTGCGCTTACTTATCTACACGAAGAATGCGAGAGACAGATCATTCACCGTGATGTCAAGACCTGTAACATAATGCTTGATGCAGAGTTCAACGCCAAGTTAGGTGATTTCGGGTTAGCTGAGGTTTATGAGCATAGTGCGAAGTTAGCCGGACGCGACGCTACTCTCCCAGCAGGTACCATGGGTTACTTGGCGCCTGAATACGTTTACACAGGTGTACCTACCGAGAAAACCGACGTGTACAGCTTCGGTGTGGTGGTTCTTGAGGTGTGTACGGGGCGTAGACCGGTTGGAGATGACGGGATTGTGCTTGTAGACCTGATGTGGAGTCTCTGGGAGAAAGGGAAGGTCCTGGATGGTGCTGATGTTATGCTGAAGGAAGAGTTCGATGCAGAGGAAATGGAGAGAGTGTTGATGGTTGGGATGGTATGTTCGCATCCTGATTGCGAGAAGCGGCCGAGGGTGAAGGAGGCTGTGAGGATTATACGTGGGGAAGCGCCGTTGCCAGTTCTTCCGGCGAGGAGGCCTTTGCTGAGGATACGGTCGGCTACTGAGGCGGAGGAGATGATTGCCGATAGTTTGAGTGGGGAGGATGTTCCGTGGATGACGCCTAAATCATACTTTTAGCTATTTGACTTTTTGGGCTCGATTTGGAAATATTGACTTCCTTTTTTGGTTACAATTGTAAATAAACATTCATAATAATTTCCATATATTACCATTTTTTTCCAAATAGTGCTCAATCGGAGTAATGGGGTCTGTTGATCGAAATCAAACTATGTACAAAACCAAGAAACTCCAAATGACTTTGGTTTACCAACTTTCAAGTAAGCAAGAAGCTTTACGAAAGGGAAAAAAAAAAAAGCAAACAATGATTCCCTTCCCGTGGTTCATGTTTTGATAACATGGTCGCAACTTTATGCCCACACACACAAAGACACAACAACCATTACGCCGGATTTATAAATAGAAGCACTGTTGTCTTGATTAGTAAATAGTTTACTCGTCAGTACCAAAGTAGCGATCACCAAATTCACCCAAGCCTGGTATAACCCGAAACTCTTCGTTCAGACACTGATCTATTTCTGATGTCACAATCTTCAACAGTGGAAACCGTTTGCAGACGCAATGGATTCCTTCTGGAGCCTGCAGAATGCAGAATCGATTGTCAGTTTGTGACTGCCTGACTGGGAGATATAGAGAGAGAGAGAGAGAGAGAGAGAGAGAGAGAGAGAGAGAGAGAACAAGTTTTGTGAAGAAGTATCTTTTCGTTGATCGAACACTCACAGAGATAAGATTGAGGAATATAATGTGGGATTCAGGAACTCCTTTCTGTATGAGTAGTTCTATCGCCTGACTTGCAGAGTTACCTTCAAGAAATCCAAAGGAATGTTAAGAGAATACACACTTCAAAACATGAGAAGAAAAATAATAACTGAAATTACCTGTGCCTAAAACGGGATCTAGAAGCAGGACATGGCGCTCGGAAATATCACTTGGAAGCTTCTCATATATGAGCTGATCCATATGCAAGGAGAAACGTTTTTAGTTTCTGAGTATTTTCAAATAAGACTTGGCAAACTGTTACCGGAGTTTGAAGGGAAAAAAAGGAAACACAAACAAACCTGCATTCCATTGTCGCCATCACGATGAATGAGAATCTTCCCTATTTTTATCCCTTTACAACAAGCGCGTAATGCGTTTTCCATGCTTTCACCACTAATAAAGCGTAAAAAACAGAAAATTTTAGGCAAGAGAATAGAATAGAAAAGCCACTCACTTAACACATGATGAGAAAACAAACAATGAATGCTTCTAATGTTACACGCCTTTCTTGTATCCCATATTTTAAAAGTGTAAACAAATTAGAAAACTAAACAGCTCCAGTCTCCATCTATCAACAACTTCAAAAACATGTAATACCTTTCAACGCTCACCTTCGAATGATTGAGACACCACAAAGTTTCTTGCAGAAATCAACGCCGCTATACACAGATCCTGTTTTGCAAAAAAATTAGAAATTATAATGGTGGGTATGCAATCGCGCAGTGATTTCCACAAGACACAAACAATCTTTCTAAATCCATGCAAAAGAGATGAAAATGGATCCCAAGAACTAGTTCTTCCAGAGTATCGGACACCATGGCTATCTTATATATAAAAAAAAATAGTATAGTTACAGGTCAAGCCATTCTTCTCTTATACCTGTTGGAGTAACCACTTGTTTCTCAGTGAATGGCAAATGGCCAAGACCATGCTCCACAACCTGAAATAAAGCCATCAACAATTGAAATACAAGTCTTGAAAAGATGAGACTTTGAAAGACTAGCACGAATTAAAAGAGTACCAGACGAATGAGGCGATCTGAGTAAAACACAAAGTCATGTTTTGATATGTCCTTCTCTCGAATAAGTGTATGCATGCCTCTTATCTGCAATTATGATTTAAGAATGAGAAAATGGTTTCTATCCTTATCGTCTGAATCAGGCATCAAATATCTGAAAAAGCGCAAAAATTACCTGAAATGTTGATTGGATAACAAAAACATTAGGGTAGATTTTGCAGAGATCATGTTGCCCAAGTTTTGTGTGGATATGTTGCACAATCAAATCAACAGCAACGTGATTGTCACCTCCTCGGGGAATGATCACATCGGCATATTTCTTTGAAGGGAGCACAAAATCATCAAACGCGGGCTTCACAAACTTTGCATACTGCAAATGAACATAACACCCTCAAAACAAGAAAAGTTGAGAAATAAAGGAACCTCAGAAGATAACGCTGTTATATAGAAGAAGAGTTCAAAGAGGGGAATTAAAAAGTCCAGAGTCACTCAAAAAACAGGAACATTGAGTTGTTCAGTAAACCATAAGGTGCAGTAACTTAGATACGTGTACCCGGCTGAAAAATCTTACACCGAAAGACTAACCTGTTCAAGCACAGAATCAACATCTCTACCCCTCTCAACCGTGTCACGCCTGATTCTGCGAGCAAGCCTCACATCAGCATCTGTAACCAATTAATAGCGAGGATGAGAACTTTTAACTTCAATGCAGATTATAAACATTTCAAAAAGATTCAAAGTTGGCCAAAAATATAGCTTCAAAGGCATTCATTCTGTATTCTAAGGTCAACAAGTGATAGAATGGCGAAGGTGAGTTAATCCATCAAGAGGATCATCAGCTACTGAACAGGAAGAGGAAAACTTCCATCACAATATACAGTAGCCACAATATCATTTAGAACTTTCCAGAACAAATGAGGTTAATATATAGGAAAACCAAGAAGAAAAATACTGGAGCTAGTTAAGGTGGTGACCTGTGTCAACGAAGATCTTCATATTCATTACATCCCGAACTCGTGAGTCATGGAATACTAGAATCCCTTCCAAAATTATCACATCACAAGCATTGACCTGAAAACATTCCACATCAACTCAACGCCTAAAACAGACTTAAAGAGATGCAAATATGGGTATCGTGTTGAAACATAAACATTGCAAATGTAAATGTTCCGAAGATCCAGCATGAAGTTAGAAGGTAAAACCATAAACCCGCAACCATCAAAGGCGGTCAAAAAAAATGAAGCGTCTTAAGACAATAGGTACATAAAAAGTCCACCACAGAAGAGTATGCACCTGGCGAAAAGCATCTGATTTACGTTGATGTGTCTTGAAGTCGTAAATTGGAATTTGATAGGGATGGCCACTCTTAAGTGTCTCAATGCAATGCAAAAGCTGCTCAGTGTCAAAGGCATCTAGAAAAAACCAACAAAAAGAACAGACATTGAAAAATCAACCAAAATGGTCTGAACTGAATATCAGTGTGACAAAACAAAAAAGAACAATCAAAGAGAAATTCCATGGAGGAACCAGTAAGAAAATCTACCAGGATGATCGAAATTGTATTCTTGCACATGGTCCAGTTCTTCAGATGTCAGACCACGGTAAAAAGAATCCTAATCAACAAAACAGCATCAGAGTAACGCAAATGAGGGGAATCTCAGCCAAAACAGTACATCATATTTCCACGCTCCCGAGTGATTTATGCTAACTGAGGAAATAGATGGCTTCAGAATCTAACCTGGTTAACTAGAACAATGCGATGATCATGAAGTTGCTGGATGATCATGTCACATACCGTGGTCTTACCAGAAGCGGTACCACCAGTAACTCCTACAGAATTCAAATGAAAACAAAATTAAGCAGCAGAAACCGATATCGATCCAGATATCTCTAATTTTGTTCAAGTTCATCAAAGGAAAACAAGATTCATCCCTAGAAACTGATATCGATCCAGATGTATCTAATCTGAGTCAAATAGGAAGCAGAAATGCTACTGGAAATTTTATACAGCTAAAACCCTAAAATAAAACCACTAAAATGCAATAAATTAGGAGATAATTCTCAATGATCGGAATTTGAAAGAGTTCGACTACTGAATAAGCAAAGGATTAAAGCGCGGGAGCGAAAAATGAGAATCGAAAATCACCGATAACGAAGGGCTGATTAGGCGCGGCGGGATCTTCGATAGCCGAGAAAGATGAAACACCGGAACGGAAGTGAGAAGGAGAAGAGTTTGAAGATTTCGACGGAGAAGAGAGAAGGCCGTCTAGGCGGAGACCGGAGAAGTGAGGCCCCGATGCCTTCTCCATGACATAGTCAATCGACGTAGGGTCTTCCGGCATTGGATTCCCAGCGAACGAACGGAGAGCGAAATTCCGATTTGGTCTCCGGAGAAGAAAACGAGAGTCGACGATTTAGGGGAAAAAAAAACTATTGATCCGTAGTGATCAGTGACGCCAATTCCTCGCGATACGGCAACCCACTTTGTCTTGCTCCCTCCGTCTTTTTTAAATATTTTGGGCGAACGTGTAGGAAAATTACTTAACTTTAAATATTCCTCTATTTTAAAATAGGTTTAACGAAGACTTTCAATCTTTAAAAAAAAAAAAAGAATTAATAACCAATGTTGTATTCAATAAACGAAAAAAATTGTACTTAAAATACTAATGTTGATACATTATCGAAATTATATATGGTCTCGGCAGTACGCGAAATCGTGTACAATTAACACAAAACAAATAAACAAAAAAATTAAGAAGAAAAAAACTAAACAAATTCATAGTGATGACATAAAATTTAAGAGAAATTTAATGGGCATATGAGAAGGCATAATAAGGAATATTCCAAGTGGACCAATCAAGTGGCCAAGAGGTTGAGAAAACAAAAGTATAGAGAAAAAAAAATATATACAGTACTTCCTCTGTTTCACAAAGAATATAATTTTAATAATTTTCTTAATAAATGTGAAAAATGTCAGAATGACACTCTTTGTAGAATGGACGGAGTATAGAATTATGATCAGAAATCCAGTATACGAAATACATAGTGATACAAAATACAACAAATTTAAGCTAAAAAACAAAACAAAATACAACAAATTCGAATTAACAAATCCAAAAATTATTTATTTTTTCCTCTCCAAATATATATATTTCCTCGATGCATTACAAAAGTCTAAATTCTCAGAGGGTCCAAATAAGACCAACAACCAACGATCCAACAGCCAAAATATACCCAATGGAAGCACGTAACCCATGACCTGAACCAGAATCCGAACTGGACCTCGAACCCGAGCTTGAACCCGAACTTGAACCCGGGGAGGAACCGGTGGTGGAGTCAGAAGAGACAACGTTAACTTTGACCTTCATGCCTTGTTCGCAATGCCCTGGGGTCCCACAAGCGAAATAACGAGTACCGGTTTTAGACAGCTTAACGACGTCGTTTCCAGAGCTCAAGGAGTTTACTGGTGTTCCCAGGTCACAACTCTTGTATGCCGTTTCGCTTCCCAGCTCAACAACGCTATGTAGTCCCGAGTACTTGAACACTACACGGACAAAAAAAATATGACGAATTGGTGTTTAAACCGGTCGGTTTAAGAAACAAAATTGCGTTTTATAAAAGAAAACGTTTGCGTACCCAGTTGGTCGCCGACTTTGAAAGATTGATCGGAAGACCAAGAATCAAAGTCAACGGATTGTTCCCAGCCTTGGCTCCCGCCAATCACATGCTGTGCTGCTAACGTTGTTTTAACCGTGATTAAACCGGAGAAAACCAGGATAACTAGAACTGCTTGCATTTTCATTGGTTTATTGGATTGAATCAGGTTTTGAAATACTTAAAGCTTCTGCTAGTTAGTGTGTATATATAGGGCAATGCATGAACATATTGGTTGCTTAAGAGATAAACTTAGGAAGAAAAGAAACAAAACAAGCTTGGAGTTGAATCGAAGTTAAGATCTTTGGTAGTTGTCGAATCTTTAAAATTAGTATTGTGCTTGTTATTTTTATGTGTGTTCAAGTAGAACGTTTGCATCAGAATTGCCGAATAAGTTAAGAAGACAAAAAAAAAGCCTTCACAGGCAAGATTTAAAACCCACTCGGTTTGAAAAAAAAAAGATTTACCATTTGTGGGTTAACCACTTTCACCCAAAGCTTCTACTTCCTCAAATGTTAACCTTTGAACCACTTTTCATATTTGAACCATAAACCGAGCTATGAATTTTGTTTCAATTAGGCTTTTTTTTTATCATATCTTGGTCGTTTAAAACTGCGTTATTGTTTTATAAATCTCATCTCACTTTTTATCTTGGTCGATGAAAAATTAACAAAGCTAGTAAGAACTTAGAACTAGCTTTTCTAATCTAAAATACAACTTTTCTAAGCTAGTTTTATTTGGCTTGTTACTTGTTAGAGAAAAATTCTTTCTTCTGACTAATTCTTTTATCATAGTTTTTTCTTTGTTCTTGATGTTTCCATCACACAACTGATTGTAAGATTCACCAGTAATGAAACATTGTAAAATTCTTGAAACTTCATAAGCCAAAACAAAGATCCAAAAGGCATAGATTCCATCAACACACCAGAACATCTCATTTTTTTTTTTTACATCATCTCTTCAACTATCGGATTCGTTTTCTTCTCATCACAACCAAGTGAAATACCTGTAAAATTCACCAGAGCTTTTTTACTCTGAGATCTCATTCTCATTCTTTCATGTACAATAGATTATTCTCTACATCTCATTTCACTGCAACAACCGCAGTTTCAGAGCTCATCTTCTTCCTCCTCTCCATGAAACTTCCACCACATGAAGAGAAACCAGGAAGGCAACGATGATGCTGCCAATTAGACTTCTTCTTCTCTTCCTTCACACTAGAGTCTTCAATGGTGGCGTTGTTGAATTCGCCTGAGTTTGCACCTGAGAGATAAGGAGAGCTTAGAGCTGATGAGCTTCCAGAGCTTTCCTCTCGTTCTTCTCTTATACTGTCTCTGAAAAGCTCACCAAGCTTCTTCCTCCTCGGTTGTGGCGCTGGAGAAGAAGAGCCTCGAGGAGGCTTCTTCTCTTGGAATATAAGGTTGTGGATACGAGGAGTCCTATCTGAGAAGCTGCTCTTAGGAGTGTTTCCACGCGATGGAGTGAAATCTGAGTATAAAAATAGAAACAATCAAGATTTTGAAACTTGACTAGCACAGAAACCAATAAGCTATGTGACTAGCACAGAAACTATGTCAATAATCCAACAAGAAACGAAGAAGGATCCAAGATCTTACCGCCATTTACGCTGTGGAAATCATCGTCAGAGTCGGATTGTAGCCATTGCTGCGAATCGAAAAAGGTTTCATCTTTACTTCCTGTGGAACAAATTAAAGGATATACATTTCAAAACTTTAGAACAAGAATGTAAGTGTATGATTCATACTTGTATTTTTCAAACCTTTTGATTCAATCACCATCATAAGATAGAATAGACAAAAAGAAACGAGAATTACTATAAGTCTCTACCCCTTAAAAACAGAGGAGATGGAATCTGAGAAAATCACAAAGCAATGCCTAAAAGAGATTAATTTGAAATTTAAAACATGGAATCTACTTGAATTCTCTGAAGTTCCCGGGTAAAAATTTCGATTTTTTTTTCAAAAGCCATTCAAAGTAAAGCGTGAAAAACAATGTAACCCCAGATCAAGAAGAGAGAAGAGTAGTAACATATACTTTTACACAGCTTTTCAGATTTGGGTCACAGTTTAAAGTAGACAACTTTTGTAATCACAATTCACCAAATTAGCTCTTTGTCCCTCTCTATATCTCCTTTTAAACCACTTTTTCCTGTTGTGAGAAAAATCTCTGTTATCACGGGAAAGTCTTTGATTTAAGCAATAAAATCCCCAAAAATCTATCAATGGGAAAAATCAATTAAGAGATATGATCTTATCAGATAAGAAAGAACACCTAAAAGTCTCTCTCTCTCTCTATGTTGAGATGAAGAAAAATCATATCGATGTTTAGAAAAGGATTATTTTAGAAATATATGAATTAATGGAAGAATAATTTCAGATACTTATTTCCCGATCACCGAACCACCACATGCCAGTATTCATATAACAAAACAAAAAAACAGCAAGTATGTTGAACTTTTGTGTAATAAGAGAGTGTGTAAACTTAGATCGGACAATAACTAATTTAAACATCAGAAAAAGACCAATCATCTGAAAAGGTGAAAGTGAAACACAGATAAAACCATATCAGTAATTAATTCAAAAAGAGAGTTTTTTTGGAATCAATACCGAAGCTTTTCTTAGAAGAAGAAAACGACCATCGAGATTTGACAGGAGTAAGATTATTATTCGCCGGAGACGATCTACTCTTTCTTGGCGATTCTGAGAATTGAATTGAATGAAAAAAATTTATAATCAGTTGTTAAGCAAAAGTATTATTATATTTATGATATCTGAGAAACCCCACATCCCCTGTCAGATTCAATATCATCATGAACTAATCATTCTCGATAGTTTTTTTTAAAAAAAATTAGAAAATCAATCTGAAGATCAACCCAAGAAAACGATAATCTCTCTCGATTCTAAGAAAATACCGAAGCTTTTCTTGGCAGAAGAAGAGGTTTGCAACAAGTCAGAGATGATCGAAACGCCGTCGTTTTTCTCCGGCTTCACAGTCATCGGAGCTGAGTTATTATCTTTCGTGGGAGATTCTGGTGTAACCATACTGTCTGCTCTAAACGGAGACTTATTAAGCGACGACGAGGACGAACCCATTCACTGGCATCGATATTAAACAAGATAAATAAAAAAAGAGGGAAACTTTTGAGAGAGAAAGAGAGAATGGAGAGAATTTTGATGAACTGTTTATGGTTAATATGGTGGAATATGGAAGAGAGACGGACTATTCTATATTTCTTTCTCTCTGTTTCGTCGGAGAAGGCGAGGTGGGTCCCCCACACGTACACGGTGCCCACTCAGTTTTCGTGTTGAGGGAGAGTAACGATGTCGTTTTGGGAACTCCACGTCTTTTTCGTGTGAATATCATGGTGGGACCCATTGGTGACTTTTTTTGGAATAACGTGGCGCTATTTATGTAAAATCCCCTGATTAGTGATTACGTATTGAAATTAGAAGGCATTCCAAAAATATAATTTCATGATTTTACCAACTGGCCTGATTTGGTAGGTTAATGAGATAATTAAAAGATGGGTCTAACTAATTTTATTCCAATTGTAATCCTAACCCTCAGAAAAACTCTCAGCTAAGTGATGAAAGTGCAATTTGGATAACTACAGATACGAATCTTGATGTGAAAAAAATCTTTAGCAATAGGATTTAGAATAGGATGCTTTTGATGGATAACTCCGAATTTGACAATACATGGACTGATTGATACATACGCCAATTTTTGTTTCGTTTTGTCGACTGTCACGTTAATCAAACACGTAATTATAGAGTTTTTTATATTGATAATGCATCTATGATGCTTATGATTCCAATAATATTTGTCATCAGATTTCTCTTTCTGTGACCACAACAAATGGAGTGACAATGAGTAAATACAAAAGACGCATTATATGAATAATGATTTTATTTAGGAGTGGGTCATCTTTATGGATTTCTCAACTTTTATACATACACCCACTAAACATCAATTTTTACAAGGTTCGTGTTAAATGTTTGTGACAATTAAGTTTGTACTTATTGGGAAAATATCTCAAGAAAAATAGGCCATCGAAGTGTTGCACCTTTATTATTATCTTCTACGATCACTGTGGCAAGCTGTTAGCAGATATATATTTTTTATCGTTGAGGCATAAAACCAACCTGCAAATATAAGTAAAGATATAATGGGTTCGGAAACTAGTTTTTTTAAAAAAAAAGATAAAGAAACAATAGTTTTAGAAAAGAAATCAAAAACTATTTTAACAAAAAAGAAATCAAAATTTAACAATATCTAACAAATGGAATCTTTAGAGAATAAATGATGGCATGAGCAATGTGTTTTTCGGTTCAAGAGTCAAGACAATGCACAAGGATCCAAGAACGAATTCAAACAAAATGAAAACAGAGAAACAGTAAAAGTGGAAGTTGTGTCATGTGTGATGTGTGATGCCCACTTCTAATGGTTCACAATGTTAGCGGTATCTAATTTTGTTTGGTGAAACCAAGTTCTAATTCTGCATACTATTTTTTTCTTTGGATTTGGCAACCAATCGGAGTTGCCTTTTAACCAAGTGTGGAATTGTCGAAATGAAATGAACTCGATTTTCAAAATTGAAACAATTTAGATTCTTGGTTTTTTCAAAATTCTATATCCGAATAAATGATAAATAAACATAGAGATGCCATGGTAGGTAAAAACATGCGGACTAGAACTATACGGAATTGGTTAAGTGTATATAATTTGGTAATTAACCGTAAATTGACATGCAAACCTACTATCAGAAAGGCACATTCTGAAAAATGATTTTTGTTTTTGAATTTTTTCAAAGCCGGCCTGCTAGTTGCTAAAACTTAGAATTAGTTTACCTAACCACAATATTTACTTTGAGATATTGATAGAAACCAAAATAAAACAACTAAAACTGAAGAAACTTTGACATGGTTCATGGTGGTTATTATTTCAGCTACCTAATCATAGAGAAAGATTAAACCAATAGAACATGTCGTTCTCCTGGACCGACCACGATAACGATTTCAAGTCTCTATCTTATTTTTTGTCCTATTTCTTAAATAGTTACATCAGAGCATGAACTTGCGGATGATTTACACGCAGACAAAAATGAACAAAATGATCTCACAAAATTTGATATATTATTTGATTAGTCCTCCTTTCAATTCGCACGCAAACATAGAAAACAGTCCGCCTTTTTGTGAGATGTTGCCATTGGATCGACTGTTATACTTAGATACTAGTAATATTAATGGTGTTTTTGAAAACTGGTACTTAGATGAAATTTCTCGTTTCGGTCAGTTATTGGTTTGAATATGATGTCCCTCGACCGCCTCCATGTGTAAGAACGACAGTTAGACGTTTTTTTGGATTATGTTTTTCTTTGACATACTTCGTCATTTGTTCTCAAATTTGTCTTTTATCTCGAGAAGAATAAAAAAAAAACTACAAAACATCAAAAAAAATTCAGCTTAGTTCTCCACATTTCTGCAATAACTTTCCCGGGCTGTGGATTGTCCGGTCCTCTATCGCGTTGCCCTGACGTAAAGTACAAATAGCCATTCCAGAATCCGGCCATCGCCGTTTTGACGCGGTACGGTAACCGTCCGATCACAGACCACGTCTGAGAATATTTTATACATATGAGTTTAAAGAAAACGCTGTAAGAGAAGGAAAACACACAGGAAAAAAATATATGAAGAGAAGCATAATACTTACCAAAGTGTCTAACTGAAACCTGAAAATCTCTCCAACAAGAACAAGCCTTTTGGTCACTGGATGCCAATCCGTGGTTCCACCGACGATAACGATCGAGTTATTAACTATGACCCACGCGGATTCAATGTGGGAATTGTTCTTTGGCATCGGTGGCAACATTTTCCACTTCATCTCCTCGTCTAGCATGTAGACCTCTCCGTTGAAGATCTGACCAAAACATTAGGAATTACAAGAGCATTCAGCTTTACTGGTGTGGAGAAACTGTATATTGGTATGGTTCATCTGCTCAACCCTAGGAATTGAAAAGGAGGGCGAACCTCGCGTCTACGTGAGCATTTGAAGATTGTTGAGTTAGGTTTGGCCATGAAGTCACCTTCTTGACCGCCGATCACAAGCAGCTTGTCGTTAGCAACTACACAAGCCCTATTTATACACAGTTTAAACAGAGATGTCAGCAACCAGGGCCAGGGGACTCAAAACAAAAGGTGAAACAAGCAGTGACTTAAGACAAAATATAAAACCTGTGAGGTCCACCTCGAGGGATTGGAACCTCTTTTCTCCATTCGTCGAGAGCCTTTCCGTCTTTCACAGCTATGCTCCAATGGTCATTGGCAACTGCGTTGCGATTCTCTTTGCTTCCTCCCATCACATGAAGCCTCCCTCTCCATATCTGTGTCGCAGGTGCATACCTTAATCCAACAAAATGAGCTCGATCATTGTACTTGCTTATATGGTAACACAAGACTAATTGATCTAAAGCTACCAAAGAGTTTTTCATAGGCTCGGTATTGTCATCTGCAGAATATGGAGGAATCAGTGCATGGTTCTTCAAGATAAAATCTTTTTGTAGAATGCCTGCTAAGTTTTTTGCTTCCTAACGAAGCCTTCCACAACTCTATTCCGAAGTTTCTCTACTCAATCTCCGCAATTCTGAAGGTTTATCAACCGGAGCCATAACTATCGAGGTAAATGTCAAGCGCAAATAAAGACCTTACCTTGGAGCTGGTAGCGAAGGAAACTCGAGCCACTTCTTTGTGGTTGAGTCTAAGACAAAAGAACGAGAAGTGGGTCCCCTGCATTGAGGACCATACTGTCCTGAAACCACATACACATATCGTCCATCCGTCACAATCCCCAGGTGCGAGTTCGCCATCTCTTTAGGTGTGTCGAATCTGTCACACCATTTATTGTCTGTGAAATTGAACACATCTACATGAGAATGAACCTGAAGAAAGCCAATGGCAGAAGCAAATATGATTAATATGGACACACATTTTCCATGTTTTTGTTTTGAATTGAGTATATACTAAGACTATACGAGTTCTTACGTAGTCGAGACTGCCGTAGCCGGAGAAAACGTACAAAAGGTTTTTGATTTGTACGGAGTATCCATCAAGTCGGGGAACTGGAGCTGATGGCATTTGCTCCCATTGTAATTCCGGTGCCGGCAAATCGGCGAATGTTGCCGATAAGGACCGGGTATGATCTTTTGTTTCATTCGATTGTTTGCTTCTCTGCAAGTGTTTGACATCGGTGAAAATCAAAGAGGGAAAGTTCATAGTTTTCTAATAATTAGCACAAACTAAACACCGTCGATTGAAATGTACCTTTTGAACAATCCTGGAATCGATGCTCGGAATTTGAATCTCCGGTTGGTTTCCGGGAACCCAGATCGAAGAAACGCTGGAGAATGAGAATTGAGAAGAAGACAGACAAAGAAAAGCTGCGACGAATCCAATACCAAGAACAGTAGTGAGATACAATACAAGCATCAGTCTCCTAGAAGATTGGTGGTAGTTGTGATGTAGATGATGATGATCAGGTTTATTCGCCATTCGTGTTTATGAAAACACCCGTCAAAGAGACATCTCAGTTCCATTTGAAAGAAATACAGAGAATTTTTCTCACGTCGGTGGAGAATCTGATTACCGGCAAAAGATGTGCGCCGGTGGTTTTCTCGAACGAGGAACTCAACTCCGCTCATTGTTTCCAATTATCTTTTTTCTTTTCTTTTTTCTTCTTCTAATTGGTTCCCTCTGAGCGAACCAGAAGGTTTGTTTGTTTATATGGGCTAAGCCCAAGATATAAGCCCATGAAGGAGAATTGCTTGGACTACATTAGTCACGTGTTGACTCGAGTCATGTCGGCGATACTTTTCACTCTCGAGTAACGACGATATCAGCTCCGGGAAACGGGAGTGTAAAAAGAAAGTCCACTAAACTCAGCTGAAATCTTGGTATGATCTTTCTTCTCTCTAACCTCATCATCGATTTTCCACAGTGACAATCAATCTTAACTTTGTTGTGTTGATAGCAATTTCTCATGCTGATTTTTGGTAGATCTGAATGAGTGAAATCGGAGTAAGCTAGATTTTGCTAAATCGTTCCTTCTTCTTCCATTTCGTTGAATTGGTTGCATGAAATGTTGATTGTTTCAAGATGAATCGTTACATGTCCTGAATCTATAAGTTCTTCGTGCAGATCCAATCACTGAAGCAAGTTCGATGAAGATTCAAGCTAGAGTGAGACTGTAGCTTTATCTTCTTTCTCTCAGCGCTCTCACCGTCAAAGAGCTGCTAAGATGGGATCTGTTTCCCTGAAGATCGGCGATGGAACCGCCAGATTCCGACGATCAACCATTTGCTCCTCCGCCGTCAACCTCCTCATGCTTTTCTCCGTCGTCACCACCAACCTCTTCGCCTTATACGCCTTCTCGTCCCATTCCCAAGCCGACTCGCCACTTCACCATTCCAACAATATCTCACTCGTTTCTCAACATCTATCTCTCATCCTCCGAGAGATCGATTCGTCTCAACGCAAGCTCGCTCAGATGGAGAAACAGATCCTTGGCTACGAATCCATCGATCTCTCCCGACCAAACATTGGCCCTGAGCTCAAACTGTTCCTCCAGCGTCATCAGCTTCCTCTGGGTAAAGATTCGCGTACAGGGATCACTGAAATGGTATCATCCGTTGGTCACTCCTGTGAAAAATCTGCGGATTTGCTCTCTCAGTACATGTCATACAAAGTATTCGATAGATGTCCTGATGATTGGAGCCTTGGCCAAAAGCTGATTCTCCGTGCTTGCGAGCCGTTGCCGAGAAGACGATGCTTGGCGAAAACGGTGCCTAAGCAAGATCTGAAACAGTCTCCTAATTCACTGTGGGGAACTGTTAGTAACAAGAGTGTTAACTGGAGTGGCCTTGGTTGCAAGAGTTTCGATTGCTTGAAAGGTAAGAAACTTAGCCGAGAATGCGTTGGTTGCTTCGATCTGAGTAGCGAGAAAGATAAGTTTGTGAAGGTTAAGGGGAAGAACGATTTCTTGATTGATGATGTGTTGAGTCTAGGAAGTGGGAAAATCCGGATAGGGTTCGATATTAGCGGTGGATCTGGGACTTTTGCAGCTAGAATGGCTGAGAAGAACGTGACTGTGATCACTAACACGTTGAACAATGGTGCTCCATTTAGTGAATTCATAGCTGCGAGAGGGATTTTTCCCTTGTTCTTGAGTTTAGACCATAGATTCCCTTTCCATGACAATGTGTTCGATCTCATCCATGCTTCTAGCGGATTAGATGTTGAAGGTAAACCCGAGAAGCTAGAGTTCTTGATGTTCGATCTTGATCGGGTTTTGAAACCCGGTGGATTGTTCTGGTTGGATAACTTCTATTGTGCTAGCGACGAAAAGAAGAAAGATCTTACTCGTCTGATCGAGAGGTTTGGGTATAAGAAGCTAAAATGGGTTATTGGAGAGAAGAGTGATGCACAAGTGTATCTCTCAGCTGTTCTGCAAAAGCCGGTGAGAGCTTGATCGTAAGGCAAAAGGAAAGATTGTAATGGTAAGAGTGTTACTCTTACAATAGTTACATTGATCATAGGGATATAAATATTGGAGTTCCTTAGGTGATATTTGTTTCAAAGGAGAATAAGCAATGTCGATTATTTATTTACCGGGGGGATTGGAGGAATCATTTGTAAAAGTTTTTCAGTACACTGTTTTGTAATTTTGTCGATTATAATTACTTTTATGCGATCATATCTTTACAAATTATGGTACTAAGCTTTTGTTGGTATGCTGCTAAAACCAAAAGAGGAAGAACACCAAAACAAAGCATGGAAATTGAGTACAAAGATAATTCTTTTTATTGAGACAAACAGGAAAGATAAACCAGACCGGTATGGGAAACAAATCAAAATGTATAATCTCAAAATCATGTTTGATTACGAGGTAGAATATTTTTTCGTTATTATCCTCATAAACACTCTAGTGATAATCCAAGGAAAAAGAAGAAAGATGATGAGTGAGGTCTTTCCACCTTCCGGCGAGAACGGGTCCCATCAAAGATTTTTATGACACATAAAAATGGAGATACGTTATTACCCAGAGAAAGGCTCTTCTCTTTTTTAAGATCCATTGTTGAAAAAACGACTGTGTAGCCACTGCAAAAGCTTACTATGCGGCGCTTTAGTTCACCACGTCGAGAACCAGCTTGCGAGACTTGAGGACCGACCATTTCAGTCGCCTGTAGTATGCTGCTTGGAGCAGAGCGAGAGAGAGTAGGAATATCCATTTGAATCCCATCTGCAAATAGTTAAACCAACATTAATTGCCACGTCAAATGTGAACATACAAGACCTTCTTCCCAGTTTTAGCTGGTTCTTTAAATCCGTCAAGAAGCTGAGTTTAACAACTAGATGTTACTGTCTTAGAAGCAGACCAAGAACTATTAGCGCAGTTCGATCATAAACTAAATCTAGTAACTCGGACAGAAACTGTCAGATTGACCAAAATGCAATATGCACGAGAGAAAAGTGGAAAAAGTAAAACCTACCAATTTCCTCTCTTCCATTTCTGGTTCAGCTGCCCAAGACAAGAATGACACAACATCTTTACCCATCTGCGACGTGATTGACAAAAAGTAAAGTTAATACCATGACAATGAGCAAGGCTGTCCATTAAGCCCAAAGACTCGTGTTTCTACTATTTTAAATGGAGGAAACCTAACCTGTGCCTCTGTGGCAGGGACACCATCTTCATACTCTACAGCTTCGTCATTAAGCATTTTCGGCATAGCAATTGCTCCACCAGGGAAATAAGGATTGTAATGTAATCCCTCTCTTATCTGTATAATTATCAAGGGTTCTTTCACAACCAGCAATATGGAATTGAAGAAGTACAGTGTAAGAAAATGAGATAGACAATACCGAAATGCCAGCAGGAGGATCACGGTAACCCGTCAGAAGAGCAAAGACGTAATTTTGACCGTTGTGACGTGCCTAGCAGGCAGAACATTGAAACCATTAAGATCACTGAACACAAATTTGCTATAGATATTCCGTTTAAGTAAAACAGCAGCAGACCTTAGTGATAAGACTTAGATCAGGAGGATAAGCTCCACCATTAGCAAACCTTGCAGCTGATTCATTGGGATATGGTTGAGGCAACCGGTCACTGAGTTTACCAGGACGAGTGAACATCTCACCCTCATCATTAGGTCCATCAACTACCTCGATTTCAGCTGCCATCGCCTTTGCTTCTTCTTCTGTGTAGGCGACACCCACCAAATCTCGGTATGATATCAGAGACATCGAATGGCAAGATGCACATACTTGCTGATAAACTTGATGCCCACGACGGATCCTGCTCATACAACATCAAACCTTCATAAGCCTTTTAGTTCAACTTTCAGAGTCTAACACTCTAACTATATAGGTTACCAGAAAAACCTTATAGAAGCACTTCAACTTATAGAAGCAGAAAAATCTA
This sequence comes from Eutrema salsugineum, assembly GCF_000478725.1. Taxonomy (NCBI): domain Eukaryota; kingdom Viridiplantae; phylum Streptophyta; class Magnoliopsida; order Brassicales; family Brassicaceae; genus Eutrema; species Eutrema salsugineum. The sequence goes on along the minus strand of NW_006256547.1, from coordinate 6,129,447 downwards.
TGACAAAGAGCACTATGTAAATAAACACTTACGAAGCATGGTCATATGAGCTGAGAATGCCATCATGAGGCCAAGGGTAGTCTGGACACTCCAATCCATGTTCGGCCTCATCAGCAGATGCTACTGTAGAAAAACTCAACAGTCCTGTAACACCAGCACCCAAGAGGGCAAGTGCTCTTACACCAGACGACCCAGCGTCCTCATGAGCTTTCTTCGAAGAAAACCACGATAGGACCGGAGTTGCCTGCAAGATACCACAAAACAAGTACTAAGAAAAAAGTTTGCGGCAAACCTAATCAGTTATGCCGACAAACGATTGCTGCAAATCAGCATTCTTCTTATGTTACAAATTGAAGCAGAAGCTAAACACAAATCAAACAACCCTATCATGGTTTTAAAGAAATAAAAAAAAAAAAAATTACAGGAAGACAAATCTTTGTCTCCTGTCTCAGGTTCCAGAAGATGACAAGATGCACTAAGAATTCAAGAGCTGATTATGTATCTCTAATTATCCAATGCGAATCCCCCAAAACACGAAACCTTACACAGAGGATCTCAAATAACAAAGGATTATCTCTTAAAACAGATCCCAAGCTAAAATCGTACACAAAGAGCGAAGAAATCCCAAACACAAATCAAAATAGAATAACAGAAACGAAAATTAAGACTAAAGGAATCTCACAACTGATTGGGAGTGAAGCTTCCTCCTTAGAATTTGCTGGATAACTCCTCCTCCAACCATTTGATTAACGCTCGTACCAAATCAACTCGCTGAAGAATAAAGAAATTGAATGAAAACAGAGTATTTAGGCAGAAATAATGCGATTGCATAACACATGTACGAATAAAAAAAGCGAACAAGCCCTAGAAATCAGAGTCTACACACAGATCCGACGAAAATATGTTTATATATATATATAAGCTATCAATCAAATGTCAACGAAGAAATCGAGAGATTTGAATAAGAAAAACGCCAACAAAGAAAATCTCACCTGAAAATGAAGCAACGAGAACGGGGACGGAGACGATCGAGGAACGAAGAAGTGAAAGAGAGACGAGAGAAAATGAGAGTTCCACGATGACACAGCGGCTGCTAAACACACGACAGTTTTACGTTTTGGGCCTATGGGCCAACATCAAACTGTCTGAGCCCAATTATTTCAACATTATACAAAACTGAATATGTGAGGATTTATCGAAAAAAATTAGGATTTTGGGTTCATAAATAATATTTTAGGATTGAAAATGAAAGCACGATCAATTAAAACAACTTTTTCCGAAGATGAATTAGGTTCATGTTGATGTTTTTCACAACTCTTTTATAACATGAAGTAGATCTCATGTTCGGTTAGTTCAAAATTCGCTGCAGTAAACGAACTAACACTTCGTGCTAATTCTTACACAAATAAGTTTGTAACCGACTTTTTAAAAATGTTTTGTGGTTCGCATTATGACAAATTTTCTTCGTAGAGTAATATCTTAGTCAAACGGTCTTGAACTAGCTAGTTTAAAAAGGGTATGAACCTTCATTGATCAAAAATGTTAAATTGTATATAGATGAGTGATTTTGGCTATATCAACAGTTTGATGAAAAAAATACACATGTCTATATTTTTTATTTATGAAATACTTCTTAATCTTCGTTTTCGGTTTCCATTTTGATTTGTGTTTGAGATTTCTTCACTCTTTGTGTACGATTTGTGAATTTATATCTAATTTTAGATTTATGATAAAAATATTGCATAGAAGGAATTTTGGCAATTCAAGGTTGTTTATATTACGTGAATTTTATTGAGTAAACAAAGGCCGAAAGACACAGCGGAAATCTTATTATTATTTGAAGTCTACGAGCTAGTTACAACCCCCTAAGAATTAAATATTTGATCTCGATTAGTTTAGTATACTGTATATATGTATAGTATTTCAATTTTGACGTTTTTAATGTTCAAATGATGAATATTTCCATTATTTTTGTTATTTCCCATAGTCTTTCCAACTGTTATGTCTGCAAATATCGTTCTCATTACCAATTCCTATTCGTTTACTCGCATAAGTAGGCATGCATATATAAGTATGAATAATATATTTTCTCAAAAAAAAGTATGATTAATATATACAAAAAGTATATGTGTGTATAAGTTTTAAAATGTGTGATGAGTCATGACATAACAGCTTTTGCAACAGAGAAATGGAAGACACATAATGCAATTTGATTGGTCGGAGATTACGAGGACCAATAAGAGTCCTCAAATAAGGTAAAACAGCATATTTAATTTTAGATAGGACCCACGCATTAAGATAATACAAATCTCATATATGTATATATCTTTAAAAAAAAGAAGAGAATATACCAAAATTATTGGAGGCCTTGGGTAACAACTGACCATATATACCATTAAATATATGATATGAGCCTATCCGTATGCATCTATGTGGGTAAAGATATATATAGAGTAAAACAGATTCACCATTTCACATTGCTTCGATTCAACCAATGGCAACGTGTGTCTCTGCGTTTATAGTGATCTGTCAAAATTAAATACTGTTATATATGTGTTGGACACTTGGATTTGGACCATATATCTTTGCTAAGAAATTTTCAAAAACAAAAGTTAAGCGACCCAAATTTAACTATACTCCTATAGTGATCTAATAGTATACGGGGCCATTGGTTTATAAACTGGATCAAACCGTTATTTTCGTATGACATGCATATACAATGTAAAAATTGCTTGTGTTTCTTGTTTAAATGGGAATCGTTAACATTTAAAAACGTGTTTCTATTCACTTGCATTTTATATTTTTGTTAGTTTAAGCCATAGCAGTTTTATATATGGTACAAACGTAATGTATATGAATGATTAGATGTAGTTATCATTATAAAATAATATAAAAACATTTGTTATCAATGTTTTTAGCTAGATTAAAAGCATACACATAAACGCAAAGTTCTTGCACATGTATGTATATATATGTATATAGGTGTAGTCTTATAGTCATATAGAAAGTTGACGTGTATACATACACGTATGTGTTTGTGTGTGTAGCGTTACTCATCGTACGATATGTCGATATATGTTTTTATTTTTCTGATAAAGAACTTCGATATGTATGATTGATTAACATGATCTTCTCTTACTATAAAAATTAATTATAAATTGCACATAATTTGTATTTGAAGGAAATTTAGCAAGAATTTGTCTGAGACCTAGGACTTGTAGTTGTTCTGAATCGTTATCAGAATATAAATAAATACAAATTTTTTTTATTGTTACTCTTATCTAAAATCCAGAAAGAAAAAAAAAAATACCTAAATTAAAGAAACAAAAGGAGACATAAATATGTCGCGAAAGATGACAGAGGAGATGCACATACAGAAACCAACCAATGATTTTACTGTTATTTACGCTAACCCTAAAGACACGTGGCGAATTACAATTCCTCCTCATTTGTTCCGAATGATAATCTTTTCGGCTCACCGGAGAGAGACACTCAGAACCATAGAGAGAGAAAGAGTGAGAGTGTTTGAGAAGAGAGAGAAAGATAATGGATCAAGATGAGTGGCTGCAGGGAACGCTAAGATACGCCGGTAAAGCGCAAGATAAGGTTTCCGTTGATACTCTCATGCTCCGGTACCGTCCGATCGCTCCAAAACCGACGACTGGTAATCCATGCGCTGCAGGAGATAACAACAACAACAGTATGAGCAAACGAACCAAACGAAAGTACGTTAAGGTTTCCAAGAATAATAAAAGCACGTGTCGAGGAAAGAGCAGATCTGACCTTTCTGATGATCGGGAACAATCTAGAGCCGTGACGCTGCAACTTCTGCCTGAAAAAGCCGATCTTTCCGGCGAATACACGCCGTTAGATCAGGATAGTCTCGATCCGACGGTGAAAACGATAATCGGAGAGAAAACACGAGAAACCAACGCGTGGGGTACGTTTAACGGCGGCGCAACGGTGGAGGTGGAGACGTGGGTCACGGTGGAGTCCGTAACAGGGGTCTGTGACGGTAGTTCGAGTTCCCATGCGGTGGAGTGTACGGACGCTGAGATGGTGGACAATCTAGGCAAGGACACGTGTCCAGCTTTCGTATCGGACGGCTCGAACCGTGTGGTGTGGGTTAACGAGGCTTACCGGAGGAATGTTTCCGGTGAAGATTCGTCGTCGTCGTTGCCGGATGTTGTGGTTTGGTTGGTGGCGGAGGAGTCGACGGTGGCGATGTATTGTAACTACCGAGCTTTCACGTGTAGGGTGAGGATGCAGTACACGTGGCAAGAAACAAAGTATACCAAAACGGTGCCGTGTGATGTGTGGAAAATGGAGTTTGGTGGCTTTGCATGGAGGCTAGATACAACAGCTGCTCTGACTCTCTGGCTTTGATGCTGATTGCTGCCTGAAACAAAAGGGTAAGAACTATAAGTCTATAAGGTGATTTAAGACTGTGACGACTAATCACAAACTTATAATCACTTTAACAACTTTGTTTACGCTTTACTTATAAGATTATATTTAAGATATGGTTGAAAAAAGCAACAGCTGATGATAATGTGGAGAAGTGTGGAAGATGGAAACACTTAAATATATAGAACATGCCGTAATAATGTCAAATATATATATTGGCAAATTAAATAAAAAGTTGCCATTGTATGGTTTCGTACCAATCTTGGCTTCTATTTTTATTTTTGATCTGATCGATAGATTTACTGAGGACATGTATTTAAGATACACCAGTGATTTTAGAGTTACCATAGCTAGATTTTAGTCGAATCTGCTATTAGAATTGCATTTTTATAAAAGATTAAAAGCATATAGTAAATTAATTTGATCGTAAGCTAAAGAATATGTTATAATCTAGTTCTGGTACATATACGAATATAGATTGTTTGAGAGACAAAAACACATGACCTATATGGGGACCCTATGTATATTGAGTATCATACTTGGTATTTAACTACTTCACAAAGCTTTTGCATCCCCCACATTCTACACATACAAAAACACGTTACGTACACTTGTATATATAACTTTATATATATACGTAAGGCTCTATTTCATTTGAGATTTACCGTTTACGTACAACATGCTGTATATATCATGTCCTTTTGTAACGTGCACCTGTCTTCTCGCTATTGGAATACTCATATATATACATTTATCTATTGTCATAACTGTGTATATTATTCACGGCTTTGCTTTCAACCTTTATCTATATATTTTCTGAATGACTTGTAATTATCATGATCACCTTATTGATCAACCTTCTTGCAGCTACTTAATGTGCATTCAATTCATACATCCATCGGTTAAATATATCCATCAAAGGTATATGTATCCACAATTACTGTACCTAGATTCAATTTCTTTTGCTCTAAATTTAAAATCTATAGTTTAAGCTTCATTTACGTGTACTTCGCTATAGTTGATGATTTTCATATTTCATTTTCATATTCCAAATGTGAGAGGTATGATGATTATATGAAAGTGGTCTAATCGCTCAAAAAATATATATCTATATATGCACTGTATACTTCCGAAAAAAGAAAAAAATAGCAAGGGCGCATATGTGCAGATTTACATGTTAAACCTACTTGAACGGTATTGTATAAAGGACTAATGGTTGATTGGTTATAAGCTTGTTCCTGCAAGTGGAGAATCCTCATTGGTTGACAAAAAGGGTGATAACATAAAAAAGAAAAAGCCAAAAGTTCTCATGAGGAGGGAGAATAAATAAAGTTGTAACATTCACACAGAGATCAATCATACACTTGGCAATATATCAGAGAAAGACAGGAACCAATAAGCGTCTCCATATTTCTCCATTCGGTTTCCGACAAAGTTGATGTCATCATTAATTATCTAAGATCCGTTGATTGGTTAGATCGGTCGTTCACGTGTCACAATGAGCTTTAAATCGGGCCGTTAGTTTGTGTCAAGTCTTTTATGCTAGCGTGTATCCAAATGATCCTCAAGAGCCATATAATTTTAGTAAACGATAGAACGAATGAGAGCCTTTCACGTGTATCTTGAAGCCACTCCAATCTTAAATTGCCTCGCCCATTATGTAGTTTTCGCACTAGTTACATATTTTACTGATTTTAACCGGAAACTTTTACATAATATTTGTGATTAACCGAGAGTTTTAGCAACTTCTTTTGGGTATGTTCAAGTTTGTTCAAATTTTGTTTTTATAAAATAAAAAAAAATCAATTTTTAAAAGATGAATTCCTGATGGATTTTTTTTTAAAACACAAGACATAAGTTGGTGTAAATTTTGTCCACAATATAATATTTTCAAAAAGTTGAATTCTATAGTATTATATATTTTTGTTTCACATAAAATGTCATTTTGTCAAATAAAATAATAAATAAAAAACACTTTTTAATAGTCGAAAAATTAAATTTTTTATGCATTACCATAAAATAATTATACATACATAATAATTTAACCAACTTTTTTTTTTTCACTATCCATTTAGTACAATCACATTTGGCCCATCGTATACTAATTTATATAATATTGAGTCGCTAGTTATTTTATATCACCAATCCAAAACAAGATGTTAATATAGAAATATCTATTAGTCAATTGTCTAACTTTTTGCATATATCCAGAAAGTACATATACAGTGGTCTGACTCTTGATTCTTTTGGTAAACAAAGAATTAGAAGCTTATAAGTTATATCCAACCTGCTTAATTAGAAGGTTCCATTAACAGTTTTAACGACTTCGTAGCTAAATTCGTTTGCTCTTCTTGAACTTTCAACTAAACGATACACTTGGATGGGAGGACAAAAATAATTAATCCAAAGTATACACAATCATGTAGGAAAGATAAAACCAAGCTAAAACGAATGATGATAGCATCTCCCGAGAGTAGAGACGAATCAGAGGTGATATCTGACATAATAATATTTTACTTATATAATAAAGTATTGATTGACTAACTTGTCCTACTGTTTGTGTTGTTGAAGTAGGGTTCTATTGGTCGATGTCGGTAGTGGTATAATAGATGGAGACATCTCATTGGTCCAGCACTTCGTTAGGCCAAAAATCTCGACGTTCCCATCACCATAGTTCATAGATACGCTAATCTATAGCATCTATGGATTATGGTCTATGGGGTATAAACACACAATATACATATATTTAATTGTACTGATGTCACTAATCGAACCCATATAGCAAAAACAAAAACTAAAAATCTCCACCTTTACTTCTGAAATCAAATAGCTATATTATATACTAAGTTGGGCTTATTTGTAACAAAAGAAAACAGGCTTAGCCCATCCACTTGCTTTGTTCTTAGTCCAAACGAGTCCATTACTCGCATGTCTTGAATCATAGTAAGAAACTTTTAAGGGAACTTCATTCGCATCTCGTGTGAAATTGTGAATATCTTTGGAGCTAATTCTATTTTCAACTTTGATAGTTTCGGATTTCTCATGTTATCAAATTAAGGCATCTACTAAACTTTATACCAAGAAAAAAACTCTAACGTTCTAAAAGCAAACTCCAAATATAATCTACACATGTGCAATTGTACTTCACAGACAACACAAATCCTCAGAATCTCTTCGAACAACCAAAAACGGCACACAAATCAAAAGAATATCTGAGGAAATGAGACATACATGTCGTTTACTTTATCAACAACAAACTCCACGTCGTTTTTGTTATTCGAAAGATAAACTCCTCTCCGTTTTTCTTTCAGCTAGTGAACTCACCTGTGGCTTCTAGAGAGTAGAGACCAGTCAAATAAACGCTAGTGGTTGTAAAGAGCAAAGTCAACGGTCACTGCCCAAAAACGTCACGAGTCGTGACGCTAATTGTCTACAGTTAAATTACTATTGCCACGTAGGAAACGTAAAGGAAACTCACGTTAAATACTCGTTAACTCCGCGCAGACAAGATCATCGTGACCGTTGGATATGGATCTGGCGGCTTTCTCCTCAATCTATATGGTCCGTCCGATCAAAAATGTTAGAGGCAGGCTTTTGTCGGTGTAGAAGCTTTTAAAGCCTTTGTTTTAAAAATAAAAATAAAAATATTTCTCGCACTAAACATTTTATTGGTTTCTCTCTCTGTTAGTCTCCGACTTCGTTTTGTCTTCAGCTTTCTCACGCGAAAGCTCTGATATCCATTTCAAAGATTTTGCCTTCGATCTGATCACGAGAGATTCAGTGTTTGTTTTGCGTAGTCAATTCCAGATTCCAGAGTTTGTTGCTCAGTCTTCTACTTTGTGGCCCGTGTTTTGTATGGTTCACGGATCTTTGGAGATTCCGAAATTGGGGGCGATTTCTATTCTAGGGTTTCGGTAAATTTTACCGTTTCTGGGATAAATTCTTCCGTTAGATTGATTCATTCCTTTCGAGCTCGCATCTCAGGTTGTCTGATATTTCAAGTTTCGTAGTATCTGATTTGAAGCTCATTTCGTTGGAGGAGGTTGAAATTCGGGTCGCGAAGAGCTGTGCCGATTCAGCTATAGGAGATGCATATGGTAAAAATTTCACCTTTTTTTGGTTGTGGGATTTTCTCCCAATTCGAATGATTGGTTGAATAAAGGGTGTTTCATTTGAATTGGCATCAGGCTAGGGCTCGAATTTTGGACTCCAAAAAAATAGATAAAATGAAACTGGATTGCCAAGTTTTTGTTTTTAATAGAATTGTGAGTATGTTTGTTTTGGACATTCTTATTTCACATAGTTTAGATCTGGCTGTTTGTGTCATAACAAGTTTCTTTCCCCTGTGGAATTTTTGCGAGAATGCTACAAATATTTGATCTTCGTGTCTGTTGGAATGGAAATAGGACCTGTCTCTGTGAGTTTTGATGGGGGAAGTACTAGTTTCTGTTTATTTAAGTGATTGAATAGATATATGTGGTGCAGGTCTATTGCAAATGGTGAATTGTGAATTTTAGAAGCGAGTGAAATTATATTTGTGGAAATTATTGCCAAAAGAATGGTTGAGAGTGCTGCGTTCCCAGGAGGATATTATCCGAATACTTTTGAAGCGCCCGATGAATCAGAGGGCTCTGGAAGCTCCGCGCAGATTGATACCGAGGTTACCGCATCTGAGAATTCAAGCACTCCCGCACGAAAGTGTATTAGGTTGAATTATAATGATGAAGATCCTTATGGTGTCCAGAGACAAGTCATTTCCTTGTATAACATGTCACAGTCTGAGAGGAAGGATTTGATTTATCGTCTCAAACTGGAGCTGGAGCAGACAAAGATTGTTCTTAAGAATGCTGAGTTGCAGAGAATGAACCCAGCTTTTGTGTCGTCTACTAGTGATAGGGTGGGTTTTAGCACTGCTCAGAAACTATCATCTCGACTCAGCAATTTGAAGACGCCATCTGATTTTGCAACGGGGCCAGGAAAGAAAGTTCGGCATCAGACTGGGACTTCTCGTGGATGGAACCGTGGCTCCTCGGGGAAGTTTGAATCTACGAAAGAGTCTATGGCTAGCGCTCCTAACATGACACTGATGAAGCAATGTGACACGCTGCTGAAAAAACTGTGGTCCCATCCGCATGCTTGGGTTTTTCAGGCGCCTGTTGATGTAGTGAAACTAAACATACCTGACTATCTCACTATTATCAAACATCCCATGGACTTAGGGACGGTAAAGAAGAACTTAGCGTCTGGTGTATACTCAAGCCCACATGAGTTTGCTGCCGATGTGAGGCTTACATTTACCAATGCAATGACATATAACCCACCAGGACATGATGTTCACATTATGGGGGATATTCTTAGCAAATTGTTTGAAGCGCGGTGGAAAACGATTGAAAAGAAATTACCAGCGTGTAGCATGCGAACGTTGCCTGCAATTACATTGGAACCCATTGATGAAAGGAAAGCTGCTATTTCTGTCCCTCCGGCAAAGAAGAGGAAGATGGCTTCACCCCTTAGAGAGGGTGTTCTTGAACCCGTGAAGCCACTTATGACAGCAGAGGAGAGGCATAGATTGGGGAGACAACTCGAGTCACTACTGGACGAACTTCCTGCACAGATCATTGACTTTTTGAAGAAACACAGTTCAAATGAAGGAGAAATTGCAGAAGACGAAATCGAGATAGACATTGATGTTCTCAGTGATGAAGTACTGCTCACTCTTCAAAAGCTTCTAGATGAATATATCCAAGATAAAGAAGCGAAGCAGTCGAATGTTGAACCATGCGAAATAGAGGTAATCGTCATCTCATATGCTAGGCTAAATATTCACAGGCAGTTTTACTGAAAAGCAACGTATTTCGTTTGTTGCAGCTTCTTAATGGATCCGGGCCGAGCAGTTCGTCCCTGCAACGAGGTAAAACTCAGATTCTGTTTGCAAATTATATTCTAGATTTATACTGATCAGTTGTCTCTGTGGTCACCAATATTCTTATCTTTGCCTGATTCTATGTCCTTTTCCTAGGAAATGAATTGGCTGATGAGTATGTTGGTGGAAACGAACCTCCTATCGCAGGGAGCTCCAGTGGTTAGTTGCAATCCATATATATCTCTCAGCTCTTTCGTAACATTTTCTAGTTCTAGGTTCTCTATGGATTTCATTATATATCACTGACTCATGTTAATATCAGAACCCTTATAAATTTTGTCCCCTTCTATGTTGATATCATGATATTTCTATCGTTTTTAGCCTTTTTAGTCATATGATTATTTTGGTTAGCCAAGTATCATTCCTGTCTATCAACTTTCATATTTTATTGGATCTCATTGATTCGATGGTGGTTAGGAAGCTCGTCAAAGTTTCATTGGCTGATGCATTAATTATAATCAATGATTGAAACTTTGTCAAATTTGATTCTGGCAATTTCATTGAAGAACAGTAGGATAAAAATCTACAGCTTACTTAGCAAATCTCTGTAGCAGCTGTTGTTTTTTATATTATGTGTTACTGAATAGTGTGTTGCTTTTCAGATTCTGAGTCTGGTAGCTCCGAAGATCAATCCGATGACCCTAAACCCATGATGCAAGAGAATTCTTCCAAGGTATAATCTGTAATGTCAGCTTTTCAAGGCATGTAATACGTTACGAATCTAAACCACGCAGATGATGACTTTCCAGATGCCTGAAACTGCAAATTCTGAGGCGCAGAGAAATGAAGATACGAGACCTGATGATCTTTTTGATGGAAGTCGTGAGTACTTAAAATCTTTTGAATTCATAAGCTTTGAGGGTTTATTGCTCATTTTCTACCCTGATTTGCTCTGTTGGAACAACTATAGTCTGCCACAGTAAATGTAATAGATGTTGGTGATCGATGCAAAATTACTGTCATAGGAATTTTTTTATGGTACATATTTACAGTTTGTACCTCTGGTGTATTTACTACAGAATCTACTGGTGCCCCGGAGCAGATGGATATTTGTGCTCAGCAAAAGCGTAGTTATGATGAATCAGATGGTCAAAATGATGGTGAGATGCAGAGAAAAAAGAGTTTCTCTATTTGAGTCATGAAGTGAGTATCTCACAGTTTATCGACTTCATGCTTCAGGAAATATATTAAAAACTCAGGCTTCATCTGAGAAGCGGTATAGAGCTGCGCTGTTGAAGAACCGATTTGCAGATATCATTCTAAAAGCACGCGAGAAAACACTTCCACAGGTCTATACTTATTCTCAATACGGTCTAAATCTTCATTTGACTTAATTTGTGACTGGGTTACACTTCTGTCCAAACCTCCCTATGAACACTGTTTGGCTTGAATAGTGGCATTGGCTGATTAACCAATAGGCCAGGAAGAATAGAAGTAGCTTTTCGGGTTTTATATTTTGGTAGCAGAATATATGGATCCAGTCTAAACAATCACAGAAAAGCTTGGAGATATAGATTTGGAAATATGATTACTTTTTCTAAACTAATAAAATCAAAGAGCATAGGAACATACCTAGGTACCATTGTTTTTGTTCACACACAATAGCAACGTCCACATTTGCGTTAAGTTGATTCCTGAAATAAACGCGGACATCACCTACTCTACACTATCTTTGAAGCATTCCTTTTGATCATGGGAACTAATACGTTTATATTTCATCTCGCATGAGAGCAGATCAGTAATAAGGGAGATCCAGAAAGGCTGCGTAAGGAAAGAGAAGAACTCGAACTGCAGAAGAAGAAAGGTAGGTTGTTTATATACCAACAACCCAATTTGTTATTATTTTTTTTCCCTGTATCTCCGGATCTTTCTAACAAGAACATGTTTGTAGTTTTTTAACTGAAAACCATTTGTTTTTGCTGCCAGAGAGAGCGCGGCTACAAGCTGAGGCAGAGGCTGCTGAAGATGCTCGTCGTCAGGCTGAAGCAGAGGCTGCTGCAGAAGCTGCTGCTGAGTCTAAGCGGAAAAGAGAACTCGAAAGAGAAGCTGCACGCCAAGCTTTATTGAAGGTAAATAGCAGACACATGACTTGCATTACAGTACCACAGTACCACGAACTCTCAAATCACCTGATAGGGAGAAACATGTGTATAATGGAGAACGTTCTCTGATAAATTTAAATATTCCACCATAGCAACTTATGTGTTGTTATGTTTCTTATCTTTGACTTCCTTGCAGATGGAGAAAACTGTAGAGATCAACGAGAACTCACGGTTCCTCGAGGACCTAGAGATGCTGAGTTCGAGTGCACCTGAGCAATTACCAAGCTCGGCCGATGAAATCAGCCCCGAGAGACCTTTAGACGCACTTGGAAGCTTCAACCTCAGAGGAAGTAACCCTCTGGAGCAACTCGGACTGTACATGAAACAAGACGATGATGAAGAAGAACCTGAGGCTCCTGCTGTTCCAAGCCTAGCCACCGACGTGGAAGAAGGTGAAATCGATTGAAGTAAAGTGTATATAGATAATATGTACATGCATAAAACAATAGCCAGGGCAGGTACACTTAGTGTATGATTATATATTTAAAAAAAAAAAAAAAAGAGTCCAGACCATTGTTTGTGTAAGAATCTATCTTCACATTTGTTCTTGATGAATGGTTCTCTATGCTGAATCTACTACCATAATGATTCTCTATACTGCATTATGACTATCTTGATCCAAATTTTATTTGATTTTAAGGTGATTTCGTCTGTGAATGTTATTCACAAAGTTAGGTCGACCTTAAACACAATCCATCATTGGTGAATTCCCATTTCTCAAAATTGATTTTCTAATCTCCTAAAAAGCTATCCCCAAAAATGATACATAGCCAAAAGTTTTACATATATGTATTAAGTTGGCGGTTAAGACTAGAGAGTTTCTTGTGTTTGAAGAATTCAAGAAAACGGTCTACTGAATTGAATTGGTCGATACTACAGTTCTTTTTTTTAGTTGTTTTATATTCCAACATTTTTTTTGGTCAAAATTAAAAAAGGAAACGTGAATGACACCATTCATGAAGCTTATAGATTGAAAACGCCGTCGCTTTAGGTGTTTCCTCACCAACCCTTAACCTCGTTTCTCTAAACAAATCTCAACCATCTCTATCGTCGTCGTCGTCCTCCTCTCTATGTATGTCTCATCATCCATCTCTCTCTATATATATTGGACATGACTCTTGGCCCTTTCCGTGTATAAGTCAGCGATGGAGGGAATTACGAATTTCAAAGATCTACCATTGTTCTTCTCAATCTTCGTCTTCGTCTATCTTCACGGTTACTTGTTCATTTTCCGGCGATGGACCCCAGAGTCTCGTCCTTTAGCCTCCAGCTGCTTGATTTCCCTCCTTCACGGCGTCTCCGCCGTTTTCCTCGCCACGCGCTCCCTCATCTCCGATCCTAACCGCGGTTTCTCCTCCCGCAACACCCAATCACAAAACGCCGTTCTCGATTTCAGCTCCGCTTATTTCCTCACCGATCTTCTCCACCTCGCCGTTTTCCCCTCTCCCGCCGGCGGAGACGCCCTCTTCGCCGCCCATCACGCCGCCGTGCTCTTCGTTTTCCTCACTTGCCGCTACCTCGTCGCTCACGGCGCCTGCGCGCTCCTCGCGCTCCTCATCGTCGCCGAGGCAACCAGCGCGTGTCAGAACACGTGGACGCTCGCGGAAGCGCGTGGCCGAGACGCTCCTTTTGCGGTGAGCCTGCACCGTTTCGTGACGCTGCCGTTTTACGCGTCCTACAGCGTTTGCAGGTGCGTTCTCGCGCCGCTGCTTATCGTTAAGATGACGTGGTTTTACGTCACTGGAGGCGCTGATGACGTCATACCCAGATGGGTTTGGGTGTCGTGGACCGTCGTTATTGTCGTTGCCGTTACCGTCAGTATTCTTTGGATATGGAATCTATGGGTTCTGTTTTTTGAGGAAAGATATGCCAAAATTGCAAAAAAAAAGATTAAATAAAAAAATATTAGTTTGATTTTTCCATATCTCAGATTTGCTACCTAATTTTAGCGTAAAGTAATCTCCGAATCAAAGCATATCCATGGATTTGGAGCTACGTCCATATGATCAGCACTAATACACTATCTATCATTGGGTTTAAGCATAATTGGTTTTTGGCATCTTGTAAAATGTACACTTTAAAAGAATTGGAGACGAATTTACGAAAACAAATTATATAAGTTAAAAAAAAAATTGATCCCGTCACTGAAATTCATATTTCAAATATTGGATAAGGTTTATAATATTTTTTAGGATTATGGAGCTGGTGAAAGGTATTTAAGGTTGACCCGTTTAAATGCAGCGGTTGCAGTTGCGAACGCAAGAGTTTACGAAAGCGAGCGATGTGGTTTTGAGCGTTATTAAGTGGTTTGCACGATTGGTAAATTTTTTAAAACATATTTATTTGCGTGACATTTTTGACTGGCGAACCAACAGATGTTTTAACGGCTAAATATAAAATTATCAAAATAAACATCATATATTAAAAAAAACATAAAAACTATATTATTATGCTTAATATCAAAATCACTAATTCAAAATGATGTAAAATTTCTTCAATTGATATAATTGATTTTTTGCACAACTCCAACTTAAATTAACTCCAATTTAAATTAACTCTAATTTAAAATAACTCCAAATTGCTTATTAATATTCTTTAAAATACATTCTTTTTGGAGTGGACTTAAAAATCTAGATTCTTTATCTTTAATTTGTTTTTTCACAATGATCCGTTAAAGTAACACACATGTCATCTCGTTTGACCATGTAATTTATTATAGCAAACTAATTTTGTAATTAATAAAATACATATATATTATTTTATACTTCAAAAGTGGAAACAGAACGATCATGGTGTGACTCCATAATTGTCACCTACATGCAATAGGCATATATTGTAACAAAAAAGTCAAGGAAACAAACTAACAATAGAAAATATAACGTTGTGTTTATTTTTATTTTTATTTTTATATCCAACCGCTATCGCCAGCAAACGCAAACGCTGGCGGGAAACAGCTTTTGGATTTTAGTGATATAAAACGATACAAAATGGTTTATAGAAATTAGATTGTTATAAAACATTATTAACCGTTACCAACCGTAAACACTGTGTTTGCGGGTGATAACGGATAAACCAATCAATACCTAAGAATGTTTGTCATAATCCATGTTAAAAAAGTGTTAGATATTACTCGGACGCTAGAGATTAGTTTTTATATTTATTTTAATTATTTTAACTATTTTTAATATTTATTCATTTTTAAAAATTAATTTTGTCATATTAGACATATATGAACTAAAGTTTGTATAAATACATGTAGACTTAGAAAACATATTGACGTGTTGAGGATCGAAATTTAACTCAAACCCATAAAAATCTATGACAATTTTTTCAAATTTAGTTTTTATGTTTTTTGTCCCACATCGACAAACTTGAATAATTGAGAAGGGAAAGCTGCACTAGAGTCTTCATCTTCATTGCAATTAACAAGTCTTCATCTTCATTGCAAATCCAATCCATCATAATAGTGGGCTCTATCGAACTCAGGGTGCGATCCAATCCAATTGGGCCTGAAATTCGCCCCAATTGTTTTTAAGAAGTCTCTGATTTTTTACTTAAATCGCCGATTTTTACAAGTAATCGATTTTAGGCGGTATAAAATCGGTTATCCGCCTAAGTTGACCGCATAGCTCAAAATCGCGGTGGCTGGCCACCGATCAGTGTCTAGTCGGTCGAAATACTAAGTGAAATCACAGGTATAAACCGAAATCCTAAGTAAAATCACAGGTATAAACTTTACCAAAAACGTTGACCAAAAAAAACGAAAAAACTTTAGGGAAAGATTTTTTGTAATGAAAACACAATTTGAAATCTCTTAAATATGGTTAATATGGTTATAGAGGCCAGGCCCAACTTTAAATTATTTTTAGGAAGAAGAGTCCACATTTAGGCCGAAGACTGGCGTCGCTGCTTCTCTCTAGATTCTTCTTTTCTCGTTCTTAGTCTCAAAAATCGTCCCTAGTTTTTCCCCTTTTCACGCTCAGAATCAGCCTGTTTCCAATTTCAGTTCTTTTCGTTTCGTTGGTATCAGAGAGACTTTCAATTTCCTGCGCTTGCAAATAGGTTCGTCGTTATTTTCATGGCGCTTTTTATTCTTCTTCTGGTTCTGACACATCGAGATTGGTCATTGATCGTATCTGTAGCTTTGATAAGCCGATTTCTATATTTGTTGATTATGAATTTCAAGCTTTTTTTTTGTTCGCTTTTGACGATGAAATTAGTGGTATTATTACCATGACTTCCATTTAGGTCTGGGTCGTTTGATTCGTGTTTCCTTATGTATGATGATTCTGTTCTTTATGTTCAATATCTGGTAATGTGTGTGGTAAGGTTACTAATTGTAGTATCCTAGAAATATTTTAGATCTTTATTATGTTTGTTACCTTCCTAGTCGATTTGAAATGATGAAAGTTGAGAACTTTGTGTTTTTTTTTGTTGATTTTTTTAGAGTTCATATACTGTTAGTGTTCATGGAAGATCAAGCCACTAATCAATGCTCAAGTAGCAACAATGTGTCTGAGGAAACGTCAGAATCAACTGTTGAGCTTAACGTCAAGACGCTAGACTCACAGACGTATTCTTTTCAAGTGAACAAGAATGTAAGAAGTCCATCTTCTTTATATGTTATGATCATGTTTGTCAGTGTCAAACCTGTGTATTTTCTTAAGCTTGTTATGCTTCTGTCTTATTTATATATATTTGGGCTTGACTTGTTTCAGGAAACAGTTTCATTATTCAAGGAGAAGATAGCTAGTAAGATAGGGGTGCCGGTTGCTCAGCAGAGGCTAATTTTCCGGGGACGGGTTTTGAAAGATGACCATCCTCTCTCGGAGTATCGTATCCTACTGCTATCTACGTTATTAACTTGTAGAAATTTTGTTACAGGAAGCTGTTGCATTATGCCTACAAATGCATATTTTCAAAACCTGTCTGACTCTATGATAATAACGTATGCCTTGGAGACTTTTATAGGGATTAGATAGAAAGGCTGCCCATTTATTGTTAAATATTGGAAGTATTAACTAAAACCTTTTGCATTGCACCGTCGTTCATTCAGTTGAATTTGTATAGTTAAAGACAGTTCTAAGATAATGTGCCCATGAAATGCCCTGTAATTTCAGCTGATTTCTACTGCGAATCCTACACTGCTGAGGAAGCCATAATCATGAAAAAATATATATACCCCTTTGCAAACCTTAGCTTTAGTTTTCTGTCTGTCCTTTCCATCTGTCACTTGTTTACTTTAGTATAGTTAATAACTTGACATCTTCTTAGATTTAGAAAATGGGGATACTTTACACTTGGTAGTGAGGCAGCCAGCAGAATCTGTGCCATCATCTGGTACACCTTCAGAAGGGTCAACTGCAAATGATGGTAATTATATTCAAACTACCTCTTTTGGTATGTGTTCTGAAAGAGCTGTTAACACAACCAATTTCTGGTGCCTTGAAAATGAACTTCAACTTATTCTTTAATTCAATAGGAAATGGTACAAATGGAGGACCATCTCGAAATCGGGGACACATCTCCCACAACGTAGTTCTTGGGACTTTTAATGTTGCAGATCATACAGAAGGCATCGTTCCAGATATCAGCCGGGTAATCCCTTACCATTTGTAATATTAGGTGTCTTTTGGGGAGTGTATTGTTTATCCTATTGGATAGTTTGATTGGGCTTTGGATCAATGACAGAATAAATTTGGTGAAAGACGTATCTTACCTGTTTTTACTTTTGTGCTACTTAGGTCATTGGAGCAGTTCTAAATTCTTTTGGAATAGGCGGGCAGCAGCCTATAAATAACAATACTAATGGCACGCAGTCATCTATGCCCGTAAGTTGCGTTCTCTTCACACTCTACTTCGAATTTAGTTTTAATTAGTGCCTAGTCTTCCATTTTGTTCTATTTGCTGCAGTTTTTCATTGTTCTTGCGGAAAACTTTCTGCGAAATTTATTTATTAATTATTGTTGAGAATCAAAGGTTGTTACCTTCGGATGTGTTGTGGTTCATTAGAAGTAATTCATATTGTCATCCACGGGTGCATATTTCTAAACTCTTTTGCTTTCAATTTTCTTTCCCCTAGTCAAATTTGTCTGGTCATGCTCCTCCTGGAAATACATCTGATGGAGCGCCTGCCACCGGGGGTCGAAGTCAAGCGGCAGGTCATTCACTACCTAGGCAAGCATTTCCGCGTGCAACATATCAAGCATCAATGCCTCATGTGGTTCAGATTCCGGTTACAGCAACTACAGCAATACCTATTCCTTCGTTTCAAATGGTAATTCTTAATCTCGTAGTAATTTGATCTCGAGTCTAGAGCTTCAATCTTGTTAATTTACTAATCTAACTTTCTAATTATGCAGCCTATCCCAGATTCGTTAGACACTCTTTTTGAGTTCATTAATCGGATGGAGCAAGCATTATCACAAAATGGTATTGATCTAAGTTTTATTATCATCGTGGTCAAAAATACATTAACAACTTAATTGGATGTTCCTCTAGGGCATCAACCAGAATCCTCTTCTGCCACATCAGGAGGCCAGCCAAGGGAAGAGTTGCCTAGAAATAGACGAGGTCCATCAACGCCTGAAGCTCTCTCTATTGTCCTGAGGAATGCACAGCGTTTACTGAGTGGTCCAGCTGTATCTAATTTATCGGTAAACACCTTCAAAATGCTTATTAATTGATTCCAATGTTTCTCAGTAGATTAACTTCTATTGAGTCTGACTTTCATTATCGGAGAATTGTCAGGTATAGACTTAGCCTGCCTTGTCATCTAATTATGCGTTGTTTGTGATTTGCAACAACATTGTTGTAGCATATCGCAGGTCGTCTGGAACAGGATGGATCCTCTACAGATCCTGCTCTCAGGGCACAAATCCAGACAGAGGCAGTGCAAGTAGGTCTTGCTATGCAACATTTAGGGGCCCTCCTACTGGAGCTCGGGCGCACGATACTCACACTGAGAATGGCACAGTCTCCGGTTTGTTTTGGGCCATTTTCTTTTGCGATTGTTCCTATTTTCCTTAACTTGGAGCTCACAAGCAGTGTGATTTACAGGAATTGTCCTATGTGAATGCTGGGCCTGCTGTTTATATATCTCCATCAGGACCGAATCCTATTATGGTTCAGGTTACCTTCTTGTCTCATCTATTTTCTGATCTAATAACTATACTTGGTTAATCTTCTACTGTTATTTTTGCAGCCTTTTCCTCATCAAACCAGCTCTCTCTTTACTGGTATGGCTGCCCCATCAAATCTAGCAACCGGTTCTGTTGGTTTAGGAACTGCCCCAAGGCACATTAACATTCACATACATGCTGGTGGGTGATGTTCACTTATATTCCATTAGACCTAGCTCTGCAATTCTTCTCTAACAAGTTTTGTGCTTAATTACCAGGCACATCGCCTTCACCTGTGATGTCGTCAGTAGGAAACCAGCAAAGCAATGGAGAAGGAGGGCAACAAGGTAATGACAGTAACACAAGTTCAGTTCGGGTACTCCCAGTGAGAAACATCATTGCTGCTGCTGTTCCATCACGCTCTACTGGTGAGAATGTTTCTGCTGGGGTTCAACCTGGTTCGGATGGTTCTGTTTCAGCTGCTGAAATTAATGCAAGGATTAGAGAGATGGTAAACAATATGCAAGGAAGAAATCAGGTTCCATCCGGTAGGTTTCCTGCTAACTAAATTTTTACATTGTGGATGAAATGTTGTTATTCAAGCTCTTCGTCACGCTTCAATTAGGTACGGAATCTCCCGAGCTAAATACGTCTTCGGGCTATGGTGTTTCTAGTGCTACGCCTGTCCAGCCGACCAACATTGCAGCTACTCACACACCTGAGGAGTCAAGTGGATCACTGCCTGACTTACCATTTGAAAGGCGTAACTGGATTGTATGTCTTCTCAGCAATCTGAGAATTCTTTCCTTTTTTTTCAGTATTCTCTTCCTGTCACTAATCAACGGTTTTTAACACAGGATCAAAGTTATAGAGAACATTATGAAGATTTAGGGCAGCCGGCGAGTGCAAATGATATCCCTTGTATTGCAGGGCAATCTCCAGCTCCGGTTGGAGAATCCACAAGCAACGAAGAAGATTCTGCCGGTGATGCCAAATCAACCAAGAAGGCTATTCCGGAAGTATCTACTGCTACACCACTTGGATTGGGGCTTGGGGGTTTGGACCGTAAGGTAACAAATGAGTTGAAAACAAGTGGCAAGTTGCTGTATTTTTTTTTTCACTGCATAGCATATCAACAAGATATTTTGATAATCTGTGACATTGTGTTCCAAATGCTTATTTTTCTTAATTTTTGTTTGTTAAAGAAACGAAGCAAGCAGCCCAAGGCATTAGGTAAGAATGATGAACGTGGGACTTCTGCTTCGGTTGAAGATGTGCAACAGAACATTGGGACCAGTAGCCAGCAGCTTTTGCAATCTCTATTTTCTGGTAGTTCTCACTCAGTTGAGACTGGTCTTGGACGTGAGCAAGGTTCTGATGATCGGGTAGATGTCTCAAGTGCAATGTCTCAGGTCTTGGAGAGCCCTGTATTGGATGGATTGCTAGCAGGGGTATCCCGACAAGCTGGTGTTGAATCACCAAATATGCTGAGAAATATGCTGCAGCAGTTTACCCAGAACCCACAGATTATGAATACAGTCCAACAAATTGCCCAACAGGTGGATGGGCAAGAGATAGAGAATATGATTTCAGGCGGAGCTCAGGGCAGAGGTGGTGGCATTGATTTCTCTAGAATGGTCCAGCAAATGATGCCTCTAGTCTCACGTGCCTTTAGCCAAGGAGGGCCATCATTAGAACCCGCAACACAACAGTCTGATGATCATCAACCTTTTCAGGTAATACCTCTTTGTGTGTTCAATCCGGTTTTTCCTTTAGTTTGGGTCTCATTTTCTTGTGTGTTTTAGTAGTAATCATAGAGAACTGGATCTTTGTATGGATTGACTTGGTATGGGTTGGGTTTAAAGGTTTTGTTTGGGGTTTGATTTATAGAAAGTCGAGTTTAGGTTCGATTTAGGTTGAATTTTGTTTTCTCAGTTATAGAAAAAGTAACACCATTATGACCCTAACACAGAATCTACTTTGGATTTCTGAATTGGGTTTTTCAGTTTCATTTGGATTGAATGAGTTTGGTTCATCCGGATTGAACAAAGAACCTCAATAAACAGCAATTGTCTCTTGGTCTATCTCGTGTAATGAATGTATTTTGTTTCTGCCCACTTAGGAAAACGTTCAACCCATGGTGCAAATGATTGAGCACTCTGACCCACCAGAAGATGTCTTCTGTGCAATGGTTGAAAATGCTGCGATGAGTCAAGAAGACCTTGCGAACGAGCTCTGCGGCGATGAAGTTCTTGCTCATGTAAGTATCAAAGAGACTAGTTTGCTTGTTATACTTTATTTTGAAATAAAAATTCCCTTTATCAGACTTGTCATTGTGGATTGCAGGAATATGCGGAATTGCTAAGGCGAGATATCGAAGGCCGGCTACGACTACAAGATGATCAAGGTTCATAAGATACATTGCAAAAATTGGTTTCATAAGTTTCAGATGTTAAATTTTGTGTTTGAATATTCTTTGTTTACTTGCTAAGATCACCCACCCCCCACTATGTAACAAGAATTAAGGTTTGGGATGGTGTGCTCTGCTGAAGATGAACAGTAATTTATCTGGTCTCTGAAGGGTTTATTCAGTTTGATACTTCAATCATATGGCAACATTTGTTTCTTAGTTTACACAGTATGTCATGTTTAAGTGATGAGTGTTAGAGACGACTAATTAAGCTGCAGTCTTAATATTACCCCCCGTAATGTATAATGTTAGCGCACAACAACATGAATGAAATGTCTAGTGTACGTTGATGCTTCGGTTTAGGACCGGTTTTGAATTGAACCTTCGAAGAGGTATGTCGTCTAAGTAGACATGTTTTTATAAATCAAGAATTTTCAACAATGTCGAAAACTAACAACCATGCATCTACGCTCCAGATTAATCAGCATCATGGCCAATTAATTGGTTAAGTGACTAATCGGTCTAGACACAATTTTTGAAAAGACAATGATCAAATATTCGATCTACACGTTAATTCCATAGCAGAGAAACGACGATTCAAAATCTTTAAATCCTCAAATATCAAACATGGTAAAAAAATGATATATATGTAGTTTTGACTTGCAAAAACACTTTCAGTTTTAAAGGCTATATAGGTTTTAGAGACCATCACTGCTTTTACATATATTTTTTTAAGATGATCCAACTCTTCTTTGTGTTGTAATTTACGAGTAAAACTTGTAGTCCTTGGCTTGAATAATTATCGTCCTTAGCCCTCCGATCGGCGATAGCACCATCAAGCAAACGCCAAATACAATGCATATCTGAAAAAAAAACGCCGATAAAATTTTACAAAGAACAACAGTACATTTTAGAAACGCAACCGCTAGCTGCAAAAAAAAAGCTAAACACAATTTCAAACCAAAAGAAAGAAAACGCTTTTTCGTGTTGCTAGTACTTACCCAATTGGCCCACCAAGACAAGCTGTATCTCCTTGGTTTGTATATGGCAAGCCATATTACGCAAGGAAGCTTTTTGCAAAAGAAAGGAAACACAAATAAAAACATTTCTTAATTAGTCTAATTTCTTAAAATACAATAATATATAAGAAAACAAAAGAAAAAAGCATTTTAAGTAATGGCAGACTTACGAAGTATGTTGTTGGAGCAAACGCAAATCCGCCAAAAAACGCCAATAGACCGCCGAAAAACGGAAACGTCATACCGACGAACATTGTCGCAGCTGCAGAATCATAAATAAAAAACCTCATTAATTTATATAACTTGCGAATCAAGAAATTATACACTCATACACTTACCAACGTAGAAATTGCGGACAAAGAACCGGAGGATCCACCTCGGTCTGAAATTCATCTTCTTAACCAACAATGTCTCCATCATATCGAAAACCGGCATCGCATATATCTGAAGAATGGAATTTTATATCCTTAATTAACCTTGAATTTTTTTTTTCTCTCTGTACCAAAATAATTATAAAAAACGGTTTAAATTACCTGGTAGCTACCAATGACATGGATCACAACAAAAATGTTTGCGGTTGCGATTAACCAAGCCGGTTTCTCGAGTGTTTCAAGAATGTTGTCGTCAACGGAGTTTCCGAACATCCAATAACCGATAAGTGCGACGGGAAAATAACAAAGCGCGACGACAATGTAAGCAACGACGACTCCTTTCCACATGGGACCTTTAGAGGGCTTTTCAGGCGTCGAAGGGATCGTGGCTTGGATCTCTAGGACAACGTTATGGCCTGCGTAAGCAAACGCTACTTCCCCTAACGCACTAAAGAAGTTGAACACTGTTCCTGCTGTTGATTTCGCTTTGTAACCGTATTCAACGTTTTCTTTAACGCCTTTAGCGACTGAAGCTGACCACGCAATTGTGGAGTAGCTACATAGACCAAAAATTGGATCCGGTTATTAGTAATTGATGATATCGGTTTGATTAACCGTATAACAAATGTCGAACCGGCACTGTACTGATCAATACGATATACATACTAAAACCAAAGCAAACCGGTATGTCCATCTCTATATTAATGCATTGGATTTTACCGGCTATCAAGTTAACCAGTTAATAACCAAATCGAACCGGTTTTTTTAATTACCTGAGAGACATAACGGCGGCAGCGAGAGAGACGCCGGAGATGGAGTTGAAGTTAGGGAGATGAGAGAGGACAAAGTGTACGGAAGCGAAGATCATGATGAAATAAGTGAGTTTAATAGATTTACAGTTGTCGCAGACGAGCTCATGAAATTTCTTGAGAGATTTGCCTCCGGTGACCATGTAAACGATGCAAACGCCGACTTCCACAATCAGCTGTTGCGGCACGACTATGTATAGTCCGAGTTTTTCTCCAAACGCGTGTTGTCCGAGCTCGTGGTAGCGGTCGAAACGTTTTCCTGGAACCATCTCGTGCATCTCCACCATTTGCCATAATGTGTATAGCGTTATGACCCATGACAAAATTAGTATTGCCACACCCGGTCCCCTGTTAACCGGTAAAATTGTGTTAAAAACTCGGTTTAATTATATATTTTTATATTCTTACATTTGATTCGAGGCTCCTCTTAGATTTTTTTTTTCTTTGTCATTAATTGAGATAATCTCAACAAATACTCACATAGTTATAGTACTATAGTTTTCTTTGGGATACTCTCTCAACACATATATAGTATAGTGTTCATTGTTTTCAACTCATAGTACGTATTAGTCTTTCAAAACACTAAAATGCAACACATAGTATAGTCTTCATCATTACTTGGAAAATGTAACTAGTGTATGAGTGGGCATTTTCGTTTGAATATTGTTTGTTTCGATATCGGCTGGAATATAGTTTGATGCAAATAAAATTATAGACAACAAAAGTAATTTCGGTTTAGTGAGGTTGACTCAATTTCGATTTGGTTCAATCGGTTCGGTTTGGTTTAAATATCCATCTATATTAATTAAATCTTGCATTTGATTCGAGTTGACCTTTTTGTGAGCTTAGCAATTGGAGCTTAGCTTCAGATTAAATGCATCAATCAAGGTGAATTACGAAAGAAAAATATTGTTAGTTTGGATTTGAAGTCGAAAAGAAGAGAAAGTGATATACCAGCCAAGCTGAGCCATGGCGTAAGGGAGGCTAAGAACACCAGCTCCGACCATGGCCGTGACATTGTGAAACGCAGAGTACCACCACTTTGCGTTCCTCGATGACGTTATCGGAAGCCAATCGTCGATTTCTTTTTCTCTCGCTCTTCTCTCATCAATCTGTTATTAATTTGATCATATCAATATAAGTCGTTGAAGTTCCCAAAACTTTAGAAAAAGTCGTGAGGCGCAAGTACTAGTCAATAAGCCAAACTTTTGTTTAACTTGTAGTAAAAGTAAATGCAGCCCAACCAATCACCCAATTAATTGTAAAAACACAAAAGTTAAAAACTTAATTCACAAATGATCATCTGAATAAAAAGAAAGCAGAACAACTCTCATTTTAGTTTTTTTTGCCAAGGGATGATACTCGTTCTTTATTGTCCTTAGAAATACAGCAAGTGGTAATTTTTTGTTCTAATATTTCAATGGATAAATTTGATAGAATTCCCATATAAATCACAAAAATAGAGACAGAAAACGAGAGAAACTAACATCTTTATTGTATGAATCATCTTCATCAAGAAGTTGAGTTCCCATGGTGACACAGAAAGAGTAAGAGGAAGAGATCTAGAGAGAGACAGAAAAAAAAAAAAAGATCTTAAAAGGTTTCAGAAAGCTGAGACAACCGTAATTCATATACACAAATATATATAGGGAATATCTGAATGTGAGTATAGGGTGGGAGAGAGAGATATATTCTGACTTTAAAAATTGTGGAGAAAACGTGAAATCAAGGAGTAGTATTACATCAAATTTTTTTAAAGTCTAATTTGTATTTTCCCTGCGTTTGTACAGGTCAATAGATAATATTATTGGAATGTGTTTGTACACACTACGATTCTTAGGAACTGTCTCAGCTGTCGTTAAAATATACATATAGGAAAAAAATGAAAGATCATAGACAAAAGCAACTTACATAATTGTACTTTAATCAGATTAATAAATATCACAGATAGAGACGATAACGTGACTAGCTCTATTATATGACTATATAGACTATACATGTAACACCTAACGCGAAAAAATGCGTTTTCTAATATTCCATTATTTGGAGCATTGACCAACCGGAAACTGATTCTAGAAAATGGGAAACTGTTTCTCATAAACATTTTCTTGGAATCTTTTATTTTTTTGGTTAATTCTTTTCGGGGAATCTTGGATTCAGACTCAGCTATTTTCCAGTGCTTCTGTTATTTTGTTGGTTAGATTCTTTATTTTCAGAAAAAAAAACAAATCACACGAATTCGTCTTTATGTGCATCTCTCCAGTCACAGCGTTATAAAAGACAGAGAAAAACTTTATGGCGGCTAAACCTAAGTTTGGTTGTAGATAGTTTTAATATTTATTTGATAAACTTGTGTAAACTATATTGTTTTGTAAGATCCCTTCTTCTTTAATAAAGATAAACTAGTTATTTGATGTATGGCCGGTCGTATCCTCTAAATCAGTATCCACCGATTCAAATTATCATTATTTTGGATATCAATTTTATTTGTAGTTATATATAGATATAATAAACCAAGAAGGGTTCTATAACTATGTTATCCGCTGATTGATTTAATAAGAAAACCATATCTAAAAGCGTATATCAATATCCATTGTTTTTGTTTGCATGATCTCTCAACAAGCAATTAGTATTTTGGGGATGAGAAATTTCATTGAACTGTATAAATGGCAGGAACGAAGGAAGATTTTTTAGGAAATGACTTGTCAACAGTCAGAAGTGCGAATGAAATGTATAATTCAAAATAGCATTTTCATAAATTGATTGTGTACATATAGTTTAATATTAAGTTGGGAAACAAAATGTTAGAGATACATGAAACAAGTTTATTAGTCAAAAATAAATGGTAAATAGGTTTAACATTTTCAAAATAAATGGTAAATAGGTTTAACATTTTCAAAAATAAATGGTAAATAGTATTCTAAAATTGTTTCCTCACACTTTCTTAGATTATATGTGTTTGATCTTTCTTTTCTAAGAAAGCTGTGAGGAAACAACTTTAGAATCCTGCATCCATATGTTTGTGACGCAAAACTTTTTTTTGATTTTCTAAAGGAAAAAATAAGATTATGTCTAAATAGAAAAACGGAAAATAAGTTTTATTTTCCCTAAGTTTGCTTGTTATTAAACTGAATAAAAATACCCTAATCAGCAAAATAGATACAAGGCAGCTCAGAAATACATAATTGATAATTCCGATCGAGTCAACTATTAGGTGTGTGTATATTATTGATCGTCATATAATTATTGTTTTATTTGATGATACTGATATGAAAGAAAAAATCAAATACAAAGTATTTTATGTTTTTCCCTTATACAAGACAAAAAATTGGTGTAATCAAATTTGGTCTTTTGCCTGCTTTGCGGAGCTTAATTTGGATGACATTGATAAGTACAAACCTGGCTCAAGTCAAAATGTTGAAAGAACGATAATAAACCTTAAATTAAGGGATTAATATTTTAAAAACAATAGTTATTCAAAAATTTATAATCTATTCATTGTTTGGTCATTTTCAAACTTGTGCACTTGACATTTTCATAACGTGCTTAGGTCACCGTTTGTCGTGTGTATTTTTTTAGTGTTGGTTTTAATTTGATCGAATGACACTGCTTCCAAATATCATTGTTCACCAATCTCTTATCACCTATTTTTCTCGGTGCCATGTATCTGTTGAAATTTCGTATTTCAAAATGTTTGCAACTGTTAGGAAACTTACATTAAAAAGTATTAAAAATCCTCAATTTCAATTTGAAAAAAAAAAAATCATATTTGTTGACGAGCATATGACTAACAATGTCCTAGTCCACTCCACTCATATCCCAAAAGCATATTGTACAAACGAAAACTGTATTAGTAATTTATTATCACAGTGGTTGTCATTCTTACAATTTGTTTCTTTACAAACCTAGCCATATTATTTATAAATTCAACTAAACTATCCAATCACTACATATCATCGTTTGAAAATTAATAAAAAATAAGAATGAAATATTACTGTGTAGAATAGATAAATTTGTTACTTTGATCATTGGAGTTGGTGGTTTCTTCTATATATTTATTTTGCTTCGTCCCAAATATATTTCTGGGATTATATTGGGCCTCCATACGTATATCGATGGGCTTTTAAAATTGGTCGGTCGTATATTTTATTGGCCCTATTAAATAAAAATCCCTCGCTTCCTAAAATCATCGCATAAACCCTAATAAACCCCTTTCACTCTCTCTTCTTTCACGATTCTTCTCGTTCGAAGCTTTTTGAAGGACAAAAATGGGAAGCCAACAAGCAGCGGTTTCGTTCCTGACAAATTTGGCGAAGGCGGCGTTCGGTTTGGGAACGGCGGCGACGGCTCTGAGCACGTCGCTCTACACGGTTGATGGTGGCGAGAGAGCGGTGCTGTTCGATCGTTTCAGGGGAGTGTTGGATCAGACCGTCGGTGAAGGGACTCACTTCCTGATCCCTTTTCTCCAGAAGCCTCACATCTTCGACATCCGCACGAAGCCTCACACTTTCTCCTCCGTCTCTGGTACCAAGGATCTTCAGATGGTCAATCTCACCCTCCGTGTTCTCTCTCGCCCCGAGGTAATTTCTTCTTCACTTGCCTTCTGTTGTCGATTTAGCATTCAATTCTCGAGACCCTGTTTGATTTCGTCGATATCACTTGCGGATAATTTAGTTTTTACCCCTTTTTCCTCGATGATTTCATTTGTATACAAGATCTAGGGTTTGGGATAATCTGCTTTATATCTGTTCGTTTACTCAGATCATTCTATAATCTAATCTATGCCCGCTTCATTCATTTGGAAATTTGAGGAATTTAACTTGTTAATTTGGTTATTCATTTGCGGAGGTTTCGCGTCTCCCGACCATTTTCCAAACTTTGGGTCTAGAATACGACGAGAAGGTTCTTCCCTCGATTGGAAATGAGGTTTTGAAGGCTGTGGTTGCTCAATTCAATGCTGATCAGCTCCTCACTGAGCGTCCTCAAGTGTCAGCACTTGTCCGTGACTCTCTGATCAAGCGTGCCAGGGACTTTAACATCGAGCTCGACGATGTGGCCATCACTCATTTGTCATACGGTATGGAGTTCTCGAGGGCAGTGGAGGCAAAGCAAGTTGCTCAGCAGGAAGCGGAAAGGTCAAAGTTTGTGGTGATGAAGGCTGATCAAGAGAGGAGAGCCGCGGTTATAAGAGCCGAAGGAGAGAGTGAAGCTGCTCAGTTGATTTCTGATGCAACAGCTAAAGCTGGAATGGGACTAATCGAGCTTAGGAGGATTGAGGCTTCAAGGGAGGTTGCAGCTACGCTGGCTAGGTCTCCAAACGTGGCTTACTTACCAGGTGGACAAAGCATGCTCTTTAACCTGAACGCTGGTCGTTGAGCAAGCATTTGGTATGCACCTGTTAAACTCTTTACTTCTTTGTATGCCGAAAGAAAATGGATTTGGACTGGAACCCCTACGATACTTAAGAGTCCTGCATTTGGTTTAATTGGTTTGGTCTTTTTAGAAATCTACATCGAACTAGAATCAGATTTGTTTGTGTAGCTGTATATACGTTTGGTATATAATTTACAGTAAACTTTACAATGTGTAATGAGTTTTAGTCTTATTCACTTAAGTTGAACTAAGTTTGGTTATGGTTAGGTATAAACTGTTTGGTTTGATAGCAAGGTCCAGTTTCGGTTTATGTCCACTTTTATATTCTAGGTTGACCCCAGGATTTGTCTGAGTACGTTGTTGGCCTTGTTGTATTTGCAGGTGGGGAGAGGAGCTTAAATGACAAAAAAAAACGATGGAGTTGTGAATTCAATTAATGCAATGGTCTTTTCTTTTGATGAACAATGTGAAAAGAGAAATGTTAGGTTATTTCTGTTCTGAATCTGAGGTAAAAGTTTGTTTTATAACATTGTTTCTTCTCCCTCCAATGGATTTGGTTGAATTGCTTTTGCGGTAATAAACTCAACAATTTTACTTTATTGCCCATTTATCTTATCTTTATTGCTCGTAACTGTACAACATGATGTATTGAGGAAAAAAAAGGAATTAAACAGCATTAAACATCTTCGTGGTAATAAAAAGCATTTATGAAGTTTTTTTGTGTCAATGGTAATATTGCTGGTAAAGTTACTTTTGAGTGTGAACATTATGGGCTCCTATGTGAAGAGAATGTCCAAGCAGGAGTGGATTGATAATATTTTTTGAAATTAAAAGCAAATTATTCAAGTCATCCTCGCTCCAAAACAACTCTTGCCCAACCAAAACCATATGGTGGAGTTATCGTTACTGGATTTGACCAAAAAACAACTTTTTTTGGCTTCGCCCGGGTTCGAACCGGAGACCTTCAGTGTGTTAGACTGACGTGATAACCAACTACACCACGAAACCATCTTGTTAACAGATAGCCATTATTGCATAGAAACTTGCACCGAAGAAATTAAATCTAAAGTCAATTCTACGTTTAAAATTTTATTTGGGAAACAGAGATATTCGTTATAGTTTAGTTCCATATTCATCATCACCACCATGCCATTCCACACGCGGAACTTAATACCATAACGGCAGAATTAGCTAATGGTGGTATTATCAATGAGGCAAAATTGTGAATCTGTAAGATTGAATCCTCAAACAATCTCAACTCTCCGAATCTGAATAATACGTTTATTGAAATGATAAACCGAATACAATTTTGAATCTGCAAATATCTCTCGAGGTATCGGAAATCTCTCTCACAACCTGAGAATTCGGATCAACTCTCACTCGCGAATCCTCACCTCAAGTCTAACGACTCACACACACAAATTCAAAATCATAGTCTAAACAAGCTAGAACGACCAGTTCCTGACTTATACTTGAGCTGCTTCCTTCTGGACCAAAGAGAATCTTTTAATACATATTTATCTTCATAAGTCGATGCTTCTTCTTCTTCCTAAAGCACACTTGATCACTCTTATCAGAATCTTGAGAAAAGAAAAAAATAAAGTATATGTAAATGGTGTCTTTCTCTTATCCTGTAAAGTCTACAAAGCCCCATTTGAAGCATGCTGCTTCCATTTCAAGTAAAGCTCTTGTCTTTGCTTCTTTATCTCCCTCTCTATATGAGTCTGATCCTTTAAAGGAGTTGCAGAATCAAGTTTGGCTCAGATCTTTCAAAAAAGAGCACTTCTAAGTTCTGAGTCTTATTATGTTTTTTTTTTTTCCCTCACTGACTTTGGTAAGACTATTAGTTCTTCTTCTGCAAAGTCAAGTGTTTTCTTGGGTTCTGGCTTCAAAGAAACTGGTTAGACCTCTTCTTATAGCAGACAACACAGCTGAATGGAAAACAGAACGGCTTGTCTTCACAATCATTTAAGCAACCCCCACACTCGTGGCAACGTTCTATGCAGACTATGCAAGCTCTGCACGATGATTTAGGACATGGATGATCCTTCAATTCACAGGTTTCTGCGGCGCAATCAAATATCAGACCTGGTTTCTCACACCACGGGCATATCTCTATGTCAGTAACTCCATCATCCTCTAAAGAGAAATCTGATCTACATGATATATACAATCTCTGCCTCCTGGATTTTGGACCCGCTTTAGCATCTCCTCCAAGTAAGCAGTTTAGTTCTTTAAATTGCTCCTTTGTGAAATATAATGCCCCACCAGTGATAAGGCTTTCGAGTCCAAGTCGGTTTGAGGATTTTAAGTCCCTTAAAATGGACAACATTCCTGCTGTGCTTAGTCCAAGACAACCCGATACGCTCAGCTGCAAAACATATATCAAAAATATTCATCGTGTCAGAACCACGACTTTAATTAAGCTTACAAGACAACAACAACAACAAAAAAAAAGAAAGAGAAAACTTTTAAGAATCGAAAACAGAATCCAGTTTTAAAACCGAAGAACATGCAAATACAGATGCACAGAATGCAGAGATTCAAACACACAATTGCAGAAACAATAAGAACCATAACACGATTGGTTCCATTGTAGTAGGCTTTGTCAATTGTCCAAGTTAGTAGAAACATCTTTATAAAACATATCATGAAACTGATAAATGATAATCTTCAAGAGCAAAACTATCTGACATGACAATAATGTAATGAAAATCTCGCTTCATCTTATTCTCATTAAAAGACTAACCTTTGTGAGATGCGGATTGCTTGCAAGCACTTGCATCATGCCATTATCAGTGATACTGAAACAGCCTCCCAGATTCAAACATTGAAGTTTACCTTGAGCGCGGCGTGTTAACTTGAGAAGAGAATCATCAGTTACTCTACGTCTAAGAGGGGAATCAGTGAGGTCAATGGTTGTCCAGAAAAAAGGCTCTTTTCTAACAAAGTCACGTAAGGACCTACAAACTCCTTCAACGGCAAGAATATCTTTCATCTCTAGATAAGGAAGCACTAACTCAAAGGCGTCATGAGGTGGTTCACCACCATCATCAGGATCACTTCTCCCGATTCGCTGATGGAAACTCATAATTTGATTACGATACCAATCCACGCTCTCAAAGCCAACGCCAATTGGTTCATACAACACTAAATCTCTCTGATTCTCATGAAGCCGATCCGGTTTCACTTTCATACAAAATGGGTCCTCAGGGAATGTGACTTCACGCAATCCCTCAAAACCATTGAACTTGAGGTCACAGATTTGCTGTTGCTGCAAGAGTAAAGGATCAACACCGATTGGTTCATCATGAGATCCTGATACTAAATCAATCTGATTCTCATGAAACCAGTCTGAGATCGTGTTCAGAGTCGATCTAATGTTCATACAAAAGGGATCCTCAGGCAAACTAGTAAGCACATTATTTCCAGTGATCTCACCGAAACCCAGAAAATCATTGAACAAAGTAGAATTGCCATTACCAACCCAATTAACTGTCTCGTAAAGCATCTGATAGCCAGAAAACGACATTCTATTGAGGAGATCGTCTTCCTCAAATCCACCTAATTTTCCGAAACCCCATTCTAAATTTCTGTAATCGCAAGTTTTTTGCATACCCCAATTGGCATAAGAACCTACGAGCTCGTCGCAATTGATATCCATCTTCCTTCACGAACCGAAGAAAATCCTCGAAAAGCGAGAAACAAGTAAACTTCTAGTCTATTTCAGTGGTAAAAAAAAACTAAAGCTCAATAACGAATCTGATCCGAAAAAAAAAACGAACCAACCAAGGATTTAGAGAAGGAACAAATCTCTCAAGAGGAACGAAATCAGAAGACTAGAAGAGCAATGAATTTGACAAGAATCTAAATAGATCCAACAACAACAACCAAAAAAGACGGCGAGAAAATGAACGATAACGAACCATACGTGATAAATAATCTAACGAATGGGATCGCAAAATCAGCGGGAAAAGGAGAGAGAAAGGATTGAGCGGAACAAGAAGATCGAATCTGATTGTGCGGAGAGAGAGAGAGAGAGAGAGATGTTTCAAATTGGGAAAATCGGGAGAATGGTTTCCAATAAGGGCTTTCTCTATATTTGGCGCGTGTCTCTTAATATTCATACCAAAAAATAAAAGAATTTGGCGCGTGTCTAACTATAAACTTCTAAATAAATAAATAATAAATGACCTTCTTTTTATGTCCCCATAAATGATAAATATCCTTCCTTTCCCGATTATTACGTCTCTAGATATTTTCATTAAATCTTTAATTGTACCAACGACATTTTCCTAAACAAATCAATCACTAATAAATTAATATAGCTAGTCAATAAAATCAATTAATTTTCCATAAGTAATCTAGATTTTTTAACAATAACCTTCCTCTTTTTGTGGTAAAATCTTTTTTTGTTAATGGAAAATTAGTTAGCTATAGAGATATGGATTATTTAGAGATTTTACCAAAAAGAGGAAATTTATTGTTAAAAAATCTAGATTACTTATGGAAAATTAATTGATTTTATTGACTAGCTATATTAATTAATTAATAAATTATTTATTTAGAAAATTGTCATTGGTGCAATTAAAGATTTAATAAAATATATAGATTCTGAGAAAAATGAGTTGAACTTACTTTATCTATTTTGATGGATTCATCAATGTTTGTTTTAGTAAGCTAAGATGAGATCTGGATTTTTGAAAGCATTTGCAGAATTTCCGCTCATTATTTTTGATAGATGACGAAAATATAGCTCTAAAAAAATTTGTGTTTATTGTTTGTACGTTTATCTTTGTTTCAGAACTTCTTTATTTATAGGTTTATATTAATTTAATATGTCGGTAGTAATTTTGTTGGATTTTGTATGTCGGTCACTTTTTATTATTATTTTTAAATTAAAAATTAATTTGATTCGTAAAAATTTCTCAAAATTAAAAACATATCCAAGACTATAAACCAATTAATTATACAACTCAATTCTTAGTCAATGCTAACCAATTACTAAAAAGTAAAAACTGTTATCCTTATGGGTAAGAAACTCTTAAATTGATTCCTAAAAATTTCTTAAAATTTAAAATATATCCAAAAATATAAACCAATTAGTTATACAACTTAATTTTTGGTCAATGCTAACCAATTGATAGAAATTAAAAACTGTTATCCTTTTGGATAAGAAACTCTAAAAATATCTCATAAATATAATATTAATATTTTTAGTAGAATATAATTAGGTAATTAAAATTTAAACTATACAAAAGTTGAACCAATTATAAAATGACAAGTGTTACAAGAGTATCTCTATTTTGTTGAGGTTCTGGTCCTCAGACGAGATAAAATGACAAATGTTATCTTTCTTTATTTCACTTCTTTTTTCAAATTTTTATTTATTTTGTATATTTTTTTATCGATATTTATTTTTATATTATCTAGATACCATCTGAAAAACTTCCAAATGAGAGTGCTCTTAGTTGATATTCAGTCATAGCACAGACTTTGCCAATGCTATGAGTCTCGTCAATGTTCATTTATCATTCTTTTGGGTTAGGATCGACATAACCATCATTATAGCGTGCAAAATCAACATTTTATTATTTTACCCATCAGTTTTTATAGTTTTAGTTTCATATAGATTAGAGATTGTGTTACCAATTTCTGTATAAAATCAAACACTTATCATTACCAATTTCTGACCAAAAAGTTAGTTGGTGTAATTAAAATTCTAATTATTTTTGCATCAGTTTAACTAAGCAATTAAGTATATTTTATAGTTTGGAATCTTCCCTGAAATCGATCTGCAAATAATATTTATGTGGATTTAACTCTAACCAAAGGATTAGACAAGATCACAAAACTAAATTATTCTAGATATTGTATATATATGTATGTCCAAATTGTGGTACATAAAACATAAGAAAATATTAATCCGTCTCTATGAAAAATCTTGAGGTTCTATAAAAAGATACCTCTCAACTTAATTAGTTTTTCTACATAGGCGCCTTGCAATATGGTGAAGAAGCCAAAGATTATACAACCAAAAACATTTTGTGACCCAAAAAAAAAAAATTACAACCAAAAACACAAGAGGAAAATAATATCATAGTCAAGATCACTAGTATACATAATAAGATTCACTTACAAACTCATGAAGAGATTTTTATTCAGCAAGGAAAAGCTCTTATTGTGTGTGTACTCATCATCATCTCCATAATATCTCCAAATTCATAGCATTTTACAATGTAGGAGGGATCCAAATGTAGCCATGGGTCTGAATATAACCAGCTTTCTTTAGTAGCTCATCTGCTTCGATTGGGCCTCGGCTTCCTGCCTTGTATGGGATCGATTTCAATTCTCCCTTTTCGATCCTGTGAAGTAGCGGAGTGAAGATTTCCCAAGCTGCCTGTTTTGTTTGATCGATCACACAACATATGTGTTAAAAGATCTTCTCAAATGGGAAAAGTATCAAGATAACTGGGAAGAATCAGATTGTGGAAAAGTTTGAATTCAAGTAGTTTTGGTTCTTGAAATCATGTCTTAAAGCAATTGATTCTTGAGTAATTCTTATAGAACTTGTAACGGTTCAAGGGAGTTCTAGGTGGCTAAGGAGAAGTGTAAAGTACCTTCAATTCGTCTCTGCGGACAAAGTGTTGTTGGTCGCCTTTGATTCTGCAGAAAGATACATAATTTGGTTATTGAATAGGAAGAATACATATTTTGGTACTACCTAGATAAAATTTAGATTCATACGTGTCAAGAATTAGGCGCTCGTAAGCCTCTGGAATCGAGACACCTTGGTAACGTTGCTTGTACGATAGGTCTAGTTCACTCTGCACGGTTTGCATCTCCAGACCCGGTTGCTTCACCTGAGCAGCAAAGCCAAAAAAATTCAAACACACATTTGATCATTTGACAATTTGTTTTCATTTCCGGTCACACTAAGATATATAGTTACATCATGTAATCAAGTTAAGAACAAGTCTAAATCTCTCCTTCTATTAATAATATACTAAAACTGTGGTTGGTTCATCAATGCACTTACAGTTAGCTTCATGTACATGGCCTCTGAAGGTTGCAAGCGTATAACAAACTCGTTCCTCCCTTGCTTTTGACCTGTTGCATTGCAGGAGAGTTTAGACCAACATAATTTTTTGGTATCAGTACATACACTAGAGATCTGAGAAGGTTCGTTTGATTTGGTCTTGATACATACATTTGAATATATCACCAGGAACATCCTTGAACTGAATGCGAATATCTGCCTTCTTTGAACTCATTGCCTTTCCGGCCTTCAGTATAAACGGAACACCTGAAAGATAAATCAATCCAAAAGTCACTAACCACTACTAATAGAAAGGGATTTTGACAAAGAGGTGACCACCTGAGGAGAGGACTTAATCAATGGATGGACAGTATGAATTGAGCTAATGTCTGTTCCGTTGCAAGATGTTACATCATGTCTTTAGATTCGAAAGCCATATATATGGAGGAATAAATAATATGAATTGAACTAATGTCTAATCTTGATTCTTTTCTCCCTATTCATGCCGTCTCTTAGATGATCTTCCAAGCTTGACCAAGAAAATGAAAAGATAAAGAGTAAAAGGGGACACAGTACCTTCCCATCTTTCATTGTCTATGCGAAGAACAGTAGTTGCAAAGGTTGGAGTGTTTGAGTCATTTGGAACAGTTGGATCATCTTTATACCCTTCGTATTGTCCAAGAACCACCTCTTCATCTTTTATAGGAATCACCGATTGAAGAACCTGAAGTTTTAATTAAAACATCAGTCGATTGGTAGTAATAGGCTGAAAGACAAATGAAGATCCAATATGATGAAAAGTAATCTCCTCCACAAGTTTGGTAATGAAAACGGCTAAAAACGACTGATCATGAAAATAGTGATCACCTTCACTTTCTCATCCCGGATGTGCTCGGGTTTAAGAGAGATTGGTTTCTCCATCGCGACAAGGCAAAGAACCTGCGCTACACTAAACTTAGTTAATATATGAAAGTATCTGTAGTTACAGAGAAACTCCAAGGAAAACAGTCAAATAGAGGTGGCCTTCAAGTGCAAACACTTGCCTGGAGCAAATGGTTTTGAATAATATCACGAATGATTCTGAAATGGAATAAATATCCAGTTTATCAGAATGCAATAATATCGCTGCCTCAAGTACATCATATTCAAAGGACACACTGAGAAGATATTAGAGAAACGATTACCCATATTCATCAAAATATCCCCCGCGGCCTTCGGTTCCAAAATCTTCCCTGAATACGATCTACAAAGAAAAAATAAAGTTAGAGATTTCTGTGAAATTAACTCTACAAAAAGGTTTAGAAAAATGTCTAAAGTGATCAAGCTCACACCTGCACGTTGGCGATATTGTCACGATTCCATAGTGGCAAAAAGAAGCGATTGGCAAACCGAAGGACCAACTGCAGTAATGACACATGTGTTAGATGATCTTTGTCTGTCTAAATTTTTTTCAAATAAAGTGTTCACTAGAAGTAAATAGGTGTTACCATGTTTTGGACTAGTTCCTTTCCCAGATAGTGATCAATACGATAAATCTGCGGTTCATCAAACAGCTTTCCAATCTGGGAACTCAGTTGCTCTCCAGATTCCAGGTCTTTTCCAAATGGCTTCTCAACAACGATCCGAGTCCATCCACCAAGATCAGCTGGAAGTTTATGAGACCATATAAATAGAGGAATTGCATAATGACTTAACTTATGCATTACTATGAAACCTAACTCGATGATTGAAAAGGCTAGTCTTTTGGTTAATTTAACGGTAACTCACATTTGTTAGTGCACCATGACTTGATCATCTTGCATACAGGTGGGTATACAGACGGTGGGAGTGCAAGATAAAACAATCTCCTGGAAGATCCTTCAGAACTCTTTTTCGAGATTTCGTGCTCCGAAATTGCCTTATCTAATCTTTTGAACCCCTCCTCAGAATCATAAGGGCCACTCACATACTTAATCTATAAAATTTGGAACCAGCAATTTTATATATCTTCAGTAACCAAAAAAAAAAAAAAAGGAATGCAATCGTAACAATCAATATGCTCTATATAACATATGGACTAACCAGCTGTAGAAACTTTGACAAAGCTTCTACCTTGTCGTATGCTTTCCTCTCATCAATGAGATATCTACATAATATAAGCTTTCATCGACTCAGAGATGTTCTATACATCAAAAAGACAAGTCATATGCAACAAAACGAAAAGGTGGATCTTCTAACCCACGAATCTTATCTCTCAGCTCCTTATCAGAAATCTTAGACCTCGCATATCCAAATATGTGGACTTCATTCTGATCAAGAAACCCCTGTTCATGTAACTAAAAACCATCAACAAAAACAGTTGAATTTAACACTAAAATCAAAGTGTGAGTATGTGAGTTAAGAACCTGGTGATAGAGATGGAAAAGTGCAGGAAAAGTCTTCTTCTTGGCAAGATCACCAGAGGCACCGAGCACGATGATCGAGAGGCTCCCAGTTTCAGAAACAGGAACGTCGTCTTTTACAAACGAATCATTCCTCAAACTAGACCTCTTCTCAACGTGCCATTGGCAAGAAGCCATCTTTCACAAGCCTTAACCTTCAGAAGCAAAACGTAATTTCAGATTTTGGTAAGTGGAATCGGAATCATCGTTCACTGCTATCAAATTACGAACCAAACAATTATGAAAGATAAGATT
Organism: Eutrema salsugineum; assembly: GCF_000478725.1. Taxonomy (NCBI): domain Eukaryota; kingdom Viridiplantae; phylum Streptophyta; class Magnoliopsida; order Brassicales; family Brassicaceae; genus Eutrema; species Eutrema salsugineum. The sequence continues at coordinate 6,090,198 of NW_006256547.1, read as the reverse complement.
CAGAAATCTCTTTAACGTTACAGCCGCGAAAAACCCAAAAATCAATAAATGAAGAGCGGTGATAAGTAATTGAATGGATCGTGTTTCGTTGAGAGCCGCACAGAATCAAACGGATCACATAGCCCGAATAATAAAGTGAGAAAACGAGAAGAGATCTCAACCTAATATACGTTTAGCTGCCGGCGAGAGAAGACGAAGGCAAATCAAAATTCAGGTGTTTGGAGAATTGTTGTGTGTAATGGTAGAGAGACAGTATAGCTCGAACGCTCTGTAGATAATTAGAAAACTGAGATTACTAATAATAAATTACGTAAAAACCAGTGAGGGAATCATTCTATAATTAATTAAATGAAAAGGGTAATGATTTTGAGAATCGAGTGTGGTAGTGGTTAAGCATCAGCATCCCATGATCCATGCTGAAATATCTTGTGGGAAAGAAAAGTCAAACAGGATATTTTGAGCACATAACTGATATTTCCGTTTTAAGCAAGTCATAGCCCATTACACAGCTCAAGATGGAAAGGAGAGGTGCCTCCAGTTTGTAATACCCATCATCCCACTTAGTTTTTTAGGAGCTTCACTTTTGCGAGGCCCATCTACATAGCAAAAGACGATTGGGCTATTCTGACATGGGACTGTATCATGCTTATGATTAGCCATTGTCGATTTCATTAAATCTAGTTTCTACTACTTTTTAGCACGAGACAGGAAAAAGAAGAAGAAATGCTATATCAATTGTGTAGATGGAACAATAAAATTCATATAGGCCAAGACATTACTGTGAGACTGACACACTTTAAGTCTGGAACCGTCGCATTTTAAAGGCTACATGCTTTTTCTCCTGTGGGTAACGATGTTCAATCACATTTTAAACCACTTCGGTTTTGTGCTCTTTTTCTCCGTGGGTTTAGGCTCTTGGTCAACCGGTACAAGACCAGCGTCAGCCGTGACTGGTTCTGAAGATGGCTCTACCGATTCCTCTGCTTTGGTCATGACCTCTACATCTTTCAGTGATAACATCTCTTCATTCAGATAAGGAGTTGTACTAGCACCATCATCTGCAAAGACCAGTAGGGTTTTTAATTCGGAGCTCAGTTCTCCTCCCAACAAACTCTTTCTGAGTAGTACATAAAGCTCATTTTTCCGGGAATTCAAGATTATACTTCAACATAGAATCTATCTGACAAACCCGACTTAACTAGCCTTCTAAGATTATTGTTCTCTATGTACTCAAATGATCTTAAAGCTATTTTCTTTCCTAAGTTTGCAAGAGTTCGGGACAGTTCCACAGGGGTAGTATTCGGTCACTAAAATAGATCTCACTATAATCCAATACATATTGCAATGCAATACAAGTTTCCCAGAGAAAGGGGAAGTCTATAGTAATGTGTGAAGGTAGTTGCACAAACTAACCTTTTGGTTGATCGTTTGCAAAGTAGACAATCGCTCCAGGAACAAATCCAGCAGAGTAGAAGTCTTGTGAGAAATCTTTTATCTGCTTCTTGGGAGGAGTTGTGTCTACAAAATATAGTATGCTGTCAGGTTTCTTGTCTTGAGAGACATAAATTTTGAAATCTAGAGTAGCGGCTACATACACACGTAGAAAGGAATATCTGGATGGGCAACTACTCTTTTGAGAAGATCAATCAAGCATTGGATCTTTTCTGAGGGATGAAATGTTGCCTCCAATGTGTGATTATCGGGGAAACGAACCCGGATTACAGCCTTTATAGTATCAACTCAGAAATGGTCAGTGGAATCATAAAACTACTTAACAAGCATGAAAAAAGACAAAAAAAAGTTGTAGAAAGTAATAAGAACCTTAGTCAGCTTTGCTCGACGAGCAGCTTCTTCTGCTTCTCGGAGTTTTCTTGTCTTCAAGGATTTATCTTTTGTAGATATAATTTACAAGTTAGAATAAATAAACAACAAATATGGTGACTTCTTTACGGCAATGACAGGAGTTTTGTATAACAAAAACAGTTGGATTCAATCATCAATTTCCCAAATCGATATTCAAACTCCCATGGAAAATGCAAGATTGTATACTAAACCATACAAATTCGTCTAATTTCTTAGAAAATCTTACCTTCTTTCTTAGTAGCCAAAAGACGGTAATAATCTGCAGCTGTGAGCTCGTAGTATTCATCAGATTCCTCTTCTGTCGAATTCCATAAACAACAAGAAAAGTTTAAAAGAAAAGGCTTCTTCAAATTCACAGACATCAAGAGAAAGGCAAAATACAATATTAGCCAGCATCAGAAATCACTACACTTTCTTTCTCCGCGAACTTACCAGCACCAGATGCTTGACTTGGCTTCTGAGAAATGCTCGAAGTCTCGAAAACACGAATCTCTCGCCCATACTTTTCTCGCATATCAGCAACTTTAGCCTGATTTCATAAAACTGATCAAATTAGCATCGAATTCGACACAAGAAAAGGCAAAACCCTAGCGTAAAATTCGCGTGAGCTCCAAAGGGAGAAGAAGAAGCCGATAACTCAAGTTCGAGCAAAATCGAAATGGAAGGAGAAATCAGATGGTAATGAATGAGGGCGAAGAAGGAAGTCACACCTGAGCTGAAGAAGCTTCCATGGAATCGGTGATCGAGAGTCGTCTCCGCTTCAAGGTTAGTAGAGATGGGTCGTCTACAAACATCAGACCGGTTCAAGTTATATTCTTTACTTGATCGCTGCAAAATGCACAAATCACCCTCTATAGGACGACGATCTTTAGGGTCTTTTAAGTAAAAACCACAATTTGTTTTTTTAATTAATTACCATATCCAATTATCCATTATCCAAGTTCCAAGCTATCAGAGCGTTCTTTTAGGAATTTTCAATTTAAACCCCTTATATTTTGTTTGTTACAGATAATCCCACTATCTCTTTCTTAGTGACGTATTAAACTAATTAAATAAATACTTAAGGTTCTTGGGCAAATTGACAGCATACTGTATAGTGAGTACAGTGAAAACGATTAAAATGGTAAATTAGTAAATTCCTTACAATAATGCTTTTTGGCCGAGCCAGCAAAATGACTTGGAAAATGCATAAGTACTAATACATTTTGGCAGTTTGGTTTGATCATTAGATATAAGCTATTAATTTTGGAATCGAGTATTCAAAGCTAAAGATTTAAAGACTCATTTCTTCTTCTTCTTCATCTTCTTCTTCGCTTCATCCTTGACAGTCAGAACATCGACGCGGCTCAACTGAAGTTGAAACGCCGGAACAATCTTGCTTCCGCAGCTACAATAACTTCCCGACCAATCAAAGCTTCCAAGTCTAGCATTACAATTAGGACACATCAACTTCCCTTGCGACACACCATCTTCAACTACATTCATCCAACTCATCGGCTCTACAAATACAGAAGTACACTGTTCGCCACCATGATTCTTGTTCTGAACACACCTCCGTTCATGTTTGCAAAAATGGCAGCCAACTCTAGATCAGCCTCACCTGGAGTATGATCCATCACTTGATCTTGAAACAACACAACTCTCCTGCATCTCTTGCACTGGTACGTAAATGTATTACCACCACTACTACTCTTCTCCGGATCTGCCCTCAGCTTTAACCTGTCGAATTTCTTATCTTGGCTATATAGAAAACCTAAAGCTTTAAGACGGAACCGCTTGTAAATAGGGCTTGAACGGTCGACTTTGAAGTTCATCCTCTCAAACAGATCCAACTGTTTTAAAAACCCTTGATTGGGACTCACGTTAGAGCTTTGCCTCAGTGAAGCCAAAGCATCTTCTACAGACAGCTTCTCGGTTCTCATCAGATACGCAATGACTATAGAAGCACTCCGAGATTGTCCCGCGAAGCAATGAACCAAAACACCTTTCTCTGATCTACGACCAGCATCGATAAAATCCAAGCAAACATGGAAAAGATCAAGCAGATTCTCCCAGTGCTCATCATGAGCAAACACAGCCATTCTTGTTATCTTGAGATCTTTACCAGTGTGCTCGAGCGAGTATAGGAGATTGCCTGATGCCAACGAGCTCTCGGTCTTGTACTACACTTGTTTGATTTCTTTCGACTCTAATCTCACGTTTTGCCATTCCTCAAAGTAGATATCGAAGGGCTGTGTAAAACTTTTAGAACATGTGAAATTTCAGAGCTACCATTCTTGAGAATTTCAGCTGCTGCGCAGAAATCTCCAAGGAATAGATTCTCCCTAATTAGGTCAAGCTTCGACATTGATTCTCCAAGAAAAAACCCTCGAAATTCTTCTCTTCTTCTTTTCTTGTTGCTCAATCTTTCGTCAAAACCCTTAGTAATCTTAATCTGTTTTATTTTATTATTCTGGTTTTCCGTTTTTGAATATGAACTTTGAAAAGTTGGGCCCATAGTCCAAATGCGACCCACTAGCTATGGTTAAACCCGACTCGTAATCAATTATCCGAACCCGGACCCGGTTAGCGCAGGATCTCCGTTTTATTCGCCCTCCTCGATTTGTGGGAAGAACCTGACCTCCGTCGCACCGTGCTTCGATCCCATCTTAACCGGCGGTTCAATTTTTCACCTGACGTCTCGTGGTTTCCCTCGCCATCTTCTTGACCGGTTAGTTCTCACTCATCAATGACTCTGCATCTCTGAAATCTGAATCACGGGTTCTCAGCAAAAAAAAAAAAAGTTCCATTACTCATCGATATTACCAATTTAAGCTCATAGCTTCGCATTAATGGCGAGATCCAACTATAAATGCTCCCTATGTTGCTTGATGGCTCCATTTGTTATTTATTACTCTTCTTCCCTTCTGCTGTATTACTGTTACTATTTTTAGCTTCCATTTCTTTGTCATTGCATTTGATTCATACGCTAATTTTAGTTTTGTTTATTTTTTCTGTTTCCTGATTCGTATTGTTTTAGCTTTTTCTTCGTAGTAATTTGATTCATGTTACCTTACATAGAAATTTGTAACTGATTTGAGATCTAAGCTAATAATGTTTCTCGTTTCAGCAGCATATAGTGGAAATTTTTTTGGTTGTTAACTATTTTGGGATATACTCACAGTTGGATAACTTTACTGTTTATGGCTTCTTCACTTGTTTGAATCAATTGCATACTCGTTTTAGTAGCTATATGTTTCGTTTTGGTTCTCTGTTTTTCTTATGAGTGATATTGAATTATAATTATAATTTTAACTGCTTTATTAAAATCTTAATATGGCTGTGTGGTTTTTGGAAGGGCAGGGTTTTGGTATGCTGTTAAGCAGATATATAAGCTTGAAATGTGGGGTATGAGATTTGCTATGAGCGGTCAAGGCGTTAGACCAAAGTTGAGGATAGTTGGCGTTGTGATTTTAGCTGCATGGATTGGGTTTGCGGCTTTGTTTGGTCTTCTAAAACCTATAAAGAATGGTTGTACTATGACTTACATGTATCCCACTTACATTCCTATCTCTGTGACGGACGATGCAACTACTGGAAGATATGGACTCTATCTTTACCATGAAGGTTGGAGGAAGATTGATTTTAAGGAACACCTCAATAAACTTAGCGGAGTTCCAGTTCTTTTCATTCCAGGCAACGCCGGTAGCTACAAGCAGGCAAGGATCATTGTTTCCTTTCTTGTGTTTCTCAAACTAGAAACAACCCATTTATAGTAGTAGATTTATTATAGCTTATATGCTAACATAAAAGCATTAGGTATTAAAAAAAGGTGTTAAACCAATTCTTTAACTAGCAGTTTTTTCATGTGGTTGCAAAGTCAAATGTTTCCTGAACTCGAGAATAATGTGAAATACCTTGGGAACTTTCCTCCAGGTTTTATATACCAGGCTCCTTATAGGCCTTGTTTCTTGTTGTTCATACAGGTCAGGTCTGTGGCAGCAGAATCTGATAGAGCATATCAGGGGGGCCCATTTGAGCGCACATTCTACCAGGAAGCTTCTCTGTTTCGCGGGGAAGGAGCAGATACAGAGTCTGTAGAATATGATTTGCCTAGTCAGTACAGTAACAGACTAGATTGGTTTGCTGTGGATCTTGAAGGTGAACATTCTGCAATGGATGGTCGCATACTTGAGGAGCACACTGAATATGTCGTATATGCCATTCATAGGGTAGGAACTTTGATAATTTTTGCTTCATTCTATTCATGTCATTCTAGACTAAAAATACAGAAACCATGTTCTATTAAAGTGTTAATTGCTGTGTGTAAAGATGCTCTCACCTGTGGGACCTTCTTTTCCCAAGTTTCCTCGAGAAAATTTCTCTAAGATAACTGAACATACTGCTTTGAGTCTTGTTCCACGTGATTCTTATCCACTTTTTTTCTCCAGATTCTAGATCAATATAAGGAATCTCATGATACCAGAGAAAGAGAAGGTGCTGCTGCCTCCAGTAATTTACCACGTAATGTGATATTAGTTGGCCATTCTATGGGTGGTTTTGTTGCCAGAGCTGCTGCAGTCCATCCTCGTTTGCGGAAACTAGCTGTGCAAACCATTCTAACACTCTCAAGTCCGCACCAGTATGTTCCTCCATGCTTAACAAGTTTTACTCGCCAAAAGACCTGCTTTGAGTTTTTATGTATCTAATTTCATCCAGATCACCTCCTCTGGCATTGCAGCCATCCTTAGGGCATTACTTTGCACGAGTGAACCGAGAATGGAAAAAAGGGTATGAAGTACAAACATCCCCTGGGGGGAGTTACGTATCTGACCCATTACTCTCCGGAGTTGTTGTTGTATCAATTGCTGGTGGCTACAATGATTATCAGGTCTAAAATACAACCACAAGTATTTAAAATTTTGCCTGTTGTTTGCTCAATTCTTTATGCCTTGGTCTTCTCATTGATTGTATTTTAGTTTTGATTCTCCAAGTAAAATATTTCATGCAAAGCGAGCAAGTCGCCTATTTACAGGAATTGGAATGATATTTGAATGTCTTATTGAGGCTTAATATTTTCCGTTCGGTCTCAGGTGCGATCGAAGTTAGAGTCACTTGATGGCATTGTCCCTTCAAGTCATGGCTTTATGATAAGTAGTACAAGCATGAAAAATGTGTGGCTGTCAATGGAACATCAAGCTATTCTATGGTGTAACCAATTGGTTGTTCAAGTAGGTACAAAATACCCCTAATTTCTAATCTGGAAAATGCCATGTTCAATGAATTTGAAGATTCGCATGCCATGCAGGTTTCACATACGCTTCTTAGTTTGGTCGACTCAACAACTAGTCAGCCATTTTCTGATACACAAAAGAGATTGTGGGTTTTGACCAGAATGCTTCAAAGTGCATTATCACAAAGTTTCAATGGAATGATACCCATGAAACTCTCTCATGAAGTACCCATGCTGGCCTCAAAGGGTAATAATACCATCTCTACCCTGAACATATGTATATCTTGTTTTCTTAGAATAGAAGTTCTGAAACAAAGGATCTAAAATCCATACGCTTGTCTGATATTGGGGGCTATAACCTCTATCGTTATACGTTGTCAAGTACTACAAATATGCAATCGATCAAACAGATTTTGAGGCAATAGTTTTTTATGACAACAATTAAATTAGGTGTCCATATTACTGGTGGGTACATGTATTCTCTTAACATTGTGCTGTCTATCTTTCTAGGCTCTGGATCACAAATGTCTACCTGTGCCCTGGATTGGAGAGATGATGCTCTTGATAGGGATCTGTACATACAAACAAGTACTGTTACAATTTTGGCAATGGACGGGAGAAGGCGCTGGTTGGACATAGAGTTACTGGTCTGTGTTGATAGGATTCATTAGGGATGCTACTTTAGACTTGTATATTACTTAAGATGTCAGTATCAATCTCCCATGACACATTTTCTGTACTATAGGGGTCAAATGGAAAGAACCACTTTATCTTTGTTACAAATCTGGCGCCTTGTTCTGGAGTAAGACTCCATCTATGGCCTGAGAAGGAGAAATCAAATTCAAATTTGCCGGTTTGTGAAAGGGTTCTAGAAGTTACATCAAAGATGGTTCTCATTCCGGCGGGCCCTGCACCAAAACAGGTGATATATACTGGATTCACGTTGTCAAAATAATATAGGGGATTAATTAGTAATTAATTCATTACGTCCCCGGTACGTGCGACAGCTACAAATAGAAATACCCCTGCTTCCTAGTTAACTACAACATTGCTGGATATGTTTCCTGTAACACACAGTCAATTTTTATTTCCTATCTGCAAGTCGTCTTCACATTTCAAGAGGAAAGAAGATCAGATAAGCATTTTCGTTAACTAGATTTTTCTTTGTGTGTATGTTTATTAGTCGGAACCTGGGAGCCAGACCGAGCAAGCTCCCCCATCTGCAGTGCTGAGGCTAGAGCCTGAAGACATGCATGGATTCAGATTCTTGACTATCTCAGTTGCGCCTCGCGAAGTATGTACTCATCTCAATACCTTTGCTTTCTTTCAAATGTCAGCAGTTTTCAGACTACTAAAAGCGTGTAACTGAAATGAGACCTTCTATTGGACAGGCAGTTTCCGGTAAACCTCCTGTGGCGGTTTCAATGGCAGTAGGGCAGTTCTTTAACCCTGAAGAAGGGGCCATGGAGGTCTCATCTCAATCAATGCTCTTATCCGCTTACTGGACAAAGGTTATCATTCTGAAAAGTGGCCACACTTCCTTTGTATCTCCAGTGTTTTGAAATTACGCTAGTGAAACCATTGCTTAACTGATTTCAGCTATGGACTACTTTTCTGCAGGACATATTTTTGAAGGAGTACCATCCTCTAGCTTACAATCTATCGTTTGCTATCAGCTTAGGTCTACTGCCTATAACATTGTCTCTGAAACCTGCTGGATGTGGAATTAAAACTTTTGGTCTACTAGATGGCGACACAGGAGACTTGGACAAGGATAGTATGAATTCGAAACTCTTCTCTTCAGTCCTACAGATCTTTCTTTTGATAGTTGCTTGCACATAAATTTAGCTGTTAATCTTCTGGTCAGCATCTGTGAAGGTTTTCAATTCTGTTGGAAATTAGTCTTCAGTTCGTAAAGAAAATGATTTTCATTCCCCTTTCTTATTATAAATCTGATCATTGTTGGCTCTTTCTTTTATTTTACTTATCACAAATTGTTCAATTTTCAGAGCTTTGCAAATTGCGTTGTTTCCCACCTGTTGCCCTTGCCTGGGATTCTGCTTCTGGACTTCACGTATTTCCAAATCTCTACAGTGAGACGATAGTTATTGATTCTTCACCAGCTCTTTGGAGTTCTCAGAGTTCTGAGAAAGCTACTGTTATGCTACTGGTCAGAAGCCTCTTACACAAAGCTAGTCTCTGTTATCCTCAGTGAAACAGAAAACTCAATGTTTAATCTCTTTTCTGGCCCTTCTGCAGGTTGACCCTCATTGCTCATACACCGCAAGCATTCATGTCTCCGCTCCTGCCATGTTCAGTAGATTTGTACTTCTATACGGTCCTCAGGTAGGCTTATCTCTAGTATTTGAGCATCAGATGTACGCATTCACAGTATACTAAACATGCATGCTATAATATTTGAGCATCAGATGTACGCATTCACAGTATACTAAACATGCATGCTATAATACTGTGCTGCATAAAACTATCACAGCGCACGTGCGTGTGTGTGTTTGTGTGTGCCGCGCACTTGTGTGTGTATTCTTGAGTTTATCTTGCCGGAAGACTTCCTCTCTAAACTGGATAGCCTTTTGATTTTAGGTACGAGATAGCTCTCTGATTTATGAGTGACTGAACCTTTCTTCACGTATTATCTGATATTGCAGATAGTTGGCTTCGCATTTGTCGTTATATTGTTTACACTTATGCGGCAAGCTAATCAGTGGGACCACAAACTATCAGTGCCACCATTGCTCTCCGCTGTAGAAGACAACTTAGAAATGCCATCTCCATTCCTGCTTCTAGCTGCTTTTCCTCTTCTAATTTCCTTGTTCTTCTCCTTCCTAATGGCTCAACCGATTCCCCCTCTCACAAGCTTCACAGTGGTGTCGTTGATCTGTTATTTGTTGGCCAATGCCTTCATCAGTGTGTTAATTATTGTCTCCAAGTTTGTCTTCCAAGCGTCTGCCCTCATCCACACCACTGTAAAATCAAGGTAACTGCTTGGCTTTTGGTTTAATTTAAAACTACTCAACTCTGTCCAGAAATAACTGAATAAGTGTCAATGGGTAGCAGGTGCCAAGCTTTGGGAAGAAACTATTCTCTTGCTTTTCTTCATTGGTTTTCTATACTTGCTTCCAGTTTCGTCTGTTTAAAGGTTTGCTTTTAGCATCTTCCCTTGGCTTAGTTTTACAAATCAGAATGAGTTAGTGAGATTCTGTTTCTTGAAGCAGGCAATCCGAATTCTGAAGCTCAACACAACAGTTGTTATGACACTAATCGCGGTTTCCTTGGTGTCCTTTGTTCATCCGGCTTTGGGTCTTTTTGTACTCCTCGCCTCTCATGCCCTTAGCTGCCATAACTCAATGTGCTGGTAAGCAAGATTTCTATGCAATTTTTTTATGTGAGATAGGAAGATGCCTCGATATTAATGATTATACTTGTAAAAACCCAGTTTTTGATCCAGAAAAATAGAAAGAAAAACATGAATCAGAAATCAGTAAGATGCAATCGTAGCTAATGGTCATTTTTTGTTTTTTGTTTCATGGAAGTATCATGATGGCATCAAGGAGGAAGGAACCAGTCGATCAGAAAAATGAAGCCGAGCGAAAAACTCGGCATACCTCAACCAGACAAGAGCACTTATCAGTAGACTTGTCTGAAAAGTCATTTGTTGAGACACAAGCAGATATCTTCAACCATAGGCACGGCTTACTAATTATACATCTCCTTGCAGCTCTGATGTTCGTACCCTCTCTTGCCGCTTGGTTCCAGGTACTCTTTTCATGTTCACAATAGAGCTTTCTTATATTCAATACCGATGACTCTAATTCGACAAGTAAAAAATGGTTTATATCGCGCTTTTTAACGTGTGCCAATACCTAGAGGCTGGACTGATGTTATAATAGCATCTTTCTTATAGCGGATTGGAACGGGACAAAGCTTCCCTTGGTTTGCTGACTCGGCTCTCTGCATCGGCGTGATCTTCCACGGAATACTGAACTCAAGACCAGAGTCTAGCATCCTACGCTCTTTCCCATCTCTCTTGGGACACCAACTCCGTCCTCATCATATGTATCTCCTTGCCGGCTACTACTGCTTCTTCTCTGGACTAGAATTGGCTCCATACAAAGTATTCTACGCCATAGCTGCTTTAGGCTACATCTCTTTGACACTTAAGATCTCACAGGTGAACAACAACGATCTCCGTTTCCGTACCAAAAGCAGAATACACAGAAACTGAGCTTTTTCTGCAGTTGAAGGATAGAACAACATTCAGCTAAAGGATCTTGACCGCTCCGTAAGCAGAAACTTGCGATCCTGCCCTGCACGCTGGAACGAATGACCGAGATTTATTTTGAATCGGTCAGGTGGGTTTGATTAGGGATTTTTAGGAACGTTAATTAGAATTGGTTTCATTGTTTTTGCAAGTGTTTATTTGTCTTGTATTGTATGTTACAAAGAGCACGATTGGTCGGACCAGACTACTATGATGATTTTGTATGATTTGGAAGTTAATGAATTTTATTGAATATCGTCGAATTGACAACAAATGAGTTGATAGTAAATCTCTTTTCCATTAAGAAAATTAGAGAATCATCAGTTTACTCACCAAGAATAATAATTTTAAGTTGTTATAACACGCACAGAAGTGATCAAACAAGTTAAAAAACAGAACCAAAAAACGAATTAGTCACAAAAATGCCATGAAAAAACCAAAACAACAAGTTGCGAAACTCAGTAGATGAAACCAGCCACCAGTGCCACGGCGGCGACGGCCAAGCCAGTGAGCATATCGGTGGCAACGACGACGGCAGAGCTTGGTGAACTTGTGTTGTCGTTGTCGTATTGAGCCGTGACCATCGCAATCATCAATGCCAACAACAGACAAGCTAAACTCATCTGAACGAACACATTCTTGGTCATTTTGTTCGACGTTTTTTTTAAAAACGCTGCGTTTTCAATTAAGGTCGATGGATGAGAGAAGAAGATTCGGATGTGTTATTCGCTGTAGAAAATTAGATTGTTGAAAAGTGGTTTGTTTATATAGATAGAATTATCAAATATTACTGTGAGTCTGTGCCGGCTTGATCAAGAAAGCAGTTCTTGATTATGTTTGATTAGTTCTGACATTAGTTTAAAAAGGAAAAAATTTAGCTGTCATATTTCTTTTAGAAATGAAAGAAGCTAATACATCGTCAATTTGGTAGTACATTATCTTAGTTGCAAGATTTTTGATCCAGCAACGCCAAAACAAAGTCAAAAAATATTAATTAGATTTGGAAGTTTTGAATGCGGCATATAGTTCATGGTGGGCAATGAAGGGAAGTCAATTGGCTAACTCTATCAAATTTTATCCAAATATATATACACATTTTAATAAAGAACAAAAATATAGTACGTAATGAGAAGAAGAAAAATGACATACTGTATATAACAAAACATAACAATTTCTAACCAAAATAGATTATTTTTTACGATCTTATTAATTTGAAAACTTTCTCAAAAGAAGTCACAACCGATACTAAGGTTTATGATGCCTCTCCCTTACCAGAAATCTCATTGTCGGATGAGGCTATTTCAGGTATTGAATCATATCTTTTTGTGTAGGAATGATCGAGGAATTGAAGTGTATGGAAGGTGTGGTTCTGAGGCCAAATCTCTAGACATTAATGGATGCGCCAATTCAATTAAACCAATTTTTTTTTTTTGCTAAATGGTAAATATTGATTAAAATTGAAAAATTTAGGTGTTACAAATTGCGAAACAAAATGTTCGACCTAACAGATTGATCCCATGGCAAAAAACGAGAAAAAACATGGAAGCAAAATACAATCAGTATTAAAACGAGAAAAAATATGGAAGCAAAATACAATTGATCTAAGAGGCCAAGGTGGTCATAAGTGATCTCTTGTGATTTTTCCTGTATTTTCTGCCTTCTTCGTATTTTATGTATTTTGTGGTTCTGTGATAATTTCTCCAACTAGACTAAGTTTTGTTTTAAGGAAAATGCGCAATTTTAACCTTCGTATTTTGTTTATTGTGTTTAACTGCCACAAGAAATGTATGATCCAAAGGTCATAGTTTGTAATGATTACTTTGCAATTCAAAATAGAATACTCTTTATCCAAGTGGATATGATAATTGTTGTGAAATTATGTAAACTTGTCTCTTACTTTTTTCATTATGACAACATTCAGGTTCGACGTGTATTTTGGACCATTTCTCGATATACATGTATCATTTTTACTATTAGACCATGCTAATGTTTGCGTTCTCATCAATCCACAAATCAATTAGATTCTCGATATGTTATTCCGATGTGCAGTTTGTGAACGTCTAACATATTGGTGAATAATTTGGTACGATGTTATATAAAACAATCAACATTTTTTCGTAGGGATCAAATGTTTATCCGGATAATATAAACAGATTGATCAAATCGAATACGTTCGATCTGAGATCAAACTAACTCTTTCCAATTCAATTAAAATTATTTTACATGATATAAAACTGAAATCTAACATAATTTAATTACAAACAAGAAGGCTCGAACATGATTTTTTGTAATCATTGTCTTTCACGGTTCCCTTTTATATACTATGACGTGTGGAAGGCTCGAACATATTACATAAATGGTTTTTTCGGTTTTTTTTTCTTAATAACGAAATACTCTAAGGTTTGAGTCTTCAGATCATTAGTTGGGACTTGGGCAATTATATGATATAGAATTGAGAATTTGGATTCAGAAGCCAATAAATAAAACTTTGTATTGGATTATGATGTTGTATAATGGTGGGCATTGAATGGGAGAAAATATCATCTAGTTAACCTTCTTGCAAATCTATCTTTACTGATACTCACATTCATATTTAAAAAACAAAACAAAACTTGTGTTGCAATTATGACGACATTCGATGAACTTATGAACAGGTAAGACATGTAATATTATATTTATTTGTCAAAAACTATCCAAACAAAAAATAATCATATGTCAAGGAAAAAAAGTGTTTTGAGAAAAGAACGACGTGGAACCAAATTATATGGTTGAGACAGATTTTAAAATTCAAACTTCTCTATCATAAGTTTGACTTTATCAGTTTGTATATAATAGCAACTAAAAGAAAGAAAGAAAAACTTGAGCTCTACTTTCAGTTTCCCTCCAACGGCATTTCGGTTTATTATATATTTAAGTTGAATTTTCTTAGAACTATGACTAAATCAAACCGAAAGACAATTCACTTAGGTTAGAATTCATTTCAGTTTTCCTAGAGTTCAGCTTGATAATTATTAATGACTTTTATATTTTACGTGTGTTAAAATAGTTAAAGTTAAATAATCATCATTACTAGATGAACTATATACAAAATTGAGAAGCAAATTTTTTTATTTTTTAAGAGAGAAGCAAGAAGATTCTTTGTAATGGATATCGTTATAAACATACGATTCAAAACAAAATTTTCATTTTCAAGAAATAAGAATCCAATTACATTAACTAAGAAGGTAGACTTATTAATAAAGATGGAACAGATGGGAAACTTTATTAAGGAACATGTTTACGGGTGAAAGTCTCTTCTCCTTTTTTATTCATATATGGTTCAATTTAATTATTAACTTGAGTTGTTTTTGTAGTAAAGAAAAATAAGCTTATCAATGGACGATGAACTTGAGTTGATTTTGATAATACTTTAAGGCTAGTGCTAGCTCTTGTTCCAGCATAATTTGCACATTCGTTTATTTCTTCTCAACTAATAGAGTGTATCTTTCAAGTTTCAACCACTAAACCACCATTGGTTATGAACAAGAAGTTGTAACTTTGTAAAAACTCTTTTTTTTTTTCATTTCATTTTGTTCACGTTCCAAAATCATCGTTTAGTTTTTATAACGGACGTAATCAATCACGTTACACGTCACAAGACATCTGTTTACAATTTTAACACACACAAACACAAATGAAAAATTGAACAAATTAAGAGAGACAAAATGTGGCAACAAAAAAAGAAATAAAAAGAGCAACAAAACTCACACAAGTCATGAAAACCCGAAATAAAGAGTTATGTTATTAACTCAGAAGATGAAACCAGCGACCAGAGCCACGGTGGCTGCGACCAAACCGGTGAACATATCGGCAGCAACAATGACGGCGGAGCTTGGCTTCATCATGGAAGGTCCAGGAGCCGGTGCGTGATCGTGGCCGTCGCCTTCGTGGTGGTCGTGATCGTCGTGCTTTTCCTGAGCCGAGACCATCGCAAACATAGCCAACAAAAGACAAGCCACAGTGATCTGAACAAGAACCTTCTTCATCATGTTTGTTGGACGCTGTTGTTTTTGAAACAAGCTGCGTAATTTAGTTAGGTTGATGAATGTGAGGGAAAGACTCGGATGTGTTTTTTGTTATGAAAATGAAATTGTTGAAAGTTGGTTTATATAGAGAAGTTAGACACCTCAAGGTGTAAACAAGCTTCTATAAAGAATATTTTGTTTGTCCTTTTTTCCAGCTTGCAATTATTTATAGTATTTGATTGTTGACTTTCACGATTGCTAAATAATTTGACATGTGGGAGAGGCTTGAACCTAAATTTTATTTTGTTTTTGTAAATCTTGAATTGTTCTTAGGATTGGTCAGTCAATAGATGATTAATTGGAAATGTATTTGGTGGAGAACTGAGAATTTGGATTTTAAAGACAAAATAATTTGATTGAATGCCGATTATAAGAAGTGTTAATACAGATATCGAATAATGGTGTAATGAAAGGAGGGGAAAATGGATTGACTCCTCTAATCAAAATATCAAAAGAAAAAAAAATCTTTTAGGGAGTTTTTTTGAATATTTTGTTACATTATACGAAATAGCCCTAGTAAAAACGCCCCCAAACTTAACCTTATAAAATTTGCCATGCCATTATGACGACATTCGATTGACATGACGTATGCCTGTAATTATATATATATATATATATATATATATATATTTGTCGAAATAGTTTAAGTTAGTTTAAGTTAGTTTAAGATTGTTTTAAGAACTTATGGGTGCTTTAGGAAAAAGGACGTGGAGCCAAATTATTTTGTATAATGGTCGAAGCAAATAAATAAAAGAAAATTTGCAGCTTCCTTCCGTTAACTACGCCCTCGTTATTAAGGTCTCCAAAAAAAGAAAGAAATCTGCTCAAATTGAATCTCCCTCTATTTGGTCTAGTCGAATTGAAAACGCTTAAACTTTTTCATTTTTATATGAATGATATCAAATTTCCAAATGTTTCGATTCTAAAAATAAGACATAAAATTGATAGAAAAAAAAATCAAAAAGTCAATCGGTAGTCCATGAAGATTAGTTTATAAAAAATTATTTTTGGTGATGAGAATATCATCTCTATCATCACCAAAAAAAGTATTCTGCCGATCGATTTTAATCTCTCTGTTTTTGTATAAAATATACTTATATTAATTGTAAACCATGGTTACGATCCAAAGAAGACGTAAACTTGTTGCCAAAATGTCTAAACTAAATACATAATTGAAATACAGAATATGATAAAGATAGGATATGTTAGGATATTAGGTTAATTGTAGATAATAACTGTGACCTCCTTCAAGAGAGCTAGTTTTTCTGTCATAAAGGCAAAGAACAAAGCTCGTAATGCCTTCGATTAGTTTTCTACATTTTGAAAATTCGATCTCATACAGGCACACAGCTGATGTTGTGTTTCCGAAATAAATCTCTATCGTAGGTTTAACTTTATCGGTTTGTCTCTAATAGCCTCTATAAAAAACGCTATCTTTATTTTCAGTTTCCTTCCAGCGGCATTTCGTTTATGATGGAATTCAGTTTAATTCTCTTAGAACTCTGACTAAATCAAATCTAAAGACATCTCACTTAGGTTAGAGTTCATTTCAGTATTCCTAGCTAAGTGTTTTCAGCTTGGTAGTGACTTATATTTTACGTGTGTTAAATCAGTTAGAATTAAAACAATAATTATTACTAGATGAACTAGTTAAATTGGAAAATAAGATGTTTCTTTGTAATGAATATAAGATTTAAAACATCTTGCTCCCCCCCCCCATAATTTGAGCATTTGTTTATCTTTTTTCAACTAATAGAGTGAATTTCTTAATCATTAAACTACCATGAATTGGTTACAAACAAACATGGTGAAAACTCTCTTTTTCATTTTTCACGTTCCAAAATCAGCGTTTAGTTTTTAATAACGAACGTAAACAAACACGTCACCTTAACATGTTCGACCCAAAAAAAAAAAAACAAACACGTCACATGACATTTGTTTACAATTTGAATACACATACACACACAAATGAAAAATTGAACAAACTAAGAGAGATACAAAATGTGGCAACAATAAAAGAAGAAAAAAAGACCAACAGCTCACACATGTCACACTAGTCATGAAAACCCGAAATAAAGAGTTATGTTATTTAACTCAGTAGATGAAACCAGCGACTAGAGCCACAGTGGCTGCGATCAAACCGGTGAACATATCGGCGGCAAAAATGACGGCGGAGCTTGGTTTCATAGTGGAAGGTTCAGGTGTCGATGCGTGATCGTGGCCGTCGCCTTCGTGGTGGTCGTGATCATCATGCTCCTCCTGAGCCGAGACCATCGCAATCATTGCCAACAGAAGACAAGCTACAGTGATCTGAACAAGAATCTTCTTCATCATGTTTGTCGGATGTGTTTTCTGAAGAAGTTCAAAAAAAAGCTGTGTAATTTAGTAAGGTATGAGGAATGTGAGAGAAAGACTCGGGTGTGAATGAAAATGAGATTGCTGAAGTTGGTTTATATAGAGAAGTCATAGAATTTAGAAACCTTATGGTTATATGTCCTTTTGTCCAGCTTGCTCAAGGCAACAATTCTTTATAGTTTTGATTGTTGACTTTCACAATTGCTATCTAATAATGACATGTCGAAGGCTTGAACATGAATTTATTTTATTTATTTTTTCAGCGCTTGAACATGAATTATACTTGCTATTTTGTTCTTGTAAATCTCGAACTGTTCTGAGGATCCATTTGTCAGTCAATAGATAATTAATTGGGAAATTATTTGGTGGAGAAATTTGGATTAAAAGACCCAAAAAGTCCATTTAATACCGATTACGAAGTATATTGATTTCGAGAAATTATCATTTCCTATAATTAACTATTTTGGGAAAATAAAATAAACTATTTTGGGGAAATGTTGTTGAATATTTTTGTTACATCATATGAATGGCCCTAATACACATGCCCCCAAAATCTTATAAAATTTGCATTGCCATTATGACGACATTCGATTGACATGATTATGGTGTATGTGTTAATAACTTAAGGGTGTTTTAGGAAAAAGGACGTGGGGTCAAATTATTTTGTATATGGTCGAAACAAAAAGAAAAAACAATGCAGATTCATCTCAGCTTCCTTCAAACATCTATGCCCTAGCTTAGGTCTTAAACCAAAAAAAAAAAAAAACAAAAATTGCTCAAATTGAATCTCCCTTTATTTGGTCAAATTGAATTGAAAATTTAGATTTCACACTTAAAGTTTTTCAATCTTTATATGAATGATATCAAATTGTTGAGATGTTTCGATTCTATAAACAAGACATAAAAGTTTTATCATTCATATGATGATGATTATCATCCTTGCCTGCGAACAGCCCTTGACGCCATAGCTCGCAGATTAGCTCTGGCCAGTGAAAGATTAGAAGCAGATGAAGAAGAAATTGGCCCCGCTGCCTCCGTAACGCCAAACGCAGACGCAAATTCCTGCCGCTGTAACCTCAACGCAAATGCAGCATCCCTATCTTGATCCAACCTCATACTTGCTACTCTCCTCCTTCTCTCGCTTCTCTCGCTTCTCTCTTCAGACACAAGTAATCTCGAAAGATCCTCTCTCTGCAACCTATCTTGATCCCTGTTTCTGCTTCTTAGCCTTTGATTAGAGTTTCTAGGACTCAGCGTTTCCTTGCCTATCAAGTTAGCAGATGCAGCAGCTCTCTGTGCTTCGACTTCTTTAGGAAACAAAAGCTGGATTGTGTTCCAAAGAACAGTATTGACCGTACAATATCTTCCATTTCTGCGTATATAAAATAGCTTTGTCATGTAAATTTCTAATCTTTCGATCTGAAAAAAACTCATCAAATTTGATTCTATTTACCCGACTAGTTGCCTGCATTTAGGGCATTTCCTTCCACACTTATCCGCCGCAGATCGCAAACACTTCTTGCAAAAGCTAGATAGACCCAAAATTGAACAACTCAATACCAATTCACCATTGATAATAGAAAAAGAGAGAGATAGTTTTGAGTTGTGCATGTGTTAATCTGACTACCTGTGTCCACAAGTTGTAGTACTTGGCTCAAAGCAAATCTCAAGACATATCTGCAGAATCAACAAAGCAAATTCCAAGTCTAAGAACCCAAATCAAGGAATTAGGGGCAAAAAAGAGTCTCAAGATTCAGATTCATACTGCACAAGACAATTCGTCTCGAAGCTTATCAATGCAAGGAAGCACAACAGAAGTTGCGTTCTTCTCCTCTGACAATATCTTCTCATCCTTTTCTACTCTCTTCTCTTCTTGTGTATCTGCTTTGGTCTCTCTGTTCTTCTTGTTCTTCTTCTCTGCAGATTTCTCTTCTACAACCACAACAGATGAGAATTCAATGAAACTATCTCTGTGTCTAATTTCATGGATCCTAATGTTTCCAACAAACCAAGTTTCGATTTTTCGATAATCCTTAAAAAAGCTAATAAATCAATAACGAAAGTACCTTCAGTCCTGATCACTTCTTCAAGATCAACAACAGGTAACGGAATAGGGCTTTGCTTAATCCGCTGCTTCCTGAAATTCCCAAGGAAAAAAAAGGATATTGAACGAATTTCATAAATCCCATTTCCCACAATTACAGAATAAAAAAACAGTGGATGTATTGATAATGCCCAAATCAGAAGAAGCCTAAAGAAAATCAAATTTTGGTTTACCTTCTTGAACCAGAAGAAGGTGGGGTTGTTTTAAAGAGCAAATTGGATCGTCTCCTTCGCTTTGAAGAACTTCTTTCAGGGGTATCATCTACCACGAAGCTAGCGATAATCAGGTCCTCCTCGTCCCAACCCGCCATTGCCGCCGCCGATTTGAATCTCGGGCTGATGAAAATGCTTGCGTTCTCACCGTACTTCTCACTCGCCATTGTTGCTTCGTTCGATCCATTTCCGAAGCGATAGGTACCTCTGGATGGTGTTTCACTCACCATTTTCTGGATCTAGGGTTCGATTTTTCCTGTTGATTCCTGAGAACGCTCCGGAAAGAGGACAGAGAAAGGGATAATATTTGTCTCAACGGTCGGATTTCTTTTTGAAAAATCTTGATTTCCTCGCAATTCCTACTTTTGGGCTTTTGGGCCTTTTGACTTCTTAGCAATATACATTTGGTTTTTTTTCTGTCTGTTTTTACGTATATATCTTCCATAGTTCTTTACTTGAGTTGTGTTTTGTTGAACTGCCATATTTACTTCACTAAATCAAAAATATCAATGAAATTTAACAAGAAACTATGTAATATTGTGTGACTAATGGGCTTTATTAAGCTGTTTTTCTTTTTTTAAACTTTCGAGCTATCCTATTATGGTCCGTCCTCTGCTCGTTCCCACAGTAAACGCTGCGTTTTAACATTCTTGAAATTCTCTAACACCTGATCTCTAAGCCCCGTATCTCTCACCTCGCAGAATCTGTCGGCCCAATCAGGTGGCTCAACGGGTCGGGTTCCCAAACCTGGTGCTCGATCTCTCGACCCGACATTCTCTTCGTTTTGCCAATCCGCCACGTATGTCGCGACTCTCCTGTAAAACTTCTCTTTAAAAACCTCCCAAACTTGATATTTGTAGTGGTTAATCACCATGGTCTCTTTATCCACGTCAACAAATGTGAATCCATCTTTGAGGTGAAAATGGTGGATCACGTTGATAAGCGTCGCGTTCATCGCTTCTGGCCGGAGTATGCTCTTGTGTCTCTCCGGCAATGCCACACGGCAAGTGTATCCCGCCGTGACTCCACCACGAGGTCGATTTTTCAGACCTGACGGCCCGAAACTATGGCACGGCGTTCGTATTTCACCGATCTCACCGGAAGCAGTGTAATTTCTGATGACGCTAGTTAGGCTTTGACCGGAAGGGATGTAGTAGAACTCGTCGACGTCGATAAACGCGATCCAATCGCAATCGCTCCGTGCTCGAATCGCACAATTGGAAAATCCGGCTTCTTGAGTCTTAATCCATGGCCAGAAATGTCTTGAAATGTTGTAACCTCGGCTTTCCAGATCCTTTATCTCGGCGATTATGTCGTCGTCGCTGTTGTTGTCGTAGATGAACCACCGTTGAACACCGATTCCAGCGTGATACATCACCCATTCTCTTAAAACCGCGGCTGCGTTTCGCGTCATAGTGCAAACGCACATCTCGAACGGTTTCCTTCGCGGCGAGTGAATGATCCGACCCGGTTGAGCGATCGATGGAAGCATTCCGGTCCCTCCTTTGATTCTAACCGAGACTTTAACCGGCCCATGGACCGATTTTGGGCCGTCTAACACAGCTAATGGTGTTCTGCACCGTACGATCTCTTGTGCCGCTGAGATTACGTCTGCTCTTATTAACCGATTGTGTTTCGCGAAATCCCAGCCGTACACACACTCGTATCTCGACACGTCAGCAACTCTTCCTGGCCGTAGATTCAGCCCCTTGACAAAAACCACCGTGGAGTTATCGTGGTCGATCACGGCGTCATAAACCAGCCAATCCCACCGGTGAGTGGGCCCAGCAGGGACGTGATCATCCGTCGTCCATCTCGAAACGGCAAGCGATATGGTGTAGCCACGTGGCGTTTCAGGACACCGTATGATCTGACCGCCGAATTCTTCGCTGTCGATGGCCGTCGGATGCTCCTTTCGTAGCTTCGACGAATCGCCTCCGGTGGAGAAAACGCAAACGAGATCGTCTTTTGTAAATAACCGAAGCGACTGAGGGTATTTAAGGAAAACCAGTGTCTGCTCAGGTAATTTCACCGCCTCACGAATCGAAACCGCCGGAGAAGACGTTACAGACTCGCCGAGAACCGCCTTGGCCGTTGAGAAGCTTAACGTCGAACGTACCACTGGACGAAACTTCCCTGCGAAATTTGATTTCAGTTTCTGGTAAACAATAAACCGTTCGAATTTGAAAATGAAATTTAAAAAAAAACTGTTCAAGTCATTGATTTACCTTTGAAGACGAACATGGTAGAGAAGAGAACGAAGGAGACGACAAACAGAACGACGAACCAGAAGAACCTCTTCCACGAAATAAAGACGTCGCCGCCGCAAACACCATCGAGTTTCCTACGATTTTTCATCTCCTACTTACGCCGCCGCAACCGCCGGCGATGATTGGAGAAGAAGCTCTGCTATAAGTTTTTTTCCGGTAAATGAAAATGTTGGGGCCCGCGAGGATATAGGATGATGATTAGCAGTAGGATAGAAATTTGTAATTCTGTAATGTCTGTTTTGTTTTGTTTTGTTCTTCGATTACGGCGAATAGAAAGGTAAATAAGGAATTTTGTTTTTTATCTTTCCTCAAGAATATCAAGGAAAACAAAAAAAAATAAATCAGGAACTAGGAGAACGAGAAAAAAAGACGGCTCACTAAAACTAGTAAACTACTGGTCTCCTGTCAAATTTAATTGCTTTTTAAAGAAAACGAATCAATTTACTTTCTTTGACGGTTTTTTATCTTTCTTTTACTTCACTTTTTGACATTTGAGTTTGAGAAAAATTTACGTATTAATTTCTCCGGTAATTAATAAAAAAAGAGTAATCATGTAATTTTCAAATAAAATAAATTAAGATTCGGATACCTTGCGTATTACATTTTCACGTCGCCGTCTTTACTTTTACAGCTTTTCTTTGATAGTGAGTTTCAGAAAATTTCACTTTAGTATCAACTTCTCCTCCCGTAACTAAAGTCTTTTTGTTCTTGCAAATATTGAAAAAAAAAATTAGATTCGGATACCTTGCGTGTTAGATTTTCACAGCTTCTATATATCTAATGACTTTTAATTATAGATAGTATTTACTCTTTTTTGTTTTGATTTTCCGAGTGAGGCATGATCCTCATTAGGTAGTACATCTTGCATTTGACTAAAATTGCACCAGTTTTTATGGAAAAAAATATGACCCAATTTTCAAATTTCAATAAAACAAAATTGACAACATATCTTCACAACAGAGACAATATCGGTTTGAACCGTAGACAACTCTTCAGCCGAAATTTAACTAAACCAACCAAAACTTACATAAAATCCAACTTCTGAGACAGCAATCGCAGCAACTGTTATATCCAAACACCAGATAATTTCGAAAGCCTTTTTGGGCCCACTGATTCACCGTAAGGTTCAACATAAATCTTTGTTTCAGTCAACATCCATGCTATAAGAATATTTGCCTTTACATTTTGAAACCAATTTTTTGTTTGATAAATCTACAAATACTAGATTAAAGAAAATGAATTTCAAAATCGTTCTTAAAAACATTTTGAAGTTATAAATAAACTTTTTTGGTGCGACATTATTTATAAACATTTATAATCTCTGTTTAAGGTGAATATGAAGAAATAGAGAAAGATTTGTGATCAGGTAGAAAGTTGCCGCAGATGCAATAATCAAAATGATGTTTACCCTATTCCTCAGAAAATAATGTTGTTGACGGCAAGTTTCAAGACTGGCATCTTTTGAATTCAGTCAAGCTGATAAAGTTTTAGCTAGACATGTGTTTTTTCGTAAGTAACTACTAATTGTTAGTCTTTGGTTTTTTATTTCAGTATTTAATATTTATGAACGTGTTTGAGTTAAAATAGCATAAAACTATAAATTAAGATTCAGAGATTTATGTCACCATTATGTTATACTCATACGTAATTCATCCATGTTATTTGAAGGCTTTTGTGATGATAAGAAAAGTCTGGTTGTGTTATAATTAAAACAGTTATTAGAATAGAACAACATGAATTTCATAGTCGTGCTTAGAAACACTTATAGGTATAAATAAATAAAAAAATTGTGCTAGCCTTGTGCAATAAAAAGTAGTTCGCCCGTTGTCTACCATTTTACTCAGATAGGCATGGCATTGTTGGCTCATCCTCTTCTTTCCTAAACAATTTTTAGGTTTTTGCTTGGATTTTGACGTTTTTTTATCTGATAAAAATATTTAACATTGGAGAAAAAATTAAAAATACCTAACTATTTAATATTTATTAGAAAAATACATGAATATTTAGTGTTGTTAAAAACTACTTGAACTAATTTTTTGATCCAATTAAAAACTCAAACTATTAAATTTTTTTAGTTTTCTTCCTGCGATTTAACAACTGTTAATGTTAACGGGTTAGCGCTTGTTGGCAACATCATTGATTTAACAATTATTAAAATTTTGTCGAATACTAAACGCTTGTTGGTGTCCATGATTCGTATTTCTTGGACGAGATAAAGAAGCGGTTGTGGAGGGTTGTGGAGAAAGAGGCATGGTCCACTTCTTTCATGGGTTTGGAAGAGAGATATCAGTAAATACACACCGATGGACGTCAGAGCTTAATTGCAATTTGCTTTAATGGAGGATGAATAGAGTTGTAAAATATATGCAAAAGAATTAACTCATATGATGTTCACGGCTGTGAAAATTAAAGAAAAACAGAGAAACATTGAGTAAAGCTAGAGAAGGATTGAGGAAGATGAAGAGAAAGAGCGTACTCTTTGACCCAGAAAAGTATGTCGTCAATAGCAATCATCGAAATTTTTGTTTCCTTTGAACTCATATCGGCTAATGAAAACCCAGTTTGGACCGTACTTTTTGTACGACTAATTACTCGTCTTGTACCTTTTGTAAACTTTATAACAACTATTTTTTATAAAATAATTAATTTTCAAAATTATTTAATTTAATTGAAAGTAAAAAAAAAAACTTGGCGTTCGCGCGGGTTAATCCTTAGTTTGGTAAGGATTTAAAATATTTGGGACTTTGAATATTTCAAGACGAAGGTGTAGACCAAAAAATAATGAAAAAAAGGTGATACAACGCTATTTTTAATTGGGCCGAATAAAGTACGTTTGGGCTTTGCATTCATAGTGAAATGATGATTGGAGCGAGAAGCATCTTCTCCGGCAATCGCCGGTGGGCGATTACGAGAGTCATTAGCCGGCGAATCCATGGCACAAGTGATATTACTGTTCCAAAACTGTCAGATTTCTCCATCTTATCTCCCAAAAAAGTAAAGTTCGATTCTGTTTTTACTCTTTAACTCTTATGTTTCAATTGAATCTCGGCGATTAGAAAAAAAAACTCGAGATTTGAATTCTGAGTTTCTCTATCTGAAGAGAGAAATTTTTTGTTTGATTGGTGATGTTAGTACGCATGGAATCGATCTTTTGGTTTAGGATCTGATTTATCGAATACCCTTTTGAAGGTTGAGGTAGAGTACGCAGACGGCACTAAGTTCAATTTCTCATCTGAGTTTCTGAGAGTCCATAGTCCAGCTGCTGATGGAAAAGTCAGATCAATCGGTGGTGAAAAGGTAATTGGTCAATTTCTTAGGCATCAAAGATTGTTCTAAACCACATGATTTTAGTTCACAAAATCTTGAAACGTGAGGATATAGGCTTTTGATATCTTGTCTTAGCACACACTTTTGATATAGCTCCTTGCAATAATTTGATAGCTGCCTATGAGGCTAAATTAGCATTGGATGCTGCTTTTAGTTTTTTTGGCTTATTGTTTTTGGACCAGCTAATTAATGGCCAGTAGCTTCTTGTTCTTTACTCTGACTTATACTTGGTTCCAAATGGATTTTGGTAAAAATCAAGTCTGGTTTGTGTGGCTCTTTTGGCTTTTGCATAAACATCCAGAGAAATAATTGACAGCTAGTCCGTTAATACTAGAACTTTCGACTGAGACTTTTATTGATGTATATGAGGCTATGGTTAACCAATACGTTGTGCTGTTGTCTCTCTACCTTATGGTTACTAGTTTGCTGCTCTAGTGACTGATCATTCGTAGATCCTTGACGGGTTTGGACAAAGATGATGTCTTTAAGTATGAATCTAACCACTGCAATGATATTTGATTCCCAGTGGATGCGGACATGGCTCAGCAATGAGTCATGATTTCGTTTCTTTGCATTATGGCTATTAGTTTTCACTTCTTATTGACTAGACTCTGTACGGATTTTCTTATTGAAAAATTCAATCTACCTAGTATCTTAGCAATGAGTCTTGTTATCGTTCTTTTGTCTTCTGGTTACTACTTGCTAGTCCATTGATTGTGTGGCTAATCAAACATAAATTCTGAACGGGTTCGGATTAAAGAAAATTTCATTCTGTAAGCTTTACTCTTAAGTCTTCAACACTATGGCATTGAGTCTTGCTGGTCTTATCTTTGGTGGCCTAAACAATTTGGCTTTGTCGATCAGGTGATATCTGGAAGGCGGTATGTAGGAATCATGTCTGCAGAACCGGTTGGAAACTACGGGGTAAGGTAGCTACAAATCCCGCAAGGTCATATTATAAGTTAGCCATCTTAAAGACACGGAAACTTTTGTTTTTATTTTTTCGCTTATAACTTATAAGTTGTTGGGGCTAAATCTTTTTGGATGGTTCAGGTTAGTGTTTGATGACTTGCATAGAACAGGGATATATCCATGGGATTATATCTACGAGCTTGGGAGCAATAAGTTTGGTCTCATGCGAAACTATATCAAGACTCTTCAAAAGCATCATCTCAGCCGTGAACCACCACCTCCTCCTCAGAGACGAAGATGATTCTGATCGAAGTCTTTGATAGAATCCTTCTTTTTGCAGAAACATGGAATCTTGTTTTGTTTCAGAGTTTGCTGTTTTTGATTGCCTTTATTCAGTTGTTTTCAAAACTAATATTTGTAAAGAAAATATTATCCCAGTTAGTATCATCAAATAGAATTTGTAATTTCTTGTGAGCCTTTGTAAAATTTGTGATCAAGATAGACATAGTTGCGAGGGAAAGGCGTTTTGTTTTCGCATCACATCACATCACATCACATGTTTCCAGGTGTTTGCACGTGCGAGACATTCGGACCGGGTTAAGCGTGAGTCGCGTGGCTATGCATTCGGCTCATTATTAAAATCCACTCTCATTAGACGTGATTATAAAACCACGAATATTCTGCAAAACGTCAAATACACTAAAAATAAAGAAAATAATAATCTTTCTATCTTGAAGTCTCTAGCATATATTTTTTTTCAGATATAAAAATATCTCAGTAATTTTTGTATATATCAGTAGTGTACATCAAACGCTATGTAATACAATTTTTTTTGCTTTCGATATCAAAGGTTTCAATGTCAAATCGTTTTCTTATGCCAAATAAATTTAATATTTTGAACTATCAGACATTTTCTACAAGTATATATTTCTTGCATAATTTATATTTTTCGTCAACGCATATATTCAATTTATAATGTGTATTTGTATACCATTTTGTTTAAAGATAAATTAGATCTTCAAAAGTAGTAAAAATTTCTAGGTGATAGGATAAGATCATGTGGATTTAATTCGCTACTTCTGCCCTTAGTTTGTCATATTACTATCCAAAAAGAAGAGATTTAGTATAGTGAGTGAAATTTGTTCATAATAGATACAAAAAAAAAAAAACTGACAACTACAAAAGGAAGAAGATTTAATTGTTGGTTGCTGGACGTTATCGCCATCAAACTGCAAAATAAACCGGACCTATTAATATTTTTATCTTCAGGAAGATTATATTTTCTTTTTAGCTTTTTAAATGTAGAAACTAGGAAGGAATAATGTTGCTTTCTATGATGGTTGAAGTGTTATGTATTGTACTAAAGTACTAACTACTAATACAGAGATTACTTGCAATTTAAAGCTGTGGTCTTTTGGTGTTACAAAATATTCCAAAACGGTTATACACACCAACGATGATACCTCTTGTTTCATCTACTTATTACAACCAACGATACAACGATAAAACAAAAACAAAAAAATACAATTTTAAATGTTTGTAGGCGAGGTACATCGAATTTTAAATTTAAATATTTCATAATCATAGCAACTATACTATAAAATTTCAATATTTCATAAATATTTATAGGCAGAGTACTAAGTTAAAACAACAAAAACATATGTAACTCACAATTTTTGTGTTAAAATAGTACTGTTTGATCAGCGAACTTTCCCTTTTCGATAAGATGTGAAATTACCACCAATATTTGTGAAGTCTTTAACCTCGACGAGATACAAAATTGTTGAAAATTACATCTTCTTGGAAACCATAATTTTAAATTGCTTTTTCCAAAGCATATTCATAGCGATTTCGAGAAAATTAAACAAACATGATACATATATTATTAGAAAACGAGGTTGATACAAATATCCTGTTGTTCCAAACTTTTACTAAACGTTTGCTATAAATTCTAATAAAAAGGTTATTCAAAACAGTATTTTTTCTGGTCAAAATGTATTTTAAGCAGGTAAAAAAGTAAGAGGATGTTATTAGAGAGTTGATTTATAAAGATTTTTAGAGTTTAAAATTTTATAGTTATTGGTTTGTGGATTTTTACATTTTTAATAGATTCCTCTGTTATTCATTTAGAGATTATAAAAATTAGTTGTTATTGATATGATGATTTTTATAATATAATCAAAATCTATTGTTATTCAAAAAGTCTGCATTTTAATGATTCTATGATTCTGTTATAATCTAGTGTTATTGGCATAATGATTCTTTATAATTTAATTCATAAATCATGATTCTCAAAATGTTACCTATATCCCTTGGATTCTTAAAATCTGTCATATTAAAAAATTATTAATAGATTGTTTAAATTCATAGAACTCTCTCTAAATTTTATAAATTCAACAAAACTCTTAAAAATTTGACAAATCTCATGATTTTTAAAATCAACTAAAATTTTCATAAATCTAACTTCCAATAACCCCCCTAAAAGTATTTGATAAGTTATATTTCAAACAATTTGGTACAATAGACTTTGTTATTCGATTCTTATGTTTATTGTAATAAGTTATCATTACGAGTCACACTATATAAGATAGGGTCATTCGCTCCTAATAATTTTTAAAAATTGGTGTAATTTATTAAAACTTGATATTAATATCCTTATTCCTAAAATCATATATACACTTATATATACATTTATACACTCATATATACACTTATATATACCAATAAAAAAAATTCTGATTCCATCACTGTATAACACCAATTAATTATTTTATGCAGGATCAACCTACGAGAAAAATAATTTATTTTTATTCTTAAGATCATCTAATAACCTAATTTAATAACTATATCATAACACACTTTTATGTTAAAATAATAATAATAATTAGCAGTATCTTGCAAATCAGTAAAGAAAAAAAATTGTCTTAAATATCTTAGGTAACATGTTGTAATTACATAAGTTCATATAAATATAGGTTACGTACATTTTTGTAACACAAGTAACGTTCCTTTTATTTCTTACAGGATATCTTGGATTTAACTATTCCTCACTTTCGCAGAAAAACAAATAATTATCCCTCTGATTTTCTTCTTGATCCTTTAATTAAATAAACCTTTCTAAAAATAGCTTAAAACGTTACATAATAAATATTAAAAGACTCGAAAATCGGTTGCGAAGACCGAGTTTACGGAATTTCTCGGGTTATTGTTTCCCTTCCCCAGAAGAAAAAAAAAATATTTGTCAACCAGAAAACATTTTTTCCCTTTCGCTTCAATTCTCAACCACTTCATTTCAACGACCACATCAGAAAAATCATTTCTTCAAGTTTTATAATTCTAATCCCGTTTTTATTCCTATCCTCAAAAAAATATTAAACTCTGAATTTGTTTCGGCACATTATTTTATGTTTGATTTTATCTTCTCCTTGTTCGTGGGACCCAGATCTAAACATATTCTTCAGATCTTCCCCACCTCATGTGTTTCAGCTTCAGAGAAAATCTGAGTTACTTTCAACGACATACAAGTTTTTCTCTTTCAAAATTTTGAATTCGATAGACGTTTGGTTGACGAGGAAAACTATATCCAGAGAAAAGATTTCTGGAGCTGAATAAAAGAGCTTCTAGATTTTTGTATTTTCCATTTTCTGGATTTTTTTTTCTGGCCGTAGAATTTAATCTGAAGCTGAAATGGGTGAATCTGCTGTTTTGGTTCATTCGTATTCGTTCGCAGCTCCTATTACCCGTAACGACTCTCATGAGGTTAGTTTTTTTATGATTCCTCTGATTTCATAAGCTCTCTTAATTTTGTGATTGTAACAAGAAATTTTCCGGGAGAAATTCATCGGAAACTGGGGTTTTTTGCTTATAAGTTTTGGTGAATCTCCCTCAAATAAAAATCTTACCTTTAAGATATCTCTCTTTGGTAAATATTCTCTGGTCGTCTGGATTTTCCCGGAAAATCGAACAGAAAGTTTTTGTTTTCATCAAACACAGATCGAGAACAAACTAGTTTCCAAGCTATAGTGTAAAAATTTGTTGGAATCTCTCAGAAGAAAACAAGAAATTTCATCTGAAAGTTTGTAAATTTTGGATATGAGCAGAGAGTGGTTTTGATTGTATACATAAGTGCTCGTGTTGTTTGGTTTTTTGCAGGATAATACGGTCCACGCGCTTAGCCAGTCAATCTCATTTGGGAAATTCATGACGGAGAATCTTGAATGGGGAAAATGGTCAAGCTTTTCACACAAGAAGTATGTAGAAGAAGCAGAGAAATACTCGCGTCCCGGATCTGTTGCGCAGAAGAAAGCCTTCTTTGAAGCTCACTACAAGAGAATAGCCGAAGCCAAGAAAGCAGCAACCGAAGAACAACCAACCGTTACTCCTGCTGAAGTTTTGCTTCACACTTTGGAAACTCAGCCTCCCCTGAATCTGCAACAAGACGAAGAGATCGAAAGGAAAAGTATTCAGATCGATGATGTTGGTCCAGATAACAAGCCCGTTGTTGTTGTGGATGATTCATTGCTTGTGAATGAATTGGAAGAAAAAGACAAGGAGAATGGGTTGATTGGTGATGATGATGATGATGACAAGGAGAAGAAGCAAGAGGAGGAGGAGTTGAAGGAGGATTGGTCTGTTGGTGAAAAGAAGAAAGAGAGGAGATCGATAGCCAAGAACAGACCGGTGTTTAGATTGTCTCTGGAGAAAACAATCCCTCCAAAGTCTGTAGATACAGCGACAGAGATTGCTTTATCAGAGAAAAGAAGGTTTGTTAATTTCATCCATTTAACACAAATCTTGTTTGCAAATATCAGTCTTTTTCTGATTGTTTTTGTGTATAACGTAAATGCAGCGAAAGACCAATAACTCTGCAGAGTTCAGAGGAGAATGAAGAGAAACTGGTTCACCGCCAGAGATTCAGTTTCTTGAAGTAAGTCAGGCTCTTTGTGTTTTCCTTCTTTATTGGATTTTTTTCTTTGTATTACTGGTTTTGATTATGTTGTTTCTTTGTCTTGTACCAACAGCTGTTTCATTGGTAATGCTAACACTCAAGATCAGAATCAGAGCAGGAAGAAGGTAAGATTTTGTTGTTGTCAATTGAAATCTCATGGGCACAACAAAAGAAAAGATGTTTCTCATTAATCGGTTGCGTGTTGCGCAGAGAAAGGCGGAGAAAAAGAAACAGAAGAAGCAGTTTCTGTGTCTTTGTTTGAAGCCAAAGACTGTAAGAGAATCATCATAAGTGAGCCAAACAAGCATAAAGAAAACAACTTTGAAGAAACTCTTTGGAAAACAGAAAACGCTACACAAGTCTGGAAATGGCAATTGGGAGAGAATAAATAGATCGATTTCGGGTTTTCGAAAACTCAGATCGTTCGAGCAAGCTTTTAGTGATTAAAAACACAACGCTTTCGTTACGTAGATGGCACCGATAATGCTCTTTTTTGTGAAAAGAGTCTGAGTGCATAGGGAAAAAAACTGGAAAAATAGCTTCTTCTTGTTATATACTTTGTTTCTGTTATGTAATGAAGAACAACTCCAGTTTCTTTACTTTAATCTCAATCTCTATCTTGAAATCGGCTCTTGTTGATAAAGGTACTATAAACTTTACATAAAAGATAGTATAAAAATAATCAAATTACATTCACTTTGCTAAAGAAAAGAAGAAGAAGATAAAGCTGATCCACGTGAGAGAGAGATCATAAATCCTTTCCTTTTTCAGACCAAACACCAACCATCCTCTTCATCGTCATCTAACACATGTTCCATCATCATCATCCCCACATCGTAAAAACTCATACTTTCATCATCATGGGACCCACAACCTTCTTTGTCGCTATTATGTCTATTCTCTCTCTTCATTGTTTCAACTTCAGCTTCTTCTCCTTTGTCTTCACAATGGTCGCCATCACCATTAAGATCCAGTATACCGGGGACATTCAAAACGGGTCCGGGTCCGGTCAATACCCGCCACGTCAGCAGTTTGTAGCTTGATGAAGCGATGTCGTTTGATCTCAGCCAATGCACCTGGCCGGACCACACTTTCCGGTGAGCTTTGGTTGGTTTGGATGGCAATTTGGTAAAGAATGCAGAGGTTGTGGATGAAGTTGATGAGTTGACCAGCCTTGGGTTAAGCGGCGGTGGAAGAATCCGGTAAGTCCTGACTATACCATGTTGCCGATGCCGACCCTCTCGTCTCATCTCAACCGTCAGATTTTACAGAAAGAAGAAAGAGCAAGGGTTTTGAATTGGAAGTTAGCTTGAAAGATGTATAATAAGCCAAGAGCCTTTAATGGAGGAAGAAGAAATATACACAAAAGCCTAAACGTAAACATCCAAAAGAGTAGTTTGTGGGTCAAGTTAGTGAGTTGTTGTTGTAGATAACGTGCAAATACCAAATAATTTGAGGCTTTCTTTATCTTGCAATTACAAAGGAAAAAAAAAAAAAACAGATCACAGAAATGACAAGGCAATAACAGAGTTATGGGTTAAAAATTTGAGGTTTTGACATTGATAGTTTATACTTGGACACAAGTCATTAAGACTTTTAAACCCAAAAAAAAAAAAAACTTAACTTATCACCCAAAATGACAACTTCAGTGCAGAGAAACGCATTTCATTAAAGATATATATGAGCCAAAGCCTACAATGAGTAGATTCAAGTATCCAAAATGTTGTTACTCACTTTCACAGATAATGATTTGGATCAAAGCAAGATATGTTAAATTGTTAATACAACTGCATGGATTGAGAAGGCAACATCATTTTGCTGCCACAGGTACAGGATCCGACGATTACCGGCTGCAGAGGTTCTATCTAATGATGTTAGACTAGCTAAAACTCTAAAATCAGTTCATAATATTATTCAATGGACAGGCTGCAAAAACTCGATGGTTGTCTCGTTTTAGGGTACTCGGGACATGAGTCTATAAATCCATAGATTGAAAATTTGAGATCTTCCTTTTCTTCTTCTTTTTTTTTGTTTGTTTATTCTTTTGGGATCTCAGTTATTTTCTGGTAAGAATACATTAGTTTCCTCTGTTTCACTTATCAAAGTAAAATTTTACATCCTGACTTTGTGTTTGAATCTTCTACATTCTCTTTGTCACATATACATACATGTACATAGTGGAACGCAAGGCTCAAATCCGGCAACATTGAACACAAACCGGAGGCTGTTTCTCTATGTTGCAGTCACAGCAAGCTGTTTCGCAATCGTTGTTGCAGCCTGCACAAAAACATCAAAATGCATGTAAAAGTACAAGTACAAGAGCAATCTCTGTAGTTCGCTCGACTTATCTTTGTTTCTAGAACTTGTATTCCACCAAAAGTACCTTCCACAGTAAAAAACAGAGACTTCTCATGTCCCTGAATACTCGTAAATAACTGAAACTGTTTGGTTGCCGGAGCAACATCAGTTGCTTTGCCAATAATGACCAAGTAGACAAAGAACAGAGCTAAGGTTGTCGGTGACATCTTTCTTGCTTGTACCAATACTTGCAGTTATACAGTTAAACTAATGCAGTTAATCACATGTAAGGAAGTTGAGCCACCAAATTAGTGATGCGATCTTTTCTATGGGATAAGCTAAGGATAATATATCACGTTGTGTTCATGTGTAAACAAGTCAGAGACACAAATACATGAAATGTTTTTAAAAGAGACAATGCAGTTGGAACACAAAAAGAGTAGATGACAAGTAGATGAGATGCTTTAAGTTTTCCCGAGTTTTATTACTTAACGAGAGATTTTTCAGCAAGATACAACCACAAAGCTCATCTACTTGGGAGGGCTTGCATAAGAGTTTTTTCCAGGCGCTAATATTTGGCAACAACAAATACAAGAATGAACTGAAAATCCGGGAGGTTTTGTGAAGATTATTAGCTTCAAACGTTAAGGGGTAATGAGTTTCCCGATGAGTACCGCATGCATACTTAAAAAAGCTGTTTAACGCTGAAGTTGCTTGATGTGTGCGATCTGTTTGCCTGGGTTCAAACCCTTTGGACATGCACGTGCACAGTTCAAGATCGTATGGCAACGGTAAAGCTTGAACTCGTCGTCAATAGCCTCAAGTCTTTCCTTAGTGTACTCATCGCGACTGTCGCTTATCCACCTGCATATGTGAACATCTCTCTTTGTTAGAAACAACCTTGAAAAATCAATACTTTATGATGAACATTGAACATGTGGCAGCAAAATAGACTTGAATGATCACAGTAAATGGAATCTATGCAGTATGCAGCTAACAACAAGATTTATGAATCTTCCGAACATGAGCTTCTGAAGGGGAACAAAGGAAAGGGCCTATCCCAAAAATAACCATCCATGCAAATTCTCAAAACATATTCCACAAGATTGATGGCTACTCTAGTCCTACAATTTGCAACCAATTCCCCTAAAACAGCCAACTTCTATATCCATTTTCAACAAGCAATTCTCCAAACAATCAGCTATACTATCAAATTTCATAACTTTACCTGTTGGCGTGTAGCAAAGCGGCAGGGCCAAGGTAAGATTCAGGATTCCACCAGTAACTGGGACAGGATGTGCTACAGCAAGCGCACAGAATACACTCGTACATCCCATCAAGCTTAGCCCTATCCTTCTTGCTCTGTAGAATCTCCTTCCCAGGCTCAGACGGCGGATTCTTCCTCTTCAACCACGGCTCAATACTTTTGTACTGGTTGTAAAAATTGGTCATATCCACCACCAGATCCTTAATCACGAACATATGAGGCAACGGCGTGATTGTTGTCTCCGACGCTCCGTCTTGGATCTTCGTCAAACAAGCGAGCCCGTTGCATCCGTCGATGTTCATCGCGCACGAACCACAGATCCCTTCTCGGCACGAGCGACGGAAAGTGAGCGACGGATCCATCTCGTTTTTGATCTTAATCAAAGCATCCAAAACCATCGGACCACAATCCTTGAGATCGATCTGGTAATCCTGAAGCTGAGGCTTCCCAGGATTATCAGGATTCCAACGGTAGATCTGAAACGTCTTCAATTTCGATCCTCCGCCGCCACCAGACGATGCCTTTGGTTCCGCTTCCGATCCCGAAGCCGTACATCGCGCCGGAATCAACCTCGCCGCCGTCGTTAACCTCGACGGTTTGGTTCCAACCAATCTTCCGATTAAACCGGACGCCATTTTCAGGGGAGAAACACACAACAGTGGAGACGGAGCGAAAATTAGACGATGAAAATGGGTTAAAGTTAATTCAATTTATATTTGAAGAACCCGAAATTAGCTAAAATTAACGATTTGGGGTATCTAAATATTTATATACACACAGGAGATTAGCTACGTGTGCATATTTGTAAATGTGAGGCTCAGCTTCATCTACGTCGAATAGCCGTAGATCATTTGAACAAGTAAAGCTTCGAGATATTGTGACCGTTCATTGTGGATACCGACTTAGGTCAATCGTGGCGAACACACCACTGGATATTTTCAAAGGCGTGTGCTCGTCTCGAGGAGGGCGCCGAATTATCTAACACGTGGATTTATTTCATTGGATTTCCTTCACCTAAAAGAAGAAAAAGAACTGCGTCGCGTTTTGAAAGAGAGGAGGAACACTTTATGCAGTTTTTCTTTAGTGTTAGGGAACTTTCACAAATTACAGTTTCTTAACCGAAAACATACACTGTTCTATTATAAATCAAAACAAATCCGTCTGAAAAATCTTTACAAGGAACAACATTTTTTCGAGCAAAGAGCTTTAAATTGCAAATATCCACACGTCACATGTTTAAACGATATCTACATTCTTTGAGACACCTTTATGCGATTCTTGATCGGATCCATTGATACTCCCTTTTCTTCTGAAAGATCTTTGACTCTGACTGAATATCCGGGAAAATATCCTAACCGGAGCAGGCGCTTCTGTTATAGATTCTTCGTCCTTAACCGAACCGTCATGGTTTTGGTCCAAATCCTCCGATAGTTTCTTCACTAAATCCACAAAATGTCGACGGAATGTTGGATACCTTGATACAGTTTTCGTTAGCCCTTGAATCCTAACAAACGCACAAACAGAAAGATAGTTTAATAAAAACCTCAAATTTGGAAAACCACAATCGAAAAGATCGAAACTTTTAGGCGGTTTTTAAAACCTGCGAGCAAAGGCATCAATTTCGGCTCTTTTACGCTCAGTGAGAGGAGGAGAAGCAGAATCAGCATACGAGTTCTTTAGCCTCTCTGAATCTCCATACAGCAAAACCAATCTTCCGAGATACTCTTCTTCTTCCTCAGACAAGTTTGTAGCTTTCATTTGCTCCTTGAGTATCAAAAACGGATGCAGAAACCAATCAAAGAAGGCGTCTTTAGGTCGGTTATTGGTAGTTAGTTCAGTTACACCGTCACCTACAAAGAAAATGCATTCAAATATAATGGTGTCCTAGGGTCGATTTTGTTGGTTTCTTGATTATTACTTCATAGTTAAAGTGAAAGTCAAGAAAACAAGAAGAAAAAAGATTGAAACTTTACTGAGTAACAAGCCGGACGAATTGGCTTTTACGGAGCGTAGAATCTCGTAAAGAAGTGCATAAGCTGGTAAGCCAACGCTGATCACTTGGCTGCGTTTACTAGATCTCGCCTCTTCGATGTCTTTTGAATTTATCAGCCCTTTACTCGCCAAAACTTCTCCAAACTTCCTACATTCCACAAAGAGACTATCCAAAAGCTGCAAGATTTCAACAGACATCAAAGTCAAAAAAAAAACGCCAAAAAGTTTTTATTTTTTCCTATTGGGTTCAAGTGGAAATAAGCAAGCTTGTGCTTACGTCGAGAGGCTTAATATCAACCATAGGGACTCTGACTGATCCTGCTCTGATTGAAGCCGTGTTCTTGACAGAGCCAAGTCTTGGTATAGGACCTGAAAAAGGCGTTGATTCGGCTTCTTTTCTTCGATACTTAGGCCTTGGAAAGCAAGATCCTTCAGGCATGTCAAGTATATCGGTACTATACTCGTCGTAAATGGACAAAGAGGCAACTACAAAGCAGAGTCCATAGTAGAACGATGATTCCTGATATGAGACTACTCCTGCATAAGCACCGAGGAAGATACTAGAGACGACTGATCCAAGAACCGCACCGGTGACAGCCAAAGGCCATAGCAAGATCGCTAGGCCTGCGATGGGGACACACATTGTCTCCAAGAATGGACCTTCTCGGCCAATTAAATCATGAAACAAACGGTGCCATCCTTTGAACAACATGTAAGGGCTTTTGCATATGGCAACGAGTGAGATCACTGGGAAATCAACAAGAACCCCGAGAGCTGAAGCTACCAAAGCTCCTGGTAACTGAAGTAGCCTGAGGAGAGATAAAACATTGTAAGGTGCAATGGGGAAGATCGTGATCATGAGTGAACTGTATAAATACATACCTTATTTCATGATATTTGCGATCCGGGCAACATATTTTAAGCTCACTCATAAGAGAGAAGTAGGAGTGAAAGCAAACATCTTTAAAATCGCGGACAACGGTGAAGCTGCGTTGGAGAGTGCTCCAAGTTCCATCATAAAAGCAATGGAAAAGCGGGTAAGGCTTGCCCTCGCCAACAGCATCAAAGGTAGCGAAAATTGGGGAGAGAAAACCATATAAAGCTCCTCCAAGAACACTCGCTAAAATACCAAGAATTGGCCAGAGAATGATCGCCGCAGGAAGACATAAGCATAGAAAGAGCTTGAAGATCGGTCCTATTTGTTTGGCACTGGAAAAGAATCAAAACAACGAGGTCTTTAACAAGGGATTGGAGAGGGACATACAAATTTCAGCAGAGGAGTTATTTACCTTACTAATGAATAGAAAGTCCAAACGATGTGGATTGGCAAAAGACATAGTATGACCGCAGAGTTGCCTATAGTCACAACGAGGCATACGAGTGGGCACAAAACGATACCTAAGCAGCAAATAAACAGTCTTTCGGATCAGAAACGGCGCACTGAACCAGTGAATGATAAGAAGGTCATTATGCATTAAGTGTTGAATTTGATTGAAAAGAAAGAATAGAGGAGCCCATAGTTGCTATTTGCTAACAACAGATGAAAACAGAACTCCTTCAATCATACACTATCTTAAACAGAATCAAAATGCTTGACTTTAAACTTTCAGAAACTTAATTAGCTATATAGTATCCAGCATGATTATGAAGAACAATCAAGTAAACCAACTAAAGTCAACATCCATGTAAAGAAGTCAAATCCTCTGGTGAGTTATGTTCTTAACAGAAGAAACCCTCATGAAATCTGTCTGAGCAAATTGAAAATTGGGCTTAAAGAATTAGAAATCCATCGAAAGTTCCGACTTTTAGTGACACCTGATAAAAGAATCAAGAGATAAAGTGCGAAACATAAAAGCAATGTTAACATTAAACTCTCAGATTCATACCTTTGATGACACCCAGAAACAGCAAACCAATGAAATAAGGAAGGAATATTATGAACTGCAACAAAGAAGCACGAAATCCCTCTGGAGGCTCCATCTGATATGAGTTGAATCTTTCGACTAATCCACGAATTTTAACACAAACCCATCTCAAGAATCAGTCAACACCCTCCTGAGATATATAAAAATTCAAAATTTTGGTGTCGAATTTGGAGTCCTGGAAGCACAGAAAAATGACTTAATTAAGCTAAAACGAAGTAAACAAGAGCTGGAGAGAAACTAAACGCACTAAAGTGAGTTTTTTTCTTCTTCTAAACAAAAAAGTTGAAGCTCTCTGTAACACAAATCGTAAAAATTACTTTAAACAAACAAAACGAAACCTCTCTCTTTGATACAGCTAAGTCTCACATGGGTTTCACAGATTTGAGTGTTGCAGTTAAGAAACTGTTTTCTCTTCTCGATAGACCCAAAAGTAGATAAAAGAAATTAAAAATTAAACACGAGAACCAAAAACTGACGAAAATCTTTTCTCCAGCAAAAAACTGACCTCTCTGTCCGAAAAGTCTTATGAAGAAGAAGCAAAGAAGGATAAATTTCTAGTTATCTGCTCTAATGATTTTTTTTGGTTGATGCTTGAGCTTAACGCATTAGCGAATAACTAAACTTACAGATAGAGGTCAAACGAAATAAGATCAAAGGAGACGCCATGAAAATGCCGAAATTTGCAGTTAATAAATACACTTTATCCCTTTATTATATACCATCAGATAAATGTGTATAGTTTTATCGGAAGTAAAGCAAAGAAAAGAACACTGTGGCGGGCCTGGCGGCGGCTACTTTTAGGTCCGGAATGAATATTTTTTTGGGTTTTCTTTCTACGAATATTAAATTTTCGACAATATTTGCAGAAAAATAGGTGACAAATTGTCACTAAACGAAGTTTTTTTTCAAGATGATAGCGCGATTTTTTTTATTAATTGTGATTGTGTGTCATAATGTGATTAAAAAATACAGTATGTTATTTTGTATGTTATCAGAAAAAAATAGAATGGAAATTAAAAAAGTGTCCGCACAACTATATGTAAGTATTTTGCAAAAAAAATATCATATCAAAATTTTGGTAAATGAAGTAAGGCCATTTATCAATTTAGATTAGGGATGATACAGCTGGCATTTTATTATTAATCTAAATGACAGTTTAATGATTGCACACTTGTTGATTATTTTTTTGGGACCATAATATGATTCTTTTTCCAAATATGATTCTTTTTGTCATTTTGTAGTTTTAGAATGCTTTAGACTGCATAATGGCAGAATTTTGTACTTACAGTTACAGCTAAGTCTCTTGGGTTCTCCAGCTAAATTCCGCTGCGAAATTTCTTATTTTGGCATCCACCATGCACGATTTTAATCTTTATATCGATGTTTAAAATAATTGCAAAATCATAAAAATTGTTTTTTCTTATTAAAAATGTATTGATGGTAAGTTAAGCCATGCTACATCAATCAAATCTCACGTTTACTGATTAATATGCGGTGAAAAATATCGTGTCCATAAAATCTAAGCACAACTTGTAAAATCATCTAACTCTGGATGTCACGTATCCGGCAAAATTTATTACATCTGTTTTCTTTAATATTTCCATGTTTTGTAAACAGTTTTCTAGTTGAACAATTAATTCAACCTTTCAATAAAAAATGAATTCGTTACAGCAATAAGAAAGTGCAACTTTGTCAAATTGACCTCAAAAAGAATTATTACTTTTAGCTTGCAAGTATGTCTTCTTATTGGGCTTACAGAAGCATTAGAACAGCGACTCTACAAAGTGAAGCTTTCTAATATGCATCTTATTATCAAGTCTTTAATTAGGGCCCATCTTGAAGGTTTAATACAAATGACAAAACAAAACTTAATCGCAGATGTCTGATAAGTGGTATGCCTAATGCCTTCTCCAACTCCCTTGATGAGTTTGAATTCCTCATATATAGATATCATAATTTTCATTTCCGTAAATTCTCAAATCTTAAAGACCAGATTGTTTTACCCCATTTGCTAAGGATTAGATTTGTCATGGTTTATGTAAATTTTGTTTTTTTTTTTTATTGGATTACTCGTTCGAGGAGTCCAAATTTATGTTTAAGTATGTGGTTGACATAAAACAAAAATCTGATTAGGAGTGTGAAGAAATATAAATCCAAGATCCTATATTTCTGTTAAGAATCATCATCACAACACCTATATGATGTCCTAAATAAATTGTTCGGTGAAAGTTTAAGGGAAACACGAAACGGTATCGTATTGGATGCCAAAATAGTTGACTTTAAGCAAATTACTTTTGACGAACATGGTCAATTAACGATTTTAGGTTTTACTTTTTACAAAGATAATAATTTCGTTTTAAACACACAGAAAGAAATGTTGCTGTGATATCGTTCTTTGAATGCAAATGTGAGGGGGAAAAACCTCTAAAACGGTATCGTTCGCACTCCGCAATGTCAAAAATATTGACTTTCTGCAAACACTTTTGACTACTACAACTTGTAAGAACCCCAATTAACGGTTTCACAACATTAACCGACAACCGTTTATCCTCACCTGAAATTACGATAACGTAGGTCCCATAGCAATTTAATAAAAAAAAAACTATTTTATATCTCTCACAATTTAAAAATAAATCACGCCTCCACTCCCGGAACTCTCTTCCTCTTTATATACTTTCAAACAACACATACACGAATCGAAAACCTCTCTCTTTTATAATATTCTTCTCTCATTTTGATTAGAACAATGACTTCATGTTCTAATAATCCCATTGTTTATACTTTTATACTTCTCCTATTGATCGGTAATACGATTGCATTTTCTTCGAGTTCGTTGCCGCATGTTCAAGATCCGAATCTAGTAGTCGACGAAGTTAATAGGTACGTTTAAATTAGTACTTCTTTAAATGAAAAATTAGCATATATGTTTAATTCAAATATAGCCGTGTTGCTTTGTATATTTTACATGTTTAGTGATACAATCGTTTATATATAAAATGTAGCTAGCAGCTAAATTACATAAACGTCTTTCATTCGATGTGAAGAAACGTCTCGCATTCTTTTTTCGTTCACTTTTAATTATGATGTACTCTGACTCACTCACATTTACAGATTTACATGTCCCAAAACAACAGGATTTTGGTACACCAAGCTCTAAAATTAAGAATACCCTTATCCCTTGAACCGAAAAACGAAACTTATTTTTGGTTCACATTATAGTTTCCTATCAAAGAACTTGTAATTATGATTTACTCTGGCTCACTCACATTTACAGATTTACAAGTCCCAAAACAACAGAAATTTGGTAAACCAAGCTCTAAAATTAAGAATACCCTTATCCCTTTAACCGAAAAACGAGACTTATTTTTTGTTCACAATATAGCTTCCTATCATAGAACATGTAAACTACTCACTATATTAATTTATTATTTTATTATATTAACTATTTTCTGATGATTGCATTTTTATTTGATTCATCTTAAATCAAGAAAACAATTTAGGAGAAATAAATATTTTCATATTAAGTTCTAACACTAGCTAGCTGGCCTTTTTTACAACGGGTTTTCCTAGCTAGCTAGTGCCTAGTGTTTCCCACAAACGACCATGATATGTTCACATGTAATTGGACCGATTTTAAAATTAACAGGAATACTTTTCCATTTTACGTATCTGCTTGTAGAAGTGTATTCAATGCGTCAAGGAGGAGCCTGGCCTACCTATCTTGTAGAACCGGAAATCCAATCGATGATTGTTGGCGATGCGACCCACATTGGGAGACAAACCGCCAAAGACTAGCTGATTGTGCAATCGGTTTTGGCAAAAATGCTATTGGAGGCCGTGATGGTCGAATTTACGTGGTTACAGATCCGGTCAACGACGATCCAGTAAACCCTAGACCAGGAACACTAAGACATGCAGTCACACAAGAAGAACCATTGTGGATCATTTTCAAGCGAGATATGGTCATTAGGCTCAAGAAAGAACTCATCATCACATCTTTCAAGACCATTGATGGTAGAGGCTCAAGTGTTCACATTAGCAATGGACCTTGCATTAAGATCCACTATGCAACTAACATCATCATCCATGGCATCAACATCCATGACTGCAAACCAGGTTCAGGTGAGCACAAATTTAGATTAATTTTTCAGTACATACATAGAAGCAAAACTTCTGTATAAAACATGTTCTCATTAATATATTTTATTTTGTGTGTTATAGGTGGCATGATTAGAGATGGTCCACGTCATACCGGATGGTGGGTACCGTCGGATGGAGATGCCGTGGCGATATTTGGAGGGACACACGTATGGATTGACCATTGTACGTTGTCAAACTGTGATGATGGTCTCATAGACGCCATACATGGTTCGACGGCTATCACCATATCGAACAACCACATGACGCACCATGACAAGGTCATGCTTTTAGGGCATAGCGATAGTTATACACAGGACAAGAACATGCAAGTCACCATTGCGTTTAACCATTTCGGAGAAGGGCTCGTTCAAAGGATGCCACGGTATGCAAAACGACCTTTTTACCCCTACCCGAGCGCACAAATATATAGTCACATTGATATAGGTATATAGAGGCTTTGCGTGCGAAGTGCGACGCACGCGCATAAAGAGCTTGCATGTGAAAGCTTGACACTATAAAGTATACAAAAGTCAACAAAAAGGGAATGAGACTTTTTAAACCACCACCGATCGATCACATCGCTATATATAAGATTTCTTTCTTTAAATCAATGATACATATATGAATCGAAATAAATGACCCCAAAAAAGCAAGTGTCGACCATTCGTTATATACAATATTGATTTTTATCTAATTTCAGATGATTTTTATCTAATTACAATATTGATTTTTATCTAATTTATATCCTACGGAGAAGTTATCATTGACGTTCTGAGGATTCGTGCATTGTATCTAGGGAGATGCGTGGATGAAAAGTTAATTAGGAGACCATTTATATACTTTTTGTTAAACCATATATAAAAGTGAAAGAAAATGTTAGTTAACATTTGATTGATTTAAAATTTCACTAATATTGAGGGTTTTTGTTATGATAAACAGGTGCAGGCATGGATATTTTCATGTGGTGAACAATGATTATACTCACTGGGAAATGTATGCAATCGGTGGAAGTGCATCTCCGACGATATACAGCCAAGGCAATAGATTTCTCGCTCCTAACACTCGATTTAATAAAGAGGTAGGTTACAATATTTTAATTTAATGCACATATATATAGCCTAATAACGCTTTGTAGTAATGTACTAGTGTTGTCATAATCGTGATTTAATTGCGACAATGTGCATGTGTGAGTCATATATAGATGACAATAAAATGAAATGTGACATTTGCATATATATATATTTATGTGTGTCTATTTATATGTTTAAACAATTAATAGGTTACAAAACATGAAGATGCACCCGAAAGTCAATGGAGAGATTGGAACTGGAGATCGGAAGGGGATCTGTTGTTGAACGGAGCTTATTTCCGGCAGTCCGGTGGTGGAGCTTCGTCAACTTATGCAAGAGCTTCGAGCCTGAGTGCGAGGCCATCGTCCCTTGTTGGTTCCATCACGACAACGGCAGGCACTCTTAGCTGTCGACGAGGTCGTCGCTGTTGATGATAATGAAATCATTAAGAGAGAAAAGGATCATTGTGTATGCAATGGTTCGTATGTTAAGTGTTCACGAATGGTAAGAGTGTTTTTTTCTTTCTCTTTTTAAAACTTTCAATGTACTGTTACAAGTGTAATGCGTCTGCTATGTCTCTA
This sequence comes from Eutrema salsugineum, assembly GCF_000478725.1. Taxonomy (NCBI): domain Eukaryota; kingdom Viridiplantae; phylum Streptophyta; class Magnoliopsida; order Brassicales; family Brassicaceae; genus Eutrema; species Eutrema salsugineum. The sequence continues at coordinate 6,045,379 of NW_006256547.1, read as the reverse complement.
GACATTTGCAAGAGATGAATTTCAAATTTTATATCAATATATTTTTCAGGCTAGAAACCATTTCGTTATTTGTTTTTAATTCTAATTTCGATAAAACAAAAACTTTCGAATTTTTCTTTTTTTCTCATTTCTCACTTGGAAATCTCCCCCTATCAGAGATCATATTATATTAAATAATTTAGTCTCTTTTCCGTTGTCGGTGTTCGAAGCTTTTTTGACCAAATTTCGAAACGTATTAATAAAAATATTAACTATGTAATAAGTATGATGAATAGAATGTGGACTTGTTTTAGTGATTTGAGAAAAAAATTCCAATAATATAATAGATGATCATTGTATTATAGGGAACGGTAAAGCCTTGTCTAGAAAGATTTTGTTCAGCCAATGACGAAGAGGGAATGTCACTGATCTTTGTGAGTTGACATACAAATATAACACTAATGCCATAAAGTTGTCGGCCACACCCACACGTGAAACCAAACTCGAAAGAGCACGCTGTTTACGTCCAATTTTCTAGGACAGTAAACATTTTTGTGAGTGTGATATATAGGTATAGATTTTATTAAACTAGCATAGTAGTTGGTTATTAATCTAGTAGACGGAAAGAATTAAGAACAAGTGGTACAATACAAGCGGTCTGAAAGATAGATAGATTGCAATATGGCCATTTTCTCGTAGTTTTTATATGATTGTCTCTACTTTTGCTTTACCGTTCTTTTATCTCAATTGAATTGAAATCACCATTCTTTACCATTTATATATATGGATACAAAACTCTCACCGTTTTATTTTACTAATTAAGCTTGTTGTCCTACTAACAATGAATTTATACCTTTTTTTTCGTCATGATCTTGATAATTGATACAATGATTCATATATAGATTACAATGATACTTCATATATATAATGATATTTGATATATATTCTTTGGAAGGTTCTGTTCTAAAAACAATGTTTCAAATGTCATTATGTGCATGAAATAAGTATAGTACATTTACCATATGTACTTGATTACTTTCCTTTGTTTTTTCAAAAGTGTTACTAAAATAGTCATAACTATGAATACCATAGATAACTTTGACTTCAATATGTAGGAAACTCAAAAATCTAGAAAATAAAGGATTTTTTTTTTTTGTCGAGATATAACCTTCTGAATGCCTAAAAGAATTAGAGGCAAATATGTATAGATTACAAATCTAGCGTATATCACACACTCGATCGTATTATAACATCAGCAAAAAACACAACATACAAACAAATTCGACGTTACACAAAACACAGATGCATCTCATATTGCACACTCTATAAGGTGGTTAATCCAATGGCATCATTCATATTCTCGGCTTCAAAATAAAAATAAGCTGGCTCCTCCCGCCACAACAACAGCCAAAACGGTTGAAGAAGATCTAGAGGCAGAGCCAGACGGCGACGTTTTGGCATTCATATCCGCTTCGGGTTGTGCAAGCGGATCACCTTGTCCTCCGGTAGGGCTAATGGGCACGTAATCACCCACCACCTCGACACCGTCCGGTGCAAGTTCTTTAGGGATTTCGTAATCCGGATAATCTTGAGACGGACCAAGACTATCTATCAAGCTCTTTGTAGTGTTGTCTGCTGTTGATGATTTCCTGTCCACTACAGGTTGAGGTTTGTCGTTATCTTCTGCTAAAGTTCCATCAACGACGGTTAAAATTACGACAAGGAAGACGAGGAAGAAATGGCTCGCCATGGTAATCAATATATGTATGTGTTGATATTGATCCCCTAGGCTCTTTTGTTGAATGAAACTTTGTTTCGGGTTATATTTGTGTAATTGTTTGTATATATTTACGATGATTCTCCGTGAGTTTAACCGAGCAAATCGATGAAACCTTCAAGGAGAATTAAAGTGAAAGAGGAGTTGGAGATTGAGAATTTAAAGTTGTGAATTAGATGGACGTATTTGGTTAAGTGTTTATTAGGTGAGTTGCTATTTACGGTACGTTTTTTTCCTGTTTTTTTTTTTACCCATATTTGAGTATGTTCCTTTTTTCTCTCTCTATATAACAAAATATGGTTATTTTATTTTTAGAATATTGTTAGGGTATTTGTAACTTGTTAATTGTTTCTTTCAGATGCATGTATATTATAAGTGAAAACAACACAAAAAAACCATATACATTAAACGTCCTTGAGCATCTCCATCGGTTAGTTTGTCAAAATGAGGTTCTGAAGATTAAAATATTAATATTAGTGAGTATATTTAATCATTTAGTTTATTTTTTTTTTATTAAAAGATAAACCAGTAGAAAGTATACAAGTGTTATTTGGGTATCTGGGTGAGTATCTAAAACTTCTTAAATGAAAAACGGTTTTGACTTTTTCTTTCCTCTTTTCATTATTTTTATTTTTTTAATGTTGAGATACTGGGTTGAGAACCCACCGATGGAGATGATGTTAGAGCAACCTCAATGGTGATATCCACTTGTGGTTCATCACCAATATTTTATTCATTTAATTTTGAAGAATTAAAACTTTAGAACTCCATCAATTTTTATTTTCCAATGGTGATCCTCACTTAGAGTTCATAGGCAATAAAATCAAACCCAAAAAACTTGATAACAGATTTCATAAACCCCTAAATCAGATGAAGTGATTTACGAAAGAGTAAACCATTTAAGATTATTGTTATACAGATTCACACTATAACCCTAATTTGAATAAACAATCGAATCCCAAAATTTTTCTCCAAATCTGAAAAAATTCTAATTTCGCTAACACAAACCCAGAAATTAACAACAGCGAACACATCGATAGGAAAATCACTTCGCTTAACGAAGCAGATGGAGATGGCGGTCTCGATTTCGTATTTGATGTCTCAGAATTCGCAGTCGGAATATCGCATGAAGAGAAGAAGTGGTTGACTAAAATTTTTAAGAAGTGAAATTGTTTCGGGAAAGAGAGAGACTCTTGCAGGAAAAAAAAATCTCTTCCAATCAGAAAACGTCACGTTTCTGATGAACCCCATAAAAATGGGTTCTAAAAATCCTTATGTAAGAGGCGGATCATCAATAAATTAGGCTTTTTTATTTTTTTTTAAATCGTTTGAACCCCATACATGAACTCTTCTTAATACACCATTGGAGGTGCTCTTATGGTTATTCTAATATTGTTTTTAATATAAATCTACACAACATTCACAAGCTGTAGTTTATATTTTACCTTTTTGTGTTTAAGTATAGTACCTATCCCACTTAGGTTTGAATTGAATTTCGATGATTTTTATGAAAATTGCTTTATTATGGATCATCCGCATTGTTGTCCGTTAGAAGATGTACGTACTATCCAGTGATTAACTATGGATTTATATTACAGATAGACCGTTTTAACCATAAGAATTAAATGGTTATTGATATAACGACTAAAAGATTACATGATCAAGACAATAGATTAACACAAAGTAAAACATTTATTACAACACCAAATCCTAACCTCCATACAATGCACGAATTTACCGTGTTGAAAATCGAACCGGAGTATTAAAAAAAATTAGATATCAGACGTATAATAATAAAATCTTAAATGTAATATGAAATCCAAAATATAGTAACCTTCAATCATATGAAGAAGAACCATGCAACGGCGGCGAGAGCAGTCCCGGAGACAGAGATCTCGAGCAATGAGGCTCTTCCCGTCGGAGGTGAAGCTTCAGGACCGTCGCTGGCGTTTCCTTCGTCGGCGGCCGGCGAGGGAGTCGTGTCTGGAGTCGGAGCTGGCGGAGACGAGGCGGAGGGCGACTCGGATGAGCTGGTGGGACCTTCTGAGTCATCGCCGGAGCTTGAGTCGGGACTTGAAGCCGGAGTTTTGGCTGACGACGATTTCGGAGGCTTTGCGGTGGCGCCTCCACCTGATGATGGAGAAGGGCTTGGTGTGGCGGTGGTGTTTTTCTTGGTGGTGGTCGGAGCAGAAGCCATAGGCGGCGAGGTTGGGGCAGAGGCGGGTGATTTTGGGGATGCTGCGGCGGCGGGAGAAGGAGATGAGTTTTTGTCGCCGTGTGATTTCGGCGCGCCGGCTGGTGTTGGTGGATCGGCGGCGAATACGGTGGTTATGGCCAATGCGGCGACGGCGAGAGATAGGAGCTTAAGGGTCATCGTCATTTTTTTGTGTGAATGCGAGTCTTTTTTGTTGTAATTAATTATTTAATTACGTCTTGTTTTGTGTCTCTTAAGTGGTTTTATGGTGACGGTGAAAAAAAAAATTAAAGGGAAGAAAAGAGTGTTTTTGGGGAGATTAACGAGGAAGCAAGTTAAAATATATAGGAATTTTACAGATTTGACCGAAGTTTTTGGTTGACCGGGTCCATCGGAGCTTGTCATAAAATTTTATTGGTTTCATCTTTTGTTAGTAAAAGAGAGAACATGTGGTGATGGTAATTTTCAACTTTCAAGAGGCAATAGAGAACACGTGAGTATTGTAATATTTCTAGTTTCAATTTTTGATTCCTAGTGAGATTTGATTTCTTCTAGTCTAGTTAGTTTAGTTTCATCAGAATGGATCTACCTTCCGTTATGGAATGACGTTCAAATTAAGTCCAGACTCTATGAATTTAGAGAGGATCTTGACACGTCCATACGATAACATCAAAATGTTATATGAAAACAACTTAAATCGTCTACGGTAAGTGAAAGTTGGACTATTATTCAGTGGTGGTAGCTCAATAGTAGATGGTAAATAATAAAACAACTCCAAATCATTAAAAATAACTTAAAGCTGACAAATAAAATCTGATATCCGGTAAGTGATACTGTACTTAAAATTCGATATTTGTTGCTACTGAAAAAATCCAGATAAACAGTATTCAGAATGTATCAATGTCTTGAGAATAAATCAATCATACAATTGGAGGAAATAAAATAAATTAAATCATACTGTAAGTTTGAGTATTGACGACAAAAAAAAAAAAGTTTGAGTATTTTATTTTAAAAATGGGCTTATGAAAAAGGCCCATATAATTGTTTCAATTGGAAGGCCCAGGAAGAGTTTGCTTATATGTACGTGGGTCTATGTAAAGTATAATCGCTGACGTAAGCTATGTGGTGGCCCAGGACGCACGCACGTGTTCCATCTGAACATAGCTTGGAGTTTGGTCCTTTTTCGGCTCGAAGTAAATCCAGTTTTTTTTTTTTTTAGTCCTCACCTTTTATCAACCTTTTCGGCTTCCCCTTCGATAACGATCTCCGCCTGTTTCAGCGACTATAATCTCCGGCCGTTCGATTTTTCTCGGTGAGTTCTCGTCGACCGTCGTTTCAATTAATTCATGAATCCCAAAATGTTTAGCTTTCTTGTAGAAATTTTGGATTGAAAATTCTGTAACCGGAACTTGAGAGTTTCGTGAATACCATATTGACTAGTTCTGTCTCGATATGTTACTCTGAATTTTGATTATATGCTTTGCCTTATATTATATGTTCTGTTCACATTAATTCTGCAGTAGCTTTCAAAGGGTTCTTATCCCTTAGAGTTGGAATTATACATATTTTTTTTCCCCATTCTATCTTGGTTTTTATGTATTATTATCCAAGAACTCGATTCATTGCTCCATGGAGATCTTAACTTCTTAAATAAAACAAGCCTTTAATAAGGCTCATCAGCTTTGTCCAAAAAAAAGGCTTATCAGCATATTATAGTGTTTATGTTGCTCTGAATCTTGAATTGTCTGCTTTCCATTGATTTGAGCTCTGTGCGTACAGTGGAGTGTCTATCAAAGCTATGCCTAAAAGATTAGCAGAAGCGCCTCCTTCATCTGAAACCTTAAGAGTCAGACATGCAGACTCTTTTGGTAGCTACAGATCTCAAGTAGCTGAGTTCTTGTCTCAAGAAGAGAGGATCTCGCTTCATGATTTACAAGCCACTGTGAGGCATTCCAACACCGCAATAGGAGCTGGGATGTCAAATCTCAATAAAGAGAAATTGAATGTCTTGTTGAGGCAGTGCGTGAAGAACCTGACTCCAGAAATCGATGAGGTACATCAAAATTTCTACCTCTGAACATACGTTTATGCTAGTATGATGCATAAAGTATTCAATACGATGCAGTTTTTGCGAATCGCAGATGCAGCAACGTGTATGCCGCATGCACCTAATTTCACAGATGGCAAACAATTGTGCGTCTTCTTCTCCAAGCATTTTACAGTCTATTGTTGTTCCTGATGAATCCGGAGGGGCAACAGTATGTCTTTTACTTTTTTGTTTTGTTATCTGTTTTCTTCAAGTGTAATTGAATCTATCATTTCATTTATTTTCTAACTGGATGTTTTTTTTTGTATTTCTTCTTCCTCTCTCGTATTTGTTCCTTTAGGAAGATGATATACAGAATCTGGTATCTGACCTTGATCTTGTCAAGAGATTAATGTCCCAGGATTCACATGCTCTTCTTTCCGAGGTAATGAACTTTCTCTTTTAAATTTACAGAACATCTTTTTCACATTGTCATTTCTTGCTAACACAAAAACTAAAGATCTAATGTAGCTACATCCTGTGACTGATAGAAGCGCTAATATTTGTTTTGTTTTTTTTTTTTGGTTTGCTTCGAAAAGCTGGAGAATATGCAGCAGGAACTCGAAAACCTTCTTGACGATGTAGTGGCCACTTGCAGGTATAGTGTTGTCTAATAGCTCTTTGTTTTTGTGCTGTTTTATGATCAATGAAAGAAAGTGTCTTTCATGTATAATTGAGACATTCTTCTCTAGTGGTTACTTATTGACGACACTCTTGTAAAACAGACCTATGACTCATGGTGAAAAGCGAGATCTTCAGAAATCAATCAAAGAGCTACCTGAAGGAAATCTTCACCGCATCGCCGAAATAGTGGCAAATCATTGCATAAGATCTGGCAAAGAGTTCTTTGATGAGGTTATAGTCAACCTGGAACAGTCGGTAAGACACAATACATATAGTTGATAGAACCTGGTCCGGTAAGTTAAAGTGGAATATTAACAGCATTTCGAACTAACTGTGTTTCCAGCAGGACAACATAATGCTATGGAGATTGCATTTCTATGTAGGAGCAGTCAAGAATGCTCGGAAGCTCGGTCGCTAGCTTAGGCTGGACTGTTCAATACGGTCTGGATTATGGCCGGTTTAGTGTAGATTCTGGTTTTCTTTTTTCTTTTCCTTTTCATATCAGTCCAGTGCTATGCCGAGTTGGTCTTACATGGACGGGTTTTCAACCGGTTCTGATTTTGCAAGACTTTGATCAAATTATTGAAATGGCCGGTCTGCAGATTTTCTGGTCTCTAGTACAATCTCTATGAATGGTATACATGTTCTTCAATGTCTTCTACAATCTATACTAATTTTGGTTAATTAAATATTCTTAGAGCGTTTAGACTAAACAAAAAGTAAAAACAAAAATCTAAATGATTTGAACTAAAACCGAACCCAAAATTGGTTTAGAAACCCTTAAATTATCACATGTAAATGGATTTGATCTGAAGAAATTCTTATGGAGAGATGGAAAGATGGGCTCAGCAACAAGAAAGAAAGGGCCCATTCAAACTTAGAGTTGAATCTCTAGTAACCTTAGAAAGACCAAAATGTCCCTAGACGTTAAGGTGGCGTCTGTGTCTCTAAAGGTTTAATTGGGGAAGAAGAAATCTCTCCATCTTTCTGGTCTTGCTTCAGCTCTTTCTTCTCGTCTTCTATTTTTTTCTCCAATTCAAGCAAAATTCGTCAAGGTAAATTACTTTTCTCAAGTCGAGCCTTTTTTCTTTTTCTTCATCACTCTCACACTTTCTCGTCTTGAAACCTCTATTCTCGATTCCGGTAAAACTCCCACGCGATTTTCCAGTCTTCTATGTTCTCGATCCGAGGATTTTGATTTACTTACATTGGGTTTTACTCGTAAATATATTAAGGGTATATACTATGTCGATTCTTAATTTGTCTTTACGGTGTCGCTGATATTGAATGAACCAGCTAATGCCGACTTGCTTCTGACAATTTCGAAAAAAAAGAGTTCGTCGGAGTAATCGTTTGATGCTAAATTACTTTCTCGCTGTTATTGTAGGAGTGGTCAATTTGAAAAATGTCTCAATCAGCCGTAGATGTTCCCCCAAAGGGTGGATTCAGCTTCGATATGTGTAAGAGAAATGATATGCTTATACAAAAGGGTCTTAAAGCTCCCTCTTTCTTGAAGACTGGAACTACCATCGTCGGTTTGATTTTCCAGGTCTGTTTTGTTCTCCCACATTTTCTTGAATGCACAGGATTGTCCTACCCTTATTCTAACTAGTCATTGAATCTTTTTTGTTATTAAACTTTGCACGAATGAGCCGAGACTTACCGATACTGTGTTACTATGCATTGGTTTCTTCTTTTATTGTGGAAGCACCTAAATGTCCCTAGAATTTGATTAGTGAAGAAGTTGAGGCCTAAATCTGAGCCATTTCAGTATTGCAGTCATAGCGATTAGATTGCTCTACTTATCGTTTAGTAGTAGTACCTGCAAACATTTTTGGGTATAAGCAATTACTCGCAAGTATCTTCCTTTTCTCATTATAGATCAGTTTAAAAGTTTCATCTACAAGTACGTTTTGCCTAGTGCCAATGTAATGGTGCTTTTCTATTAGCCCTGCCTCTCCGTGTAATTTACTAAACCACAGCAATTAAACATGTGAAGATGTTTTTGTTCTTGTTCTCCATTGTTGGTTATATTGCTGTTTAGTCAATGATTGTGGTAGCTATAATAACGCTGACTTCTATATCCGGGTTTGAATAGGACGGTGTGATACTAGGCGCAGATACCCGAGCAACTGAGGGACCTATTGTTGCTGATAAGAACTGTGAGAAAATCCACTACATGGCACCAAACATATATTGTTGTGGCGCTGGAACCGCTGCTGACACTGAAGCAGTTACTGGTATTTCGTTTTTATCCTCGGTGTGACAGATATTTGTTTTCTGTGTGAAACAAACTAGAATGTAACATAATGCCCCGCTCCACAAAACTAAATGCTTCAGTTATCATTGGCTTATTTTTCACTGTCCAGATATGGTCAGCTCACAGCTGCGGTTGCATCGTTACCAGACTGGCCGAGACTCTCGGGTTATCACTGCTTTGACCCTTCTCAAAAAGCATCTCTTCAGGTAATTCTTTTTTATCTCGTCCAGAAACTCGTCATAAAGAAACACAGATTACCTAACTTCTCAAGTTTCGTTCAGCTATCAAGGTCATGTCTCAGCTGCTCTTGTGCTCGGTGGAGTTGATATCACTGGGCCTCATCTGCATACTGTAAGTTACAAACTCCCGACAGGTGCTATTTTCTGAGGAGATAAGTGTTTTGGTCTGTTTGTTGTTATTCATTGTCACATTTGAATTTTTGTCTTATACACAGATATATCCACACGGTTCAACTGACACTCTACCATTCGCTACAATGGGTTCTGGTTCTCTTGCTGCTATGTCTGTGTTTGAGGCTAAGTATAAAGAAGGTCTAACTGTAAGTACGCGAAAACATTCATCTTTCAATTTTAAGATGCATGTTTTTTTCTCGTCTGATTGATTTCTTGTTACAAAATCCTCTAGAGGGATGAAGGAATTAAGCTGGTTGCTGAAGCCATATGCTCGGGTATATTCAATGACCTGGGTAGTGGTAGCAACGTGGACATCTGCGTGATCACAAAGGTTTGTCTTCGCCGTGCTATGACCAGTGCCTTTAACTAATCTACAAAACTCCGATTGGCTACTCGTAATTTACCATCTCGTAGACATTACCTCTGTCTTTTTTCCGTTGCCTTAGAACTTGTCATTGATATGTTATTGGCTAACAGGGGAACAAGGAATATCTCAGGAATTACATGGAACCAAACCCAAGAACCTATGTCAGCAGCAAAGGCTATTCATTCACGAAGAAAACTGGTAAGCCACTCTCTCTCTTTACTTCATCAAACAGGACATGATAACGGCTCAGGGAAACCAAGAAATTTGTGTCTCTGAGCTTGTGGATACTGAAATGCACAAGTATATCTGAACTAGTAACGCTAGCCTCAGCCTTTGCCTACTCACTCATAACCTTCGATTGAGTCCAGTTTCAATCTTCTGCTTTCTATGAGTTGAGTCTCTTTTTTTTTCTCACTTCATTTTCTTGGCTTATTCGGAAACAGAGGTTCTTCTCACCAAAATCACCCCATTGATGGAGCGAGTTGAGATTACAGAAGTTGGTGGTGAAGCTATGGAGGAATGAAGGAATCTCAAATCTCTGCTCTTGCCGTTCATCTCCACCAAGCTGTCCCGGCCCTAACCTATGGCGAGTGGGGCAACTGGCCTGGGTCCAGTATTTAGTTTTTTTTTTTTTTAAATGTTTTAAAATTTGATAACAAAGGCTTATGATCTATTATCCTTTTTTTCAAAAAAAATAGCAAACCCTTGATCTAAACTTATCTTGCATTCTCAAATATAAACAGTTTTTTTTTTGTTGGTGCAATTCAAAGGGATCTAAAAACTTAAACTTCACAAATTTGGCACTGAATCTACAAAAAGTAGCATTCATTAAATGACAAAAGACTCATTTAATCTTGATTATCAAACTTAAATACTAAGATTAAAAAAATATAAGTTTAGGTATGTTTTTGAACGTTTGTATAGTTTAAGTACTAATTTGCACATTTTGTCATAGTTCGGGTATATATATAGGCCGTTTCCCCAGGAAAAAAGAGATACGTGCTGTTTCTTCAATTAATCCATTGATTTGAATACGTTATCAAAGAGCGATTTGTTTTTTTTTTCTTCTTAATTTTATGAGTAAGCTTTAGGTGATACGATCAAAGAAGAAGATATGGAGAAATTGTCTAATGGCTTCAGAGATCACTTGTCGATCAGTGACAATGTTTGCCCTTCAGCTCCCGCTCCTCTTAAACAGCCTTTCGTGATCGGTACGATAAAACTCCTTTTTGTCTCTCTTCCTTTCTCTCTCAATATTGATTTTGCCGATCTGTTCGGTGTAAGTTATCTCGCCGATCTTCTCATTCAGGTGTTGCCGGCGGAACCGCCTCCGGGAAGACGACGGTCTGCAATATGATAATGTCTCAGTTACACGATCAACGTGTCGTGCTTGTGAATCAAGTAATTATCATTCACTCATAATAATCTGTAATTATTGGTCACGGAACTGGGGAAAATTGGAGAAGAAACAAAATGATTTTTGCAGGATTCGTTTTATCATTCGCTCAGTGAGGAAAAACTGAAGAAGGTTCACGATTATAATTTCGATCATCCTGGTAACATATCGATTCCTCTCTCTGTATCCACAAATCGAGAATCTGTTTTCTCACGTTTGATTCAACTACGTACACAGACGCGTTCAATACTGAGGTTTTGCTTTCGTGTATGGAGAAATTACGATCTGGCCAACCAGTGAGCATCCCGAGTTATGATTTCAAAATCCACCAGAGCATCGAATCTGCAAGTCCGGTACATTTGCTTGAAAAAGATACAGAAAATTTATCAATCAGTCACCAAAGCAACATTACACAGGTCTAATAATCGCTTTCTAAATCCAGGTTAATCCCGCTGATGTAATCATCTTAGAGGGAATACTTGTTCTTAATGATCCTCAAGTTCGTAATCTCATGAACATGAAGATCTTCGTTGATACAGGTTTCTATCCTCAGCTTAGTTGAATCTTTAAGAAGGCCACAAATGATTCACACATTATTTTCTTGAGTCTCTGAGACACTGTTCTCTTACATATGCAGATGCTGACGTACGACTCTCGAGAAGAATACAGCGTGATACCGTCGAGAGAGGAAGAAACATCCAAAACGTTCTTGAACAGGTCAATCATAATGTGAATCTGAATGTGTCTTGATGTCGTTTTCTAGATTTTCATCATCAAAACGTTGATTTTTGTTATGCTTACAGTATACCAAGTTTGTGAAGCCGAGCTTTGATGAATTCATCCAGCCATCGATGAAGTATGCTGATATAATCATCCCACGAGGAGGAGACAATGATGTTGCTATTGACCTCATTGTGCAGCATATCCGTACAAAGCTGTGCCAACACAATCTCTGTAAGATATACTCAAACATCTTCATCATTTCTTCTACGTTCCAGATCAAGGGAATGCATACTCTTATCCGTGACGTCAACACAACAAAACACGATTTCGTCTTTTACGCTGACCGATTGATTCGACTGGTAAAAACCACCTAACAAAACATCAAATTTCCGACCATATATGATTTTCATAAAATGATCAAAGATTAAGAACTGGAGTTTTATATGTTTGTCACAGGTTGTGGAACATGGACTTGGTCATCTTCCTTTCACAGAGAAACAGATAACCACTCCAACAGGTAATGTTTGTGCGACTGTCTCTCTCTTCCAAACAGTTTAACGACGTTCTCTTAAAACTTATCAGGGTCAGTGTACACCGGGGTCGATTTCTGCAAGAGATTGTGTGGCGTCTCAGTGATCAGAAGGTATCTATTACATTACTGGCCTGTCTCGTTTCTTTTCCGGTTAGTGTGTTTCTGCTTCGTAGCTTTACGTTTTCGGTACCTACAGTGGAGAAAGCATGGAGAATGCTCTAAGAGCTTGCTGCAACGGAATTAAGATTGGTAAAATCTTAATTCACAGAGAGAATAACGATGGTCGTCAGGTCTGATTCCCTTGTCTGTAAATACGTGCAACATCTCAGCTCAACGATTTCTCATTCGGATGTTGTTTCCTGCAGTTAATATATGAGAAGTTACCGAAAGATATCTCAAGCCGACATGTCTTCCTCCTTGACCCTGTTCTAGCGTCAGGTTCAGTAACCGATATAAAAAGCTAAACAAAGGTTACATCTTTCGAGTCAGTTGTTAAAGAAATGTCTGACCTTTCAAATGTGTTAACAGGGAACTCTGCAGTGAAAGCTATATCTTTGCTTATTAGCAAGGGAGTTCCAGAATCACATATCATCTTTCTCAACCTTATAGCAGTAATCAGACCAACCAAACAAAACCTCATTGTTGAATTTCTGTCTTGGTTAATGAAGTGATCACCAACGTTTTACTAACACAAGCAAAAAATCTGCAGGCACCTCAAGGTATTCACGCGCTCTGCAAGAAATATCCGATGGTAAAGATTGTGACTTCGGAAATCGATGCCTCCCTCAATGAGGACTCGCGTGTGATTCCAGGCATGGGAGAATTCGCAGACCGTTACTTTGGTACAGACAATTACATTAACTCAAAAGTATCAAGCTGGTCTGCAAATCTCAAAGTAAGCTAACCGGATGCAGTCTTCTACCTTAATCACTCAGTAACCAAACCAAGCGATCCCTTCATCATTCATCAATCATCATATACAAAACCTGATTTATCCCGAGTCTCTTCCATCTTCGTTCATTCTTCTCGTTTATTAATAATATATGATATAGATTCTCTGTTTCAGTACACATTACAATATATCCAAACACATTCTTTCTTTTTTCGGTATTCACTATCTCAAATCTTATAGTTGTATATGCTCTTATACTATCATTGATTTATTTTGGCTCGATACGACTTGAAATTGTATAAATGACACAAGATAGAGCTAATAATTCCCGGGAAAATAAGAACCAACCATCTCAGTATTTCAAACCAATATTATCATTGCGGGAGAAGAAAAAGAAAACATAAGTTCACATCCGGATAAACAACAAAGTTTTGAAAAATCTAGAAAACAAGCTTTTATTGCTCTTACTGCTGCTTAGTTTCAACCTTCTTCTTCTGCCAGAGCCTGTCGACTCCACTGTCAGCATCACCCTACATCGTTTCCAAAAACAGAGTTTGGTGAAAATTATAAGATGAATGATTTAGTGCCAATTCTATTGCTAATAGAGTTTTATAAAAAAAGATTTGATACAGCAGGAAAGTCGACAAACCTGAGCACGGACAAAACCGCAGAGAGCAAAGGTAGTGAACTGGCCGGTGTAGATTCCATCAGCATCTAGATGACCAATGTTGAGCTGCACGGAAGCATGATCCTTTGAAGTGATCAACCTGTTCGTCGCTGAACTGCAAAAATAAAAATCGAACAGGTTAAATTATCAGATTCATATAATAATCACTTCCTTAAAACAGAATTGATATTATATGAATCTTTACCATTTCCTTGGAATGTAAAGCTCAGTGATTTGACCTTCTTCGTTCTGCATCTTTGGAGATTTTTTAAAGCTTTTTCAAGTGCTACAAAAAAAAAAAAAGGACATTGTAAAATCTTTATCAGTAAGCAGACAACAACACAAAATTGATCTCAAACTATAGCATCTAATTGTCAGGGCTGGGGATACAAGAATTTCTCAAGCAGAGTTAAACCACCAACTAAATTTAAACAGATATAAACACGTTTTGATCCTATTTGTACATATATAAGATTGAATCCCAAGAGAAAGACGAATTTGTTTACCAGATGTAGAAGACGCAGCAAGCAGCAATTGGCGACGACTGGACAAAGCCACACCTCGTCTATATGAAGCAAAAACCCTAACCTTGAACTTTTGCTCCGTTATGACAAAATTAACCTTGTGATGTTACTTAATTTACATGATATGCCAATAGAGCCCAACGACGGCGTTTTATAACGTCAGTCGTTCTCATACTTATTAGTTCAAGCTCTCAAAACTGCTATTACTGGATTATTTTTGTTTTTTGTTTTTTGTTTTTTTTGGGTAAGTTTGAATCAATTTTGGGTTGTAAATCTCAAAATGTGACCCCATAAAACAACCAAAGTGTGGCCTCATGAAACAAGCATTCTTTGGGCTCTAAAAAATATAATAAATCATATAGTAAAACAAGTAATCTTCGAATCTTCGAATCTAAATCCTCAGTTCTAATGAGTGCAGTTCTAAAACCGACTATTTCTTGAAGCTCAATCTCTCCCCCGGATGCCATCTGAGATCATTTTCCCCTTATGCTCACTCAATGCAGGCTTGAAAAGCTGACTCTGTAAGTCTGTAAAATTCACTAAGATAAGCGATATTATTAAACCAGACAAATACGAGACTAGTTGCTGTAATTCAATTTCTAGGTCTGGCACATCCAAAAAGGACTTCATAAGATGTCGATCGTAAATGAGAAGACCAATCACAAACATTTTTTTAATTATGAATTTATTAAACTTGGCCATCTGACTAATTTCAAGTTTTCGAGTTTATGCATATTTTAAATCTGATAAAAGAGTGAAAACGGGAGATCGAAAACACAATGATTATTCAAAGTGTAATGATCTAAGCTCATCCTCAACCTTGTGCCATAATTCATCCGTCATGGCATCTTTGTATTCTATCTTAAGCAAGGAAATTTTTTTTTGATTGAAGACAAAAGTATTTAAACTGATGAATGTATTATATATTTTTCACTTTGTTTCTAAAATATTTTTTGGAAAATCAATAATAACAAAAATGTACAAACAAAGCACATTAATTTTTGTTTTTGATTTATTGTATTTTGATTAGTAAGTACTACATTCATCAAACAATGTATTGTATATATGATAAATACTTTCAAAGCATTTTCAATTATTTTGATAGTTACCATGTAACTTACAAATAATTAGTTTTACAGAAAACATGATTTCATAAATTTTACTGTGCTATTTTTTCAAAAGTTAGAGTTTAAGTCTTGTAAATTTTGCATAAATTGATAAAAGTATAAGGAAGAAAAAGTGTTACTGTATTTATATATATATATATATATATATTAATTTTTAGATATGTTAATATTATGTGTGATTTATTTACATATTTATTGACTAAATATGTAAAATTTATAAATGAGTAAAAGTGATTTTAAAAGAAAATAGTAATTAAATACATTTGGCCATCAGATTTTTGTGTAACGCACTGTGGTTGGTTTTTGGTTATGTCGACTGTATCTCGTCGTTGTAATGCTAACAATATTGGTCATATAACGGATAAATAGTATACAGCACTTATTAATAAATAAGTGCTGTATACCCACATCCAAAAAATTCAATAGAAGATAATACTAACTCATTCGAATGGATGCCCACAAATAGAGGAGCTGCGCAGGTTAATGACTTTGTAATTCATAAAGTTTGAAATGAACAAAAGGATTCGAGCCAAAATTCGAAAGCTAAACATCATAAAAGTATAGGTAGTAAATTAAAATAGTATGATGTTGAAAAGATGGAACAAAATCCGGACTAGAGATTTGTTTCAGAAAGATCTAAATCTTGATGTTGAAGTAATCAGAGTCAAAGTGATGCAATCTAACGTATCCATCTTCACCTCCACTAGAGAAACTGAAGAAGAGAAAAATCACAAACTCAGCAACAAAGCCAAAAAGAAAAAACTTAAAACTAATCATGTGAAAATTGTTCCAATCAGATAATGTTACTTTACCTCTTTCCATCAGGATTGAATGCCAACGCATTTATAGGTCCAAAATGACCTTTAACACCACCAATTTCCTCTTGCAGAATCTATATATTTATCCATAACAAACACAATGTTATAAAGTTACATGTATGTTTCTGATTACAATTTCCAAGTAAAAGCCTCTATCACAACACTAACCTTGTCATAAAATTTAGCCTCGAACTTCCCAGCACGATGATCAGTGGTTGTAACAGCTGATGCATCTTGACCACCTCCAAGCACAACCTAAGAGAGAGCAGAAACATTCACAAAGACAATATTCATGACTTGTTGATTTTAGGAATCAAATTCAAATTTCTTGACGCATTACTACATACATGGTTGAGAAGTGGAGACATGGCGACAGCATTCACGGGCACTCCTGTTGTGTAAGTCTTAATAAGAGTCAACGTTCTCATGTCCCACAGCTGAAACAATTAACAATAAAAGAATAATAATCTTATCAGTATATCTATACCGTATAACTTTGAAACAACAGATAGAAGAAAAAGAAAAGAACACATGCCTTTGCAGTTTTGTCAAGTGAACCTGTAATGAAGTGAGAATCATCAGCTGCTTTACAGAGCGATGTAATTGTCTTCTTATGACCCTCTTCCTCATTTGATTCCTTGATCAGTTTTCCGGTCTAGCAACAACAATGGCAGCACCATAGACGTTAAAGCTAATAACTTTAAATTTGATATTGACACACCAGAAACACCTCAAGAAAATGGAGCTACCTCGGTATCCCAGACCCTGATTACAGCATCTTCACCACCACTCACAATGGTTTCGTTCAAGGGTCCCCAAACAGCTCTGTTTATCCTCTTTTTCCCGTCAGGATTTTGAAGGATAAGCACAGAATCATCAATCTCTGCACCATTGCATCAAACAGATTCCTTTTACATAAATACAAGACGCATACTAAAACTTAAAAGGTCGATTTTCCACCTACAAATCTATAACTTACGGTCTTCGGGATCTTCAGCGATGCGTTTCACATGAATAGCAGAAGTACGTTCCATGAATGGATCAGTGGTAATCACTGCAAGCTTATCTCCTACGGAAAAGTCCACAGACCTAGCCGGAGAACCAAATTTGAATGAGAACAACTGTCTTCCAGTTTTCACCTCCCATATCTTTGCAGTCTGATCAGCACTACCAGTTATCAATCTCGAAGAGTCTCCTACACTCATGAACAAATCACCAAAAAAACTCAGCTAAGAATTGTAAGACTAAAGACAAAAACCCAAGGTTTTGTTATAACCTTTCTATTCAGCAAACATCAACCAAACCCTAAAAACCCCAATTACTTAAGGAAAATTGAATCTATCCATCAACTCATAGCAATGAAAAAAACAAATATTTTCATCAAATTCAACCAAATCGATGCGAGACTTACTTGAGACATCACAAGACCAAACAGCACCATTGTGGCCACGGTAGGTTCCGTGGCGTTCACCGTTATCGGCATACCAGAGAGTGGGAGTGTGATCTTTCGCGCAGGAGAATAGCAGATCACCATCTCTATTGTACCTTAGGAAGGTCAATGGACGTTCATGTCCCTTCATTAATATCGGCCTCATCTTCACAGTACCTCAATCTGAAAACAGATACAGAAGAAATCGATTCACGACAAACTATCAAAACTCAAAAGAGAGTAAGCGGATTTGGGAAATATGAGTTTCTTTTTAACCAGTTAAACCACGGTGAGAAGTTGCAGGCGACGATGACGGCAAGCGAAGAAGAAGAAGAAGAAATACACCAGATTTTGGAATAAAACCCTAATGTTGAATTTTGTGCTCTATTGGACAAATACACCCCTGTCTTACTCATTTACTCGACATGCCGTCAATGCCAGTCTCTAAGAAGTTTAATCCGAATTTCGGTTCAGCTTCGATTCAATTTTTTTTTGGGCTTTCCGGTTTTATTTTTTTATGAATGGTACTAATGAAGTGTTGTAAAAACTTAGAAACTTTATTAATTACTGGAATGTATATATAGAGTACATAGGGAATCTAGGTTAAGTACAATGCCCTGATGGGCCTAATGGGCCGGTATAAGAGTCCATATATGATATGTGTTATAACACTCCCCTTTGGACGAGTGAACCGGGCCAGCTACTCAATCGGGATCTCGATAATGCGCTGGGGAATGTTGCCTCATTAAAACCTTACCAGGAAAAACCCAGTGGGACAAAACCATGGTGAAGGAAAAAGAGTACAACACGCATTACTCCCCCTGATTGTAGCATCACTGCAGATCTCTAAGTCTATACATTCCTATCTGTTTGACGAGCTTCCGGTGTGTTGAAGTAGGCAATGATTTGGTGAAGAGGTCAGCTGAATTCTCACTGGATCGGACCTGCTGAACGCTGAGAGTGCCGTCCTTCTGCCAGTCTGAGGTTGAGAAGAACTTCGGTAGAATGTGCTTCGTCCGATCTCCTTTGATATATCCTTCCTTGAGCTGAGCTATGCATGCCGCGTTGTCTTCATACATCACCGTGGGCTGTGTGTCTTCGTCCATACCACAATCTCTGCGGATGTGCTGAGTCATGGAGCGCAGCCAGACGCATTCCCTACTAGCCTCATGAATGGCTAGGATTTCAGCATGGTTTGATGAAGTGGCAGTGAGTGTCTGCTTCATTGATCTCCAAGAGATGGCTGTTCCTCCATGCGTAAAAACGTAGCCAGTTTGAGACTTGGCAGTGTGCGGATCTGATAGATATCCTGCATCGGCGAAGCCGACTAACCCATCTTTATTTTGGTTAGTATAGAAGAGTCCTAAGTCTTGAGTACCTCGAAGGTATCTTAGGAGATGTTTTATACCGTTCCAGTGCCTCTGAGTTGGAGATGAACTATATCGAGCGAGGAGGTTCACGGCGAAACATATGTCTGGTCTAGTGTGACTAGCCAGGTACATTAACGCTCCTACAGCACTGAGGTATGGCTTTTCAGGACCAAGGATTTCTTCATCATCCTTTTTGGGACCAAGAGGGTCATCACTTAAGCTTCTAACTACCATTGGGCTGGTCAATGGGTGAGCTTGGTCCATATTAAATCGCTTGAGTACCTTTTCGATATAAGCCGATTGATGCACAAGGATTCCTCCTTTGATGTACTCAAGTTGTAATCCCAAACAGTACTTTGTTTTGCCTAGGTCTTTCATTTCGAATTCTGCTTTTAAGCAGTCGACTGTTTGGGAGATCTCACCAGATGTTCCGAGGATGTTTAGATCATCCACGTATACTGCTATGATTACAAATCCTTTGTTTGAGTACTTCTTGATGAAGATGCATGGACTGATGTGGTCATTTTTGTAGCCTTCTTTGATGAGGTAATCGCTGAGGCGGTTGTACCACATACGCCCACTTTGTTTCAGTCCATACAAGGATTTGTTCAGCCTGATGCAGTATTGATCTCAAGATGCATTTTTGTCTTTTAGTTCAATGCCATCTGGGAGTCTCATATATATTTCGTTGTCCAGGGGCCCATAGAGATATGCGGTTACAACATCCATTAACCGCAGATCAAGATTTTCTCTTATGGCCAGACTTATGAGGAATCGGAATGTTGTTGCATCCACCACTGGAGAATAAGTCTCCTCATAATCGATTCCGGGTCTCTATGAGAATCCTTGTGCTACAAGCCGTGCTTTGTATCGAACGACTTCACCGAGTTCGTTCCTTTTGCGCACAAAGACCCATTTGTGGCCCACTGGCTTGATGTGTGATGGGGTCCGGATGATCGGACCGAACACGTTTCTGAGTTTGAGACTCTTTAACTCCACGTTTATGGCTTCTTTCCATTTTAGCCAATCTGTTCGATGTGTACACTGTGTTATTGACGTGGGTTCTAGATCCTCTTGCGTGAGCGCAACATCAAGTGCTACTTTGTATGCAAAGAGTGCATTTAAGTCGACTTCTTTTCGATTCCATTGTATTCCGGACATATTGTAATTGATGGAGATCTCATTGTTATCTTCTGAACCTGGAGATTCGGCGTCCCGAACTTCCATTGAGGGTTCATTAGATTGAGTCTCAGTCGCGGCTATGTCTGATATTGCAGGAATCCCGGTTTCGGTTATTGCACCTTTCTTTGATTTCCGGGGATTCTTATCTTTGGAACCGAGAGGTATGCCCCGTTTGAGACGTGGTGCAGACTCTGTAGCAACTTGGGTCTGTCCCGTTGGGACAGCTATTCGTACTGGTGCATTACAAGCTGGGATGTACGATTTGGTTACTTTGGTCGGGTCAGCAAAGGAATCTGGCAATTGATTAGCTAGCTTTTGATAATGAATAATCTTTTGGATCTCTGAATCACATTCTAGAGTCCGAGGATCTTGCCAATTTAATGATGTTTGATTCCATGAAAGATCTTTGACCAGCTTGTTTGTCTCACCACCTAAAGAGGGATATACCGATTCATCGAATTGGCAATCCGCATATCTGGCCTTGAAGAGATCTCCAGTGGTTGGCTCGAGATATCTTATGATGGTGGGAGAGTCAAAACCAACATATATTCCCATCCTTCTTTGAGGTCCCATTTTGGTTCGATGTGGTGGAGCAATGGGTACATATACTGAACACCCAAATGTTTTGAGATGGGAGATGTCTGGCTCATGACCCGAGAGTAGTTGGGATGGGGAATATTTGTGTTCACTAGATGGCCGGATGCGTATGAGTTCAGCAGCATGTAATACTGCATGTCCCCATGCTGAGGCCGGGAGCTTTGATCTCATGAGTAATGGTCGGGCTATCCATTGAATGCGTTTAATGAATGATTCAGCCAATCCATTTTGAGTATGGACATGTGCTACAGGATGTTCCACGGTTACCCCCATGGCCATACAGTAGTCATTAAACGCTTGTGAGGTAAATTCACCAGCATTGTCAAGGCGGATAGTCTTTAGTGGGAAGTCAGGGAAATGGGCCCGCAATTTGATGATTTGGGCCAAGAACCTAGCGAAGGCTTGGTTCCGAGAGGACAAGAGACAAACATATGACCAACGGGTCGATGCGTCTATAAGGACCATGAGGTACCGGAATGGTCCGGAAGATGGATGTATAGGTCCACAGATATCGCCCTGGATTCTTTCTAGGAAATGAAGTGTTTGTTTAGAGATTTTAACTGGTGAAGGCCGAGTGATCAATTTGCCTTGAGAACAAGCTGTGCACATGAGGTGTTGAGGATAAGCTCGGTTTTCTTTGAGGGTATGCCCTTGAGAGTTTTGAATTAGTTTACGCATCATATTTGCACCGGGATGACCGAGCCGGTCGTGCCAAATAGTATAATCAGTAAACCGGGCTTTGAGAGTGGTATTAGCTTCAATCATACTGACTTTAGCATGGTAAAGTCCAGTAGAGAGCGCGGGTATGGTTTCGAGGATTTGTTTATGGCCGTCTACGGTTTTAGTGACTAGGAGGGATTCTTTGTTCCCTTGACCTTGGGTTTCTATGTGGAAACCATTCTGTCTTATATCCTTGAAGCTCAGAAGATTTCTCTTCGAACTAGGAGAATATAGAGCATCTGGTATTTCAAGTTGTGTGCCATTTGATAGCAACACATAGGCATGGCCATATCCTTCGATAAGGTTTGAGGGACCCGCGATGGTGCTAATATTTGCGGTTTGATAGGTTAGGTTTATGAAGTAACTTTTGTTTCTTAAGATAGTGTGGCTGGATCCACTATCTACGACTATGGTTTCCATTTGCTGGTGTGCTTCATTATGAATAGAAGATAGAATTCAGTATTGAGGAATTCAGAAAATGTGATAAATCATAAAGTAAAGCAGTGTCTGAGAATAAAGGCAAATGGAAAAAAAAAAATGAAACAAATCCCAAAATGAAAAAAAAATAAAGAACAAAATCAAATTGTATCAGAGTTTCAGATGATTGAATTAATCGAGGAGATCAGCTGTTTCATAGTCCATGGGGTCGGTCTGCTCGTTTGTGGTGTTCTCATCATCAAGGAGGTCGTCACCTTCCAGGTTAGCAGCATCGACTGGCTGAGTCATGTTGGCTTCAGCAGGAGCTTTTCCGTACTTCTGGTATAGATCGCAGTGGATCTTGGGGGTGCGACATTGCTTTGTTGGGTGGTTGAACATCCCACATCTGGTACAAGCAGAGTGATCGGGGTTGGTGTAGCGGGTCGGCTTGGTGATGCCTCGACCACGACCAGGACCATAACTGAGGTTAGGTCGGTTGCCACGACCATGTCCGCGTCCACGTCTTCCACGTCCATGTCCTCGGCCATTACCACGTCCATTACCACGTCCACGACGGTGATCTGAGAATCTATCGGGTTGAACATGGTAGGACTCTTGACGAGAAGCTGGGACAGGAGCCGATCCCGGGGGCCTCATAGCGCTGTTCCTCATAAGCTGCTGGTTATTCTTCTCAGCGAGGAGAAGACAGGACAACAAGTCTTCGTACAATGTGTGTTTCATTGCACGGTATTGTTGTTGGAGCACAACATTCTCTGTGCTGAATGTGGATAATGTTTTCTCGAGGAGATCATTATCTGTCACATCCTCGCCACAGAGTTTCCGGATGGCAACAATACGAAAGAGTTCGTTGTTGTAATCATCTACGGATTTGTAGTCCTGGAACCGAAGGTTCTTCCAGTCGAAATCTGCTTGAGGCAACTGGACCATTTTCTGATGGTCATATCGCTTTTTCAGCGCTTGCCACAATTCAAGTGGATTCTCAAGAGTGAGATATTGCTGCTTAAGGCTCGGGGCCAGATGATGGCGTATGTGACATATCGCCTGAGACTGTCCCTTACGGGATGCGGTGTTACCGTCGGTAATACACGCATCGAGTTCTTTCGATGCAAGGAACAAGCGCATGTCTAGGGCCCACTCGAGGTAGTTATCCCCGGAGACGTGAAGGGCCTCGAATTCACATTTCTGAATGTTTGACATCTGAAACATGAGATTGATTTTGTTAGGGATTGTTTTGAGAAAATTTTGAATGCTGATGATGAAACTTTCTATTTTGAGAATATTTTTATTTTAGGAAAGTTTCTAAATATGGAAAGTTTCTAATTTGGGTAATTTTCTAAATGAGGAAAGTTTCTATGTCGGGAAAATTTCTATATGAGGAAAGCTTTTATATGAGGAAACTTTCTATTAGAGGGAACTTTCTCGGAAAAAGTTAATTTAAAGGGTATGGTTTTAGTTACCCCGAACATGATGTCGGTTTAATAGCTGTGATTTAATCGGTTAAAAGCCGAATATAATTTCGGTTAATGAGAACCAGGTTTAACCGGTTTTAGGCGGTTTAGGAGGAACCCTAGGGGAGCCGAATATGATTAGGGTTTTATCTAGGGTTTTAACGGTTTGGAAAACATATTTTGGATGTGATTTCGAGATCTATAGGATCTGTGGTCGATGGTTTTAATAATTTCACAAGGACAACAAAGAAATCACGTGAAAAGGACTAGGGTTTAAGCATTATGACTTACGATTTTGAAGATTACAAAATCGTGAATCAAGTTTAGGATTTAGGGTTGATTTTCTTAGTTTATTCAATCAAGTGTTTCAAGCAAGAGAATCAACAATCAAATAAGCTGCAATAAGCTTATTAAACATGAAGAAAATCGAATAGGTTTATGCCATGAACATGGCCAAAAACGGTTGTTAGGTTTTTGTAGATTAGGGTTTTATAAAACGAGTTTAAAACCTTTGAACATGCATAAACTTGTAATTTAAACAATCAATCAACAAGTTATCAATCAATCATCAGAGTATCAAACACTTTCAATCGATTAGAGATCGATTTTTTTTTTTTTTTTTTTTTTTTTTTTTTAATAGGGTTTTGAAGTATTTAAACAACAGGTTCTATGGCTCTCAGTTTTAGAAGATACCTTTTCCACCTTTGGATTTCTGACAGGCTAATGAAACTGGGAGCTAATAGACCTCAGTTAGCCGCTACAAATTCCAAGGATTGATCACCAAAACTGGAGAAGCTGCTGGTTGAAGAAGGAAAAACTCGGATCTGGTTTTTTTTTTTTTTTTCGGTTGATCGTCGTGTACTGTAAGTGTGCGTGAGAGCGCGTCCGACGTTGGATCGACAAACGGTTTTCACCAGTAGATTCGTCTCGTCGAGGGCTTCGATTTGATATGTAGATCGTCTTCTGGTTCCTCACGGTTTGGAAGATATGCGTCTTTTAAGTTTCGACTTGCTTTTAGGGTTTTGGTGGTGGCCGGATTTATTAGGGTTTTTCGCTCAGAGAGTCTTATCGTGCTGATAACGTGTTGTAAAAACTTAGAAACTTTATTAATCACTGGAATGTATATATAGAGTACATAGGGAATCTAGGTTAAGTACAATGCCCTGATGGGCCTAATGGGCCGGTATAAGAGTCCATATATGATATGTGTTATAACATGAAGTAATTTTTTCTAATTATAATTTAATGAATGATTTGGTTTATTTTGCAAAGAAACTTTAGATTTGAAATTGGATTTTTCTTTTTTGATTCGGTTCAAATTTTGATTCGGATTCAGATACGGTTATCTAGATATGGAGAAAACATGTAAACCATATTTTGGTTCGGTTTTCTGATCAATTATTCTGGTTTTGTTTTGGAGCAAATCAGTTTATCCAAAGTGAATACCCTACTCTAAGTATCACGTCAACCCATCAAACTTGGTATGTTTGGTTTCATGTACTGAATTAGCTCCTTGTCGCCATTTCTATGTTGTTTTAAACTCCATCAAGAGTAGCTTTTCCCCAACTTTAATAGAAAGATAAATTTGGCTATCGTTAAAACTGTAGTGGGATTAGGAGTGGAGTTAAAGATGCTCTAAATACAATTTATCACCGTTTTACACAGCTAGGTAGCATTCATCAATGCTCGTCTTGTTTGCAGTTTCTCCATGTTCACTCTTCTTAAAAGGTTTCATTTTTTTTCACCCTCTTAAACTTTTTCTTGTATAACCCAAAACTTGTAAATGTAAATTTCATACAAACAAAAAAAAACAGAGTTTCTTTTGTTTCTAACATTGTGTCTCAACATAATGTAAATAACCGTACATTTATACACATTCAAATATTACGTTAAACTAGAGTAGCTTTTCCCCATATTGAGAAGCAAAAAAAAAAACTCACTTTTTTATTCTTCAAAGAGATCTCCTTTGAACACAACCAAAGGTAACAACCTTTAACTTTTGATGTGGCCATAAAGAAACAAACATGAAGAGTCTCATATTTCAATGTACCCATCTGAAATCACTGGCGATGGCCTTCTGGTAAAGCTACCACTTTGTGGAAAGGCACTGTTCTTTGTGGTAATGCTCCATCTTCTTCATCGTCATCGAATTCTAGCAAGTACCTGGTGTGATCAGAAATTTATCATAATTCAGTACTTGGGATTCCTAAATCTTGACCAAAAATGCTTAATTAGTTTCTAATAAATATGACCAAAGGTGTGGAGGAACTTACTCGTCAGACTTCCTCTGTAACCGAATGTGCAACATGCAGGTTTGAGTATCTAGAGGTTAGTTTTGTTTTTCTTTTTTTACATTATCGAAACGAGATTGAAATGGTGTGAAAAAAAAAGAAAACTAACCTTTCGTGGGGTACTAATTACAGTCGCCTTGTAAAGAGCTGTGGTTCCTGGATATACAGCTAAGACGTGTTTCCCTGGTAAAAACTCTTGTGTGTTTGATGGATCATTCCGTTTTGGAAACGGTAAAATACACGACATTGATAGTTTATATGTCCTACAATTTTACAAGACAATAGTCAGCAATTTACTCAAAGTCATTGCAAAAGTTTTGAGTTTTTCACAATGAGCCTTAATTTACCTCTGGCCACCTCCTTCCTCGTCATCTCCTGGTTCTTCATCGAGTACTTCAACTCTGTGACAAAAGTTTGAGCTTTTTTAGACCCATTTATGAATCCATTGTAGACGGAAACATATACATCATTGCATCATATACTGGTTTGATCAGATGCATGGCAAGGTTTCAAAATCACTCTTCCAGAGAAAATTTATTATCAGAAGGGTCCAAGCATACTCTTTAGTTTCTCTATCGAAGTGAATGACTTTCACCACAAACCATTCATCCTTCTCGGCGTCATCGGCTGTGACTCTTGCAGCAACCTTACATAAAGCAGATGTCACAATGATTTTCGCCATAAGTGATTCAACTCAAAGAAAAGAAGTAGCTGTTGTTGTACCTGTTCACCCCTTAGACTGGCATATGCCTCGATTTGATTTCTCATGGAAGGAGAAACCCTTGTTACATCTGAATCTACTTTCATTCTCTTCCTCTTCTGATCGTTGCCTTCTGCCACTTATGTGATATCATTACAAGCATCGGAAAAATCTTAATCCCTCTTATATATATCAAATCACTGGAGAAGTTTGAGACTCAAAAGAGTATCAAGTCTGCGCTTTCTCACAATAGCAATTTAGCCCAAAGAGTAAACACTACAGGACAATACCAAAGGTCTAATGGTAGTCGAAGTATACCTAGTTTTCTCCGTTGTTGCCCAGTTGGTCCAGATGGAAGCAGGGAATCCAACTGAGTAAGAAGAATGTTTGAAACACTGCGTTGAACACAAAACATCGAGATTAGTGTTTTAAAGCCAAAATAAGTTAAGCAGTCTTTTTTTTTGGGTACACCAACAACGGTGTCCTTTAGTTGTATCACTCTCTATCTCACTCAAAACTTTTGTGCTCGTCGATGTAACAATCAAAAGGAAATGATGGAGGAATCAGGCTTACGTTACTTCACTTTCTGAAAGCTCTTTTGCTTGAATGTACAAATTTTTAAGCTTTGACAATGAAGTATCACCAGGCTTCTCAACTATCTCAGGCGCTGCATTTGAACATAATCACCAGATAATTTAGTAAGTAGATGAGCATTAGAGCCTCCATAAAGATGTATATAACCGCTACTGGTCATGGAAACATTATAAATAAACAGAAAGAGATTGTTTATGACTCCTTCAATAGCTTAACCATTAGGCGGCTAAATATATCTGATACCATCAAATGAGGATATTTATCACACAATATACAAATCGAAAGCAAAAATTAAGTCACAATAACTCTAAGCTAATTGGCTGAGCAAGCTTCACAATGTATGATAGTACTAAAAAAGAGCACTTTCGTGGGAAAAATGCATCAGATTCTCATTAGTTTGTTGCCAGAACAGATACTCCGAGAAATCGAGTTCATTGTGGGGGGATACTTTCTAAATACGAAATCAGGGTTTAATCAAGAAGATTCACAAGAACAAATGTCAAAAGGAAAAACTATTAAATTTGGCTAAATCCTTTCCACACTAAATCATGTACATAAAGTTAAACCAATCTCTCTACATTACAACAAAGGTCCCGTGAATGATTTAAGTCTCTCATTTGGTCTCTTGGCAGATAATAGTATTTAATAAATTCGAATATACCAACATCTAATTTGTATGAATGTAGTCAATTATGGAATCATATAACATTACTAATTAATTACATTAGATAATTACTTCAAGATCCAAAACCTCAAACTATCAAAAATAAGAACTAATCGAACAAAATCAGTACCAATTGAAATCACGGTCCAGGGAAGAAGATCGAATCCAGTCTCAGATCATCAAAAATTTGGGAAATGAATACCATAATTTGTTAAAAATGGAAAACACTTACTAGCTTGAAGCTTCTTATGCATCTTGTTAATCTCCACAAGCACTTCCTCTTGTTCTTTCCTTAACCGATCAAGCTCTTTCGTGTTATCCAAGATTCCGGCAATGTCCGGCGATGAAGACATCGTCCTCAGGCTGCTGCAAAATCGACGACACGAGCCCGAAAAAGAAACCCCAGAAATTCAGGCAGATTAAAATTGCAATCAGCAAAGTATCATCAATTTCTTGTGGAAACTCAAACAAAAATTAATAATCAACGTTCCGGAGTTCAATGTTGAAACATAGGAGGAAAAAAATCTCAGAAATGATGGAAGAAAAGAAAAGATCTGAGTTTTTTTTTTTTCGTTTAAAATTCAAAATCCAAGTCGAAATTTTATTTTGTTTTGTTAGATTTTTGATTCAGTTCAAGAGAAGTTACGACGTCGTTTTATCGAAAGGGAAAGTTTTTCAAGTATATTCCATATATACTTGCAGTTAATGGAGCATTAGGGGTGTAATCTGGATGCACCGTTACAAGTCAGATCAAATCTAAAATTCCGATTTGGAAAGGACCTAACGTTTTATTTGAACCAGACCCAAAAAAAAACTAGTAGTAAGACTTTCAGCTTTGAAATTAAGAAATATATTTAACGATAGCTTAAGATCAATTTAGACTAAAATTTTATTACACTTTATACTATTGTTAATGAAAAAGAAAAGAAGAAAAGAACATATGTGGATCATCTCTTGATGTGTGATTTTATAAAATTAATATGTACATTAATATATTCATAATCACTATTAATTGATGTCTTAATCTGTGTGATGATAAATTTTATTTGTGCTACCCGTGAATAGCTTAATAATGGTTTTTGCCGCTTCTAAACTCCCTCATTCCTTTTGCCACGTGTATCTCATGTCTTAATTAAATGGGACTGAATGAGAGGCCCAATTTAGATTGAATCAGGCTTCTTGATGGGCCTTAAATAATCGATGCGAAGTTAAAAAGGTCTGAATGATAAAATTAACTTAACCCGAAGTTCGCAAGAGACAATTTTAGTCAAGGAGTTACAGAATTTTGAGTTTTGAGCTGCCGATTTTGCCGTTTCCTGCAATAATTTCGACAAAGCGTGGACCATTTCTGGTGGTTTCAAAGACGAAGATCTCGAAACGTTGAAGCGGAACCAGTTACGAATTGTGATCGACGTTTTATGACTTCTGTGTTTGTCGGATTCTGAATTTGGTGTTTTCTTCTCTCTGCCTCCAATAGTCAGAACAGGACCAAAACTTGTCTCCTTTGATCCTTTCTTTTTCGGTATATGATCGCATGTTCTTCGCTTTTTGGATTATTTTCTGTCGGTGATTACGTTGCAGTGTTTTGTTGTGGCTATAGACTGTTGTCGTAAGATAGAAAATTTGGAGTGCAGAATTGGTATTTCCACTGAGCAATGTCTTTTTTTGGTTTCCTGTTTAAGTAAGACTTTGTTAATTTAGGAATGGATTGTTGTTTTGGTGTGATCCTAGGTTACTTGGTGAGATTTTATTAATTTAGACGCATGCTATTGAGGAATTGAGAACAATTGATATTTATCCATTGAAATGGTGAAAAATGGATTTATGATTCTGCTTGGGAAAAGCTATTCTTAGACGATGCTATTGTGGATTGGTTAAGTATATCGAATTTCCACTCTGTGATGCTCACAGAATTGAGTGTTTTGCAAAGCTCGTTTCTTTCAAGATCTTAAAGGATTGGTTTTAAGTTGATGAAGTTGTCTTATTGTTTGTAGTTAGAGGAATCAAAGAGTGCTATTGGGAGTTTGGGACGAAAGTGAAGGAATGAAAATGTGCAGTTCTTTGTAGCACAACTTTAAGCCTGCACAGAAAGTAGATATCAGATAACGACCTGTAGGTATATTACTGAGGTAGGTGCTTTTGCTTTTGCTTTTTTTTTTACAGGTCTTAATCAATATAGAAGCAGTACACTAACTTAATTAAGTATCTATGTGAATTAGTAGTATAGTTATTATTATTTCAATCGTTATCTGTATTAAATATTCAAATCACGTACATTTCTCTTTTGAGATACAGTGGAACAATGAGAAGACCCAGTCAAATGATGAGGCTTCTAATAACTTCCTTTTTTGGGGTTATAGTCGGTTTCCTTATGGGTATTACTTTTCCAACCCTAACCTTAACTAAGGTAAAAATAGTTCTTTGCTTGGTGCAGCATATCTAAACTTTTTTCATTCATTTTAAACTTAGAGATTATGTCATTGCTTACACGGTAATGGGTTTTAATCTGCGTGTTTTGAAATGGTTAGATGAATCTTCCATCCACATTGTTCCCTTCCATCGATCTTGCATACATTGAGGATAAATACACAGACTTATCCAGACAGAGACTGTTTGGTGCTTGGTCTTCCACAAAGGGCCTCAAAATCAAGAAAGACATCCCTGATCCACCCTATAACTATAATGACACTAAGGTTGGGATTTGCTGCTTGTTAGTTTTTTATATGTTTTCATCAAAAATGGATGATAGAACTTTCGAGCTATTGCAGATATGGGTTCCTACTAACCCCCGTGGTGCTGAGAGGCTACCCCCAGATATAGTCACAACTGAATCAGATTTGTACCTCCGTCGATTGTGGGGTGACCCAAATGAGGTTCATAAATTTGAATCTACTGGCTTTACATCATTATGGCTTCAAGATCATGACACAGTTCGTTGGTATGTCATGCAGGATTTAACAATCAAGCAGCGTTATCTAGTAACATTTACGGTTGGTTATGATCAGAGGAAAAATGTAGACACTGCGTTGAAGAAGGTATCCTGCCTCCCATGCTTCTTTATTCTTTCCTTCTCCTTTTATCATTGCTTAAATTTTGCATTTCTCAGTTCTCAGATAACTTCACTATAATGCTGTTTCACTACGATGGCCGGGCCAGTGAATGGGAAGAATTTGAATGGTCCAAGCGAGCCATTCATGTGAGCATTCGGAAACAAACAAAATGGTAGGAGATTTAATTTCCTTAGTAGGAACTTATATCGTCTTTCTTGTGAGATTTACTAAAAAAAATTATGAATTTTCCCTGAAGGTGGTACGCCAAGCGATTTCTACATCCTGACATAGTTGCCCCCTATGAATATATCTTCATATGGGACGAGGATCTTGGCGTGGAACATTTTAATTCGGAAAAGTATGTTTTTGAAGCTTTGACTTCCTTAAAATGACCATTTCAGGTTATGAAGATTTAAATTTCTTTGACAGATATCTGGCGGTGGTAAAGAAACATGGTTTGGAAATCTCACAGCCTGGGTTAGAGCCATATGAAGGGCTCACATGGGAGATGACAAAGAAAAGAGACGACACTGAAGTCCACAAGTTAGGATAATAAAGTTTCTTAGTTCTTTTATTACCATCCCCCTGATCATATTCAACAGCTTGCACTTACTCTATATTTCCATTCATATTTTTTTTTTTTTTTGCAGGCATGCTGAGGAGAGGAATGGCTGGTGCAATGATCCAAATTTACCCCCTTGTGCAGCGTATGCTACTTTACTTACCTATCAGTATATACTTCCTTTTGTGTTTCATAAATTATTAGCTCTTGATTTGGGTGGAGGGTGACTATTTTCATCATTCATGCTTATGTAAACAACAAGCAGATTCGTCGAGATTATGGCTCCTGTTTTCTCCCGTAAAGCATGGCGCTGTGTGTGGCATATGATTCAGGTATGCAAAAGAACCGAATTCCGAGTCCTCTTTGTTTAAGGGACTCAAAAAAAAAAAAAAAGATTTCAATTGTATACCTTTGTATCTGCAGAACGATTTAGTCCATGGGTGGGGTCTGGACTTTGCGGTTCGAAAATGTGTTCAGGTCTGATACTCCACTTCCTTTGGACACACTTAGATCCACGTTTAGAGATATCTGTGTCAGGGGTTCTTTACCTACACGTTATTAAAAGTTAATTAATCTTGCAACTAATAGAACGCGCACGAGAAAATTGGAGTTGTAGATGCTCAATGGATTATTCATCAGGGTGTTCCATCACTCGGGAATCAAGTACGCCCTCAAATCCCTGTGTGCTTTATTTTCTAGGCTACTAAGCTAAGATTTTGGATTTTATGTATCACAACTCTCCATTTAGCGTTTGACTGATTCCCATCATTCAGTAGAAGTATCTAGTAATTATATCTATACTACATTGAACACAATAGTTAATTAGTCTCCTCTTTTTTTTCTTTTGTGTATCTAAAATCTGACAGGGACAACCAGAGCAAGGGAAACAACCATGGGAAGGGGTAAATATCATTACAAGAACAAACCAACTAATCCCTGAAGTCTTTTTTTTTTTCGGTTATACATTAAGATTCTCTCACCTTTGTCATCTAAGATACTAACACAAACTCTTATCTGATTTTATCTACTATCGTAGGTGCGTGAAAGGTGCAGGAGAGAGTGGACGATGTTTCAAGACAGATTGGATAATGCAGAGAAAGCTTATCTTGAAGCATCTGCTCACAACAATGCTTCTTCACGGCTTCACCGGTGAAAAAAAAGAAAATAAAAGCCTCTGACTCTAACTTACACTCTCTTTGCTTTCATTTTCCTATCTGCCAACGAGAAAATCCCAAGCATATTCATTAACCTCTTCGTCTGCTTCTCTCTTTTAGTTTTTCTTTGTTTTTTTTGGTTCTGTGTTAGATCACATCATTGCTATGAGATTCACAGAGGAGAATATAGATAAACATTTTCCGCTATTCACTTGTATCAGATGTTACAGTGAGGTATTTTAAATTCTAATCAAATATAAAGATTTTAACTTCTGGTACGAATTTTAGATATAAATTTAGTGTGGTGCAAAGTTACAGTGAGATGTTAAAAAATGGGAAGCTAATTAGCTCAATGCGTCTTATGTCGTGCTTAACTTTATTTATGAGAGTCTATTTGCTCCACGTATCTAATAACTACCAAAAAAAAACACCCCACTTAACGTATATGCATGAACATGATTTTTCATTATGTTTTACTACTAAGTTTTAAAAGCTTGTTTCGTATTTAATATGAATGACAAATTACAAAGGCTGAAGGATACCAATGAGTACCTTGAAGCTGAAGGAGAGGAGGCTCAAAAAATGAGTCCGAATACTGGAAAACCCCAAACTTTAAAAAGAGGGAGACAGAGAAAGCAATACTTTGAAATTTGAGAAATCCAAAAGCCTCACAAACTAAGCCACATGAGGTACAAGGACAGTCGCACAGTCGCATGTTATAGTTTTCAGGTAATATAAAATGTTGGTAGATGATTACCAATCGGTTCACATTAACTTTCAATTCAAAATCGTGGCAGTG
Organism: Eutrema salsugineum; assembly: GCF_000478725.1. Classification (NCBI taxonomy): domain Eukaryota; kingdom Viridiplantae; phylum Streptophyta; class Magnoliopsida; order Brassicales; family Brassicaceae; genus Eutrema; species Eutrema salsugineum. Next base: position 6,012,002 of record NW_006256547.1, on the reverse strand, counting down.
GAGAACAGTTCAAAATTAACTTGACCGCATCTTCATGTCTTGGTTCATTGATCCACGGAGGGATCCTGAACTTCATGTTGAAACTCTTCCATGATTCTTTGAAACGAATGAGACAATATAAAGAACAGTAGAACCTGTCGTAATGCCAATATTCATGAAGCGTGAAAGGTCCTGGGCAGTGGCAATGACAGTTGCTGCAAGTTGGCCGTGAAGAGCTACTGTTAGACAACAATTCAATCTCGTTGTTGAACGGAACTCCTGATTTGACGCACTTGAAATCCCCAAGCACACAGAAAACATGCAAAGTAACCCCGCAATGTTCACAAGTGTAGAACCAAGTCTCTGGATCTGTTTCTCTTTCGCAAACATCGCACCAATACTTTCCGCTTGCCTTTTCATCACCGTAACAAAGAGTGAGTGGATGATCATCATACCTGTCAAGCCTTACCGTTAATGGTAGAGTGGCACAACGAAAGTCCAAGTAGAAGCTGCATTTGGTGCAACCTAAGACCATTCCTTCTATACGTTTGCCGCAACCCCGGCATGTCTTGATAATCTCATCATCACGCTCTACGTTGTTGATGAAGAGTAAAGGATGAGAATGACTTCCATGGATAAACGGCTCCGTAATCGTACTGCATAGTAAGTCGAATTTCTTTGAATAATGCTCTCTATACATGAATCCTCTGCCACAGTGTTGCAAACAAGCAGAGCACTTATTATACTCGATCGCTACCGTGTTCATGTTGGTGAGAGTAAGAGGTTTTGTGCTTAGAAAATGTCGTTTCTTCTTCGGAAGATTAGCACATGTTTCATGTAGAATGAAACTGCAATCTGAGCAGCAGTAGAACGTGTTAGAGCCAATGGGACGAACACATGCATCACACAAGATGCTTTCCTCCAAAGCTATACCATCTTTGTTGAGGCTCAGGTTATGTTCACTATGAGCGAAATGAGTGATCGTGTTGTCATCATTCGTCTTGAATGGCTCGATATCTTCAACTTGTTCAGGTACCCCATCAAGCTCTTCCCCATCCCACACGTCATCTCTTATTGCACATCTTGAATGAACAGCATAATTATTAGGACAGGTTAAACAAGAATAAGCCCCACAGGACCAATCAATGCCTTCCCAACAAACTCCACATTTCCATTCTCCCGGACCAAGAGGATACGTGTAATAAACTCGGTGCTCATGGCGATTAATGTGAATGACACGTGGTAAATCAGCACAATGTCCATGGATCATGAAATCGCATTCAAGACAGACATAAGGAGCACGGTCGCCTTTCTCCCCACAAGCATCACAAACGAATGAGACTAATCTTGGCATAAGTTTAAGCGTTGGCTCATGGATCTTCAGATTTGAGAGAGAAACTGGTGGTGGTCTTTTGATCGCACAATCAGGATCCAAGTTGAACTTACAAATATCACAATGATAAAGTAAGTTCCCAGTGTTAACTCCACACAGATGACATTTTAGATCAGTGTAGTCGGGAGCTCCTTCAGTGAGAAGCTTAAGAGAGTGTTTGGCATGACAATTGTGAGTGATCTCCGGTGATTCAAATACAGAGACACATCTCTCATGAACCGTCAACCTACAAAGAGGGCAGAAGTAGCCATTGCGGAATCTAAGACCACAAAAATCGCATTGGAGACAACCATTAAGGTTGACCAAGAGCAGAGGATGATTGTGCCATGCCATCTCCACATTTGCTCGTGCACACATGGCATCAACCATGCACTCAATGTCCAAATTGAGATTACATACGGAACAATGAAAAAGAAGGCATTTGGTGTTTTTACCGCAGATATGGCATTTCGGATCGGTGTTACCAGGAGCCCCTGTTGTGAGAAGCTTGAGACCATGTCCAACATGAAGAGGGTGCTCGAACAATGTCTCTTGTGTGTTAAACACAAAGGCACATTTCTTGTGAACAGTAAACTTGCATTCATCGCAAAAGTAGCCGTCGCGATAGGACCCGTCGCAAGCATCGCATTGCAAACCGTCACGATCGCTAAGGATGGACAAAGGATGCTCGTGTCCTTGCAAAGGTACCATCTTATTCATGGCTATTTTGTGCTTATGCAAATCAATGTTTGGGTAGATGGACTTTTAGTTTCGTGTAATAATGGATTGCTGTTCATCTACCTATACTTTAATCAATTGTCACTTGTCATATTTATATGTACGCATTAAATATTTACGTTGACAAATCTACCAATAATAGAGCTAGTGGGCACGTATTTACTATTGAGTCTTTATTAGTATTTTTTTTTTAGTATTTTTCTTAAAATAGTCTTTGTTATTGTTAGTTGAAACGCTAACCTAGGTTATCCTCTCTGATTTTGTCTGCCATGTGAGTTTTCTTCAACTTCTTTACTTTCTATTCTTTGCTCTTCTAATCCTCAACAGACAAGATTTCCCCCTTGTTAATTCTTTTGATAGTCCATCTCATATATTATTGGTAACATATTCTCACCACAAGTCCATAGTTACTTTTATAGATGTGCTCTAAATTATTCATATCGGGAAGATAAGTCACTAACTAGTTGTGGTCTTTGAATGGAACTCCTGAGCACGATAAATCTCTTAGCACTTGTTCTTCTGCCCTTTGTTGTTCCCAAGATATGGGAAGCTTGTTGGATCATCGTTTTGCGGCCATTGATGCTATCAAGAAAGTTCAAGAAACAAGGAATCACAGGCCCAAAGTACAGATTCTTGTACGGGAACCTCCAGGAGATGAAGAAGATGAAGAAAGAAGCTAATCTTCGAGTTCTCGATCCAAACAACAACAATATCTTCCCTCATGTGTATCCACATTATCACCAATGGATATCTCAATACGGTGCCGTTTCTGTCCATCTCGAAATTGTTCTCATCTCTTTATGTGTCCTAACACACAAGCTGTATCTATGATGATAATATATATATAACAGGAGAAACGTTTCTATACTGGAATGGAACAAAAGCGACAATATTCATCTCAGATCCTGAGCTAGGGAAACAGATCTTGTCGAGCAAGTTTGGTTTCGCTGTAATAGCAAAGACAAGACCCGAGGTCTTCATAGTTTTCGGTAAAGGACTCCCTTTTATAGAGGGTGATGACTGGATTCGCCATAGACGAATCTTGAACCCTGCTTACTCCATGGACCGGCTCAAGGTCTTCTATATTTACAATTCTTATATATTTAGTACTTGTGATAAGCTCCATCTGATCAGAACGCTTTATTTGCTAAAACATTTGTCAGGTCATGACGAAACTGGTAGTGGGTTGTACCTTGAGGATGTTGGAGGAGTGGAGAAAACAGAGGAATGGTGAAGAAGAAGTTGTGATGAAGATGGAGATTAAGAAAGAGTTCCATAGATTAACCGGCGATTTTATAGCGACCACTGCGTTTGGAAGCAGTTACGCGGAAGGAATCGAATTGTTTAGAGCACAGGCTGAGCTTGGGGAATATTATGTTACTTCACTCACTAACGTCTTCATCCCCGGAACACAGTAAGTCGTAGTAGTCTAGTTAATTTCCTTCAGACAAAAGTAACTTGCAATAACATATGTTCTTGAGATTTGAAGGTTTTTTTTTTTTTTTTTTTCTTATAAGATACCTTCCAACGCCGACCAACCTTCAACTAAGGAAGCTCGATAAGAAAGTGAGGGACTCAATCAAAAGAATTATAGCTGCAAGGCTAAAATCGAATTCCAACAACTATGGAGACGATCTTCTTGGGATCATGTTGAAAGCTACAAGATCTGAAGACGCTGAGAAAAAGATGAGTATGGATGAGATCATAGAAGAATGCAAGACTTTCTACATCTCAGGGCAAGGAAATAGTTCTCTTCTGTTGACATGGACTACGATGTTGCTGTGCTTGCACCAAGACTGGCAAGAGAAACTCAGAGAAGAGGTTTTCATTGAATGTGGTCAAGATAAGATCCCTGATTCAGACACCATCTCCAAACTCAAACTGGTAATTTTCAAAAACGGTTTCTTGCGTTTGAAGAAATGAAAACGGGGTTTCTTGTGGCTGAAGAAACCTATTTTGAACTATCTTGCAGATGAACATGGTGTTGATGGAGTCGCTGCGTCTGTACGGACCCGTGATTAAAATGGTCAGAGAAGCAACACAAGATATGAAGATAGGACACTTGGAGATCCCCAAGGGCACGAGCATAGTCGTCCCGTTTCTGAAGCTGCACACCGACAAGGCCATATGGGGAGAAGACGCCCATCAATTCAATCCATTGCGGTTCCAAAACGGCGTTTCTCAAGCAGCCAACAACCCAAACGCTCTACTTCCTTTCTCGATCGGACCAAGAGCTTGCATTGCCCAAAACTTAGTCATGATCCAGACCAAGACTGTGCTCACTTTGATCCTTCAGCGGTTTAGGGTTAGCCTCTCACCCGAGTATAAGCACACGCCGGTTGATAACTTCAATCTCTATCCGCAATACGGCCTACCCGTAATGCTTCAGCCTCTCGATACTAGTGCTCGACGGTGAGGAAGAGAACAAACTAAGAAAATTCTCAACGGATTTGGTCAAGTTAATTATATGTTCTATAATTAGACTTCATCAAAAATAATAAAAGTTAAGATGATATATACACTTACATAAAACGGGTAATTCAAATTATATGATTTTTCTTTAGATAAACAAAGAACTATGCTAGAAAATTATTTAGTTAAGTCTTCATGGCTATTGGATGAGAATAACGTGGTATAAACGATACTCGTGCCCTTCTAAAGCCACCGTAGTCATGGTTGTTGCGTGTGTTAGAAGTGCGTAGAATGCGAATTATTAATGTTTGGATAATTGTGGACTTTTGTTCTTCTTCTTTTTTTTTGTTATTTACATCGATGATGAACCCCAATTTATCCGATGGATGAGCAAAATCTTTTGCTTTATCGATCCATGATCCCTCATATATATAGAATAATTTGGATCGAAACCAGATAACGGAGTTCAATTATCATGATGAAACCCTACGTTTTTTTTTTTTGGGGGGGGGGGGTTTAAAACCCTACGTTATCAACCAGTGATCACACCACACGTGGATTGAGGACTTATGGGATTGTTCGGATTGTTACAACCTCTAGCAGATGGTTCGAAATTGATTCTAGAAGAACTTTGTTTTATTTGAACATTAATTAGTATCTTTAACCAAAATGACATTAATTAGTATCGTATTAGGAGGATCCTGTCCCGCTCAGATGTTGTCTGCAGGCATGTGAGTTTACTCTTATCTTTTTGCTCTTCCAAGTTCCAACTCTCCGAGAGGCAAGTTTTCCCCATTTTTAATTCTTTCAAATTAAATAACTGAAAAAAGTCATTACCAAATCAGAAGACGGAGGATAGAAGCGAAAGTCATGACAGCTCAGCTTCCAGATTGATCAATATTGTACGTGATTTTTGTTTTCCTAGGCGCTATCTGGTGTGTCTTATCATTAAACCTTTCATTGTGGTTTAGATGGCAACAAAAAAAACTAATAAAGGTTAACTAGGTGGCTGGCCCACGTCCTGCTGATGCTCTTCAAAAATTTTGTTAATTTTGAATGTAATTAATTTTGAATGTAGTACATAAATAGTTTTTTGTGTTTTAAATTTAATATTCGATTCATATTTCGAAAGCTTGTTGAGTAAAAAATGTAATATTCAAACTATAATTGGAAGCTTATAAATTGATTTGTATAATGTTTAATATATATACTTAAAAAAACATATTATAACAACTGATCATTTAATAATTTTTTAATTCAAACAAACAGAACTATTCAAAACATTATCATATTGAACACTAATTCATAATATAAGAAGATCCAAAAGATAAATCAGTTAAATATAATAAAATTTAAAAGATAAAACAGTTTAAAAATACCAATGACCACCAAAATAATATAACTAATATCCAATGTAATCTAAACATACTTTTAGTAGCAAACAAAACAATCTATTCAAACCAACCGCGAATTTCTATAAATGTTTTCAAACACGTCTTTGTAAACAACATTCATTGTCTTCTTTTGTGCTTTGCCATTCATATATGTAATAAGAATCTTCAACCCTTGGCGTGATGTAACTCTAGACACGGCGACATAAAGTTGACCATGCGAGAACACTGGCTTTGGCAAATATAATCCCACCTTTTGTAGAGTCTGACCCTGACTTTTGTTTATAGTCATAGCAAAAGCTATGGTAATAGGAAACTGCCTCCGGCGCATTCTAAAAGGAAACCTTGCTTCTGGTGGTGACACAAACATTCTAGGTATGATAACCTTTTTTCCTATTTTCTTTCCGGTTATATGGCTTGCCTCGATTACATGCCTAGCTAACCGAATAATAAGCAACATCGTACCATTACACAAACCACCCTTAGGATCAATATTTCTAAGCAACATTATTGGAGCTCCTATCTTTAACTTGAGAGAATGATTTGGCAGCCCTGATACCTTTATACTATTAAGATACTCCTGTGTATAGACGACTTCGTCTATTTTGCTTGTGTCTGAAGTATCAATGCTATCAGCACTAAGGTATTCATGTTCCTCACCTAATAAAAACAATTCAAACTATGTTAGTACTGATATATTTTAATTATAATATAAAAATACGTATTAAAAGGAATTGTGATAAATCATATAACGAAGACCTTTGAGTTCTGATAGCATGAATTCATTAATAACGTCGACATCCTGATTCCGTGGACTGAGTATTGCCCTTTTCTGAAAAAAAACTGGTTCACGAGTGGTTGTGTAAGATTGACCATAAATCTCCGAGACTATTCTCTTAACAGGATCACCTTCTCCGCTTATCAGCAAATCCGCTGGAATTTCTAATTCATCTTCTATGGTATCATGAATATTTAGTTTTCCATCACCAATATCCAAGATCCACTTGGCGAATTCTTCAATTTCTTGATTATTAAAATCATTATCGCCACGAAGCAGTCTTATATTTGTCTTTAGCTGCAGAACTTTGCAATCAGACCAAATATGAGAAGAATTCACAGTTGCCAATATAGTCTCTGAGCTATTGCCTCCGACAATAACAGGGAGTATTTGTCGAAAGTCACCACCCAAGACAACGACCTTTCCACCAAAGACCTTATCACACTTTAGTATATCACGCATAGCCTGATCCAATGTCTCAAAACAATGCTTGCTCATCATCGGAGCCTCATCCCATATAATAAGATCGTCTGCTTCAATCAGCTCTGCTTGGTGTGATCCAGAACTCACATTACAGAATGTATACTCGTTCACAACTATGGGTATTCCAAACCGAGAATGCGCTGTTCTTCCTCCCTCTAATAACAATGCTGCAATGCCACTTGATGCAACATTGAGAACTATTTTTCCTTGAGAACGAAGAGCAGCGCCTAAAAGCCTCCATAGGTACGTTTTACCTGTCCCACCATATCCATAAACAAAAAACATTCCACCGATACCTCTTGTAACTGCATCCATTATCTCATTGTAGATATCCTTCTGTTCATTGGTTATTGTTGAAAACAACTTGACATGATCGTTTGCAAGTTTTGCACGATCGTATGATTTCTCATCCCGAATTAGATGATTTGATTTCTTATACTTTCCAATATCATCAGGGACTGGCATCTCTTCTTTATAGTCGGATAATGAATGACCGTTTCTGCGCATATACTTCTCTATATCTGACAAACCAAGATTCTTATATTGGGCTTCAGTCAACACCAAACCTAGATATACAAATAAGTCTGTTAGCAACTAAGATAATGTGAATCTTGTAAAATAGTCTAAAATTTCAAATCCATCTTACCTGGGTCATTCTCTTCACGCCTTTTCTGATATAAGAAATCCTCTGTTAATATTTTCCAAGTAGCATTCCAGACATTGATCGGAACTGCTACACTACTCGAAAGAAGCATTATAGCAAAAAGTTTACGAAGAAACTTTCCAGTTCCCCAAAAACTGGCCTCTTTAATTCCTTCGATGTAGTCTTTATCATCGTCTAACAAACCAAGCGCAAAGCATGCTTCTCGGAAGGAAGAGTATATAACACCATTAACCTTTTTTAAGTCATCAAAACTCTCAGGGCCCTTGACTATATTGAGAAGAATCCTCAAATGATATGCGTCTTCAGCGGAAGGTAAGACATACACCAGTCTGCCTATGGCAAAACCTTGTTTTCGTATCCTCCATTGCCGCTGCTTTGAGATCCAGACGAATTTTGTTGGGAAATCAGCATATGTTAGCTCCTTTGCCAAGGCATGTTCCTTGTTTGCCTCCATCCACGCTATAAATTGTGACTGACCTACCGATGCCTTGTTTAAGACTTGGTCAACGCTCTCTCTTTCGTGATATATACACATTTGTTTACCAGGCAAATGAAACGAAAGTTGCATTATTGCCGTGGTTCGGTACTGTGTAGGAATCTTTAGAAGCCTCCATGAAGATTCATACGGTGAAATGTATCTAAGAATGAGCAAATCAAACAGAAATAAATAATCTTCTTTTTTTTAAATCATACTTAAGTAATTATTCAAGCGATCTAATCTTAAAAATTAGTTTCGCAAAGTTACCTACAATTGAAATGTTGCTCAACCTCATCTTGGGATATAACGGGGTTACCGTCTTCATCCTCGATTGCTGCTCTAATGTAATCTGGACCCTTGTTTATATATTTGAATAGGTACTTTATAGACATGGTTTGGTTGCACCACTCAACGTTAACATGTGCCCGAAAACGCTTTAAGAGATCTGGATTATATGGGACAACATATCGGTTATCACACAAAACACCCCTCTTCAGAATGGTTCTTTGATCCATACGACGTCTATAGGTGGGGAAGCCAGCATCATCGATTTTAGTAACTGATCCAGTAGGCTTAGGAAAGAATTTTGTACACCTTTTCTCATGCATACAAACATTTTTTGGATTGTCATCGCCGCATGGTCCATGTATCATCAAGTCTCCAACAATTTCGTACAAAATTGGATCCAAGTCCTTGTCCGGTATCTCTGCTGATATAAATCTATCTATGTCCTCGCCTGTTGGTAGTTTGGATTCGGGTTTCAAGAAAACAACCATGTGGGCATGTGGCAATCCTCTTTTTTGGAATTCAATGGTATACATCGCTGAAATAAAAGTAAAACAATTAGAAAAAGTTCAAAATACATATAATAAATCGAATTAGTACCTATACGTTAAGTATAAGTTGGCACGATTTATATATTATGACTCTTTACTTATATTTAATCTTTTTGACATACCTGAGTTAACGTGGCCTATAACGTGGTCTTTCGTTAGATAATTCACTAAATTATCGAGCTTCATTTTAAAAATCCTGCAACAAATATCTGGTTGATCCTCGATCTTTAGATCATGTTTTTCCAAAAACCTCGTTATCTCAGGCCATTTTGGATTGCAAGTAATTGTTATGAAAAAATCCGGGTATCCGTAGTACTTGCATGTTGTCATCGCGTCTAGATAATGTTTCCTCATGAATCTCTTACTTCCCGTGAATGAAGCAGGTATAAGCACCTTTTTTCCTTGTTCAGAAAGATCATTATTGCCACGTTCACCAGATTGTTCAATCTTATCAAAGCTGTCACACCATAGCTTCTTTTGATTTTGCCATATATAACGAAGCCTATTTGATTCTACCATCGTATATGTGTCAACCAGAAACTGCTGATACAATCTCCCAGACATCATAATGATTGGGGATTCTCCATGCCTGTCTTGAATGCGAAATGCGAAAAACTCGCGCATTGTAACGGTTGTGCGTTTCCTTCCAGATGTATCAACATAGCCAATATCAATACCTAATCTAAAACCATCTTCACCATACGGAAACAATAACGGATACTGCAAAGGTAAATAAGCCGGATGCAACTCACTTATACGGTATAAACCTCCAGACTTGCTTTGAATAACGATATCTCTTTTTTCTGTTAACATATTGAAATCACCAGGTATCAAAGCCGCCACATCGTTCTCAGTAGGTAAGTTATGCGTTCGACCATCAGTAGTTCGGCCACTTGCAAGAACCAACTTAAAACCTTTAGAATTTGGATTCCCAACAAATTGTTCGCGTGCAGTTCTTAAGGCTTTAACATGAGGATTATGATCATCTAACATCTTCTTCAGAAGCTCCACGATATCTGCTCTCAGCTTCCTCGAATTACCAACATCCCTGAACAGTCATTTTGAAACTATTATTATTTATAAAAATGAAACACTATATTGATATAGATAAATAATAATATTATATTATAATAAAAATTGAAGATTACCCATAAGCATTCATCCTATTTTTAACTTCGTTGATGGTATCATGGATATATAATTGTAGAAAGTTTGGTTGTTTGCCAGGTGCTGGTAACATATCTCCGATCAAATGATAATTTTCACCACACATTTGGAATAAATACGGACCATTACCGTTGTTTATAGTATTATCAACCTTTCCACCAAGTAACGTAAACGAAAACATCATATTGTATGCTCTTATGAATTCACGGAAGTGTTTCCTTGTGTTATCGCGATTATACAATAGCTTTAACAACATATTTGGGAGAGCTTTCAATAAAGGTAGCTGAACTTTGCCACTTAGACAGCACATCGTGAAAACTGGAGTAGAAGATAGAGAGTGCTTGTTTATACGTTCTCCAAACCACATTAAAGCATGGCAATAGTCACACATATAAGATTGATCACCATCATCATAATAACCTATAATTGATTTTAAAATTTTTAAATATAATAACTTGTATATATACTAATAAAAGGGAATTTGTTTGGATTTGTACCACTTTCCATCAAGCCAAAACTCGCGAATGAATTATATTCAGGATAATTCGGTGGTCTAGGTTTTTTTTGTCTTGGTCGTCGTTTGTTCGAATTACTTGGCGGAACAGCATCTGAATCTTTATCATCGTCCGTGTCCGAATCAGTAGCGACAAAACATAGAACATCATCGACATCAACGGACTCTGTCAATATATCTATAAATTTAGAAAATCAGATGAAGTTAGTTTCATATATTTAATATAAATCAATATAAAATTGTATTTAATCAACATAACCTTTTGAATTATTTATTGTTGGTAAACTACGCTTCGATCGAATGATATTCACTCTGTTTTGTCTGGCTATTTTAGCCATACCAACACGTCCAATAGATTCTATATCAATGTATTGATGATAAACTGATTTTGGTAACGTTGGTGCATACGTTTCAGCCCTTGAAACGATTGCTGTATTAAGGATGAAAGGTGTTTCAGCGGCATATCAAAAGTAATAATACATGCATTTTTTTCAAAGAAACAGAAACACTTACGACGATTTGCAACAGGTATCTTAACGACCCTAGGTTTTGTTATTCTCTTTTTCTTCGGCGACATAGTTTCTGATTAGGTTTTCTTTTTCTTTTTTGTACGATATTAAAATACGTTCATGAGAAACACTATTTAAACATATGTAAGGTTTTCCTATAATTTGTAGGGTTTTCATTTTTTCTTTATTGAAACAAATCTAATTTAACATTTTATGTTTTGTCTTTTTTTGAGTTTAAGTTTATAAAATATTTAATATTAATAGAATAATCGATATCTTAGATACTTTGACGATTTCATGTGTTAATTTATGAAACTATGATAATATTAAAATATAAAATTGCATATATGCACAAACTGTAATATTTTACAATAAAGTAAGTTGTGTTACTTCGCAATATATATAGAGATTTAAGTACTTGTTTTGAATTTTTCGTTCTTTGAATCAATAATGCATCCTAAAAAAAACAAACCATAAATTCGAATATGCATAAATATCAGTACTAAAGTATAAAAAAAACCAAAAAAGAAAAACCAACATCGAGAATTATAAGAATATCAGTTCGAAGATTTCAAAACGTATGTGTTTGTTCATTGTCGTCTTCCTCTTTTCTTGCTATTACTTTTTTCGTCAACATTAGGCGTTTGAACGCCTGAATCTGAAACTCGTTTTGATACTGGCGATGGTGTAAGTGATGCAACTCTCCCTGAGTACCTAAGTTCTAAATCATGTTCGAGGGATCGAATTCCATGATTTTCAAACTTATTCAACATATCTGCATCATCGACAACGATCTCGACTTTATAAGTTTGACGTCTGTTAGTCAGATTCTCCGTTCCTATTCCGATTTTAAAAAGGAGCTTCTTCCCAACCAAATCAGAAAGAGCTCGTGGAAGCACCAAAGTTCCGTCCTGATCAAAATATAAAAAGACATTACACATAAATAATATAAGATTATATGATAATGTGCACAAAGTATTATAAAATGATATACCTCAGCAACCTCCTCAGCTAAAGTATCTGCTTGAACACGGAGAAATGCGCTAGCGATTTTATCAAACAGTAAGAATATTATCTCTTCGCCAGACTCGTCGTAAACAACCAACACTAACTTATACCTACGAAAATATGAATATTTGTAAAGCCAAAAATTAAAATTTTTTCTAATAACTGCTTTGAATCAATGAACCATTTACCTGGCTATAACATCTGAGACAGCCTCGCCACATTCTCTACAATCAAATAGCAAGGAATCGTCATCGGTAGAATCAGATTCTATTGGATGAACTGTTTTATCGCAAGTTCTGCATGCAATATAATACCATATAGGATTATATTTGACTCGAACAACTGTCGCAGCAGTAACACATTTCATTTCCTACACTCGAAAATAATATGATTTAAATATAAAAAAACTGATCATTCTCAAATATATAAAACAAATAATTATTATGTATAAATTTAAAATAAACTTAATGAACACGTACCGTATCGGCATAAACAATACCCTGAATTGTCTTTCTTTCATTTCTATCAAAGAATTCATCTTTCCATGAAACAGACTTAGTGGACGATGATTGCACCTTATGTTCATTGGATATCACAAATGTATTGGTTGGCAACCTAACAAAAGTCATTCCTTTTAGTATTCATGATAGCTCTAAAAGTATACACAAACAAACAGATTTCATTACTTACAAGGCTCGAAAATCTTCAATTTGTTTAGAATGTGGATCGAGAAATATTTGTGTTGCGTTGAAAGAGTTTGAAATACTGTAAACTCCTACAAGAAATTAGAAATAAAGTATTTAAAATTTCTAAAAAAAGGGTATATGATAAACTTATTTATATCACAAATATTATCAATACAATTAAGTTCAAATATACCTTTCCATTCTGATACTGAAGCAAATCTAACAACACACACGATCATAGACGCAGTATTTTTCGTCACGTAGTCGATTACTTTCTTTCCGAAATTTCCCCACAGCGTGCAAGTCAAGCGATTATCACTATACGTAATCAACAAACTAATTAAATTATATATGATTTGACTAAATATTATTTAATAAATTATATCATTATGAACTCACCTGGCATTACGTAGAACAACGTCCAACTTTTTTATTGGTTTTCCTTGAGCGATAACGTCAGAAGTTTCTAGACTAACAACCTGCCCTATGACATCTACATGAATATTTATAAAGAATTAGTACAGATAAGATGTATTATATCACAGTATAACTCGATAAATATAATAAACAACATATATCTAGCATACCTATTAAAACACTGTTGTCATAATCCCCATTACTTATAGTTGAAAATTCCTTAAAATATTTATAAGGAAGTTCCCTAGGAAAGTCATCACAAGGTGTTATAACAGTAGTCCTGTAGAAACTTATTTTAAAAGATAAAGGACTTGCCCTATATGCAGTAGTGTAATCTTTGAACGTGAAGTTGCTTAAGAATATAGTACGACCTTCCGTCAATTCAGAATTAAATTACTCCACCAAATCTCCATCAACAGTTGCATGAATCCTAGAACCCTGATATAGTCAAAAACTTAATTAATATATAAGTTATTCATATCATAATTTTACTATACGATGCATGTTCATATATATAGATATAAAACATTAACATTGCCTACCACTTCATCTGCTAATACCATCTCTATGGATGTAACCTTATTTTTACGATATGATTTCCAGAGATTGATTATCTGAACCTTTATCTTGTAACGATCACTCGTTCTATCAATTTCGTCTATCAGAGCAGAGACGATTGTTTTCCGCTTGAGATAGGACTTCACAACTTTCTTAGTGTCAACACTATTATCTATTGACGACTCCATCTTCTTCTTTTCCCCGAAAATTCTTGAACCGATTTAATGAGGAAGATTAATCAGTCGTACATAAATATATATATATATATATATAGGAATTGATAAAAACCCTAGGTCTTTTGGATCGATGCAAATAAATAGAGTATCGTATCTTTTATTGATTTCTATATATCGAGTTCAATTTTAAGACTTTACATAATTTAAATGTAAATTTTACTTATTCCATTTCTCATATAAGTATATTTGTTATTTTTATCCAAAAATCAGTTGCGTGAAATTATGTTTTCAATCATTTTAACATAAACATAAAACAAACATTATAATGCTAATGAAATTAGCATCTTTTGTACATTTTCCTTTTATTTATAAAATCCTTTTTCATTTTTTTTTAAGAAATATATTTCAAACTATAACCGTATATTATACTTTTTTAATTTCATTTAAATAATCATAATTTCCATAATTTATAAGTTTTTATTTTTTGTAAATACTACAAAGAAGGAAAAGACACTCGAGTATGATGAGTACAATCATTGGCAATTTTAATATATGTAACAATAGCGATATATATGAATTTCATTGAGAATTTCAACTCGGATATAAATATATATACTGTATACGCATGTTTATGAAAGATACTTTAACTTAAAATATATATATATATATATATATATATATATATATATATATATATATATATATGGAACATGTATAGGCAATAGTCGAGAAAAAATTGATAATAAATGATTCGAAAACAATAATTATAATTATGAAATACTAACTTCACATATAATGAAGATGAAGAATTCGAAGAACACTTTAAAAAACCAAAAACCTTATGAAATGTATCCTAAAACATAAATTTAAAATACGAATAGTGAATATGGGTAATATTGTATCTATCTAATCTCGATGGTGAACATTCTCTAGACGATAGCTTCGACTGCTAATCATCCTGCGTAATAAAAATAAAACAACATAAATAAAAAAGGTTATGTATGATATTATATATACTATACATATATAGGAAGGTATGTACAGGCCATACTTTTCTCTGAATTCTTCGACTTCTGCAACATGTGGGTTCAGTACTACCAATATTGGTTGAATAGCCGAGATCGTTACCTTTCCTGAAATAGGAAGTAAAATTCTAAATTTATACCACGCATATTCAAACATTAATTTATACATGCAACTGACATACCTCCAAGATAATCAATATTTCCCCATCTGATTACACAAACAGCATTTTGGCTATCACAACTACGCCAGTCCTTATAGAACTTTAAAGTTCTTATCCCAGTCAATTTGCAAAAGAGACGAACGTGTCTACATGATTAAAATAATTAGCACAAAATTATATATGCTTGTATTCTTATAATTGCTCACGTAGTTAAATTCGAGAAAACATTTAACAGGGAATACAAACCTTAAATCCTCCAAGTAGAAAGTGATAAACTGGTATTCGCTATCAATGCACTTTTCCTCCAGTTGGTCCAAAGTATAACCTTCCCAGGAATGAAAATTGCCAACGTTTATAACACGGCCAATTATTTCTGAAACGAAAGACAGTAGAAAGCTCATTATTGTTTCTTATACTTAAACAAAATATAAATCATATATCAACATTCTTACCAACTAAAAAGTCGTCACTGTATGTGAGGTTCAAGATTACACGGAAGTCGATAAAATCGAAAAAATTCCGTTCGCAATGAAAACTATCACCATCTACGACAGTATGTGAACCCAAAACTATTTTAAAACGACGCGAAGTTGTCCTAAAAACACCATAGACATGAGCAACCTGGAAACGGCGAATCTTAATCCAATTTCCAACAGGAAACTGGTCTTCAAACAAAGCATAGCATGCGGTTGGTACAGTGGCATGTATTTTATCATCCTAGCATATGATAGAAATTGTTAAAGTCTAATTATCGCAATAGTAATATGTTAAAAAAATATTATAAATGTAAATATATAAAACTGGACTATATAGTAAACAAACCAGGTCATCACATAGCACAGCCTCGAGACGCTTTTCAGATGGGTGCAAACTATGAGTCCAAACTCTCAAAACTTTAACATTAATCTCAAACTCACAGGGACCATCGGTTAGATGTATGACTTATATTGGAAACGCTTGAATCTCTTGAGACACCATAGCTGTATTTGAAGAGGAGTCGTTGGAACATTTATCACCATTATCAATTTCAGAATCTGAAGTAAAAAGCCTACGTCGCATGCAAATGCGTTTAGGGGGAGCTTTAACAAAGATACCATCCACAATATTTTGTGATGTTCCATGGAAATCATAGTTGAGATATAGTCTTTTTCCCAATGGACGTTTGGGCTGATGATCAGCAGAACATTCGATTTTCACTGCCGATGCATCATTCCGAATATCATCAACATCATCACTCATGTATTCTTCGTTTTTCTCATCAACATTATCATGACTCTCGTCCTCGTCTCCTTCTTCATCACAATCATCAGACAATTCGTTCGTCTCATCATAGTCATCGTCTTCATTTTCTTCATCGGTTTCCTCACAATCATCACTTTCTTTGTCCTCGTCTTCTTCGCCAATTTCATCACTATCATCACTATCAGCACTATCTTCGTCATCTTCCTCGTCATCATATTCGTCGCCATCGTTATCATCACTGTCTTCGTCTTCTTCTTCGTCATCGCAACCATCATACCAGTCGTCATCATCATCATTGTTATCAGTATCCGGTTGATCACTACCGCTATCATCACCATCATTGTCATCACCTTTGTTATCGGTTACAATGTCGCCATCACCAATGTCGTCAGTTCGATCACCATCAGTTGGATCATCTTTTTGGTAATTTGATTCGTCAGGGTCAGCACCAGTAGGACTTTCGTATATATATATTTATACATTTTTGATATATTAGTCGTCCCTCTATATAGATGTTTAATATATTATCAACTTGAAGACTGTTCTGATCAAGAGACTTACCATTTTGCTCATGTTCATTACAAACACCAATGCTTCTATTAGCTGAGTCGCTAATCATGTCATGTTCGAATTCATTATCTGGTCCTATATCAAACCAAATTATGAATATATTTGTAATGTCTAACAGAAAAAGATATTACTATAGGATTTTTTTACCAATTTCATTGATTAGATGACAGGGCACATCCCACAAACCCGACTGAACATCTGTGCGATCTCCATGAGCTGATTCAGAATACAATATTCCAAACCCAAACACCTTAGAACCCAATTCTCGTGGCCCACTCCTCTTTCTTAAACCAAAAGGTATTTTGGACGTATCTATAAATAATAAGACATATATAATTTATTTATCATTCAATGAGTTTTTTATTTATTTTTTTAATATAACACTCATACCGTTAATATGTGGAATATTATACAATCTTGAAGGATGTTTAGGGAGACGATTAGAGGATTGATAGAGGCGTAATCTCTCGAATGCCGTTTCAAGTGATGAAGTTCGATCAACAGTATTATGAAGAACTGAAAGATAAGAAAAAATTGTATTTAGATTTTTATTCCAAACATCATAAGCAAAAACGAAAATGTCTCTTTGCAAGAATTTATAGTATACCAAAAGATTAACGACAATCTTTTAATGGCTTAAAAATTAAGATAAATTTTCACGTCAAAGCATAAACTTCAGTTTATTATATTAAAAATAAGCAAAATAAAAACGAAAACCATTAAGTTACCATTGTTATCAGCAATAGAGGATGAATCAAGCAAGAAGTCACATGAGATCTTCGCGTTATGTGTACCCATTGTGATTTAACCCTATTGAGAAATCGAGTTATAATTATAAGCTAATAGAATGGTTTCTTTTTTTTTATTAGTTGCCTAGAAGGGTGAGAGAATTATCGTAAGCTTACGATCGTATATAAAGCCCTGGTTTTTAGGGTTTTAAACGATTATATCTATGGTGCACATATTTTTTCCTTTTTATTAGTAAATAATAATATTTCCTATTAAAGATAAATCCTAGAATAACTAAAATGTTTAGATCACGATTTTATGTTAAATTATTTAATTTTCAAATATGTATATTTTCTTATTTGAGTATATACATATCAGCGATTAAGAAGAAGTGTTCTAAATCAATACAATTTATTTACGAAAGTTTTCTTTATTTATGAATAACTACCAAGAACTACAAAATCGATAAAGTAAAATGACTATTACTAAAATGCAAATTTTCTCAATTTACACGGGCATTTCTAGAAGTACAACTAATTTAAGAGATAATTTTTTAAAGATAAGTACCGGGTTTTACAGAAATCATTAGCACATAACTATATGCGATTTAAATTTAAATTTATCTTTAATTAATTTATTTAATAATTATTAGTTACTACAATTATTTGGAAGAATTAATTTTCATTTATATATCAAAAAATAACATTATTTAGTTATTATGACTGCGGATGTGACGATTATGTGGTTAAACCTATTCTGTAAAACATCTTCATATATATATATTACATAAGAATTTGTAATAATTAACAGTAATGAATATAGTTTAAAACACCATAATTATTATACTGCAAAGCCATAATTTATTACATAATAAAAAAAAAGAGGATATCACTCCTTTAAATTCAGAACTTAATATAAGAAATACATATAAGTAATCTTCCAGTGATTATGCATTCCCCGTTGCAGCCGTCCCAGCATTCTAATCTTCATATTCATCATCCAAAGGGGTAAATCAATTGAAGTTTCAAGTCTGGAACAATATGAAAATATTATAAAATCACAAAATAGATCTCAATAGAATACATATACAGGATATAACATCAAATATGTAATTTACATACCTCATTTTTGCTATTGCCACTTCTGGAGTAGGAGGATCCTCGAGAATATCAGATATGAATCTTTCCGATTCAACAATCCATTCATCTAATTACATATACATATTCAGTACGCATGTGGAAACAATATATTAGTTAAACTTCTGATTAAACGCATGTGGTTACAATAAATTTGTTAATCTTCTGATTAATTGCTGTATTGGATAGATATTAATAGTTAATATTTACATACCTCTCCACATATTGAAAGAGAAATATCGCAATACAATAATGTGTCTTGAAGACTTATCACGATTCGTCCATAGTTCTTCAAATTTTCTTGCCAAGTTATCCCAAGCAATACATTTCAAGGAATTTCCATTGTATATATTTACACCAACATAGAAGATAATTAACATCTTTTAATATATAAAGAAATCCAAGTCTGACATCAGATATTATGAGGACAAGTTGTACTTACTCAAGATCTTCGAGTACAAAACGAATAAGTGGACGTTCTGTGGGTGTATCCGATGTATCAGACATATGAACTCCACTTTGAAGTTTCTGAACAAAAGTGATAACCCCGAGAACATCAACTGCAAAATTAAACGACTAAGTTTTAAAAATTCATTTATAAGTTATTGAGATAAACCAAGATAATAACATGCATATAGGAAACTTACCAAGATATCGGTCAGTTTGATTCGACGCAAGCAAAATATCTATGTATGCACAGAAAGAGTATATTTCTCTGGAAGATTTCGGATCGGTTTTCGCAGTGATTGTATCCTCGTTCAAACGTATATGACAGTTGTTTGATGATATGCTTGGATGGGGTAATCTGTCGGTAACTGCAAAATTACCAAGAAAATACCACTCTCCTTCGAGCAATACATCCTCGAATTTGACAATTATTTCAGATGGCATGGTACAGAGGATGCGATTGTTCTACACAGTTTTAGTAAAAAAGAATCAATAAACGATTACATTCCCAAAACATGAACAGGTATAAAATTTAAAAATCTTACAAACTTACAAATTCATCAGCGAGAACTAACTTCCAATGAGGGTAATGCATGTTAGTGAAATCATAATAATTTCGAACAACTTGGACACAGATACATTGCCCGCCGTTTATCTTCTGAAGTTCAGTAACTCTATTACATGGAGCCATTTTTATTTTTATGGTTTGGAGATGAAGAATGAGACAAATGAACGTTTTTTTTATAACGCGGGTTTAATATATTTTAGAAACGACGGTTTTGCTTTTAAAGACGGGTTTAAAATACCTATGCAACGGTTCAGGCTTAATATACTTTTGAAACGACGTTTATGCTTTTAAAGACGGGTTTTATATACTTAAACTACGTTTCGCTAAAAATAACAAAAGTAAATGACAATTGATTCAAATGTGAACTTAAGTAAATATTTAAGAAACGATTTTGCAAACTGTCCTTTGATTGTCCTCAAGAAAAGTGAACAAATGAGAGAAAAATGTTTAATGCATTGGAGTTCATATTACTTAGAGAAAGAGTGTATTACTATATGTCTTCAATTCTCATTTTTCTAAATACAATGTTCCAGATAAATAGAATAACCCTAAAACTAATAAGAAACAATGTCTATAAATTATAATAGTAAATATTGAAACATAATAGTATATTACAAAAAAACGAAAACGTGCAAGCTTTAAATTCAGATGATACAGCCTTATTAATTTTAAATATTTCGGATCTTCGTAATAGAAGATCTTGGTAAATCATACTTGAAACCACAATCCTTAATTGTTGTCGGTTCATTAGTCCAAAATCGAATAATTACAAATTTATAAATAAATAAACGTTAGAATAGTTATATAATTATTGGGTAATAATATTTGAATATTCGTATATTTTTAGAATTTGCTAGTGTAACATGCAATGATCTATCAACTGATAGAATATTACCTATCAATGCAGAATAAAGCAAATCAAACTGTAATAATTTTTGCATGAAATAACTTTGACAGGGGAATCTAACTATTTACAATATTTGGGAACTTCAACTGACATAATTATACCGCCTGAAAAGTAACACTGTGATATGCACTATTTATAATTTTATGATTATTCGTTTATACAATATTATTTTGATTTATCTGTATGTATTTTTTCTTTCAACGTTGTTTGTAATCACGTAAGAACAACGTTGATATCAACATTTCCGGTGATTTCTTTCTTAGTGTTACGCACAAATCTGATCAATGTCATAGCCAACACTGAGATATTATGTAAATTTTTTTTAATAACTAAACACTAAACAAAGCCTAGATTCTAAGCTAAAAAAATGTGTTTATTTATTCTGTTAATAAGAATAATGAAAAACTCTTTTATACGCGTGTTTAAGGTTGTAGTCTTTAGGATTTTAAACTAATAATCTTGGTACGTGTGAGTTTAATAATTTTAAATAGTTAGTAATAATTTTCCAAAGCGCTAAACCTTAAAGATGAGTAAAATATATAGTTTACAATTATTTTCTAAATGGCTAAATATTGAATTTTTTTAATTTTATTATTTGCGTGTAAATATATGACCATTTTGGGTAAATAGAATTCCATTCAATATTTTTGGCACATAAGTTTACTTTTCTATTTTGTATAACTACCAATAACTACTAAATTTCTAGATTTTCATATGTACTATTTCTTCATATTAAAAATATGTGATTTATTTAGATTCACATTTTTTTATGACTATACAGGTATGTAAGATTTATAAGATAAAATCTTCTAAGGTTACAGAAAATATGATAGAGATATATATGAATCTTTCAAATTAATGTATATCTGGTTTAACTATTAATTATTATGAATACGAATGTAGTGTATATATGGTTTAACTATTTCTTTCTAAAGTTAACTAATCAGATATTTTAGAGTAGATTATATAAATAACAGCAATTAAAGTTTTTAGATCAAAAACAACATAATTATTTAAACGCAGTACCGAGTTTAAGTTAAAACATAAATAAACATAGTAACGATAACATCACCCCATTAAGTCTTAAACATATGATAAGAGAAATACGAAAACGATAAACTAATAGAACCGCCATTTACGCAAGTCACATTCCATGGTTTCCTGCATCCTCCATTCTCTTCTTGATCTTTTCCCAAATCCTATCCATTATATTTATATATAAGTATAATATTAGTAAATAAACTGAATTTTAAGTAACCAAAAGTTTCTTATACTTACTTCCTACGGTAGATGAGAACCTCGTCAATAGGTGGAGTAACAAAGAAATGTGAGAAGCCAATATTCTCATGATCATGGATGGTTATTTCATCTAAAATAAAAGTCAAGTGAAGAAATCAGAATACAAATATTCATGCGTTTAATTATTTAGGTTATTTGCATGATATAAAACCTCATTAAAATTTATAGATCACATACCTTGATATTTGTTGATCATCCAATCCGTCAATACACAAATCGCAACCGGACCATCTATGCCTACAGTCTGGTTCTTGATATCAACAGCGAAATCACCATGAGCCAAGCAATTAACAGTCCGATCCCTTTGTCAAAATTAAAATTAATAATTATTTTCCTGATTATTTATCATAATTTATATGAATCAAACTTAAAGTATTCTTACTCAAGATTCTTGATAGTGAACTTCAGCGTTTTTTTCAGTACTTCCACTTGAGGACTCAGATGTTAAGAGTTCACCAACATTCACCAACACTCCAATAAGATCTGCAAAAAATGAAGTACTTTATTAGCCATGCATGGATAAAACCAAATAATTTTTAAACAACTAAATTATCGTAAAACATTTATCGGGTTTCGATTTTTAAAGAGTGTAAACCAAATTCATACCGACTGGGTACAAGAGATTATAGGGACGATTATAAATATCATCAAAATCAATGAAATTCATGAAGGGATCTTCAGACAATGGCATGATACGTGAAGCCTTGGTCTCCGAGTTGAGAGTGATCTGGGATTTGTGTTTAGTAACTCTTTCCTTCCTTTCCCAATCCGACCGAATCAAGCCGAAATTGGTCAGTCTTACCCATCCTCCTTCAGGGCAAACCCTCTCGAAGTACTCATAACACGTAGCACCACAAGTACCATAAATTCTAGAGCCCTGAATTATAAACAAATATAATGTCAATCGCATTATATAACATGTTAAAGTACAATAAAAACATATATGTTATCACGAGCTTACGTGTTCATCAACGAAAACGAATGCTAAGCCTGGATTCCCGTTTCGATGAATAATAAACCATCGCCTCAAGACCTTGACGCCAATGTTCCAGTCGGTCCTCAATGCATGCAAATCACGAACTGCATCATATGAATCCATCACGAAGGATAAGGACTTGGAATTTTTTATGTTTTTTTTTTCTTTTGTCTGGGTTGATATGTTTATTTGAAGAACAACTATTCTTCTTGGTAAGAAAATATATATATAGGGAATGAACAAAATAAGTAAGTAGGTAGATTCAATGAATTTTGTCAATAGATTATGTATATTTGCAACTTTTCAGAACATACTGTTTAAATTTTTATGTAAAGTTGCGACTTTTCAAAAAAATAATTATTGATTCAAAGACTTATATGAATCATGCATTGGTCTATCAATCACTGATGTAGGCTGAATATTACCAGTAGCATGCATTGGTGTTTAATTTTTTTTTTCAAACTTTAATTTTGATATATGTATATTATGTATTTAATTAAACAGCGAAACCAAAAAAATTCTATATTAGAGAGATAATACCAAACTTTACATAAATATCTACTTGAATAATGATAAATTTACATATTAAAGATCCATTTAGTATCTAAATTAAAGAAAATTGTACCCTAAACCCTAAAATAAGAATAGATCGTACATATCCAACGATATCTATTTAAATTAGTGGGAAATTTTCTATATTTTATTAAAATATTATGATATTTCCATATAGACACGCTAATACATGAATTCAGAAGTTAAATCATGTTATATTAAAAATCTTCCAATTATACACAATAGTTTTTTTAAAAATAATAAATACATACATTTTTTAGGTTATACTTTTTAATGTATAATAATTACCAAATATATTTTTTATAAATGTTTTTGTTAATGAAAATTAGAATAAAACATTTCGTACGAATCGTATTTAGATATGAGGATTCCGAGTTAACCAATTCTATTTTAATATTAAATGATAAATACCCAAAAAGATATTGTTTTAATCAACTAATATGAATAACATGTTAGCTAATAATAAAAATTGAGAAAAACACACTTTAAACCATAGATATATTTTAATCCAACCATGAATATTTTATCTTAGACATTGATAAACATAAAAACTCGTGATTTTGGAGGCTTGCAGCAGAGTATTCTTGAACAGATTCACCACAATCCATTGAGCATATCCCATCATAAAGGAGCCTATTGTAAATATTTATTAATAAAATAAGAAATAATGTATTGATAAACAATGCTAATAATATAAGAAGTAAATAAGTTTTATACCTCGTTCTGAGAGCAGCAACAGAGGGAAATTCCTGGTTTAAATAAAACTTAGACGCAGGAGTAACTGACAATGTTACAGAACCATTTCTGATAATGCCCAATACACTTGTACTAATCAAGACAATATTAGTATTATTGTAAATTCTAAACTTTTTTTCAAAATTTTCAGCTTGTTCTCCCCACAACACCATGTTGATCTCTATTCCAGGACAGTTTACAAATCTAAATCACAGTATTTTAAATATCTCAATATCAAATAAATCTTATTCTCAATCAGTCTAAAAACATACCGTTCCATTAGAAGGGTTAGTACAAGCCTCCTAACAACAACTTGACCCTCAATCCGACCATCCGTCTTGTTCACATGCTTCACATAAGCAATGATATCTACAATTCGAATATTAATTAATTAGATTTCTATAACTATG
Organism: Eutrema salsugineum; assembly: GCF_000478725.1. Taxonomy (NCBI): domain Eukaryota; kingdom Viridiplantae; phylum Streptophyta; class Magnoliopsida; order Brassicales; family Brassicaceae; genus Eutrema; species Eutrema salsugineum. The sequence goes on along the minus strand of NW_006256547.1, from coordinate 5,987,058 downwards.
AAATTAAGCAATGGGTACATAATTTTAAAACATTACGTACCATATAGTCTACACACCAAATTGTTTGACCTTGATAAATACCCATAATCCACAAAGAGAAATTTCTCCCTAGGTATTATTTGTACTCCATATGATAAAGGCGATATCCTTGTTCGCTCAGTTAGCACAATCATGAACTGATTATTAGTAATCTTATAACTCATATCATTATGACGTACATTGAAATTAAACATCTCAATGAGACTGCTTTCGAACAAGTGATCACCATAAACACGTAGAATAGAGGAATGAACTGAAGCTTGAATTATATTTTCCTGTTGGTAATAGAATAATTAAAAATCAATTCTTATATTATGATAAACAAACCAACACATAGCAATATGATAACTTTAATAATGTTAACCTGAGCATCTACTAAAAAAAGATTGTGTCCCTAGAAACCGTTTTTTTTATCACCGTATATGGATTCCCACTTTCTAATAAGACGTGCTATAGTACGACGACAGGAGCGCTTTGTGGTGAGTTTGTCGAAAGTTAAGTAGTTCATGATGATACCAACCAATCAAGATTCGTTCTACAGATGAAAACGAATTCAATAATATGAAAACAAACTAACAAAGAATCAATTCGAAATTTTACGCAGAAACATAACATATCTTACAGCAATAAGCGATTGATTGCGATGTGGGATTATCAAATACGAATACAGACCTAAGTCTTTAAATAGCTAGCCTATGGCCTTTTTTTTTTTTAAGAGATTAATATAAGTAAATTTAACAAATTTTGTGAACCAATATACAGTAACTAAAATATTTTTGATTTTTTTAAGATGAGATAATAGAAGGTAATATCACAATATGAGATTTGTACATATTTTATTTATTTTTCTTAATATTTATAATAATTACTTAATAATAGAAATTATGTAATTGGTTATTTTATTTTTTGCAATTTTTAATTTATGGCAAATATACTAACGACAAACGTATATTTTCGATTTCATAAATATGATTCGATAAACAAAATAAGCATAGACTTAATATAAAGTTCATAATGAAGTATTAAAAGACGAAAGAAATACGAATATGTTCATAATAATATAATATAATAAACACCACTAAAAGAACATTAGTTTTTTCCCCTCATCTCGAAATCCATCTTCTTTGTTGATGACAAAGCTGTTTCGTCATCATCAGTTCCTAGATTAATAACCACTTTTGATTTTTCTTCTTTTTTCCAAAACCTGTAAACAAAAATAGCTTTTTTTAAATAATGACAAATAATAAATAATAATAAGTTTTTACATTACTATAATTACCTTCGAGCAAAAGTTATGGCTCGTGGGAATCTAGGATTTAGCTCGAACCTAGATACTCCTCCCTTAGACATTAGATAGATACGACCTACAAAATAAATTTAATCATGTATGATAAGAACTTATATAATTACGATTATTAATTACTCTTAAACATTATGTTAGAATAAAAGCAAACCTTTATCATTTTTAACAGACCAGTCCGATAGAAAACATGTCAGTGGTAATTGTTCATCAGTCCAGAACTTGTCATTGAATTCGATAGCAATCTGTCCTAACGCGGTACAATCCAAGAACAAACCACTATGCAACAAAAACAAAGCATCGTTATTTTTTTCATATTTCTACATTCAGATTATAAGATAAAAAACGTACTTGTGATCTTTAATTGTAAAGGTGAGGCTTGCTGTTTTTTTTCCTGTCCGCTTGATATACTTTTTATCGTCTTTTACAGTTATCAGCTCGCCAATAGAAATGACAACTCCCAAAATGTCTATAATTTTTTTTTAAAAAAACAATGAATTAGTATACAAAAGTTAAATATATAAGACATAAATAATAAAAACGTAATGAAAGATAAAATATACCAATGGGTTGATCAGGTTCCGTTTTCTGGCCAAGTATGTCAGCAAAAGTGTATGACCCTACGGAATCATCTTCTGAAATTGGATTTGTATCGACGATAACAGTGTTCATACATATCTTGATACTAATGCAAATTAGAGTGTTTGGTTCTTCGAGAGGATCATCGAATACGATAAATTCTGAGATACTTTTATGGTCTCCTTCTTCGATTTCCTTCTCATAATGTTTACATAGATCTTCATTATATACATAGGCTTGAATTCGTTCACCCTTTGTATAGAAAATGGTTAAAGCGGTAGAAAATATTATCTATAAAACTGAACTTAATGTAAAGTATGTTATAGTTTTAAAATATGAAATACCAACCTCTTCATCCATCAACAGAAATTGCAAAGAATCTACTCCCGTTCAGACTTCTCAACCCATTTTTTTAATACCTTAACTCTAATACGCCAATTGGTTTTATCATCATGTAGATCAGTAATGAGATGGAACGAATCCATTACCTGTAATCAGACTATGAGAATTATATACTTCGAAGTAACTTATCTAAAAATCAAGATCAAGATATATAAATATACCATTGTTAGACGTTAAGACATAATACTAAATTCGCTCGATAGTCACTACGAAAACAACACCAACCTCAGAATCACGATTTAATGTTTTAAAATTCCCGTATATTTTATATCTTTACAATCGTGAGAACCGATTTCAGTATATACATTTGAATAACAAAAACAACAAAAAAACTTAAAGTAGAGATATTCTGGATATCGTAATCGGGAGGAACTCCTAAAAATATCGTCACAATCATATAAAATCTAAATTAAAATAGAAATAAAAGGTAAATTTCTACAACATAGGCAAACAAATCAACTATTTTACAATCCGAGGAGAAAAAATCGCATACCTTGAGCACAAGATGCCAGTAATTGCGAGATAGACATATCTGTTTGTTGCCTTTTTTTTCTTTTGTGAAATCGTCGTGTTTTTACAAACTTAGGAAATAACGAAAATAGCATAATAAACTAAGATATCGTAATAAATATGGAAATATTATAATCATAAAATTATATACATTGGCCCATAACTTTGGGCTTTACCCATGTGCTAAAAGGTTTAGATTAAGTTGGCTTTGGTAAAAGAATAATCAATCGTTCAAGGTGTAGGTAAGACAGAAATAGAACACTATGATATCACGTCCATAAAACATCTTTAATCGATTCCATAGAATAGATAGTTGAACTAAAGGAAGCATTACAAATTAAGAAGAAAATTTTAGAAACATACATAACTAATAAAACCATAATGCCGAGATAAAAGTTTGATGAATGATTATCCTAAAAGATAACTAAAAAATCATTATCATTATAACATATAATAGATGCTCAATAGTTGGCATATGGAAAAATCAAGTGCTTGGTGCAGTTCCAAACATGCACAGGATTCACAAAGGCCTTTTCATCGAGAAGAAACCTATACAAATCATGCAAAACATAGGAAGAGGTCCACTCACCCGCTGCATGAAACTCATCAATATAATGGTCATCATCTTCGGAAAGAATTCCTATAGCATAGCAAGCACCTTTAAATGTTGAATATCGAACATTGTTCACAGTCCTTAGATCCTCAAAACAACATGCTCCTCTCCTCACCTTCAACAAAAGTCTTAAATAGTAAAGATCACCAGATGTTAAGGGACAACTCTCCAACAGAAACACTCGGGAAATTCGAGATAAACGCCGTCTCCAACATGTTCGCTCAATATCCCAAGCCCACTCTGAAGCAAATTGTGGATACGTCAACTCCCGTGCTTCAGGATGAAGACGATTACATTCCATCCAAGCTTCCAATTTGCTCTTTTTGTCAGAGCTAGACGTTCCATCATCTTCCGATGATACACACGGCGGAGATGGAAGGTGAACAGGTAGGAATCCAACACCTATAGAGTTTAAGCATAAATATTTCAATATTTTGGATAATAATCAAAACATATAAACTTATGCTAAGTTATTGCTATGTGGTTTTGGTGATATCAAACACATCATTATAATGAATAATAATCAAAACACATTACCTCTTAGAGACATATTCCAGTAAGTGTATATAACGTAACACCGAAAAAGGGAGTCCTGAAAATATTTTTAAAACATGTATGCAAACATTATGAGAAACAAAACTACATATATCTAATACTAATATAGACAAAACTAAAGCATATAATACTAAAGTACACACTACGAAAGCACTATAAAAGAGACATCTTACAGTCAAAGAAATACGAATATAAAAAAATATTGAAACCCCAAAGCGAAAGAATTATGATACAAATTAAGATAATGATAAGATGATGATCTTCTTAACTTAACATGGATTTATTATAAACCAAACGATAGTAAATCAAACAGGGTTAATAAAAAACGTATAGAATTCGTTTAAAAATAATTACACGAAACCTAGAATCTGGATATAAGGAAGAATGCGTTTACAACTATGATATCCTCTTCAAAAGAACAGAGTCAAAAGACTACAATATAAAAACAGCAACAACATAAAAACACACAAAAATAATAGATTATGAAAACGACGCAAAGAATGAAGGAATTGCATATTCGAAAGTTTAACCTAGTTTTTTTTTCCTCAAGCAATATAAAAGAACGAATATAGGGGACGCATTATATAGTTTTTCAATAAAAGGGTTTCCACTGCTAGGGTTTCGGTTAGACTGAATAATTGTTTTCCTATTTTGGTGAAAGTTCCATTTTTTATATACGTAAATTAAACATTTTTTAAAAATTATTTCCGGATTGATCTATCTAATTACCTTAAAACAATATGAACAGTCTATTAGCATTTCAAGGATCATCTAGAATATCAATTACTTTGTATTAAAAATATCAATTACTTTGTAAGCACACAAAGCATCTTTGCAGTTCTATTGCTATGTGAATGAGACAAGTCGTTTTTATCTTTCTAAAAAATAATTGTAAACACTATTTGTATGGATAATGGTGTGAATATGTAGACCAATTCATGAATATATAGAACAAATATGATGAGCACGGGATTCACATTACATTAAAAATATTCGATAATACACAAAAACACATATATAAAAAACTCAAAATATGATAATAATCTAATTCATATTATATAGCCAAAACCGAGAAGAACATTCACAAGAAAATAATAGCGAATATAAGGTCGTGACGAATAACATGAAAGGCAAATCAAAACATATAAAAAACTAACGAATCCATAACACCAAATAAAAGGTTATGTTGAATATATTAAAAAGGTATCTAAAATATTATCAGAAACAGAACATATAATGGATATTCAAGAATCGGCAGAGGGAAAGATCAAGTGCTTGACGCAGTTCCAAACATGCGCAGGATTCGCTAATTCCTTTGCCCTGAGAAAAATCCTAAACAACACACGCAAAGCATGCGAAGAGGACCATTTACTCGCTTCATAAAATCCAGCAATAAACTCATCATCGTCTTCGGATACCAATCCTATAGCGTAGCAAGCATCTTTGAATGTTGAATATTGAACACCGTTGACGGTCCTAAGATCAGAAAAACAAAGCGCTCCTCTTCTCACCTTCAACAAAAGTCTTAAGTAATAAAGTTCACCAGATGACAATGGACAACACTGCAAGAGAAAGACTTGAGAAGTTTGAGATAAACGGCACCTCCATTTTGATTGTTTACGATCCCAAACCCATTCCAAAGGGAATTGAGGATATGTCAATTCCCTTGCTTCAGGATGAAGACGATTACATTCCATCCAAGCTTCCAGTTTACTCTTCTTGCCCAAACCAGACGTTTCCTCATCATCTGAGAACGATTGCGACGGTGGAGGGAGGTGCATAGGTAGAAATGGAACCCCTAATCAATGTTAATAATATACATATCAAATATAAACGATTAAACGTTTTAACCAATAAAAATATGAAAGCTTAAGATAGGTGCTGATAAATAACAAATACCAGCCGAAGACATATTCCAAGAAAATTATATACGATGAAACACTGGCTAAGAGTATCCTGAAAAGCACAGAGTCAAGAGATCAGCAAGTACAATATGGCAAATTAAAATAAAAAAACATACAAAAATTTTAATATAAGAATCAACCAACAAAGAAATACAAGAAACACTAAAAAAGTACATATAAAGAAAAATACATTAAATTATAGCCTAAAAGATCATAATAGAAACAATTAGGTTAAGAGATAAGTAAGTATACCTATAGGAGTTCTGAACGTGTATAAGCAGGCCGTCCTAAAATAACAAAAAACAATAGTGATCGGACAAAAAGCAACATAGTGTTAGTTTTAAGCTAGAGACTGTAAACCAATAAGGGTTATACGAAACAACATAAAAAGATCGTATAAATACACTTACACGAAACCGATACGATGAATGAAAAGGATGAATGTGTGATTGGGTACACAAATTCAATATCCTCTCAAGCGGATGAACCTACAATATGAAACCGACAAAACCAAAAGAAAAAAGAAAAGCAAACATAAAAAAATTTGAAATCAAAAACCAAAACGAAATAATATAAAACATGCGGCTAACAGAACTTACACAAGATAATCGAAGAGGAAGAATCAAATAGCACTTCAATATCCTTCTCAAAAGATCAGCGTGCACTCTTAGATCCAGTATCATCCTCAAAAGATCTGCCTACAATAGAAAGCAACAACAACATCAAAATTATTCCAAAGAAAAAAGCAAGCAATATATAAACGCAAATCAAAAAGCCGCATAATTCAAACAAATAAAATAAAATATTGCATATGAGAAAATTTGACCTAGGGTTTATCTAAAACGATTTGAAAGAATGAACATATGAGACTTATTTATATAGGTGTTTAAGATTAGGGTTTAGGTCGGTAGATTTCGTTTAGGTTACGTAAAATATGGGTTGTGAATATTTGTATGGGCTTACGATATTGTTTTCTGCGAGTTTCTTTAAAAAAATTTGGTTAATATATTCAAAATTAATTATTCTCATTAAGGGGTAAGAGGTAATTAACCAGCTGAAACTCAATGAGAGGCCTCCATTGCTTATTCTGAACCCGATTTTAATAGTATAGATATTGATAAAAAAACAAGAAACCTAGTAGAGAAAAATCGATAGAATAAAGAAATAGATAATATAAATAAACCTAAAAATTTGTGCTCATATTATCAGAAAATGGTACTTTTTTAGATATTAATCTTATTTTATTATTTGTAAGGAAAAAAAGCAACATTTATTTTCAACTAGCTTTAAGCCAACGAGCTTAAGTACGGCGATCTACCCATGGCGGACATATATTAATGCTACTAATCCAGGACGCCCTCATTTGGCTACGTTCCGAACAATAGTAAGAACAAAATATTAATGCCTTCTCCTTAACAAAAAAGAAGGGAGCTGCGCAACGACAATGACAATTGTTGCAAAGTGGTCGTGTAGATGTATTGTTAAACCTCACTTCGAGGTCTCCTTCGATCTTTCCTCCTGGTTTGGCATACCTGAGATTCCCAAGCACACAGAAAACATGCAAAGTAACCCCGCAATGTTCACAAGTGTAGAACCAAGTCTCTGGATCTGTTTCTCTTTCGCAAATATCACACCAATACTTGCCGCTTGCCTTTTCTCCGTAACAAAGAGTGAGTGGATGATCATCATACCTGTCAAGCCTTATCGATAATGGTAGAGTGGCGCAACGAAAATCCAAAAAATAATTGCATTCGATACAGCCAAGGAATTCCTCAAATAATCCCCCGAGGCAACTCTGGCATCTCTCCCTGACACTAATATTTCTATCTTGGAGGTATAGTAAAGGATGAGGATGACTTCCATGAATAAAAGGCATAGTCATCGAACTGCAGATTAAATCATACGTCCCATCTCCATCAGTATACATGAATCCTTGGCAGCACCATTGAATACAAGCATGGCAAACTATTGTTTCGGTGTTATCTCTATTGGGGTGTAGAGTGAGAGGTCTTGGGCTTAGAAAATGACGTTTCTTCTTCGGAAGATTAGCACACGTTTCATCGATGATAAAACTGCATTCCGAACATTTGTAGAATGCGTTAGAACCAACGGGACGAACACATGCTCCACACAAGATGCTTTCCTCCAAAGCAATACCGTCATTGTTGAGGCTGAGGTTATGTTCTTCATGAGCGAAATGAGTGATTGTGTTGTCATCATTCGTCTTGAATGGCTCAATATCTTCAACTTCTTCAGGTACCCCATCAAGCTCTTCCCCATCCCACACGTCCTCCCTCGTTGCACATCTTGAATGAAGAGCATAACTAGGACACGTGGAACAAGAATATGCCCCATATGACCAGTCAATCTTTATTAAACATATCCCACATTTCCATTCTCCAAGACCAAGAGGATACTTGTAAGAAACGCGGTGATCATGGCGATTCACGTGAATAACCCGTGGTAAACGAGCACACTCTTGATGGAAGAACATGAGATCACATTGAAGACAAACATAGGGAGAACGGTCGCCTTTTTTCCCACAAGCATCGCAAACGAAGGAGATCAATCTTGGGATGAGTTTGAGTGTATGCTCATGGACCTTCAGACTTGAAAGAGTCACTGGTAGGGGCCTTCGAATCGCACAAGCCATATCCATGTTGAACTTACAAATATCACAATGATAAAGAAAGTTTCCAGTTTTTTTCCCACACAGATGACATTTTAGATCAGTGTAGTCGGGAGCTCCTTCGGTGAGAAGCTTGAGAGAGTGTCTCGCATGACAAGAGTGAGTGATCTCTGGTGAGTCAAATACGGAGACGCATTTCTCATGAACCATCAACCAACAGCGAGGGCAACAGTAGCCATATCCTCCGGGCTTACCACAAACTTTGCATCGCATATCATCACCAACATCAAGCATGAGTAAAGTATGATTGTGCCACGGCATATTCAGATGGGATTGAGAACACATGGCATCAACCATGCAACCGATGTCCAAATTGAGATTACAAATGGAACAATGAAAAAGAAGGCGCTTGGTTTTTTTACCGCAGATATGGCATTTTGGATCGGTGTGATCAGGAGCCCCCGTTGTGAGAAGCTTGAGACCATGTCCAACGTGAAGAGGGTGCTCGAACAATGTCTCTTGTATGTTAAACACAAAAAGACATTTCGTGTGAACTTCAAATTCGCATTTAAGGCAATGGAAGCCCTCGCAAATCGATGGATCGCAACCATCACTATACGATCGATCACAAGCACCGCATTCCAAACCGCCACGAGGATATCCAATTCTTCCTAAATTATGCGTGTGTCCTTTTATCTCCATGGTTGTTGCGGTTATTAGAGGTGGAGAGAGTGCAAATTGATCTTTGGGTAATTGCACTTTTGTTTGGTGTAATAGTGGATCAATATATTGATATTCCTCTATATATACTGTAATCAATGCTGCTTTTTTTGTTGTTGTTGAGAAACTAGCTTCAAATAATGCTACTTGTCCTATTATATGCATTAAGTAATTATTTGTTTTTGTCACACAAATCTACAATAATACAACTGGCCGTGAATCCCGTGATCAAGTAGCTAGCGTTTATTTAACTTTTAGACACTAAACCAAAATTACATGTTATTTGGCAAGAATAAAGTATAGCAAAGAGATCAAATTCTTGTTTGTTGGTGCAATTAAGGTAAAATAAATAAATGGAAAAAATATTTAAACTTATAAATAGAAAAATGTAAAATTCTAGGAAATCTGTAAGAAATCAAGAATATATAGGATGGAGAAAGAGGATGCAGTGGATTACTGTTCTAGAACTCAAATCACAGATTTATATGACATAAAGTACTATATTTAATAACCTAAGATTTCAAATTTTTGTTTGAACTTAGAATTTTAAATACATATTAACATTCAGATTTAAAAATCAACGAGGTTCATAGAATATCTCCTAAAAATACAATTGAAATTCACTTTCACTATTTCACTTAATCCACTATCCACTTACAAATGAAAGCTAATTCAATGATATAATATTATCCAGTTTGGGAGTTATTCTATTGGTGATAACTTATTCATCGATTAGAGAACTTCTAACGTGCCAACTATCCCGAAAAACCCAAAAAACAAAATAAAATATTTGATCTGATTTTATTAACCAGATCATCGAAGATAGAGCCGAAGTCATGACAACTCCCATCGAATTGATGATGATACTTTGATACCTAATGAGATAAAACTATACAGAATTAGAAATTTAATTAGAATATGTAATTATGTAATAATATAATGCAAATCAATGTTTGGGTAGTTGGACTTTTGGTATTGTGTAATAATGGATCCACTATTGTTGTCCCTCTACTTACTTAAATCAACTTTACTTGTTATGTTTAATATTTACGTTGACAAATCCACCAATAATAGAGCTGGCTCGTATTTAGTCTTTGTTTAGTTTTATTTGTTTTTTGTATAAATAATCTTTGTTTAGTTGAAACACTAACCTCGATTATCCTCTCTGATTTTGTCTGCTATGTGAGTTTTCTTCAACTTCTTTATCTACTAATATTTGCTCTTCTAATCCTCAACAGACAAGTTTTCCCCCTTATTATTTCTTTTGATAGTCCTATGATATTTTTGATAACAGTTTTACCATAAGTCCATAGTTACTTTTATAGTTGTGCTTAATTATATCGGAAAGATAAGTCACTAACTAGTTGTGGTCTTTTAATGTAACTCCCAAGCACGATATCACAATTTATGTATATCCTTCAAGTTGACTTATGGTTAATCGACTTCTTTACTTCCTTTATGTTATGAAATTATCTTTTGCTTGTGTCTAACTCTTAAGTTTCAACACGCTAGTTTTCCCTGTTTTTTCAACTCTTTAAAATTAACCTACAGAAAATCACTACCCCGAAAAAACAAGAATTTATCAGATTTGATTAGCTAGGGCAGAAGCCAAGTCATGACAGCTCACATTGAGTCGACGATGTTACCTTTAATTATAAATAATTCAGCCTGCGCAGGACGAGGTTAGTACATGGTTTGCTTTGTATTGTTTAAAATTAGTTTGAGAAAAGGAAGACAAAAAAAGAGAGGAAAAAGTCTTCTTCACGACTTCACATCAAGGAAAAGTTTGACTTCACATTAACGAAAAGTTTTGATACCATGGCTACCTCTTTTCATTGATGAAGAGGGCTATTTCAATTTTAGCATTGATCATCTCTCTTAAATCCCCATGGCTATCTTTCCATCACAAAAATGGAGTTTACTACGAGATTTCATGACTTGTAAAAAGTCGATTGATGACCACGATGTGGTTATGGATTACGATATTTATGAACATGAACCGATCGATATAGGTTCGAAGCATGTGCAACTACTGTCATTGTCTTGCTCTTCTAGCTATAATTAATATAAATAATTACAAAGCTAGAAAAACCTAGAAATGAGTGCTTATATTATCAGAAAATCGTACTTTTTTAGATACTAGTATTATTTGAATCTGTTAAGTGAAAAAGGGCAACAATTTTTCCAACTAGCTTTAAGCCAACGAGCTTAAGCAAGGGGATCTTGCCATGGCGGACATATAACAATTATATACTAATCCATGACACCCTTATTTTGGGTACTGAAACATCCCATCCCGGACTCTAAGCCTATGGAGATTGTTTCCGGTCGGACCACTATACGGCTCCGACCCCATCAGTCCAATTTTAAGGTCAAGTTCTTTGTTTAAGTCATATTCGATATGTGTATTTTGAGATTCACTAAGTTAGAGTCAATATGTATTATTAAAAGACAGAAACAGATATTTTATTGATAACTAAAAGGATTCATTACAACTTATGAGTCTGCATATAAACTATTATAAGAGTACATGATCCTATATATCCGTTTCAATACACCACTCATCCGCTTGGCTAACTGGTCTGCGCGCATATCCTCTTTCCTTTCCGCGTTCATCGTTTCCTTAGTATTCCCGCGGTCGATTGCTCTTGCCGCGTTTCTTTTCCTTCTTCTTTCTTCCGCGACCCGCACCAGCCGCATCGGTCGGTTTTCTCACCGCTGGTCAAGTTATTTCTCACTCTCGGATTGCCTTAGTCTCACGGTTTGGTAGAAATTTGGGCAGAGTTTCTCTCCCTGTTTATGTGTGCCCGAAAATATGGCCCAATGGATCTATTTATAGACTTTCCCTTGCGGTAACCGCTTTAGACGAACAGGCGCGAGTTGTTGGCCGAACAGGTGTATTGATTGGACGCATAGGATTTGCAATCCTTCGGCCATAACCGCCCAAGTCCAGCCAGCTCACTTACCACTCAGCTGGACCAACTGTATTACACTCTTCCCAGCTGAGCTGAGCTTCCCGGCAGCTGGTCCAGCTAGCTTAGCTCACCTTTCCAACTCATCTTTAGCTCGGTCCTCCTTACTGAGTTATCTTTCTCTCCTTTTTCCTGGCTAAGTCCCACATTAACTAGACTTAACCATCATTCCGGACCATGGCTCGTATTTTCCTTAGACTCTCGGTTATTATTCCCCACTTCACGGCCATGGTCTGTCCCGGCGACCCTATTACGGATCGGGGACGTTACAAGTCTCCTCCCCCCCCCCTTGAAAGGGATTCATCCTCGAATCCGGGCTAAGGGGTAGAACCTTGTTCCATTCCTCGAACCACTCGGGATAATCAGCCATCATCCGATACTCTGTTTCCCAAGTTTTTTCTTCCACGCCGTTACTTTCCCAAACGACTTTGACCATCGGAATCACCTTTTTCCTTGTTGTTTTTTCCATTTTGTCGATGATCCGGACTGGTCTTGTTTCCACGGTCAGATTCCCTTTAAGGTCCAAAGGAATCTCAGTCAAGACTTTATCTTGATCCGTCAAGCACTTCCTTAGTTGGGATACATGGAAAACATTGTGAAATGCTTCCATCGCCGGTGGTAAACCCAACTTGTATGCGACTGCCCCAACCCTTTCCACAATTCGGAATGGTCCTATGTACCTTGGATCAAGCTTCCTCCTCTTGGAAGTCCGAGCCCTTCCTTTGAACGTGATCATTTTAAGATATACCAGATCGCCCACCGCGAACTCAAGGTCTTTCCGACGCTTGTCCGCATAGCTTTTTTGTCTGTCTTGGGCTTCCTTCATTTTTATCTTTAGGAACTTGATTCTTTCCGTGGTTTCCTCCATGATAGCCGGTCCAATTGCACTCCATTCTCCCACTTGGATCCAACAAAGTGGTGTTTGGCACGGCCGTCCATATAAGGCTTCATACGGCGACATCCCAATGCTGGCTTGGAAACTGTTGTTGTAGGCAAATTCGGTTAAGGATAAATACTTCTCCCATGACCCGCCCCAATCCAGAACGCAAGCCCGTAACATGTCTTCGAGGATTTGTATGGTCCGTTCTGACTAACCGTCTGTCTGCGGATGGAAACGATGAACGCGGAAAGGAAAGAGGATAGGCGCACAGACCAGTTAGCCAAACGGATGAGTGGTGTATTGAAACGGATATATAGGATCATGTACTCTTTAATAGCTTATATGCAGACTTATAAGTTGTAATGAATCCTTTTAGTTATCAATAAAATATCCGTTTCTGTCTTCTAATAATATATATTGACTCTAACTTAGTGAATCTCAGAATACATATATCGAATATGACTTAAATAAAGGACTTGACCTTAAAATTGGACTGATGGGGTCGGAGCCGTATAGCGGTCCGACCGGAAACAACCTCCACGGGCTTAGAGTCCGGAATGGGGTGTTTCAGGTACGTAACACACAAAAATATGAGCAAAATAATGCCTTCTCCTTAACAAGAAAGAAGGGAGCTGCGCAACGACAATGACTAGTAGTTGCAAAGTGGTCGTGTAGATGTCTTGCTAAACATCAATTCAACGTCTCCTTCGATCTTTTTCTCGTGGTTTGGTCATTGGTGTAACTGACATTCCCGAGGACACAGAAAACATGCAGAGTGACCCCACCACAATCATGACAGATTTACGTAGAACCAAGTCTTTGGATTTGTTTCTCTTTCGCAAATATCACACCAATACTTGCCGCTTGCCTTTTCACCGTAACAAAGCGTGAGTGGATATGATCAGATCAATAATACCTGTAAAGCCTTACCGTTAATGGTATAGAGTGGCGCAACGAAAATCCACAAAATAATTGCAATTTGATACAGCCAAGTACGGCGCCATTTAAACCCGTGTCGCAATTCTGGCCTCTCTCCCTGTCACCATAGTTACTTTCTTGGAGGTATAGTAAAGGATGAGGATGATTAGCTCTTGATTTGCGTGGAGAGTGAATATTTTCATCGTTCATGCTTATGAGCAGATTTGTCGAGATTATGGCTCCGGTTTTCTCCCGTAAAGCATGGCGCTGTGTGTGGCGTATGATTCAAGTATGCAATAGAACCGAATTCCGAGTCCTCTTTGTTTAAGGGACTCAAAAGAAAAAATAAACAATCTTACAACTGATGTAGAGTAATAAGAGAAGTATCTAGTAATTATATATATCTATACTACCTTGAACGCAATAGTTAATTTATCTCCTCTTTTTCTCTTTGTGTATCTAAAATCTGACAGGGACAACCAGAGCGAGGGAAACAACCATGGAAAGGGGTAAATATCATTACAAGAACAAACCAACTAATCCCTTAATTCTTTTTTACGGTTATACATTAATTCTCTCACCTTTGTCATCTAGTTAGATACTAATACAAGCTCTTATCTGATTTTATCTGCTATCGTAGGTGCGTGAAAGGTGCAGGAGAGAGTGGACGATGTTCCAAGACTGGTTGGATAATGCAGAGAAAGCTTATGTTGAAGCATCTGCTCATAACAATAATGCTTCTTCACGGCTTCACCGGTAAAAAGAAAGAAAATAATGCCTCTCACTCTAACTTACACTCTCTTTGCTTTCATTTTCCTATCTGCCAACAAGGAAATCCAAAGCACATTCATTAATCTTTTCGTCTGCTTCTCTCTTGTAGTTTCAAGACAAGAAAACATCACATATTCCTACCATATATTTCATTAGTAAACCAGATTTTCTTACCAATTTCCTACCAAATATTTTTGTAGGTTCTATACCATCGGAAATTTTAAAAGGTAGAAAAATCGTAGAAAATTCTTACGAAAATTTTGGTAAGAAAATTTCGCGGTAAGATGTTCGTAGGAAAATACCTACCAAATTATTTCTATCTTCTTTCAGTTTCATTCTTTCCTATTTCAAATATTCTTACCATTTTTCTACCATTTGCCAGATTTTATAAAAAAAAAATAATTATTTTTAGTTAAAAATAAAATTAAATTTAAACTAAAAGATGAATTAATTATTAATTCAATTATTACAATATATAGAGATAATATATATAGAGATATCATATATAGAAAAAAAAACAAATTAATTAAAAGGAAGATGAATGTCTTATTTATAGAGCAGCTTCCTCATGTAAATTATCTCAGATCATCGATGTGAGACAAATCAAAAATTGAAATTTTCCTATCAAATTCCTACGATTTTCTTACACATAATTTGTCGTCAAAAATTGGTAGAAAATTTTCTATGAAATACTTACCAGTTATTGGCCCTACCACTTTCCTTTTAAATTTTGACCGTGTGATAGGTTATTGGTAAGAAATATCCTATAAAATTTTGACAAAATATTTGGTAGAAAACTTCCTACCAATTTCCCATCACTTTTACTTTTCGTCAAAATTACATAGAAAATTAGTAATAAAAATTTCCTATCAAATATTTCGTTTTTTTTTTTCTGTTAAATCACATTATTGCTATGAGATTCACAGAGGAGAATATAGATAAACATTTTCCGCTATTCACTTGTATCAGTTTTTACAGTAACCTATTTAAAATTCTGTTGAATCATATATAATGGATTTCAACTTCTGTTACAAATTTTATGTTTTAGATAAAATAAAAATCATAATATGAAGTTACAGTCTACATGCTTACGTATAGCATGCTGCATGCATGAATATGTTTTTCCATTTTTTTTTTTAAAAAATGCTTGTTTGATATTAAATCGGAATGACAAATTACAAAGCGAAATGATACCAATAGGTACCTTGAAGGAGATGAGTCCAAGACTATGAATATAACCACATCTTCAAGTCTTGGGTTCATTGACCCATGGAGGGAGGATGAGCTTTACGGTCTTGGTGTTCACCCTAAACGGTTCTTTGAAATGAAAAAAACAATATAAAGAACAGAAGGATTCTTCGTTTTCACCAGTTTCACGAAGGGTGAAAGGTCCTGGGCAGTGGCAATGACAGTTTCTGCAAGTTGGTCGTGAAGGTCCACTATTAGACAACAATTTATGTTCGTTGTCGAACGCATCTCCTGATCTGGCGCACTTGAAATCCCCAACCACACAGAAAACATGCAAAGTGATCCCACAATCTTTACAAGTGTAAAACCAAGTCTCTGGATCTGTTTCTCTTTCGCAAATATCGCACCAAACTTGCCTCTTGCTTTTTCACCACTTGCTTTTTCGCCGTAACAAAGCGTGAGTGGATGATCATCATACCTATAAAGTCTTACCGTTAATGGTAGAGTGGCGCAACGAAAGTCCAAGAAGAATCTGCATTTGGTGCAACCTAAGACCATTTCTTCTGTACGTATGCGGCAACCTTGACATGTCTTCGTTAGCTCCTCATCATGCTCTACGTTGATGTAGAGTAAAGGATGAGGATGACTTCCATGCACAAACGGCTCAGTTATCGAGATGCATAGTAAGTCGACGACTTCGCCATATTTGTCTCTGTACTTGAATCCTCCGCCAAAACGTTGGAAACAAGCATAGCATTCATTAGTCCGAAGAGATTCTCCGCCGTACGTGAGAGTAAGAGGTTTTGCGCTGAGAAAATGACGTTTTTTCTTAGGAAGATTAGCACATGTTTCATGTAGAATGAAACTGCAATCCGAACAGCTGTAGAACGTGTTAGAGCCAATGGGACGAGCACATGCATCACAAAAGACGCTTTCCTCCAACGCTATACCATCTTTTTCAAAGCTCAGATTATGTTCTTCATGAGCGAAATGAGTGATTGTGTTGTCATCATTCCTCTTGAATGGCTCAATATCTTCTACTACCTCAGGTACCCCATCAAGCTCTTCCCCTTCCCACACGTCAGGTCTTGTTGCACATCTTGAATGAACAGCATAATTATTAGAACAGGTTGAACAAGAATAAGCCCCACATGACCAATCAATACCTTCCCAACAAACTCCACATTTCCATTCTCCCGGACCAAGAGGATACGTGTAAGAAACACGGTGGACATGGCGATTGATGTGAATGACACGTGGTAAATCAGCACAATATCCATGGATCATGAAATTGCATTGAAAACAGACGTAAGGAGCACGGTCACCTTTCTCCCCACAAGCATCACAAACGAATGACACTAATCTTGGTATGAGTGCGAGTGTATGCTCATGGATCTTCAGATTTGAAAGATAAACTGGTGGTGGTCTCCTAATTGCACAATCAGGATCCAAGTTGAACTTACAAATATCACAATGATAAAGTAAGTTCCCAGTGTTAACTCCACACAGATGACATTTTAGATCAGTGTAGTCGGGAGCTCCTTGGGTGAGAAGCTTAAGAGAGTGTTTGGCATGACAATTGTGAGTGATCATCGGTGAGTCAAATACATAGACACAGCTCTCATGAACCGCCAACCTACAAAGAGGGCAGAAGTATCCATTGCCGGCACTAGTAAAACCACAAAAATCGCATTTGAAACAATCGTTAAAATTGACCAAGAGCATAGGATGATGGTGCCACGGCATCTTCAGATTTGCTTGGGAACTCATGGCATCAACCATGCAATCAATGTCCAAACTGAGATTACATTTGGAACAATGAAAAAAGAGACGCTTGGTGTTCTTACCGCAGATATGACATTTCGGATCGGTGTTACCAGTAGCCCCTGTTGTGAGAAGCTTGAGATCATGTCCAAGATGAAAAGGGTGCTCCAACAATGTCTCTTTGGTGTTAAACACAAAGGCACATTTCCTGTGAACAGTAATCTTGCATTCATCGCAAAAGAAGCCATCGCGATAGGACCCATCGCAAGCATCGCATTCCAAACCGTCACCATTGCTAATCCGGCACAAAGGATGCTCGTGTCCTTCCAAAGTCCATTTATTCCAGAGGATGGCCATTTTGCGCTTATCAGAGATAAAGAGTGATAGAATAGGAAACTAATAATTCGTATTCTGTAAATAAGGAATACCCAATATTCCCTAGTTATTGTCTTGACCGTTGTAATCCTCTTTATAAGTGATTCTCAATGTATTGCTCAATCCATCGATTGAGATTCATACCAAATTACATGGTATCAGAGCCAAATTTTCTTCTTCTTCTTCTCTCTTAGTAGTCGTCGTTCTTCTTCATCCTCTATTTTCTTTTTCTGTATCTCTATTTTCTTCTCTTAGAAGGAGGCGTACCTGGCTGTGAGGTCAGGTGAGCAGTAGCACCGGTATCCATGTACCACCCTGAATCCGTCGGATCATTAAGCGTCGGTGTGCTAAACGCATTGACAAGAGCAGAATGAACGAATCCTTGTTGTGGAGCCGGAGAGGTCTGGCTGAGATAAGCAGAGCCGCCAGTTGGAGAAGGGCCAAGAATACCTTGAGCTTGTGGCGGTGGATGTGCTGGTGCACTTCAATACCTTACATTCACCCGTCTTGATATCACTTATGCGGTCCAGCAAATATGCCTCTACATGCATGATCCACGAGAGCCTCACCTCAACGCTCTCAAGCGCATCCTTCGCTACATTCGTGGTACCATTTCACACGGGATCCACCTTACCAACACGCCATCCAACAATCTTACCGCATATACTGATGCTGATTGGGCCGGTTGTTCTGACACTCGACGGTCCACCTCTGGATATTGTGTTTTTCTTGGTGACAACATTGTCTCTTGGTCCTCCAAATGCCAACATACGGTGTCTCGCTCAAGCGCTGAAGCCGAATATCATGGAGTCGCCAATGCGGTAGCTGAAACCGCCTGGATCCGGACACTTCTCGGTGAACTACATTGTCCTGTTTCTAAAGCCACTGTTGTTTATTGTGATAATGTTAGCGCTGTGTATCTTTCTACCAATCCGGTTCAACACCAACGCACCAAACACGTCGAGATCGATATTCACTTTGTTCGTGAAAAGGTAGCCCTTGGTCAAGTCCGAGTTCTCCATGTACCTTCAGAGCACCAATATGCTGATATTTTCACCAAAGGGCTTCCTAATGCTCTGTTTACATCATTTCGATCCAGCCTGACCGTCCGTGATGCTCCCATTCCGACTGCGGGGGTGTGATAGAATAGGAAACTAATAATTCGTATTATGTAAATAAGGAATACCCAATATTCCCTAGTTATTATTGTCTTGACCGTTGTAATCCTCTTTATAAGTGATTTTCAATGTATTGCTCAATCCATCGATATATTGAGATTCATACCAAATTACAAAGAGAAGTGCAAATCAATGTTTAGGTAGTTGGACTTTTGGTTTTGTGTAATAATGGATCTACTATTGTTGTTCTTCTACCTACTTAAATCAATTGTTACTTGTTATATTATATATTTACGTTGACAAATCTACCAATAAAAGAGCTAGTAGGCACGTATTTAGTCTCTGTTTAGTTTTATTTGTAAAGGCGTTACCAATAAAAGGGCTAGTAGGCACGTATTTTGTCTCTGTTAAAGTGATTACCAAATCAGAAGACGGAGGATAGAAGCGAAAGTTGACAGCTCAGCTTCCAGATTAAACAATATTGTACGTGATTTATGTTTTTTTTTTTTTTTTGAAAAAAGGGTTACGTGATTTATGTTTTCCTTGTCTTTTATCATATAATGTTTAGAAATTGTGTTAGTTAGCCAATAAACTTTTGGGAACAATATAAATACCAATGTATTAATAAATAGATGTGCTCATCGCATAAGATTCTCTTGCTTCTTTTTCCATGTCAACCAGTCGAACCTTTTGTGCTTAGGGTTTTTCTGCCTTTTTCGACTTCTTTTATTTAATTTTAATTTTTCAAATCGACTTCCTTTATCTTATCTTTTGCTTGTCTAACTCTTAAGTTTAAGTTTTCCCTGTTTTAAATTAAATTACAGAAAATCACTACCCCGGAAAGCAATGATTTATAAGATTTGATTAGCGAGTGCAGAAGCCAAGTCATGACAGTTCACATTGAGTCAACGATGATACCTTTAATTATAAATATTATAAATATTTCATCCCGCGTAGGATGCAGGTTAGTACATAGTTTCCTTTGTATTGTTTAAAATTAGTTTGAAAAACGAAAAAAAAAAAGAGAAAAAAGTCTTCACGACTTTTTTTTTTTAACCTTTCACTTTATCCACCTTCGACTTAGGCATGTTTTGAAATTACATTCAAATAAGAGCAGGTGAAAAGGACTATCTAACCGGAATATAAGGAAAGAAAGAGATAAATTACTTATAAAACTAATACGCAAGACAGATGAAACGCAGAAGCAGCAGAACCTTAACCTTGAATGATGCACAACGATGTTGGTGGAAGAAGCTATGGCTGGAAGAATTGGAACCACGTAGATAAGTAGGAATCAGGTGATGAGGAAGAACCATTTGGACCATTTGGAAGAGAACACAAATTGGAAAGATTGGCTCGATCCATTCCCGCAAGCTAAGCGTATGTCCTTTACAATCAGCTGGACAGGCTTGGAAGCTGAGTTATGGAGTCTTGAGCTTCTCTCTTTCCACACATAATAAAAAGCCGACTGAAGGACAAGGTTAGAGATAGTTTTCAACCTCTTGTTCTGAAAAACAGATTGGATCCACACCATAAGATTGTCCAGTCCCAAAGGAGGAGAAAGGTCCTGATGAAAGAACAGGGTGTCGAAAATTTCCTTAGCAATATCACACTTCTTCTTCGAAGGAAGAGTCAAGCTCCATCAAGGAAAAGTCTCATTACCATCGCTGCTTCTATTTCGTTGATTAAGAGGGGTAGTGGAAGCTCCGTTAGTTTAGTGTTATTAATTCAAGGCTTTTAAATTAGGAATTACGAGAAATATAAGTGTGGTGCAAATAAAAACTTTCATTGTGGTTTAGATGGCAAAAAAAAAAAGTTAGAAAGGTTAATAATAAAACAAGAAACCTAGTTGAGGAAAATCGATAGAATAAAGAAATAATATTAATAAACCTATAAATTTGTGCTCATATTATCAGAAAATGGTACTTTTTTAGATATTAATCTTATTTTATTATTTGTAAGGAAAAAAAGCCACATTTATTTTCAACTAGCTTTAAGCCAACGAGCTTAAGTACGGCGATCTACCCATGGCGGACATATATTAATGTTACTAATCCAGGACGCCCTCATTTGGCTACGCTCCTTACAATAGTAAGAACAAAATATTAATGCCTTCTCCTTAACAAAAAAGAAGGGAGCTGCGCAACGACAATGACAGTTGTTGCAAAGTGGCCGTGTAGATGTATTGTTAAACCTCACTTCGAGGTCTCCTTTGATCTTTCCTCCTGGTTTGGCATACCTGAGATTCCCAAGCACACAGAAAACATGCAAAGTAACCCCGCAATGTTCACAAGTGTAGAACCAAGTCTCTGGATCTGTTTCTCTTTCGCAAATATCGCACCAATACTTGCCGCTTGCCTTTTCTCCGTAACAAAGAGTGAGTGGATGATCATCATACCTGTCAAGTCTTACCGTTAATGGTAGAGTGGCGCAACGAAAATCCAAATAATAATTGCATTGGATACAGGCAAGGAATTTGTCAGATAAACCCCCGTGGCAACTCTGGCACCTCCCCCTGTGTCTAATGTTTCTATCGTGGAGGTATAGTAACGGATGAGGATGGCTTCCATGAATAAAAGGCATAGTCATTGAGCTGCAGACCAAGTCATAGTCCGAGTCATACGTCCCACCTCGATCAATATACATGAATCCTTCGCAGCACCATTGACGACAAGCGTTGCAAAATATTGTTTCGGTGTTATCTCTATTGGGGTGTAGAGTGAGAGGTCTTGGGCTTAGAAAATGTCGTTTCTTCTTCGGAAGATTAGCACACGTTTCATCGATGATAAAACTGCATTCCGAACATTTGTAGAATGCGTTAGAACCAACGGGACGAACACATGCTCCACACAAGATGCTTTCCTCCAAAGCAATACCGTCATTGTTGAGGCTGAGGTTATGTTCTTCATGAGCGAAATGAGTGATTGTGTTGTCATCATTCCTTATGAATGGCTCCATATCTTCAACTTCTTCAGGCACCCCATCAAGCTCTTCCCCATCCCACACGTCTCTCCTCGTCGCACAGCTTGAATGAAGAGCATAACTAGGACATATGGAACAAGAATATGCCCCATATGACCAGTCAATCTTTATTAAACATATCCCACATTTCCATTCTCCAAGACCAAGAGGATACTTGTAAGAAACGCGGTGATCATGGCGATTCACGTGAATAACCCGTGGTAAACGAGCACACTCTTGATGGAAGAACATGAGATCACATTGAAGACAAACATAGGGAGAACGGTCGCCTTTTTTCCCACAAGCATCGCAAACGAAGGAGATCAATCTTGGGATGAGTTTGAGTGTATGCTCATGGACCTTCAGATTTGAAAGAGCCACTGGTAGGGGACTTTGAATCGCACATGCCATATCCATGTTGAACTTACAAATATCACAATGATAAAGAAAGTTTCCCGTGTCTTCTCCACATAAATGACATGACAAATCAGTGTAGCCGGGAGCTCCTTGGGTGAGAAGCTTGAGAGAGTGTCTCGCATGACAAGAGTGAGTGATCTCTGGCGAGTCAAATACGGCGACGCATTTCTCATGAACCATCAACCAACAGCGAGGGCAACAGTAGCCATATCCTCCGGTCTTACCACAAACTTTGCATCGCATATCATCACCAACATCAAGCATGAGTAAAGTATGATTGTGCCACGGCATATTCAGATGAGATTGGGAACACATGGCATCAACCATGCAACCGATGTCCAAATTGAGATTACAAATGGAACAATGAAAAAGAAGACGCTTGGTTTTTTTACCGCAGATATGGCATTTTGGATCGGTGTGATCAGGAGCCCCCGTTGTGAGAAGCTTGAGACCATGTCCAACGTGAAGAGGGTGCTCGAACAATGTCTCTTGTATGTTAAACACAAAAAGACATTTCGTGTGAACTTCAAATTCGCATTCATCGCAATCGAAGCCCTCGCAAATCGATGGATCGCAACCTTCACTATACGATCGATCACAAGCACCGCATTCCAAACCGCCACGAGGATATCCAATTCTTCCTAACTTATGTGCGTGTCCTTTTATCTCCATGGTTGTTGCGGTTATTAGAGGTGGAGAGAGTGCAAATTAATCTTTGGGTAATTGCACTTTTGTTTGGTGTAATAGTGGATCAATATATTGATATTCCTCTATATATACTGTAATCAATGCTGCTTTTTTTTTTGTTGTCGAGAAACTAAGTTTAATCAATGCTACTTGTCTTATTATATGCATTAGGTAATTATTTGTTTTTTGTCACACAAATCTACAATAATACAACTGGCCGTGATCCTTAGCTAGCGTTTATTTAACTTTTAGACACTAAACCAAAAATACATGTTATTCGGCAAGAATAAAGTATAGCAAAGAGATCAAATTCTTGTTTGTTGGTGCAATTAAGGTAAAATAAATAAATGAAAAAACAATATAAACTTATAAACAGAAAAATGTAAAAATTCTAGGAAATCTGTAAGAAATCAAGAATATATATGATGGAGAAGGAGGATGCAGTTGATTACTGTTCTAGAACTCAAATCACAGATTTATATGACATAAAGTACTTTATTTAATAACCTAAGATTTTAAATTTTTGTTTGAACTTAGAATTTTAAATACATATTAACATTCAGATGTAAAAATCAACGTGGTTCATAGAATCTCTCCCAAACATACAATTAAAATTCACTTATACTAATTCACTTAATCCATTATCAACTTACAAATGAAAGCTAATTCAATGATATAATAGTATCCAGTTTGGGGGTTATTCTATTGGTGATAAATTGTTCAACGATTAGAGAACTTCTAACGTGCCAACTATCCCGAAAACCAAAACAACAAAATAAAATATTTGATCTGATTTAATTAAACCAGATCATCGAAGATAGAGCCAAAGTCATGACAACTCCCATCGAATTGATGATGATAGATTGATATCTAATGAGATAAAACTATAATTAGAAATTTAGAATATGTAATTATGTAATAATGAAAATCAATGTTTCGGTAGTTGGACTTTTGGTATTGTGTAATAATGGAGCCACTATTGTTGTCCCTCTACTTACGTAAGTCAATTTTTACTTGTTATATTTAATATTTACGTTGACAAATCCACCAATAATAGAGCTAGTGGGCACGTATTTAGTCTTTGTTTAGTTTTATTTGTTTTTTGTTAAAATATTCTTTGTTTAGTTAAAACACTAACCTCGATTATCCTCTCTGATTTTGTCTGCCATGTGAGTTTTCTTCAACTTCTTTACCTCCTAAATTCCTAATACTTGCTCTTCAATTCTAATCCTCAACAGACAATTTTTCCCCCTTATTAATTATTTTGATAATCCTAAGATATTTTTGATAACATTTTCACCATAAGTCCATAGTTACTTTTATAGATGTGCTTAATTATATCGGAAAGATAAGTCACTAACTAGTTGTGGTCTTTTAATGTAAATCCTAAGCACGATATCACAATTTATGTAAATCATTCAAGTTGACTTAAGGTTAATCGACTTCTTTACTTCCTTTATGTAGTCTAAAGACTGGCATGAGAAACTCAGAGAAGAGATTTTCAATGAATGTGGTCAAGATAAGATCCCAGATTCAGACACCATCTCCAAACTCAAACTGGTAACTAATTATAATGTCTTCCCACTTTTCAAAAACGGTTTCTTGCGTTTGAAGAAATAAAAAGGGGTTTCTTGTGGCTGAAGAAAACCTATTTTGAACTGTCTTGCAGATGAACATGGTGTTGACGAGTCGCTGCGCCTGTACGGACCCGTGATTAAAATGGTCAGAGAAGCAACACAAGATATGAAGATAGGACACTTGGAGATCCGCACGGGCACGAGCCTAGTCGTCCCGTTTCTGAAGCTGCACACCGACAAGGCCATATGGGGAGAAGACACCCGTCAATTCAATCCATTGCGGTTCCAAAACGGCGTTTCTCAAGCCGCCAACAACCCAAACGCTCTACTTCCTTTCTCGATCGGACCAAGAACTTGCATTGCCCAAAACATTGTCATGATCCAAAGTTCCAAACCAAGACTGAGCTCACTTTGATCCTTCAGCGGTTTAGGGTTAGCCTCTCACCCGAGTATAAGCACGCGCCGGTTGATAACTTCAATCTCTATCCACAATACGGCCTACCCGTAATGCTTCAGCCTCTGGAAACTAGTGCCTGAAGGTGAGGAAGAGAACAAACCAAGAAAATTCTCAACGGATTTGGTCAAGTTAATTATATAGTTAGACTTTTTCACAAAATAATAAAAGTTAAGATGATGATATATACACTCACATAAAACGAAATAATTCAAATTATATGATTTCTCTTTAGATAAACAAAGAACTATGTAAGAAAATTATTTAATTAAGTTTTCATGGCTGTTGGATGAGAATAACGTGATATAAACAATGCTCGTGCTTCTAAAGCCACCGTAGTAATGGTTGTTGTTGCGTGTGTTAGAAGTGCGTAGAATGCGAATTATTAATGTTTGGATAATTGTGGACTTTTTTTTTTTGTTATTTACATCGATGATTAATTCCGATCGATTAATCCGATGGATGAGCAAAATCTTTTGCTTTATCGAGCCATCATATATAGAAGAATTTGGATCGAAACCAGATACAAACGCAGTTCAATTATCCTGAAACCCTACGCTTTTTTTTAAACCCTACGTTATCAACCAGTGACCACACTACACGTGGATTGTCAGATTGAGGACTTAGTCTTTGTTTTATTTGAACATTAATTAGTATTAACCAAAAAGACATTAATTAGTAACCGTATTAGGAGGATCCTGTCCCGCTCTTGTCTGCACGTGAGTTTTCTCTAATCTTTTTGGTCTTCCAACTCTCCGACAGGCAAGTTTTCCCCATTTTTTATTCTTTCAAATCAGATAACTGAAAAAAATCATTACCAAATCAGAACATCGAGGACAGAAGCAAAAGTCATGACAGCTCAGCTTCCAGATTAAACAATATTGTACGTGATTTTTGTTTTTTTTTTTGTTTTTTTTTGAAAAAGGGTTACGTGATTTATGTTTTCCTTGTCTCTTAGGCGCTATCTGGTGTGTCTTATCATATAATGTTTCGAAATTGTGTTAGTTTGCCAATCAAGCTATATAAAGGAAAAGTGTTGCTACCATGCTGCTTCTATTTCGTTGGTTAAGAGGGATAATGGAAACTCTGTTAGTTTAGTGTTATTTAAGGCTTTTACATTAGGAATTACGAGAAATATTAAGTGTGGTGCAAATAAAACTTTTCATTGTGGTTTAGATGGCCAAAAAAAAACTAATAAAGGTTAATAAAAAAAAACAAGAAACTTAGTTGAGAAAAATTGATAGAATAAAAAAAAGCTATATAATGTAAATAAATCTAAAAATGCGTGCTTATATTATAAAAAATTGAACTTTTTAGATAATAATATTATTTTAATACTTGTTAAGAGAAAAGAGCCACATTTATTTTCAACTAGCTTTAAGCCAACGAACTTAAGCACGGCGATCTACCCATGACGGACATACAACAATTATACTAATACTGGACGCCCTCATTTGGGTACGCAACAAACAAAAATAAGAACAAAATATTTCCTTCTCCTTAATAAGAAAGAAGGGAGCTGCACAACGACAATGGCAGTTGTTGCAAAGTGGTCGTGTAGATGTATTAAACATCAATTCAACGTCTCCTGCGATCTTTTCTCCTGGTTTGGCGTACCTGACATTCCCGAGGACACAGTAAACATGCAAAGTGACTCCACAATCATGACAGGTGTAGAACCAAGTCTCTGGATTTATTTCTCTTTCGCAAATATCACACCAATACTTGCCGCTTGCCTTTTCACCGTAACAAAGAGTGAGTGGATGAGCATCATACTTGTGAAGCCTTACCGTTAATGGTAGAGTGGCGCAACGAAAATCCAAATAGTAGTTGCATTGGACACAGCCAAGGACTTCGTCAAATAAACCCATGTGGCAACTCTGGCATCTCTCCCTATCACTAATATTTCTATCTTGGAGGTATAGTAAAGGATGAGGATGACTTCCATGAATAAAAGGCATAGTCATCGAACTGCAGATCAAGTCATAGTTCCCACCTCCATCAGTATACATGAATCCTTCGCAGCACATTTGAAGACAAGCACCGCATGTTGTGTCGGTGTTATCTCTATTGTGGTATAGAGTGAGAGGTGTTGGGCTTAGAAAATGTCGTTTCTTCTTTGGAAGATTAGCACACGTTTCATCGAGGATGAAACTGCATTCCGAACATTTGTAGAATGCGTTAGAACCGACGGGACGAACACATGCTCCACACAAGATGCTTTCCTCCAAAGCAATACCGTCATTGTTGAGGCTCAGGTTGTGTTCATGAGCGAAATGAGTGATTGTGTTGTCATCATTCCTTATGAATGGCTCCATATCTTCAACTTCTTCAGGCACCCCATCAAGCTCTTCCCCATCCCACACGTCTTTCCTCGTCGCACATCTTGAATGAAGAGCATAACTAGGACATGTGGAGCAAGAATAAGCCCCATATGACCAGTCAATCTTGTCCAAACAAATACCACATTTCCATTCTCCGAGACCAAGAGGATACTTGTAAGAAACGCGGTGATCATGGCGATTCACGTGAATAGTCCGTGGTAAACGAGTACAACCTTGATGGAAGAACATGAGATCACATTGAAGACAAACATAAGGAGAACGGTCTCCTATCTTCCCACAAGCATTCCCACAAGCATCGCAAACGAAGGAGATCAATCTTGGGATGAGTTTGAGTGTATGCTCATGGACCTTCAGATTTGAAAGAGTCACTGGTAGGGGACTTCGAATCGCACAAGCCATATCCATGTTGAACTTACAAATATCACAATGATAAAGAAAGTTTCCAGTTTTTTTCCCACACAGATGACATTTTAGATCAGTGTAGTCGGGAGCTCCTTCGGTGAGAAGCTTGAGAGAGTGTCTCGCATGACAAGAGTGAGTGATCTCTGGTGAGTCAAATACGGACACGCATTTCTCATGAACCATCAACCAACAGCGAGGGCAACAGTAGCCATATCCTCCGGGCTTACCACAAACTTTGCATCGCATATCATCACCAACATCAAGCATGAGTAAAGTATGATTGTGCCACGGCATATTCAGATGGGATTGAGAACACATGGCATCAACCATGCAACCGATGTCCAAATTGAGATTACAAATGGAACAATGAAAAAGAAGACGCTTGGTTTTTTTACCGCAGATATGGCATTTTGGATCGGTGTGATCAGGAGCCCCCGTTGTGAGAAGCTTGAGACCATGTCCAACGTGAAGAGGGTGCTCGAACAATGTCTCTTGTATGTTAAACACAAAAAGACATTTCGTGTGAACATCAAATTCGCATTTAAGGCAATGGAAGCCCTTGCAAATCGATGGATCGCAACCATCACTATACGATCGATCACAAGCACCGCATTCCAAACCGCCACCAGGATATCCAATTCTTCCTAAATTATGCGTGTGTCCTTTTATCTTCATGGTTCTTGCGGTTATTAGAGGTGGAGAGAGTGCAAATTGATCTTTGGGTAATTGCACTTTTGTTTGGTGTAATAGTGGATCAATATATTGATGTTCCTCTCTATATATACTGTAATCAATGCTGTTTTTTTTTTTTTTGTTGTCGAGAAATTAACTTCAAATAATGCTACTTGTCTTATTATATGCATTAAGTAATTATTTGTTTTTGTCACACAAATCGACAATAATACAACTGGCCGTGATCAAGTAGCTATCGTTTATTTAACTTTTAGACACTAAACCAAAATTACATGTAATTCGGCAAGAATAAAGTATAACAAAGAGATCAAATTCTTGTTTGTAGGTCCAATTAAGGTAAAATAAATAAATTAAAAAACGATTTAAACTTATAAATAGAAATTATGTAAAATTCTTGGAAATCTGTAAGAAATCAAGAATATATATGATGGAGGAGGAGGATGCAGTTGATTTCTGTTCTAGTACTCAAGTCACAGATTTATATGACATAAAGTACGTAAGATTTCATAACTTAAGATTCAGATTTAAAACTATATTTAATAACCTAAGATTTCAAATTTTTGTTTGAACTTAGAATTTTAAATACATATTAATATTCAGATGTAAAATTAATCAACGTGGTTCATAGAATCTCTCCCAAACATACAATTTAAATTCACTTATACTAATTCACTTAATCCATTATCCACCTACAAATGAAAGCTAATTCAATGATATAATAGTATCCAGTTTGGGGGTTATTCTATTGGTGATAAAATTATTCAACGATTAGAGAACTTCTAACGTGCCAACTATCCCTAAAACCAAAACAACAAAATAAAAAATTTGATCTGATTGTACTAAACCAGATCATCAAAGATAGAGCCAAAGTCATGACAACTCCCAACGAATTGATGATGATACATTGATACCTAATGAGATAAAACTATACAGAATTAGAAATTTAGAATATGTCATTTATAATAATGCAAATCAATGTTTGGGTAGTTGGACTTTTAGTATTGTGTAATAATGGATCCACTATTGTTGTCCCTCTACTTACTTAAATCAATTTTACTTGTTATGTTTAATATTTACGTTGACAAATCCACCAATAATAGAGCTGGCACGTATTTAGTCTTTGTTTAGTTTATTTGTTTTTTGTTAAAATAATCTTTGTTTAGTTGAAACACTAACCTCGACTATCCTCTCTGATTTTGTCTGCCATGTGAGTTTTCTTCAACTTCTTTATCTACTAATATTTGCTCTTCTAATCCTCAACAGACAAGTTTTCCCCCTTATTATTTCTTTTGATAGTCCTATGATATTTTTGATAACAGTTTTACCATAAGTCCATAGTTACTTTTATAGTTGTGCTTAATTATATCGGAAAGATAAGTCACTAACTAGTTGTGGTCTTTTAATGTAACTCCCAAGCACGATATCACAATTTATGTATATCCTTCAAGTTGACTTATGGTTAATCGACTTCTTTACTTCCTTTATGTTATGAAATTATCTTTTGCTTGTGTCTAACTCTTAAGTTTCAACACGCTAGTTTTCCCTGTTTTTTCAACTCTTTAAAATTAACCTACAGAAAATCACTACCCCGAAAAAACAAGAATTTATCAGATTTGATTAGCTAGGGCAGAAGCCAAGTCATGACAGCTCACATTGAGTCGACGATGTTACCTTTAATTATAAATATTATAAATATTTCATCCCGCGTAGGATGCAGGTTAGTACATAGTTTCCTTTGTATTGTTTAAAATTAGTTTGAAAAACGAAAAAAAAAAAAAAGAGAAAAAAGTCTTCACGACATGGTTTGCTTTGTATTGTTTAAAATTAGTTTGAGAAAAGGAAGACAAAAAAAGAGAGGAAAAAGTCTTCTTCACGACTTCACATCAAGGAAAAGTTTGACTTCACATTAACGAAAAGTTTTGATACCATGGCTACTTCTTTTCATTGATGAAGAGGGCTATTTCAATTTTAGCATTGATCATCTCTCTTAAATCCCCATGGCTATCTTTCCATCACAAAAATGGAGTTTACTACGAGATTTCATGACTTGTAAAAAGTCGATTGATGACCACGATGTGGTTATGGATTACGATATTTATGAACATGAACCGATTGATATAGGTTCGAAGCTCTTCTAGCTATAATTAATATAAATAATTACAAAGATAGAAAAACCTAGAAATGAGTGCTTATATTATCAGAAAATCGTACTTTTTTAGATACTAGTATTATTTGAATCTGTTAAGGAAAAAGGGCAACAATTTTTCCAACTAGCTTTAAGACAACGAGCTTAAGCAAGGGGATCTTCCCATGACGGACATATAACAATTATATACTAATCCATGAAGCCCTCTTTTTGGGTACGTAACAAACAAAAATATGAGCAAAATAATGCCTTGTTCTTAACAAGAAAGAAGGGAGCTGCGCAACGACAATGACTAGTAGTTGCAAAGTGGTCGTGTAGATGTCTTGCTAAACATCAATTCAACGTCTCCTTCGATCTTTTTCTCGTGGTTTGGTCATTGGTGTAACTGACATTCCCGAGGACACAGAAAACATGCAGAGTGACCCCACCACAATCATGACAGGTTTACGTAGAACCAAGTCTTTGGATTTGTTTCTCTTTCGCAAATATCACACCAATACTTGCCGCTTGCCTTTTCACCGTAACAAAGCGTGAGTGGATATGATCAGATCAATAATACCTGTAAAGCCTTACCGTTAATGGTATAGAGTGGCGCAACGAAAATCCACAAAATAATTGCAATTTGATACAGCCAAGTAGGGCGCCATTTAAACCCGTGTCGCAATTCTGGCATCTCTCCCTGTCACCATAGTTACTTTCTTGGAGGTATAGCAAAGGATGAGGATGATTAGCTCTTGATTTGCGTGGAGAGTGAATATTTTCATCATTCATGCTTATGAGCAGATTTGTCGAGATTATGGCTCCTGTTTTCTCCTGTAAAGCATGGCGGTGTGTGTGGCGTGTGATTCAAGTATGCAAAAGAACCGAATTCCGAGTCCTCTTTGTTTAAGGGACTCAAAAGAAAAAATAAACAATCTTACAACTGATGTAGAGTAATAAGGGAAGTATCTAGTAATTATATATATATCTATACTACATTGAACGCAATAGTTAATTAATCTCCTCTTTTTCTCTTTGTGTATCTAAAATCTGACAGGGACAACCAGAGCGAGGGAAACAACCATGGGAAGGGGTAAATATCATTACAAGAACAAACCAACTAATCCCTTAAGTAATTTTTTTTTTCGGTTATACATTAAGATTCTCTCACCTTTGTCATCTAGTTAGATACTAATACAAACTCTTATCTGATTTTCTCTGCTATCGTAGGTGCGTGAAAGGTGCAGGAGAGAGTGGACGATGTTCCAAGACAGGTTGGATAATGCAGAGAAAGCTTATTTTGAAGCATCTGCTCATAACAACAATGCTTCTTCACGGCTTCACCGGTAAAATGAAAGAAAAAAATGCCTCTCACTCTAACTTACACTCTCTTTGCTTTCATTTTCCTATCTGCCAACAAGGAAATCCCAAGCACATTCATAAATCTTTTCGTCTACTTCTCTCTTGTAGTTTTTTTTTTTTCTGTTAAATCACATTATTGCTATGAGATCCAGAGGAGAATATAGATAAACATTTTCCGCTATTCACTTGTATCAGTTTTTACAGTAACCTATTTAAATTTCTGTTGAATCATTGGTCTGCTCAAAGTTTAATCCCTAGAGCTACTCTGTAAGAGCACAGATGTGCAGTTGTAGTATTGCAGGGGTCGAACCACAGAGACGAGAGATTCGCTCAATAAACCTATTAGAAATTGAATTACGCTAAGCAGATTAATGAGAAGAAAATAGCAATGCAAATAAAGATAAACGAATGCAGTAAAAACGTTTGTAAAGTTCAGATGGGTGGAGATTAGGTCTAGGGCGTTTCTCAGGAAATCAATGCATGCTGAACAATCGATTAATCAGGGTTCAGATTTAAGCATGGTTCTTGAACTCGAATCACAGAATTATAATTAACCAACTTCCGTTGTGAGAATTATCTAAGTTAAAATCCTAGAATTCCAAATTCCTCTGTAAACCCTAAAGATTTAAACCAGCTTTAATGCTCAAGTTCGATATGTTCACAAAGTATCTAAACCAAATTCCTTTGCGAATAGTTACTTTGCTCACCCTAGGTTCTTTCTAGTTATTCAATTACACTTTCGTGTCAATCAATTAACCTAAGATCTAAGTTCTAGGTGGCCAGTCCAGAATTAGCTTTAAGAACAACCTATGGTGAAGAACTAAATAGATTATGAACCCTAATTAACCAATCAATCTAACATCCAATGAAATCCTTTATGAGAACCCTAAACCTAACAAGCAAACTACTCAGACATGGAGATTGAAGCAATAAACATGATTGAATAGCTTGCAGTAAGCAGTAAATAGATTAATAAACAGGGGTTCGAAATCTTCTCTCTCCGGAACAGAGTTTCAGACTTGTTTCCCCAAAAACTCTCAAAAACAAAAGTCCTCTCTAAGAAAATCTAAGGTAATCGTAAAAAGGGAATAAAAACCATATATATATCTCTAAGACACGTTTTGGGCTCCCTTGGAAACGTTTAGGCCCAACTCCTTCTTCAAATAAATAACAAAATTGCATTTTCCTTATTTCTTTGACAAGTGTCGCGCGTCACTCTCCATGGTGTCGAGCGTCACTAAAGCACAAAATTCATTCTTGACGAATTTGATCCTGATTAAGCTCAAAAGTGCTCCAAAATCTCCAGTTAAGCTCCAAACGTACCTATGACCTGAAAAGACTCCAAAAGACTCGAAAGACACTAAAAAGACTCTATAAATAAGACTTATACCATGGTTAAAAACCATAAAAACCATGATATATCAATCATATATAATGGATTTCAAATTCTGCTACAGATTTTATGTTTTAGATAATATAAAAATCATAATATGAAGTTACAGTCTACATGCTTCACGTATAGCATGCTGCATGCATGAATATGTTTTTCCATTTTTTTTTTTTAAAATGCTTGTTTGATATTAAATCGGAATGACAAATTACAAATCGAAATGATACCAATAGGTACCTTGAAGGAGATGAGTCCAAGACTATGAATATAACCAGATCTTCAAGTCTTGGGTTCATTGACCCATGGAGGGAGGATGAGCTTTACGGTCTTGGTGTTCACCCTAAACGGTTCTTTGAAATGAATAAAACAATATAAAGAACAGAAGGATTCTTCCTTTTCCCCAGTTTTGCGAAGGGTGAAAGGTCCTGGGCAGTGGCAATGACAGTTTCTGCAAGTTGGTCGTGAAGATCCACTATTAGACAACAATTTATGTTCGTTGTCGAACACATCTCCTGATCTGGCGCACTTGAAATCCCCAACCACACAGAAAACATGCAAAGTGACCCCACAATCTTTACAAGCGTAAAACCAAGTCTCTGGATCTTTTTCTCTTTCGCAAATATCGCACCAATACTTGCCACTTGCTTTTTCACCACTTGCTTTTTCGCCGTAACAAAGCGTGAGTGGATGATCATCATACCTATCAAGTCTTACCGTTAATGGTAGAGTGGCGCAACGAAAGTCCAAGAAGAATCTGCATTTGGTGCAACCTAAGACCATTTCTTCTGTACGTATGCCGCAACCCTGACATGTCTTCGTTAGCTCCTCATCATGCTCTACGTTGATGTAGAATAAAGGATGAGGATGACTTCCATGGACAAACGGCTCAGTTATCGAAATGCATAGTAAGTCGACGACTTCGCCATATTTGTCTCTATACTTGAATCCTCCGCCAAAACGTTGGAAACAAGCATAGCATTCATTAGTCCGAAGAGATTCTCCGCCGTACGTGAGAGTAAGAGGTTTTGCGCTGAGAAAATGTCGTTTTTTCTTAGGAAGATTAGCACATGTTTCATGTAGAATGAAACTGCAATCCGAACAGCTGTAGAACGTGTTAGAGCCAATGGGACGAGCACATGCATCACAAAAGACGCTTTCCTCCAACGCTATACCATCTTTTTCAAAGCTCAGATTATGTTCTTCATGAGCGAAATGAGTGATTTTGTTGTCATCATTCGTCTTGAATGGCTCAATATCTTCAACTTCTTCAGGTACTCCATCAAGCTCTTCCCCTTCCCACACGTCAGGTCTTGTTGCACATCTTGAATGAACAGCATAATGAGGACAGTTTGGACAAGAATAAGCCCCACATGACCAATCAATGCCTTCCCAACAAACTCCGCATTTCCATTCTCCCGGACCAAGAGGATACGTGTAAGAAACTCGGTGGTCATGGCGATTGATGTGAATGACACGTGGTAAATCAGCACAATATCCATGGATCATGAAATTGCATTGAAAACAGACATAAGGAGCACGGTCGCCTTTCTCCCCACAAGCATCACAAACGAATGACACTAATCTTGGTATGAGTACGAGTGTATGCTCATGGATCTTCAGATTTGAAAGATAAACTGGTGGTGGTCTTCTAATCGCACAATCAGGATCCAAGTTGAACTTACAAATATCACAATGATAAAGTAAGTTCCCAGTGTTAACCCCACACAGATGACATTTGAGATCAGTGTAGTCGGGAGCTCCTTGGGTGAGAAGCTTAAGAGAGTGTTTGGCATGACAATCGTGAGTGATCTCTGGTGAGTCAAATACATAGACACAGCTCTCATGAACCACCAACCTACAAAGAGGGCAGAAGTAGCCATTGCCGGCACTAGTAAAACCACAAAAATCGCATTTGAAACAATCGTTAAAATTGACCAAGAGCATAGGATGATGGTGCCACGACATCTTCAGATTTGCTTGGGAACTCATGGCATCAACCATGCAATCAATGTCCAAACTGAGATTACATTCGGAACAATGAAAAAGGAGACGCTTGGTGTTCTTACCGCAGATATGGCATTTGGGATCTGTGTTACCAGGAATCCCTGTTGTGAGAAGCTTGAGATCATGTCCAAGATGAAAAGGGTGCTCCAATTATGTCTCTTGTGTGTTAAACACAAAGGCACATTTCCTGTGAACAGTAAACTTGCATTCATCGCAAAAGAAGCCATCGCGATAGGACCCATCGCAAGCATCGCATTCCAAACCGTCACCATTGCTAATCCGGCACAAAGGATGCTCGTGTCCTTCCAAAGTCCATTTATTCCAGAGGATGGCCAGTTTGCGCTTATCAGAGATAAAGAGAAGTGCAAATCAATGTTTAGATAGTTGGACTTTTGGTTTTGTGTAATAATGGATCCACTATTATTGTCCTTCTACCTACTTTAAATCAATTGGTACTTGTTATATTAAATATTTACGTTGACAAATCTACCAACAAAAGAGCTAATAGGCACGTATTTAGTCTTTGTTTAGTTTTATTTGTAAAGATATCTTATATATAAAAGATGACCAACTCTCTCCATATGACTGACACCTCAGCATTTTAAAGTTAATATAAAGATGATATGTGTCAATTTTTAATTTAAAGTTATAATTTTTTTAAAAAATTAATTAATAAATTTTAATATTAAGTTTTTAACCACTCAAAGAAAACGAAAAAGTTTTTTTTTATTAATTGATTCTTAATTAACATTTATGTCAATATTAAACTAGAATTTATGTTATAATTAATTAAAAATATTGATGATTTTTTTGTATAAAACTTTTGATTTGTTAATAATATGAAAAGTTTTTTTATTAATTAATTTTCAAACAACATTTATGTAAATATTAAATAAGAATTTATGTTATAATTAATTAAACATATTGATGGTTTTTGGTATAAAACTTTTAGTTTTGAATGATATTATATTTAAAATTGATTGATTTATAATAATATAGCAATTGATGATTATGTCTTTATTAGAAAAATATAAAATATATAAATTGTAAATAATTGAAAAAACAATACCCACACATATTATGTGTGGTTATTCACCTAATTACCAATAAAAGAGCTAGTAGACACGTCTTTAGTCTCTGTTTATTCTTTCAAATTAAAGTCATTACCAAATCAGAAGACGGAGGATAGAAGCGAAAGTCATGACAGCTCAGCTTCCCGATTAAACAATATTGTACGTGATTTATGTTTTTTTTTTTTTTTTTGAAAAAGGGTTACGTGATTTATGTTTTCCTTGTCTCTTATCATATAAATTGTGTTAGTTTGCCAATAAACTTTTGGGAACAATATAAATACCAATGTATTAATAAATAGATGTGCTCATCGCATAAGATTCTCTTGCTTCTTTTTCCATGTCAACCAGTTGAACCTTTTGTGCTTAGAGCATCTACATCAGTAAATCCCTAAAAGAGATGTTCACTAAAATATAATAATAATTTTTTTTTGGTTTTAGTTTTTTTTTTTTTAATTCGAAAATTATAATTTTCGACCAATCAGGATGCTTCATTTGGGATGATACCGTCTCTTCAGGTTCGTCGGGATGATACTGTCTCTTTAATATTAAAATCTTTTGTCTCAAAAACCGTGCCATGAACCCCTCTTGATCCTTTGATGTACATGCTCTTAGGATTTTTCTGCCTTTTTCGATTTCTTTTATTTAATTTTTTATTTTTCAATTCGACTTCCTTTATCTTATCTTTTGCTTGTCTAACTCTTAAGTCTAAGTTTTCCCTGTTTTTTTTGTTCTTTTAAATTAAATTTCTGAAAATCACTACCCCGGAAAGCAATGATTTATAAGATTTGATTAGCGAGTGCAGAAGCCAAGTCATGACAGTTCACATTGAGTCGACGATGATACCTTTAATTATAAATATTTCATCCCGCGTAGGATGCAGGTTAGTACATAGTTTCCTTTGTATTGTTTAAAATTAGTTTGAAAAACGAAAGAAAAAAAGAGGAAAATTAGTTATATTTTTTAACCTTTCACTTTATTCACCTTCGACTTCTTCCCCACAGAGGCATGTTTTGAAATTACATTCAAATAAGAGCATGTGAAAAGGACTATCTAACCGGAATATAAGGAAAGAAAGAGATAAATTACTTATAATACTAATACGCAAGACAGATGAAACGCAGAAGCAGCAGAACCTTAACCTTAAATGATGCACAACGATGTTGGTGGAAGAAGCTATGGCTGGAAGAATTGGAACCACGTAGATAAGTAGGAATCAGGTGATGAGGAAGAACCATTTGGACCATTTGGAAGAGAACACAAATTGGAAAGATTGGCTCGATCCATTCCCGCAAGCTAAGCGTATGTCCTTTACAATTAGCTGGACAGGCTTGGAAGCTGAGTTATGGAGTCTTGAGCTTCTCTCTTTCCACACATAATAAAAATCCGACTGAAGGACAAGGTTAGAGATAGTTTTCAACCTCTTGTTCTGAAAAACAGATTGGATCCACACCATAAGATTGTCCAGTCCCAAAGGAGGAGAAAGGTCCTGATGAAAGAACAGGGAGTCGAAAATTTCCTTAGCAGTATCACACTTCTTCTTCGAAGGAAGAGTCAAGTTCCATCAAGGAAAAGTCTCATTACCATCGCTGCTTCTATTTCGTTGATTAAGAGGGGTAGTGGAAGCTCCGTTAGTTTAGTGTTATTAATTCATGGCTTTTAAATTAGGAATTACGAGAAATATAAGTGTGGTGCAAATAAAAACTTTCATTGTGGTTTAGATGGCAGAAAAAAAAGTTAGAAAGGTTAATAAAAAACAAGAAACCTAGTTGAGAAAAATCAATAAAATAAAGAAATAATATTATCAAACCTATAAATTTGTGCTCATATTATCAGAAAATGGTACTTTTTTTAGATATTAATCTTATTTTATTATTAGTAAGGAAAAAAAGCCACATTTATTTTCAACTAGCTTTAAGCCAACAAGCTTAAGTACGACGATCTACCCATGGCGGACATATATATATGCTTCTAATCCAGGACGCCCTCATTTGGCTACGTTCCGAACAATAGTAAGAACAAAATATTAATCTCATTTGTTGTTGCGCAACAAATGCCTTCTTCTTCTTCTCCTTAACAAAAAAGAAGGGAGCTGCGCAACGACAATGACAGTTGTTGCAAAGTGGCCGTGTAGATGTATTGTTAAACCTCACTTCGAGGTCTCCTTCGAGGTCTCCTTCGATCTTTCCTCCTGGTTTGGCATACCTGAGATTCCCAAGCACACAGAAAACATGCAAAGTAACCCCGCAATGTTCACAAGTGTAGAACCAAGTCTCTGGATCTGTTTCTCTTTCGCAAATATCGCACCAATACTTGCCGCTTGCCTTTTCTCCGTAACAAAGAGTGAGTGGATGATCATCATACCTGTCAAGTCTTACCGTTAATGGTAGAGTGGCGCAACGAAAATCCAAATAATAATTGCATTGGATACAGGCAAGGAATTTGTCAGATAAACCCCCGTGGCAACTCTGGCACCTCCCCCTGTCACCAATACTACTATCTTGGAGGTATAGTAATGGATGAGGATGACTTCCATGAATAAAAGGCATAGTCATCGAACTGCAGATTAAATC
This sequence comes from Eutrema salsugineum, assembly GCF_000478725.1. Classification (NCBI taxonomy): domain Eukaryota; kingdom Viridiplantae; phylum Streptophyta; class Magnoliopsida; order Brassicales; family Brassicaceae; genus Eutrema; species Eutrema salsugineum. The sequence goes on along the minus strand of NW_006256547.1, from coordinate 5,947,761 downwards.
ATAAGTCCTCCCTCCATCAGTATGCATGAATCCTTCGCAGAACCATTGAAGACAAGCATCGCAAAATGTTGTTTCGGTGTTATCTCTATTGGGGTGTAGAGTGAGAATTCTTGGGCTTAGAAAATGTCGTTTCTTCTTCGGAAGATTAGCACACGTTTCATCGATGATAAAACTGCATTCCGAACATTTGTAGAATGCGTTAGAACCAACGGGACGAACACATGCTCCACACAAGATGCTTTCCTCCAAAGCAATACCGTCATTGTTGAGGCTGAGGTTATGTTCTTCATGAGCGAAATGAGTGATTGTGTTGTCATCATTCCTTATGAATGGCTCCATATCTTCAACTTCTTCAGGCACCCCATCAAGCTCTTCCCCATCCCACACGTCTCTCCTCGTCGCACAGCTTGAATGAAGAGCATAACTAGGACATATGGAACAAGAATATGCCCCATATGACCAGTCAATCTTTATTAAACATATCCCACATTTCCATTCTCCAAGACCAAGAGGATACTTGTAAGAAACGCGGTGATCATGGCGATTCACGTGAATAACCCGTGGTAAACGAGCACACTCTTGATGAAAGAACATGAGATCACATTGAAGACAAACATAGGGAGAACGGTCGCCTTTTTTCCCACAAGCATCGCAAACGAAGGAGATCAATCTTGGGATGAGTTTGAGTGTATGCTCATGGACCTTCAGATTTGAAAGAGCCACTGGTAGGGGACTTTGAATCGCACAAGCCATATCCATGTTGAACTTACAAATATCACAATGATAAAGAAAGTTTCCAGTTTTTTTCCCACACAGATGACATGTTAGATCAGTGTAGCCGGGAGCTCCTTGGGTGAGAAGCTTGAGAGAGTGTCTCGTATGACAAGAGTGAGTGATCTCTGGTGAGTCAAATACGGCGACGCATTTCTCATGAACCATCAACCAACAGCGAGGGCAACAGTAGCCATATCCTCCGGGCTTACCACAAACTTTGCATGGTATATCATCACCAACATCAAGCATGAGTAAAGTATGATTGTGCCACGGAATATTCAGATGAGATTGGGAACACATGGCATCAACCATGCAACTGATGTCCAAATTGAGATTACAAATGGAACAATGAAAAAGAAGGCGCTTGGTTTTTTTACCGCAGATATGGCATTTCGGATCGGTGTGATCAGGAGCCCCCGTTGTGAGAAGCTTGAGACCATGTCCAATGTGAAGAGGGTGCTCGAACAATGTCTCTTGTATGTTAAACACAAAAAGACATTTCGTGTGAACTTCAAATTCGCATATAAGGCAATGGAAGCCCTCGCAAATCGATGGATCGCAACCATCACTATACGATCGATCACAAGCACCGCATTCCAAACCGCCACCAGGATATATAACTCCTCCTAAACTATGCGTGTGTCCTTTTATCTCCATGGTTGTTGCGGTTATTAGAGGTGGAGAGAGTGCAAATTGATCTTTGGAAATTTCACTTTTGTTTGGTGTAATAGTGGATCAATATATTGATGTTCCTCTATATATACTGTAATCAGTGCTGCTTTTTTTTTTTTTGTTGTCGAGAAAGTAACTTCAAATAATGCTACTTGTCTTATTATATGCATTAAGTAATTATTTGTTTTTGTCACACAAATCTAACTGGCCGTGATCAAGTAGCTATCGTTTATTTAACTTTTAGACACTTTAAAATAAATAAATTAAAAAACGATTTAAACTTATAAATAGAAATTATTTAAAATTCTTGGAAATCTGTAAGAAATCAAGAATATATATGATGGAGGAGGAGGATGCAGTTGATTTCTGTTCTAGTACTCAAGTCACAGATTTATATGACATAAAGTACGTAAGATTTCATAACCTAAGATTCATATTTAAAACTATATTTAATAACCTAAGATTTCAAGTTTTTGTTTGAACTTAGAATTTTAAATACATATTAATATTCAGATGTAAAATTAATATAACGTGGTTCATAGAATCTCTCCCAAACATACAATTTAAATTCACTTATACAAATTCACTTAATCCATTATCCACCTACAAATGAAAGCTAATTCAATGATATATAATAGTATCCAGTTTGGGGGTTATTCTATTGGTGATAAAATTATTCAACGATTAGAGAACTTCTAACGTGCTAACTATCCCGGAAACCAAAACAACAAAATAAAATATTTGATCTGATTGTACTAAACCAGATCATCAAAGATAGAGCCAAAGTCATGACAACTTCCAACGAATTGATGATGAGACATTGATACCTAATGAGATAAAACTATACAGAATTAGAAATTTAGAACATATCATTTAATAATGCAAATCAATGTTTGGGTAATTGACTTTTAGTATTGTGTAATAATGGATCCACTATTGTTGTCCCTTTACTTACTTAAATCAATTGTACTTGTTATGTTTAACTAGTGAAAATCTACAATAAATTCTCACATTCATGAGTCCAACTACACATAAAATTTTAAATTAAATTCTCACATTTATCACTCCAACTACACATACAACTTTAACTTAATTTATTACATATTTTAAATAGATTTGAAAATTCAACTAGACAAGAGACTTTACATTAAATTGTCACATTTATTTCTATTCAACTATACATATTGAAAACAACAACACATAACTTTCTCTTCTTCAACTAAATTTTTCTTTATATCTCTCCAACTACTCATATTAAATGTAAACCTACATTTACACATTTTCACTCATCATATTTCTATAAATATCACTAAATCTACATTCTAATCATCACAATATTACAAACACATTTTACTTTGCTCATTCAAAATCTTCTCTCTCAAAATGAATTTTAATTTCCATAATCTTCCAAATTTTCTTGATTCATCATCATCTTCAGATGATGATGATAATATGGAAATGATCAACAGTCTTGACCATGAAGAACAAACAATACAAATTGCTATTGCTAATAACAACTTGATCATTCAATACCTTCTCAATCAACAAAGCAACAATGAGACCCACGACAACTCGGTTCGAAGACGTGCCTTCATCCACCGTGATCGAGAAAGTGCACATGAGAGATTGTTCAATGACTACTTCTCTGAAACTCCACTGTATAATGATGCTATGTATCGCAGAAGGTCTCGTATGTCTCGTTCTCTATTTCTTCGTATTATTAACGCAGTTGAAAGTCATGACAACTACTTCACTCAAAGGAGGGATACAACTGGTCGACTTGGACTGTCACCCCTTAAAAGAGGAAGAGCTGTATTCCGGATGCTAGCGTATGGGCTTCCAGCAGATGCCACAGATGAGTACGTTAAAATAGGTGAATCAACAGCAATCGAAAGCATGAAACGTTTTTGTCGAGCTATAGTGGATATTTTTTCGGAGCAATACTTACGCTCACCAACAGCCAATGATGTTGCAAGACTTCTTTACATTGGTGAAAAACGAGGTTTTCTAGGAATGCTTGGTAGCCTAGATTGCATGCACTGGAAGTGGAAAAATTGTCCTACCGCATGGGCTGGGCAATATGCGGGACGTAGTGGATTGCCAACAATAATTCTTGAAGCTGTAGCAGATTATGATCTTTGGATATGGCATGCGTATTTTGGAATGCCAGGCACCAATAATGACATCATTGTGTTGGAGAATTCCCATCTTTTCTCCAATCTCGCTCAAGGTATTGCTCCTCCTTGTCATTATGTCATTCAAGGAAAAGAGTTTAATATGAGTTATTATTTAGCGGATGGTATATATCCAAAATGGTCCACCATTGTGCAAACTATTCACGAGCCAATGGGTCCTAAGAAAAAATATTTTGCTACACAACAAGAAGCATGTCAGAAAGATGTAGAACGTGCATTCGGAGTTCTCCAATCACGTTTTGCAATTGTGAAAGGACCAGCTCGTTTTTGGGGAAAAAATGTGATACATGACATAATGACTACATGTATAATTTTAAGTAATATGATAATCGAAGATGAGCGTGATCTCAATGCACCAATTGAAGTTGGAAGAAAAGCTCCACCACCAGAGGTGGAAATAGCAGAAGATGAAACTATCCGATTTCAAGAATTTCTTGGGCGATATAGAAAAATCAGAGACAAAGAAGCTTATTTCTCACTTCGAAATGCGCTGATTGATCATTTGTGGGAAAAGTATACTAATTCTGATGCTTAAAAAAATGTATTAGTTGTTAATCTTTTAATTATGTGATGTAATAAATTTTTATAATAATTAATGTTAAAAATATGTTTATGTTGAATTATTGTTAAAAATAAAATAGATAGAACAATTTTAAAATTTTAAAAGTAAAAGGTCTGATAAGCAATTAATACTAAAGAATAAAATAAAATATTTATTTTTAGAGTCAGATATAGAGATGACCATTGGAATAAACTCCTTCTCTATTTTTAGAGAACTCTATATTTAGAGCCAAAAATAGAGCCAACCATTGGAGATGCTCTAAGAGAATGACTTTTCGAGATGGAAACTACAATTGTACTTGTGTCATGGCTAATGAATTATTTTTTTTTGGGATTGAGAAAATTATTTTTTTCAAAAGCTGACGTGTCAAAAGAGGGAGTGCTTATGTGTCAAACTTGTGAGACTCAACTGAGTCTTTATATAATAGATATCTACGTTGACAAATCCACCAATAATAGAGCTGGCATGTATTTAGTCTTTGTAATGTTAATTGAATTAGCATTTGTCCCTTTAATGTTTTCTAAATAAAATTTATCTCTTTAATGTTTAATTTAAATCTAATCCAATTACACCCTTTAATTACGAATTAATAAATTAATTATTTTTTAAATAACTTTTATTAATAAATAAAAAAACAATCAGAAAAGATTCTATACTAAAGCATAAAAAAAAACTTCCTATACTTTTTCTTCACCGTTTTCTTCTCCATTTACAGTCACCAGAAAAGCAATTTTCAGTAAGTAAATTATTTTGTTCTTGATCAATGTGAAAGAAGAAGAAGATAACGATGACAGCCAAAAAAAAGAAAAAAAAAAACATCAAAACCCGATAAAAAAACATGGAAAACTAAAAAAAAATGATTTTTGAAATTTTTTAGATCTGGGACTTAACTATTTTTTCAAAATTTTCTCATATTTTGGTAGAAGATATATTCTACGTTAATGTAGAATGAAGTCAATAGATAGAAGAACTATTCTACAATAAAGTAGAACCTGGTCTAACAGGTAGGAGATGTATTCTACCAACATGTAGAATATAATCTATCCAGTAGAACTTGTAATCTAGCAATTAGTAGAATATATAACGACTTATAGAAAAAGACTTCTACAGGCTGGTAGAATATGTGAAGAACTATAGAAATGGGATTCTACGTGGACATAGAACATAGGACATGCATTCTACCAAGCGTAGAACGAATTTTAAAAATATTTTCTTTCCATAAATGATATTCGATAATAATAAAAATTGATTTTTAGGTATTTTTGAAATTTTTAAAATATAGTTTCGAATTTATTTTTAATTATAACTACCATAACTGATTTAAAAAGGCAACTATGTCAAAAAGTGATCAAAAAATAGAAAACATCAAGAGGACAAATGTTAATTCAATTGACAATATAAAAGCAATTTTTCCTAGTTTTATTTGTTTTTTGTTAAAATAATCTATATACTTGAGCAGGGACGGATGTAGTGTACGTCGAACGGGGTACTGCCCCTACTAATTTTTTATTTTTTAAAATAATTTTGGTAAATTTAATTAAAATATTTTAAATTTAGTGGTAAAAACAAAGTTGCCCCCAATTAAATTTTTTGTTCCATGTTTATAAAATTATGCCTCCATCTAAATTTATTTCTAGATCTGCCACTGTACTTAAATCAATACTTGAATCCATGCTGCTTTTTTTTTGTTGCTGAGAAACTAACTTTACTCAATGCTACTTGTCTTATTATATGCATTAAGTAATGATTTGTTTTTTGTCACACAAATCTACAATAATACAACTGGCCGTGATCAAGTAGCTAGCGTATATTTAACTTTTAGACACTGAACCAAAATTACATGTTATTCAGCAAAAATAAAGTATAGCAAAGAGATCAAATTCTTGTTTGTTGGTGCAATTAAGGTAAAATAAATAAATGAAAAAACGATTTAAACTTATAAATAGAAAAATGTAAAATTCTTGGAAATCTTTAAGAAATCAAGAATATATATGATGGAGAAGGAGGATGCAGTTGATTACTGTTCTAGAACTCAGGTCACAGATTTATATGACATAAAGTACGTAAGATTTCATAACCTAAGATTCTGATTTAAAACTATATTTAATAACTTAAGATTTCAAATTTTTGTTTGAACTTAGAATTTTAGATACATATTAACATTCAGATGTAAAAATTAACGTGGTTCATAGAATCTCTCCCAAACATACAATTTAAGTTCACTTAATCCATTATCCACCTACAAATGAAAGCTAATTCAATGATATAATAGTATCCAGTTTGGGGGTCATTCTATTGGTGATAAAATTATTCAACGATTAGAGAACTTCTAACGTGCCAACTATCCCGAAAACCAAAACAACAAAAGAAAATTTTGATCTGATTGTATTAAACCATATCATCGAAGATAGAGCCAAAGTCATGACAACTCCCAACGAATTGATGATGATACATTGATACCTAATGAGATAAAACTATACAGAATTAGAAATTTAGAATATGTAATTTGTAATAATGCAAATCAATGTTTGGGTAGTTGGACTTTTAGTATTGTGTAATAATGGATCCATTATTGTTGTCCCTGTAGGCTCTAGTTACTTAAATCAATTTACTTGTTATGTTTAGTATTTACGTTGAAAAATCCACTAATAATAGAGCTGGCACGTATTTAGTCTTTGTTTAGTTTTATTTGTTTTTTGTTATAATAATCTTTGTTTAGTTGAAATTACTAACCTCGACTATCCTCTTTGATTTTGTCTGCCGACTGCCATGTGAGTTTTCTTCAACTTCTTTATCTACTAATATTTGCTCTTCTAATCCTCAACAGACAAGTTTTCCCCCTTGTTATTTATTTTGATAGTCCTAACTCCTAAAATATTTTTGATAACAGTTTTACCATAAGTCCATAGTTACTTTTATAGATGTGCTTAATTATATCGGAAAGATAAGTCACTAACTAGTTGTGGTCTTTTAATGTAACTCCCAAGCACGATATCACAATTTATGTATATCATTCAAGTTGACTTATGGTTGATCGACTTCTTTACTTCCTTTATGTTATGATATTATCTTTTGCTTGTGTCTAACTCTTAAGTTTCAAATTTCAGTTTGGGTGTTATTCTATTGGTGAGAAATAATTCAACGATTAGTGAACTTTTAACGTGCCAACTATCCCGAAAAACAAAACAATAAGAGAAAATATTTGATCTGATTGTATCAAGCCAGATCATCGAAAACAGAGCCAAAATCATGACAACTCACATCGAATCGATGACGATACATTGATACCTAATGAGATAAAACTATAATTAGAAATTTAGAATAGGTAATTAATATTTAGGTTTAAAGAGTTTTTTGACTAAGAAATCTTTAATCAATATTTTTGTCCTTATAAAATATCAAAAAAAGAATATTAATACTCGTTTTTCAATGATTTGACATTATATATTTAACAAATATTATAAGAACCGTAAACAAGGGTTGTGTTGCTTTCTCATGCTCGACCTTCAAAACAGCTTTCTATTTAAATGTGCAAGCTGTCGAAAAAGTATCTAATTCTCTTTTGTGAGATCAAGATGAAAATTGGACAACTGAGAATACAAACAAAACTTTCTTTATATTAGAAAAGAGATTAGTTGTAGACGCTATTTCCTATCTTGGATTGATAATTTACAAATGCTACTAAGTCAGAGCCGGTTTACTGTAGGGGGCAAGCGGTGGTACAACGATCTTCGGATCCAAGATCCAATTCCAGGTCCAATAATAGAAGGGGTCTTAATTTTCTTAAAAACTAAAATAGATTATATCAGGTTTGTACTTGGATAGAGAACAACAACATCATGAAGAAGAATTTCAAAAAAGGGAGTAAAAAAAAAATTTCCCCTATGCATAAATGACACGCATCTACTTTGGATTTCTTCATAAATCTTAAACACAAAAAAATCACTCTTGGATATCTCTCTTATTTTACTTGGCTATATCTTAACTATGCCCATTTGCTTTCGGCTAATGGTAAGAGATAATATCCAACAGTACAAGTAAATCCTACCATAAATCGATTAATTTGTGGAGCTCATTTATTCGATTGCATATTAATGCTTTTACATCAAATTTATAAGGTTAATTTTCCATAAAATATGAATTATTGCACATTAAATGATGCAAGTTTGCTAAAAATTTATAACTTACTACACGTACAACCGTTGGTCAGAATACTACTGTGTAAATAAATTTCTATAAAAAATAAAAATGTTTAGAAAAAAATAATGAAACAACAATTTTTGTGTTTTCTTATTATTACATTAATTTAGAATTATAAACAGTGACCAAATTATATATATTACAATGGCAACATAATTTGTTATTTAAAATATAACTATTATAAACTTAATTATGTTGATATAACAACAACAACCACAAAATTACAAAATTTAAGAACAACAAACATAAATATTATAAATGACTACAAAATTTGATAAAAATGGAAGAAAAATTTGAAAAGAGTTATGAAACATAAATGGTTCACTAATTATAGTTTTAATGAAGAAGAAGTTGAATCAATACTATTAAAGAAAAAAAAAAGTAGCCAGCTCTGGCAGGAATGAGTTTTTACAGTAACCTATTTAAAATTCTGTTGAATCATATATAATGGATTTCAACTTCTGCTACAAATTTTTTGTTTTAGATAAATTAAAAACCATAATATGAAGTTGCAGACATGCTTCACGTATAGGCATAGCACGCATGAATATGTTTTTTCCATTTTTTTTTTTTAAAATGCTTGTTTAATATTACATATATGGGAATGACAAATTACAAAGCGAAAGGATACCAATAGGTACCTTGAAGGAGATGAGTTCAAGACTCTGACTATAACCACATCTTCAAGTCTTGGGTTAATTGACCCATGGAGGGAGGATGAGCTTCTTGTCGAACCTATTCCATTCTTTGAAAAGAATGAGACAATAGAAAGAACAGAAGAATTCTTCATTTTTTCCATTTTCATGAAGGGTGAAAGATCCTGGGCAGTGGCAATGACAGTAGCTGCAAGTTGGCCGTGAAGAGCTGCTGTTTGATAACAATTTATGTTCATAGTACACATCTCCTGATTTAACGCACTTGAAATCCCCAACCACACAGAAAACATGCAAAGTGACCCCACAATCTTTACAAGTGTAAAACCAAGTCTCTGGATTTGTTTCTGTTTCGCAAATATCGCACCAATACTTGCCGCTTACCTTTTCACCGTAACAAAGAGTGAGTGGATGATCATCATACCTGTCAAGTCTTACCGTTAATGGTAGAGTGGCGCAACTAAAGTCCAAGTAGAATCTGCATTTGGTGCAACCTAAGACCATTCCTTCTGTACGTATGCCGCAACCCTGACATGTCTTCGTAAGCTCCTCATCATGCTCTACGTTGATGTAGAGTAAAGGATGAGGATGGCTTCCATGGACAAACGGCTCAGTTATCGAACTGCATAGTAAGTCGACGTTTCTGTAAATATCTTCTCTATACATGAATCCTCTGCCAAAACGTTGCAAACAAGCATAGCATTCATTAGTCTCAACAGAACCGCCGTACGTGAGAGTAAGAGGTTTTGGGCTGAGAAAATGTCGTTTCTTCTTCGGAAGATTAGCACATATTTCATGTAGAATGAAACTGCAATCCGAACAGCTGTAGAACGTGTTAGAGCCAATGGGACGAACACATCCATCACAAAAGATGCTTTCCTCCAAAGCTATACCATCTTTGTTGAGGCTCATATTATGTTCACTATGAGAGAAATGGGTGATTGTGTTGTCATCATTCGTCTTGAATGGCTCAATATCTTCAACTTGTTCAGGTACCCCATCAAGCTCTTCCCCATCCCAAACGTCATCTCTTGTTGCACATCTTGAATGAACAGCATAATTATTAGGACAGGTTGAACAAGAATAAGCCCCACATGACCAATCAATGCCTTCCCAACAAACTCCACATTTCCATTCTCCCGGACCAAGAGGATACGTGTACGTAACACGGTGGTCATGGCGGTTGATATGAATGACACGTGGAAAATAAGCACAATATCCATGGATCATGAAATTGCATTGAAGACAGACGTAAGGTGAACGGTCACCTGTTTCCCCACAAGCATCACAAACAAATGACAATAATCTTGGCATGAGCGTGAGTGTATGCTTATGGTCATGGACCTTCAGATTTGAAAGAGAAACCGGTGGTGGGCTTATGATCGCACAATCAGGATCCAAGTTGAACTTACAGATATCACAATGATAAAGTAAGTTCCCAGTGTTATCCGCACACACATGACATTTTAGATCAGTGTAGTCAGGAGCTCCTTGGGTGAGAAGCTTAAGAGAGTGTTTGGCATGACAAGTGCGAGTGATATCCGGTGACTCAAATACAGAGACACATCTCTCGTGAACCGTCAACCTACAAAGAGGGCAGAAGTAGCCTTCTTCGAATCTACGACCACAAAAATCGCAATAGAGACAACCATCAAGATAGACAAAGAGCAGAGGATGATGGTGCCACGGCATCTTCAGATTTGCTCGGGCACACATGGCATCAACCATGCAATCGATGTCCAAATTGAGATTACATTTCTTACAATGAAAAAGAACACTACAAGAAAGAGGGGCTTTTCCGTCGAATTATTTACGACGATTTGTAGTCGTCGTAAATTTACGACGACATTACGTCGTATTTACGACGATCAAAAATTTCGTCGTAAATTCGACGTAAAAAATAACCCTCGTAAAATCGTCGTAATGTTACGACGATTTTACGACGAATAAAGAACGAATTTTATTTCGTCGTAATCTTGTCGTAAAATTTACATCGATAATACGACGAATTGTTCTCTATCTAGTAATTGACGTAAAATCGATGTAAATGTTATGTAAATTTTATTTCGACGTAAATTTGATGTAAATATGCAATGGTAATATGTTGGTAGCCAAACAAAAAATTCTATATATACCCTTTCATCTCTCATTATTCCATCATCCCAAAAAAACATATAAAGACACAAATTTTTTGAGTCTTTGAATGTTTAAGTAAAATTTTTGGTAGTTGAAATTTCTATCAAATTTCAGAAACAAAAAGTCAAATATTTGTTTTTGAAATGTCTATATACGATCTACGAAAGTGGATGTATACGCCCAAAAATGGTGATGGGTCGTTGACTGAAGACTTCAAAAACGGATTGGAAATATTCATGTACCAAGCCGCCCTTTTGGAAACTGTAATTGAAAGCGGCAAAATGTATTGTCCTTGTGTGAAATGCAAAAATAGGAAACATATTCTTATTGACACTGTCTGGCAGCATTTATTGAATAGAGGGTTCATGCCCCAATACTTTATTTGGTATCAGCATGGAGAGGGATATGGTCAAAGTAGTGGTCAGATGGCTGCACGGAGTAGTAGTAATCATCAAGAACATGTGGATTTTGAAGCGTCCAATGATTATCAAAGTAGTCAAGTTCAGGGTGAAGATCATGATAGGATGTATGAAATGATTACTGATGCATTTCATGAAACACATGCTGATACTGTTGAGGAGCCCAATGCAGATGCGAAACGCTTTTATGATATGTTAAACGCAGCAAAACAGCCTCTGTACGAGGGATGTAGGGAAGGTTTATCAAAATTATCATTGGCAGCTCGGATGATGACAATAAAAACAGATCACAATCTATCTGAAGTTTGCATGAACGATTGGGCAGATCTTATTAAAGAGTATTTGCCAGATGATAATTTGGCTGCTGAAACGTATTATGAAATTCAGAAGCTGGTTTTTAGTCTTGGATTGCCTTCTGAGATGATTGATGTTTGTGTTGATAATTGTATGCTTTTTTGGAGAGATGATGAGAAGCTTGAAGAATGTCGTTTCTGCCAAAAGCCAAGATATAGACCGCAAATTGCTGGGCGTAAGAAGATTCCTTACCAACGAATATGGTATCTTCCTATCACTGATAGGTTAAAAAGACTATATCAATCCGAACGGACAGCTGCTCGATGAGATGGCATGCGGAACATTCACAAACAGATGGCAAAATGACTCACCCGTCTGACGGGAAATCTTGGAAACATTTTAACACCGTACATCCAGACTTTGCTAGGTCTAAGCGAAATGTTTATCTTGGTCTTTGCACTGACGGGTTTAGTCCATTTGGTATGTCTGGTAGGCAATATTCATTATGGCCTGTGATTCTTACGCCATATAACCTTCCTCCAGATATGTGCATGGAAAGAGAGTTTTTGTTTCTAAGTATATTAGTCCCTGGTCCAAATCACCCGAAACGGGCCCTTGATGTTTTTTGCAACCACTCATACATGAGTTAAACCAGTTGTGGCATGTTGGAGTACGAACATATGACTGTTCGAGTGGTAAAAATTTTACGATGCGAGCGGTGCTTATGTGGACAATAAGCGATTTCCCGGCATACGGAATGCTATCAGGTTGGACAACGCATGGGAGGTTATCATGTCCTTATTGTCTTCATAGGACTGATGCATTTCAGCTTAAACATGGTAGGAAAACCTGTTGGTTTGATTGCCACCGTCGGTTTTTACCACCAAACCATCAATATAGAAGAAATAGGCGTTTGTTTATAAAGAACAAATTGGTTCGTCTCCCTCCACCAGTGTACCTAACTGGAGTAGAGCTTGAAGCGCAAATAGATCATTGGGGTGGACTTGAAACGGTCCCCCTTGGAGGAAATTGGCACACTCCTGCGAATATGCCTGACGGATATGGGGTTCATCATAATTGGCACAAGAAAAGTATATTTTGGGATCTGCCTTACTGGAAAGATCATTTGCTTAGACATAATCTTGATGTTATGCACATTGAGAAGAATTTTTTCGATAACATCATGCATACTGTTTTGAACGTCCAAGGAAGAACCAAAGACAGCGTTAAATCACGGATGGACTTACCCGATATATGTAACAGAATTGAGTTGCATATGGTGAGTAATGGGAAAGCACCTGTTCCTGTATTTCGGTTGGGTGCTGAACAAAAAACAGCATTGTTTAATTGGGTATCATCAGCCGTGAAATTTCCTGATGGATATGTATCTAATCTGGCTAAATCTGTGGATAAAGGACAAAAGTTTTCAGGGATGAAAAGTCATGATTGTCATGTGTTTATGCAACGGTTACTTCCTTTTGCGTTTGCTGAACTCCTACCGGGACATGTCCATGAGGCACTAGGAGGCATTGGAGCTTTCTTCCGTGATCTAAGTACAAGGACATTATCAGAAGATGTAGTTGCACAATTGTCTACAAATATTCCAATATTGTTGTGCAATTTGGAGAAAATATTCCCACCTGCTTTCTTCGATGTTATGGATCATTTACCTATACACCTCCCTCATGAAGCAGAGTTGGGAGGACCTGTTCAGTTTAGGTGGATGTATCCGTTTGAACGATTTATGAAGCATTTGAAGGGTAAGGCCAAAAACTTAGCAAAAGTTGAAGGGTCTATCGTGGCGGGAAGTCTGACAGAAGAGACTTCTCATTTCACGTCTTATTACTTTGCTCCAAAGGTTCGTACACGGAAACGGGCTCCAAGACGTTACGACGATGGGGGTGTAGGACACAGTTACGCAGTAGAAGGTGTGCCTGATATATTCTCACCAATTGGACGTCTAAGTGGGAAACTAAAAGAAACTTGTTGGTCAAACGAACAAGACTACCACAGCGCACATACATATATACTTCTGAATTGCGAGGAATTGGCACCTTACGAGAGGTACATAATTATAACCATGTATGATTAAAATTTGATTGAACATACGAAATGTCCTTAACAATGTTTTAAAATTTCAGCACTTTCGTCAGTCAAGTCCGAGAATGCATTGACGGTGTTTCAGAAGATGAAATTAACAAGCGAAAATACCAACATTATGCATTGTGGTTAAAAGGTCAAGTCGAGCATGATGACATGACATATGCAGTATGGTTTCATGAGTTGCTCCTAGGTCCTATTTCGAAGATAACTACTGCAGCTATGTATTTCACACGTGGCTATGTTTTTCATACTTATAGTCATGGCACTCAACGGGCAACTACAAACTATGGAGTTTGTGTACGAGGTGAAGTAGACTTTTATGGGATCATCAAAGAGATAATTGAAGTGGAATACCCCGGATTAGTCAGAATGAAAACTGTTCTATTCAAATGTGATTGGTTTGATCCTACGGTAGGTCGTGGAGTGCGAATTAACAAATTTGGAGTGGTAGATGTAAACGCATCTCGGCGATACAATAAGTTCGAGCCATTTATACTTGCATCTCAAGCAGAACAAGTCACCTTTGTTCCATATCCTCGAGTTCGGAATACGGGAATTTCATGGCTGGCGGTTGTCAAAGTTGCTCCAAGGGGTATAATTGATGGTGTAGATCTCCCGCCAATGCAACAAGATGATTGTGTCGACATTACAGAACCGGATGTTGAAGAAAATGTTCTTTTAATTGATCCACGTAATCGACAAGTTGAAGATCTACATGGGGACGAAACTGAAGAAGGTGCTGACGAATTTCAAACAAGCAGTGATGATGATGACAATGATGATGACGACACCGAGGAAAATGTTGATGAAGACTAATTAAATATTTTGACATTTAATTGCATGCTTTGAACGTTTCAATGTAACATTTGTCAAATTTAAATTTTTGAAAAATTAAAGCCAATTAATGAAGACCAAAACCATGTTGATGAAAATTTGTTTAAGTGTTGACTTGGACATATGTTGACTATTACGACGAATTTACGACGATTATTTAGAAATCGTCGTAAATTCGTCGTAATATGCAAACCCTAAACCCTATAGGGTTTAGCTTTCCCAACTTACAGAATGGTTTTTGGGTTCATTTTCCTAAGTAAACTGATGTATTATATAAGAGTATGTAGTATAAG
This sequence comes from Eutrema salsugineum, assembly GCF_000478725.1. Classification (NCBI taxonomy): domain Eukaryota; kingdom Viridiplantae; phylum Streptophyta; class Magnoliopsida; order Brassicales; family Brassicaceae; genus Eutrema; species Eutrema salsugineum. The sequence goes on along the minus strand of NW_006256547.1, from coordinate 5,932,626 downwards.
GTTCAGGAACTTGTAGAAATGTGGTTTTTATTACGACGAATTTACGACGAATGGGAGAAATCGTCGTAAATTCGTCGTAATATACCATCGAAAATACGACGAATGGGAGAAATCGTCGTAAATTCGTCGTAATATACCATCGAAAATACGACGAAATGTAACCCCTAAATCTTATAATCAATCTTTTATGGGGTTCAGGGGGGATTTTGATGAGGAGAATGAAATGGCTTACCATCTCATAAGGTAAAACAACTTTCTAAACAAAAAAAAAAAAAATTCAAAATTTGACATATATGTGTTTATCAAGTAATCTTAAGGTGTTATATACATTTACACAAGATGTATGGATTTATCTTACATCTTACTAAATTCTTCATTAAGTTATGTAAACATGCTAGAAAGTTATACAGACCACATTTATCATGAATAGACATGCTTGTATGTCCTTATGGATGTTTCAATTTTTGAATTTCATCAGTTTTGGTATACTTCGTCGTAAATTCGTCGTAATGTTACGACGAATTTACGACGATTAGTGGATACACAGCCGTCTTAATTTTTTTGATTTATACGGGTCGTCGTAAAATCGTCGTAACATTACGACGATTTTACGACGAATAGCACGGATCGTCGTAAACTCGTCGCAAAGCCCAGATACAGCCACGTGTGTTTGTCTTACTCGCTTTGTTGTACGGTGGGATCTTTGCGACGAATTTACGACAGATTCGTCGTAAATTCGTCGTAATATTTACGTCGAATTTACGACGAATATAAATTCTATATATAGGACCTCACCTCTTCCTCATTTCGTCGCTTATCTCTCCTTCCTCTCTCTCTGCTTCCTCCTTCCCACCTCTTCTTTTTGACGAAAAAAAAGGTAAATAATTTTTTTTAATTACTTAAAATTATAATAATTTTAAATAGTTTAGAAATTCAAACGGTTTAGGTCGGGAATTAGTTTAGGCTCGGAATTTGTTAGATTTAGGATCGTAATTAAAATTAATTGTAATTAATTTGAAAAATATTTTTTTCGGTTTTGCAGACGATGACTCGACGGAGGACGCATTACATCAATTTCATGGCGGACGGACATTCTTCCCGGGCGTCTGCCTCGGGAAACACCGGGAGCGATGTCCCTTCATCTTCCGGAGCCTCCCAGGTTCCGAATACCGCGGAGCCATCTCCACCACCGCCTCCACCACCACCTCCACCGCCGGCTGTCGAACCGGTACCCGCCCCGGCTGCCGAACCGGTACCCGCCCCTCCTCATCCGTATGCCCAGTTTACGGTTGAGGATTTACTAGCCTTACCGGGACGGGGGGCTTTACGACGTCTGGTTCCCGGAAAAGCGGAACCAGGCTCTTATTGGTAAGTAAATTTTTTGTTTTTTATAGTTTTTAAATTAACGCTTTAATTTACTTAAATATTAATGTCATAATTTTTTTTTTGGTTTCATAGGTTTACTTTGGATAATTGTGTCGGGCGGAGCGTTTCCGACACAATTAAGAGTCATTTCGTGGAGCCGCACGTCAACTGGAGCAAGGTGTCGCAAGAGACGTGCGACACCTGGTACAAGTGCTTCGCGGTAATATTTTTAAAATCTTATTTATATCATTTTAAATTGTTTTAAATTTAATTAATCTTACTTTTATATTGTTTATCTAATTTTTTGTTTTTTTTTGCAGCAACGGTGGAACTGGGACATCGGGATCAACGAGACCGTCCGCGAAGCTTTCGAGGAAAAGGCGAAGAAACGCCTAGTCAACACCGTTTCTGATTGGAAGCGGAAATGGGAGACCGACGGCGACGACGCAAAGCCGAGCTCCATGTCCACTTGGTGTTGGAACGGGTTGAAGGCGTATTGGATGGACCCGCATGCCCAAACCACCGCTGCTAAGTGTTCGGCCGTCCGAAACCGGGTCGATCCGGTGACTGGTGAGAAGTTAGTGACCCCGCACACTTCTGGCCAAATATCTTTTGCGGGAAGACGTCTCATGATGGTAAGTAATTAAATATAAATTATTTCATTATTATTTTAATTTTATTTATTGCTAGAATTAATTAAATATTTTTGACTAATAATGTTTATTAATTGGTAGGCCGAGGAGAACGGAGGAGAACTACCTCCAATGACGAAGCTCTTCGAGACCACTCACCGGAAGAAGGACGGGAGCTTTGTCGACGCTCGGTCCGAGGAGATCTACAATGCCGCTATGCAGCGGATCGCCGAGCGGGAGACCCAGGCCACACCTGACGGTACTATCCAAGTACCGTTGACCGTCGCTGAGCAAGACCAGATTTTCGAAGAGGTATGATATCTATTTCAATTTTTTAAAAATTTATTATATTTATAATTATTTAATAAATAATAAACGTTTTTATTTTCCATTTGTAGGTTGCTCCGAAGAAGAAGGGCCGAACCTTAGGGATGGGCACTATTAGAGACTGTCCTGCCGCCACGGCTTCCGGATACCGCTCGCAGGATCCGCAGCTTCGCCAGGAGCTTGCTACGGCCAATGCTGAGATCACCAGTCTCAGGCATGAGCAAGTGGCCCAGAAGCAGGAGCTCACCGAGATACATGATCTCTTCGACATCATTGCGGAAGCGGTTCTGCAGTTGGCCACCGCAATCCGAGCGAGGCAACAGCGAGCACGGAGGGTTTTTGAGACCGGTGGTAGTTCCGGTACTGGACCATCGGACCACCAGACGCAGGGCGGTCAGTCTTCGGCTCCGGTCTCAGCAGCGACGGGCGGTCAGACTTCGGCTCCGGTAGTGCAGACGGGAAACGTCGGCTTAGCAGCGACGGGCGGCCAAGACGGAGAGCCTCCTCGTGACGTCGATCTCAATCTCGACGATTACGACATCATTGTAGATTAGGTTTTTTTGTAAAAAACAATTTGTATAAATTTTTTTTTATTTATAAATTATTTTTGAATTTAAATTCTATTTTTAATTTTTTGATTATTTTAAAAATTCATTAATTAAATTATAATCGAATTAAATAATTAATTTATAAATTTTACGTCGATTTAACGTCGAATATTTAACGACGAATTTACGACGAATAAGTTTACGTCGGCTTTACGTCAAAAATTTACGACGATTTAACATCGATAATTAAAAATTTAGTTTCCTTTAATTGAAATTGTTCGTCTCCTAATCGTTGTTAAATCGATGTAATTTTACATTGATTTTACGTCGTTTTTATGATGGAATTTTTTCGTTGTACATCCGTTGGAAAATTTACGACGCTTTTACGACGAATATTTCCCGACGATTTTACGACGATTTTCCGGAGTTGGTAATTTTACGACGATTTTACGACGATTTCGGTTTTACGACGATCGTTTTACGACGATTTTTAATTCGTCGTTAATTCGACGTAAATGCTCTTTTACGTCGATTTTACGTCGATATCTGCCGACGTAAAAGCCGATCTTTCTTGTAGTGGAAGGCGCTTGGTGTTTTTACCGCAGATATGGCATTTCGGATCGGTGTTACCAGGAGCCCATGTTGTGAGAAGTTTGAGACCATGTCCATCATGAGAAGGGTGCTTGAACAATGTCTCTTGTGTGTTAAACACAAAGGCACATTTCTTGTGAACAGTAAACTTGCATTCATCGCAAAATAAGCCGTCCCGATACGACCCGTCGCAAGCATCGCATTCCAAACCGTCACCATGGCTAATCAGGCACAAAGGATGGTCGTCGTGTCCTTTAATACTCGTCTTAGTCATGGCTATTTTGCGCTTATCAGAGATGGAGAGAATGCAAATCAATGTTTGCGTAGATGGACCTTTTTTTTTTGTAATAATGGATCCATTATTGTTGTCCTTCTACCTACTTAAATCAATTGTTATATTAAATATTTACGTTGACAAATCTATCAATAATAGAGTTAGTGGGCACGTATTTTTGTTTAGTTTTTTTTGTTTGTTAAAATAGTCTTTGTTTAGTTGAAACACTAACCTCGATTATCCCCTTTGATTTTGTCTGCCATGTGAGTTTTCGTCAACTTCTTTACCTCCTAATCTTTGCTCTTCTAAATTGGCAAGTTTTCCCCCTTATTAATTATTTTGATAGTCCTAAGTTATTTTTGATAACATTACATTTCCACCATAAGTCCATAGTTACTTTTATTTTATAGATATGCTTAAATATATCGGAAAGATAAGTCACTAACTAGTTGTGGTCTTTTAATGTAACTCCTAAGCACGATATCACAATTTATTTATTTCATTCAAGTTGACTTATGGTTGATAGACTTCTTTACTTCCTCTATGTTATGATCTTATCTTTTGCTTGTCTAACTCTTATAAGTCTCAACTCTCAACACGCAAGTTTTCCCCGTTTTTTTTATTATTTTAAATTAAATTACAGAAAATCACTATCCTGGAATACAAAATTTATAAGATTTGATTAGCGAGGGCAGAAGCAGCTCGCATTGAGTCTTATGATCTTAAATCAAACCAACAACTCAATAATACTATAGCTATTCTATAATACATGTCATATATAGTATCACAGCCTTTGATCCTAATCCTAATCCTAGTGGTTATGATTCTCTATCAATTTTATCTTCTTTCTTCAAACTTGTTTCATTCAATCTCTCTTCGTTGAAACTTTCTTAATGTTTTCTTACAAATTTGCTTTGTTTTGTTTATATTTAGTTTGAAATAGGAAAAAAAAAAATGAAAAAGTCTTCTTCAAGTCTTTTTTCTTCGAAGGAAAAGTCAAGCTCCATCAAGTTCTTGTTACCATGGCTGCTGCTTTTTCGTAGATAAGAAACTAAGTCGGTAGTTAAAGTTCAGTAGGTGATAAATTAGAAAATTTCAGTAGGTAAAAAATTAGAATGATAATTCATCATATTCTAACAATCTCATTCAATCAATTTATGAAATCCATCAAAAACCTAAAACCTAAAAAATTGTCTGGTTCATAGAATTACTCCCAAACATACAATTGAAATTCACTTATTAATTCACTTCATCCACTTAAAATGAAAGCTAATTCAATTCAATGATACAATTTTTATCTAGTTTTGAGATTCTTCTATTGCTGAGAAATTATTCAATGAATGGAGAACTTCCAACGTGCCAACTACCCCCGAAAAATGAAACAACAAAATAAAATATATTTGGTCAAAAAAATAAAATAAAAATAAAAGAAAATATTTGATCTGATTGTGTCAATCCATATCAATACAACTTTCTAAAAGAGAAAATAGAAAAAAAAAACCTAATTCTCTTTTGCGAGGTCAAAGTGAAAATTGAACAACTAAGGATACAATATTAATTATTCGCATTCTAATAATAAAAGGGGCGGGGTCTTAAATTTCTTAAAACTAAACTATATTATGTCTGGTTTGTAATTGGATAGAGACACAACGACATCATGCATTATGAGCTCTGTTAAACTAAATTATAATACAACAAATTAAGTCATGTTCAGATGGAAAACATCAGGCGAGAACTCCATGAAACATCTCAGCATTTAGAGACAGTAATAGTCAAAAGTAACGTTTGAAATTTTGAACATCTCCGTTTAAAAATTAACGTATGGCTTTATGAAATCCAATTCTGCGTAGTCAACAAAGATTTGGGAGTTAATATGCATATACGATAGCAGGAATGGCTCAAAGATAAGGTGGACCATGTGTCATATAGTAAAATTGGGCCCTTAACTTTTCTTTAATTTTCATTGAACCCTTGATTATATAAAAATTTACTAAAAATCAGTTAAAAAAAAGTTTTATTAAATATTACAGTTTGCTGCCAATTTCAAATATGTTATGATAGCCTTCATTATGGACCTATCTATATTGGGCCTTAACTGTTTAGCTATCGGGCCAAACTCATTTTATACGATGTATGGCAATACGAGTCTGAGCTGTAAATCTTTCTATTTGCAGATCTTCTTCAAACAAATCCAAGTCCCTTCTTTACTTTCTGAAATCAAGGCGCGGCTGAAAATTCCCGCTCCGGTGTTTTCCGCGGCTGATGGACCCACCAATTCCGACGACTGCGATAGACGAAGACGACGATTGGGAACTTTGCAACGAAGATGGCTTCGTTTACAAGCAAAGCCGTATCTTGGGCTCAGAGGACACCTCCGGCGCTGGAGAAGCTTCCAAACCGCCGGATCCGGAGTTAGAGGAGAGGAATCGAAGGATGCGTAGGAAACGAATTCTGGTGAAGCTCAAAAGGAAGTACCAGAGAGAGATCGAGCAGTGGGAGATTTTGTCGAACAGCTTGAATGCTATGCACGAGAAGTCCGGTCGATTTCAAACGCCGCAGCGAGGAGAGAGCTCAAATGCGAACGAAACGACGTCATTTCCGAAGTCTCGAGGTCGAGAGCATTGCGGAGAAGCTGCTTCCGCCACGGCGTCGTCTATGCTCGACGAACTTCTTTCTATGGTAAATAGGGTTTTTCTCACCCATTCGATTAAATTGAAATGTCCTTAAATCTCATTAAAAAAAAACGTCTGGTTTTTTTGTTTTTTTTGAAAAATTTGCAGGCAGAAGCACAGGAAGTGATAATCAATGACGTCTCAAACCTGTGCGAAGTTGCAGAAAACATATGTGGAATGGAAGAAGAAGAAAAGAAGCAGTCATTATTTGATCTTGCCGTATGGAGCTCGCCAACGGGTCTAATGGCGTCACTTTGTACAGATTAACCCTAAATTATTCTCCTCTGTATAATGCGTGTGCGATTTGTTGGAACTGTAGAGTGAATTTTCTGTGTTAGACTTCTACAATGTATCTTAATTTTTCATTCCTGCTTCTCAAGGTAATCACTACGATGAAATAGTTGATTTTCATTTTATTCCCATACCAAAATCCAGATTTATCTTAAGCATGTTTTAAAAGAAAATAACTGAACTTTAAATTGGATTCTCACAACAAAATGTGAAACACAACAGCTGCAGAAACTTCAAATCACATTGAGTACAATGTTAAAATGTATATGGAATCTGCAACATATCTGAAACAATTTAAGAAGTTGGAGAGTCAATATTAAATTAAAAAGTTAGAGAAGATTAAGCAAGGAAAATACACCACCCAAGACTGTACAAAGTTCCGACAGATGCGCACAAAGAACTTGAGACTTTAGCTTTAAAGATTACCTGTGGAGAGGATTTGATCTCTACAACATGTTTAATGGTCATCTTCCTCAGATTCCCCTTGAGCTTCTGACTCTTCCCCGATATCCTCCAAAAGCTTATCGACATCAACTCCTAATTCTATCAGCCTCGCCGTTAGCTTCTCCACTTTGCTCTCCTCTTGGCCCAAACATACTAACAAGTCGTTTAATTCGTCTTCACTCTCTTTCTGAGCTTCCTTTCTCACTTCTTCCTTAATCGCTTCTATGTCAGGAAACTCCATGGGATCTTCTCCTCCTTTCAAGGACTTCACCTCCTTCTCGAGATGGTAATTCGCTTGTTCTAGACTGTTGTATGCGTCCGATAGGCTTTTTAGGTCTGATTCAAGTTTCACGGCCATGTTCTTGTAATTTGATGCTTCAGACTCAATCTTGGATTTTTCTGCCTTGGCTGTCTCTAAACGCTGAGATGTCTCCTGGAGTTCTCGCCTGATGCTTTCCATCTGAACCTTCTCCATTACTGTACCTGCTCTTTGCTCTGATCCTTGAGATTGCTCACTCCTGCCAGAGCTGGCTACGTCTTCTGCCAAAGCAGCGTTCCGAGCAAGAAGTTTCTGGAAAACACAGAGGCACAACTGATGTCGACATTTCTTTTTTTCTCGGTTAACCTTAACATATATATATCACATAATTTTGGGAGACCTATTGTACGAGAACTGTTTGGTTTCCCACTGATAGGACCTAATACTTCGCACTAATACCATCTTCGCAGAAACTTAGTGCTTCCTATTTTACATTGTAACAAGATGCAATGCTCTCTACTCCCGCTATTTTGGCAGAATTCCCTAAATCTCCCATCTATTATTAAATTTTAATGTTACTTGTGAAGAGTCAATCTGAAGACTTTTTCTTTAATTCTAATCAAACCCTAAATGTCATGCTTTTAAATACGCTTATTGTATTATACTCATAGACGAGTTGAGAAAGAGGCACGTACCTGAATCTCTGAGCACTGTTTCTCTATAAAGGCTTTCAACCGGTTGATGTAGTCTTTCTCATTCTCTCCGCTCCTCTGCTCCAAATCCGCCGGTACTACAGCCACCTCACTTTTTGGCCGACTATACACGTCCACGATTCTCTCTCTAATGTTACCTTCAAGGCTCTTTACTAAGCCTTTGAAACTAGGATCAAACAACGACAGGAGCATTGAGTGATCCTCATTCCCCTTATCCACCGCATCTGCCTCGTCCATATCCTCAATCTCAGCTTCACTAGGCGTGGCTGTTCTTGTCAACGGTTTATGACCCTGTTGAGGTCTCTTGGAGGAAGAGAAGATGAAGCTGCTCTGCATCTCTTCAAACTTTGAGAAGTATGATGTGAGCCCCATCTTCTGGCTCACAGCATCAACTACAGCAAAAGCATCTTTACCATTCTCATTTGATTTATTGTAGACGACGCATTCTCCTAGTAGAATAGACGCCAAGCCCCTTATGCAAACTGTTGCAGCTGGGTTTTCTACCAGCTCGAGCAGATACGTTAGGTGGTGGCGTGAATCTAAAAAGCACTGGACTGCAGCTGGGCAATCAACAGTCCACGTGACAAGCAGTTTTAAGATGATCTGTTGAATATACGATTTCTCCAATGTGCTTGATGTATCTTTCCTTTTCATGGAAGAAGCAACGGCTAGGTATCTCACAATCCTCTGAAAGAGAGGCTCTGGAGTTCCCATGGAAGGCATAGGTGATTCAAGTACTATTTTCAAAGCCTGTTGATTTTCAGAAACAGTCAGCCAATGCCAAGACAGAGATTATTGTGTGCAGAACATAAGGTATATGTCAAGGTGACATTGAAGTCATTTACCTTTTCCTTGCACTGATTGTTGTCCTTCACAACATGAGAAAGAATGCTCGCAGCTCGGCAACATGTCTGTTCTAAGTAAATAAATTTTAAGTTCCGGAAGACATTTAAATTAATATCCAACAGAGAGACAAACAAATTTACCTCAAGATCGCCATCAGTTTCACCAGAACAAAGGCCTCGTAACAGCATACTGACACACATATATATAATTCCAATAAGTTTTGAGACAAGAGAGTTAGCTCGAAATCGCAATGAGAATGAAGCAGTGAGATCCTTTCAAAACAAAACTGTGAAGGCTGAAAGGAAGAGGATATAACACCTGCCAAAAGACATGTTGACATCATCTTCTAGAGAATCTCGGACGGTGGGGTGTGGTTGAGGTATTAAAGTTGAAGCTAACATTGTTTGACCCTCCCGATTTTTCTGTAAAGATTTGGAAATGAGACTCTAGATAAAGATGCACACATACGAAAATTCGGACTGATGAGCATCACATACTATAATAGAATCTGCAAGCTCACATTGAAATAATAAGATATAAGACAAAAGATCCAAACCTCACAGAAGGTCTTGAAAACATAATCAGCTGCAACAAACTCTTGAATACTAGACGTCTGTAAAATGATACGGAGGATAGAATTCAGTGCAGGTTCTACTTGCCGATCTTCACCAAGAACTTTGCTAGCAAGGATATCACGGTTCTTGGGATGACCATCAACTAGATCTCCAATGCATTTAAATGTCTAGCAGAATCACAAAAAGACCCATTAGAAACTTAAGCTTACTGTAACTTTTCTAATAATAAGATTACTGTAACAAAAGAAGTAAACTAAATAGAAGCAATTAGAAACTTGGACTTCAGACAGTTGCCTTAATGATACAACAACAAACTCTAGAAAAAAAACTGCTAATAAAGCATTGTAAATCAGTTCCGTGGTCAACGTAGAAACAAGGTTGAATAGTAGAATTCTATAATCTAAATCATATTATTACGACTTTTGTCATTTGCACTAATCAGAAAAGGTATTTGATGTAAAATGAAATTTGAATGATAACGAGAAAGGAAAGGGACTAAAGCAAATCAGTTCCATGGTCAGCCTAGAAACAAGGTTCAACTGTAGAATTCTAGAATCTAGACGAAATCATTAAGACCTCTTGTCATCGCACTAATCAGAAAAGGTACTTTGATATACAATGAAATGTGAATGATAACAAGAAGGGAAAGGCCAAGGGAGAAAAACAAAAAATTGGCTAAAGAAGATTTGCTTACCATGCAGCGAACAGCAACAGGTGCCCATTGGCTTTCAACACCCAACATCAGTAGGTGGTCCAGCAGCTTTTTCTGTAAATGAATTAAATAATGACAGTATAAGAAGCATTCCATATAGTCCGCAATGAACAATCGCAGCCTTTATATATCATAACAAACCTGAACTAAAACCGTTCTATTTGCCAACTTGTTTGAATCTTTTCCAGGATCCGTGTCTGCACCTCCCATAATCAGCATATTGATCGTCTCCAGTGCACTAAGTAGATTTACAGTCTACTGGGATTTTGTTCATTCAGAAGGACAAAGATTAACAAACTTGCACGAGCTGGTAGAATAAATCTAAAATGGGAGACGCACTCTATGATCTAACCTTTTGCTGGGTAAACTTATATGTAATCCCTCGCAGTTTTAGAATTGAAATGATCGGTTCAAAACCCATTGTCTCCCTTAGCAGTATCTGAAAGTTCGATTATCAGCCTGATGTGCAGATTTAGTAAATGAATCAGAAAATTTAAGACCCGAAACAAAGCTTCAAAAACCTGATTCGATGAACTGCTGCGAAGAAGATTGTTCAGCAACTCCAGACAGTCCTGTAAAGAAAGAGCAAAAGTAGTGGACGTTCATGGACAAGGAACTCGAATTTAAGCATACACATATAATGCACCCTGGAAGTGCTTGCAAAACAATTGCAGGAAGACAACATATGGAAGTGTAAGTGTCAATAAAGTTTAGTCCTAAATCAAAGAAGTGGCTTCTTCATTCTTTTTAAATGCCAAATTTTTAACAGAATACAGGTGCTATAAATATTTTAAAAAGAGCTACTGGTAACCTGCACAACCACATCGCCATCTGAACCCCCTTCCTCTTTTATGATGCTAAAAATCTTTTCAAATGCACCTTCAAAGACAACAATTTTTTGGATCTCCTACAAGTAGGTAATCAATTGTGAGATCGATAATATCCAATGGCTGCTTTAGTTCAAGGCAGCAGAAAGTAACAGTTACAAAGATGACTAGGAGCTCTCACCTCTGCTTCACGCGTTAAGTGCGTAAGAAGCAACAAAGCCTCGTTGCGGATTACCTATAAGACAAACACCAAAAAAGTATAATTTAAGGAATATAATATTCATCCCTTCCCAGAGTTCACCGTCTCATAACCTCCTATTTGAGGACAAATGGAGGCTTAAGATATTAGACTCTTAAGTAAACCAACGACAAGATCATAATTCATTCTTATCCAAGATATAGTTTTTTTTTTTTTACCTCCCTATCCATTAGCATATCCATGAGTCGAGTTATACCGCGCGGAGTGGTCAAAATAGCTTCCTGCAACCTGAAGAGACAGTCAGCAAAAGTCTCTGTAGCATATATGTAGAAAGCTGACCTAAAGATGGTACTTCCTAAGATATATACCTGTTTTGAGAATTCATGAGAAGTGCTGTCAAAATCTGAAGAGTGTAATATCGAACATAAAAATCTTCTTCCTCCTGCCATATCACCAGGGCAACAATCAATATGATGCACGCATAAAAAGCGAACAAAACAAAATTATATTCTTCGCTTCAAAAGTATAGAGTGAACTCTAACCAGCAAACTTAAAAGAAGAGTGATATTTTCAGCTTCACGAGAGAGCAAGTCAGAGTTCATCAGAGCTGCCTGGACTTCAGTTTTTTGTGCCCTTGCATGATCGATTGGCGTTAGAGCGCCAAGAAGAGTTTCTAAGGCACCTCGAACCTGGACAGACAACAAAACTATAAGTTGAAGAATAGCAAACTCTTCTTGAACATCAACAAGAAACTCAATAACAAACTCCGGATACTCCTATGGATTTACAAGTGCAAATTTCGTAGTTACGAATCTGATGCTAGACCAAAATCTAGAATGAAAGAAAATTAACTCTTTAAAATATTTGTCCGTTTCCACCTCCCATTTCCTATAGATTTGTCCCCTGGACTAGTGGATCTATTCTGATCTGCATTATCCGTCACTACACTGTTTGCAAGGACTACGGATATAGAGTTTATAAAAATGCTTCAACGAACGTTACCACATTTTTCACACACACAAAGTAAGGGCAATAGGGTGTGCTATGACGAAAGGACAAACAGAGAATATGCACAACCTAAGCTAGTAACAAAAGACATACGAAAAAAAGATATCGCACCATTTCAACATCATCCCGTTGCTCCTTTAGGATGCTCATTATCACAGGAAATCCTGAAATAAGAACGTAGATTGCAACTTTGGATTTGATCTAACAATCATTAGGAGCATAACAAAAAAAAAAAAAAAAAAAAAAGACACTTACCGGATGCCCCGAAAGCTAATTGAGCAGCATTACTTTCTGCTACAACAGACTGAAGTTCTACTATAGCAGTTCTCCTATCATCAGGCAAGGTACCATTGCTTATACGATCCAGCAGGCGTTGAATGTAACTATGAAAATACAACGAATAAAATCCAATCCTCATTAAATTAATTTTCTCGAATACATACAGGCCATGATATACAAGATGTCAATGTTGGACAAAGGAACATGCTATATCTCCCGACTTGTAGTAAATAAAGAGAAGAAAATGTACCTGTCTTCATTTGAAGATGGATTGTCGCCGAAAACCAACCCAACAACCCCCTGTACAAGTTAAGAACAAGTATAAACACCGGAAAAATTTGTAATGCTGCTATTAAAATCACAATACAGTGTGAATTTCTCTGCCGATTCCATGTTAAGTAGACTAGCAGTCCCTCTCTCCAACGTTAAGAAACTACCAAAAATGACACTGACCCAATGCAAAACCCAGAAAAGAATGAAGAACATGCATTCGATCCCACGAAAAAAAAAAGGCACCAATATTTAAATCGCCCAAAAACCTAACAGCTAAATTAAGCTCTATAAGATACAAGAACAATCAAATGAAATGTTACCTTATAACGGGATGCCAAATCCATTATTTCGTTAGCCCAGAAAATTACCTGAAACAACAGAAATCTAGAAATTTCAACCAAACCTGGAGCAGCAACAATGCAAACCAATACAGAAACGGAGAAGCAAACTAAAAAACCCTCGAACTGCGAATTTTATCACACAGAGAGAAAAACAACTGACAATGGCGAGAATTGAACAGCTTACAGACTATGCAGTAGGGACAGGATTAGACAAGGAAGACGAATCCTCCAATCAGTGAACCGCGACAGATCGCGCCGATCTCTGCCTCTCAGAGTCTCTCTTTTCACCTGACCGATCTGTTCAAGCAAAGTCAGAAAGCTGATAAACCGTCCGATCGCCGCGATGAAAGTATAAATGAGGGAAGAGGAAGGTCGACAACATAATGTACTCACGCCCGCACCAGATACTAGCTCCTAAGTCCTATCGAATAGCAATCGACTACGGTTAAATATGGGCCCATTTTTAATTTATTTCTGTCAGATTTTTTTTTGTCAGCAAATATGGGCCCATTTAAGTCCAATGGGTTTACGTTTAATTGTATTCACTAACATCTGAGTATAAATTAGCTTTTGATCCCGCGCGCACTTTACATTTAACAGATTTTGAAGTGTATGAAACATTTATAAAACATATGTACCTGGTAACTATAATAATAATTACATACGTATAAACATTATGAGGTTATGGACCACATGCCTTAAGATCCCTTAGACCTGAGATCAGAGCATGTTATATGATATCATTTCAAATGTTACTTGATCATATGACCTTTACACTTTACATGAGATCATTTGGTATTTTTTTAGTTGAAGTAACTATACTTGGTGCTTATTTATGCTTATTAACAATATTTGAATGTACATTTAAACTTATTCATTTTGGCATTCTCGTAAATGAGTATATCCCACCTAATTTTTTTTTTTTCGTTGTATATCCCACATGTGCCACTTATAGAGTTGACAATAAACAAAAAAAGACGTCACTCAACTAGCATGGTCAATTAAATTCAATGGTTAGAAAACAAGAGTTGAATTGAACCAATCAATAAAGGATGGAGTTAAATTACACTCGTTATTTCAAGAGAATAATTAAAATTAAACTAATATACATAGATCATACATGTATGATAATGGTCGAATAACACGCTGTTCGTAACAGAGACTTAAAAAATAAAAAGTAATTTTGAACTTGAGTTTACCTTTGGCACATCGATTTTATAGGTCAAAATGATACTACATGAGAGGAATAAGTGGAATGAGTGGAATGATAGTAGTTTGAGTGGAACATACAATGTTCTCCTGTCTATTTCTTTTTATTTTGCAGAGAACCAAATCTCAGCAAAATATGTTTTTTTCTCATCTCTTATTTCAGTTGACAAAGTAGTGCAAGACCAATTCGGTGTCCACACATTATAGGAAAGTTCAAAGTTTGGATTTTGACGCCAACCAATGTTACGAATATAATCATAACTAATATAGTAACAGGAATAAACGAATATGCTTTGAAAATGAAGTCTCCGAATAAATCCAATATCGCTGGAGATGAGGCATGTTCGTCGCACGTCTTCGACACTATTTGTTATTAACAATTAAAATTTTTTAAAAAATATATATATAAAGTTACATCATCCACATGTGTTATGTGTATAAATTTCATTGGATTATTGAAATGATTCTATGCTTTTTTTCCATCAGTTAGGCCATAAGCGACGACAAGATAGCACATGTCGATTGCACATATTCAACTTAAATTAAGAACTTATACCACACAAATATGTATGATGTGGTGGATTTTCATTTTCGAATCCTTGTCGACGAAATGACTACATCAGTTTTGTGCGAACGACCTCATAAAATATTTATACATATTCAATGGGTGAATTTATTTATGCAACATAAAATAATCAAAGTTCTGGTTAATTTAAGCAGCTTGAACATGACTGTTTTTATTTTTACGAAATTAAAAAACACTGCATTTAGACAATAACAATATACTACATTTTATGGAAATGTTGCAGACCGACTGGTTTCAACTTTCAACATAATAATGATAAAAAAATGTATGGATTGAGTGTAATATCGTTAAAAAGAAAGAAAAAAAAATTGAGAGAAACTGCTTCTCGTCACTAATGATTTGCTGGCACTTGACGTTAATATTCACATATCAGCACAAAGAGAACACAAATCGTCGATTTTAATGTAACCCCACGCGTCAAACTAACTTCAACCGTAGGATTCTTACTTAATCCAGATTAATCCAACGGTTTTAAACGCGTTTTTAAAAAATCTGTTACGCTGAAATCCTGAAACCGGTCTGTTTCTTCAAAATGTCGAAAGACTCGAGACCTTTAAAACTCCGAATATTTTTCCAATTGAAATAAATCTTAATTTTTTTGTTGTTCTTTTTTTTTACGGTGGAGAAAATTAAAAAGAAAATCTAGTGCATATTTATTGCCCTTTTGTCTCTTTGGATTACGAGATTCCATTCCTTAAAAGGCTCTGCAAATTCAATCGAATTAACTTTTCCTTCACCTATTTGGATTTGGAAAAGAAAGTAGGTGATTTAGGTTTTTCGGGGAGTTTGAAATTTCCTCCTATATTTCCGTTTCTGGTTTTTTCTTTTGGTTTGTTGATTTTTTTTAATCTCTGGGTACTATATAATTTGGGGGGATTAAACGATTTCCAGGCGTAAAACATTAAGACGAATCCTCTGTTGTTCTCGCAGTCAAATCATGTCCGATGGATATTACAGTTCGAAGAAGACAGATGATATCTGCGAAGATGTTTGTGGACAGGTTTGTTTCTCATGTTTTTGTTTTTCTTAGACACTCGAAATTTCATCAATTCTCTATTCCAAGTTTGTCTTTTTATCCTTCGTGCTGTTCCTGTTCGATGACTTCCGTAAAATTTCGTTTTCAAGGAATTTCCCATGCACTGTGAAAATTCAAAGTTCCGATTTTCTAACTCTCTCGAAGAATTTAATGGCGAGAGCCCCTTTTTATCGGTGTTAAAATTGACAGTTCTAATGTTTCAAGTTTTCTCCAAAGCTTGAAAATTGAAATACTCATATAATTTGTTTATATCAATTTTATCGAATACCTGATAATAGTTTGTGAAAACTCTTCTTTTTTTGAAGGAAAAGAGACTTTTTTTTTTAATTGGCCAGATTGTTTCTGTTGCTTGAAAAGATCTTTGAATTTTTCCTACAATGCTATAAAGTATGATTTTCAAAAATCGTCAAATTGTTTCGTCTTTCCTGAGGTTAATTGTTCTGGAGTTTCATTTTGTTTCATCTTATCAATTGGTTTGTTTGTTTATTTTTTTGTGCAGCAGGGATCAAAAGCAGCTGCAACAATCTCAAGGCTTAAATGTGTTCTTCAAGGTTTCGACCTTAGAACATACTTATTACTCTTTATTGTGATGCCATTTGTTATCTTTGCAATCTATCTACACGGCCAAAAGTTCACTTATTTCTTCAGACCCCTCTGGGAATCGCCTCCAAAACCGTTTCAGACCATTCCTCATTACTACACCGAGAACATAACAATGGAGTCTCTCTGCAGTCTTCACGGTTGGGGAATCAGAGAATCTCCTAGACGTGTCTTCGACGCGGTTCTGTTCAGTAACGAGAAGGATCTCTTAACAATTCGTTGGAAGGAGCTTTATCCTTACGTGACACAATTCGTGCTTCTTGAGTCCAACTCAACGTTCACTGGTTTGCCTAAACCGTTGGTCTTCAAGAGCAACAAGGATAAGTTCAGCTTCGTGGAGCCGCGGCTAACTTACGGGACGATCGGAGGACGGTTTAGGAAAGGAGAGAATCCGTTTGTTGAAGAAGCGTATCAGCGTGTTGCGTTGGATCAGCTTCTTAGGATAGCTGGCATTGAAGAGGATGATCTGCTGATAATGTCTGATGTTGATGAGATCCCGAGTGCTCACACGATCAACCTTTTGAGATGGTGTGATGATATCCCTCCGGTTCTTCACCTTCAGCTCAAGAACTACTTGTACTCTTTCGAATACTATGTCGATAGCAAGAGCTGGAGAGCGTCTGTACACCGGTACAGGCCAGGGAAGACTCGGTATGCTCATTACCGTCAGAGCAATGTTGTGCTGTCTGATTCAGGGTGGCATTGCAGCTTCTGCTTCCGTTACATAAGCGAGTTTGTGTTCAAGATGAAAGCTTACAGTCACTCGGATCGTGTCAGGTTCTCTCATTACCTGAATCCGAGGAGGATTCAAGATGTTATCTGCAAAGGAACTAACTTGTTTGATATGTTGCCTGAAGAGTACACATTCAAGGAGATTATTGGCAAAATGGGACCTGTACCTCGGTCTTTTTCAGCTGTTCATCTTCCTTCGTACCTGCTGGATAACGCCGAGCAGTACAAATACTTGTTACCCGGTAATTGCGTAAGAGAAAAACAGACAGGGTTTATATGATGAACACATCGAAGGTGTTCTTGTATAGACTTGGTCAAGCTTCAGGGCCACTTATTCGGATCATTCTTGAGATAAAAGGCGCAATCTTTTGACCCAGAGAGGAGAAATTAAAGAAAAAAAAAACGTCATGATTGGTTTTGATACTTAGTCAGGAAGCGTATATAACCCAAATGCTGGATTCAGTTGCTTAGCTCTGAGAATTTTTTTCCATCAGTTTCTTTTGATACAGGAGGGTATGTGAGAAAAAAGGAGCTTACTTTGAGTTAGAGCTGCACAGCACTTCCCAGGTTTTTTCAACAATGGGAAGGAAATGAAGCTGCCTAAGGACTGATTGAGTAGTATAGATGTTTCAGGATCCATTTGTTTATATAACATTTTCTTCAAGGCTTTTTTGTTCTGGTTATATCGGTTATTTACTTCATTCTTATTCATTTTCCATCTATCTATTAAGCATTCTTTTCTCTGATCTGAATTCTGGCTGCTCATCAGCCTCTTGCTTTTATGCCTAGTCTGAAACTTTTTGTTCGTTTTAAAGTTTAAGCTTTGTTGTTGTTGTTGTCGTGAGATTCTGGATTGTTCTATCTTTCTTCAAGGGTATTTTGGGGGCGAAGCAATTTCTGAGAAGATGCTGATGAATTACTTTTGGATGCCAACTTAGCAATGAATCAAGAAGCAAAAGCAAGCCTTTGCGTTCAAGTGAAAAATGTTTATCTTCTTCAGAAAGAATTATCTGCCATGTGTCTCCGTTATCCATGAAACTGCTTTGAACAGATTCTCTTTTGACTTCAAAGAGGAGGTAACCTTCTGGAATACGTATACTGTGTTAAAGCTGATCTCAAAAGTCGACTTTTACGAATTCGTTAAGCAATTAGGAGAAATTAACACACACAAACATAACTGTCTTTTTTCTTTGCATACAAATCATCTTAATTTGCCACTGCAAAACCAGAAATGGAATTACAATCGCAGTGAACAGAGCTTTGGCATATCATGTTCTTCGTCATCCACTGAATCATTGCAAACCGAAGCTAACAAAAATACGAGCTTTCAATACTCAGACAAGAGTTTTAACATTTTAATAATCAGAAACCAGTGATAACAAATGAAAATATCAGAAACTCTGAGATCTCATGTTCTTCATTTCTAATCACTGTCCCAATCCTCATCCCTCTGTTTTCCACTCTTCGTCTTCGAATTGTTGATACGACCTCTTGAACTATTGTTCCTGAATCTCGGTTCTTTGGATGCCGATACTGTCCTGTTTTCATCTTCGTCCTCATCGCTGCTCGAAATATAATTAGCCGGTGCAACTTTTTCATCTTCTGAATCCCACATTGTGTTATCAAGGTCACTCAACACATCATCATCACTCCTTGCTCGAGGTCGAGGATCAAGGCCTCTTCTCTTAAAACTCTCTCCCTGCATTCTTGTATTTGATCTAGCTCTATCAAATCTCTTTGGAATTTCATCATCCTCAGAATCCAATTGATCACTGTCATCACTATCGTTGGATCTCCTCTGCCTATGTGTGTCCCTTTCGTTTCGTCTAAAGCCATGACTTGAGTCTCCATAACTACGCATGTCAGGTCCTCTGCTTCTTCCTGCAAACTCTTCTCGGTTCCAATACCTTATTCTACCAGACTCTTCTTGCTCCGCAGCTTCCTCTTCCTCCCACTCCTTGTCTGCTGCCTCTTCTATCTCAGCTATGAACTTGTCTAGCTCCTCCTGGTCACTATCTTCATCAGCCGGTTCTGATTCTTCTGTATTTACAATGCTAGTCCCTCGTTCTGATTGTTTATCTCCATGAAATACATATGGACTTCCTTCTTTTTTGTCGATTGCATTGAAGAACGTTGAGGCCACTCTCTGGATACTAGCCATGGCAACCGGATCTTCAGGGTTAACACCCATTCGCCGTAGCTGCTGTTCTGTTTTCTTTATGTTCAGCTTCTGAGATTCAAGCGCTTGTTCAAATCTCGCTTTAAATAAAGCCTGCAAAACATAGATACTTGTTCATACGATACCAGTACAAAACGATTGTTAGAGCAAGCCACACTTCAGTGATTCTTAAATCAAACACCTGTCTGACCCAAATTTTTGGGCTTTGAGCATGTCGTTAAGAAATGTTATCCTAATCTGGATAGTCTAGAGCAACCATAGTCTAATTCCTAATACTGATATCAACTAAAGTATCATTCTTTAACAAAAAAGGGGGCTCAATTTTGAAGGAAGAATCAAGAAAATGATACTTTATATCGAAGAGTTAAACTGCTTTACCTTTCGTTTTGTGAGGGTATTGACAGGGATTAGGTTCTTGGGCTGCCGGTAGTTTCTACCACGGAACATAATAATAGTTTTCACGTTATGTATATTTATGACTACCCCACCGCTCAGTCTCGCTATCATGGTCGCCATCTCTTTTATCTTTTCCTTTGGAAAGTTATCGCAGCAAACTTGCACCGTCTCGTGAAACTTCCAGTGCATATGCATATTTTGGACCACTCCTCCAAAGACTCCACGAACACCTACAGGGACGTAGTTTTTATTCTTGAAACCGATTTTCTTGAACGCTTGGATCTGCTCCGGTGTGAAAAGCTCGGGATCATGCACCGGAGATGGCAGCTCAGGAAGATCGTACTTCTTGAGCTTTTGCAACAGAAGCGCAACTTTCTTCTTCGCCTGCAACAAGAATAAGAAAAGAGAGACCTCAACAATGCAACTCTCTCTACAAAAATTCAACTATCTTATACAACCGACGCTTTAACCTAACGATACTTTTTCACAATAAGCCTCACACAAAGTCTTAATCTTAACAAAATATGATTTATGAAGCATATATATACATACCCTTTTGAGATTGTAAATGAGCCTTTCTTCATCAGTCATGAGTTTCTTCTTCAACTTTTTAGCTCTCCTAATCTCTCTTAAAGTCTTACCAGACTCTTTACGCATTCTACTCTCCACTTTGCTTCTCATACTCCTTCCTCTCGATGTTGACATAGGTCGAGACCATCCTTTGAAGACTTGATGCATCAAAGGCAGAAATGAATTGGAATTGCCTTCAATAGAGCTACCAGGCTGCAGCATCACATTGCTTGTAACCGGATCCGATGACAAAACCAGATTCCTTCAATAACGAAATCGGCAAAAACATAAGCAAGAGGACTAATCTTCACGATTGCTCCAAACCTCAGATAATAAATTCCAAGGAACGATAGCAAACAAAAGCTATAAACTTTGGGGGATTTAATCGAAACTGGGTATTCAGTAAATCTCAATTTAAATACAGAAAAAAGGATCAGTGGTGGGAAATGGGGTAGAGTTTGGAATCTGAAATTACCTGCAGGAATCGGATTGAAGGAGGGGCGATAAGGACCATTTACAAGTTCTCGAGCAATGTCTCGAGAGACTCCTCGTAGCGAACATTTGGCCTTATGCCAGTGAAGCAGAAGGAGAAACTGGCAAAAATATCGAACAAAGGAGAGAGAAACTGTAAGGTCCCCGTAAGGGGGTTTCAGGGTTTTAGAAGAAGACGATCTTTAAAAGGATGAATTATAAATATTTTTTCTTTGTTTTGAGCAACAGAGTCGTTGTAGTATAGTGGTAAGTATTCCCGCCTGTCACGCGGGTGACCCGGGTTCGATCCCCGGCAACGGCGTATTTTTTCCATTTTGGATCCCCGGGTTTTGATGTAATATGAATATCATCAACACACAAAGTCACAACAATAAATTTTCTCGTTCTTGTGATATAAGATTCTGAGCTAAATCTCATTCATAGAACAATGATAAAGACATTATTACATATCTTTCTTTCAGTTTCCTTTACAAATTACAACCGAAGTATGTAAATCCATCAACTATGAGCAGCAGAAGAAGAAGCTTCCTTTCCTTTGTTTCTCTGACGAATCAGCAGTGTTAACGGTCTGACCAGAACCATCTTTGTCTCCGATAGCCATCAGAGAACAAGTTCCTGGAGATTCTGGTGACAAGACTACATTTTCCGACGAGAAAACCCGTCTAACCGGAGGAGGAACGATCTGTGGCGGCGAAACAGTGGAGAGGTAACGGAGGAGCATATGAATTATCTCCGTGAAATTTGGCCGTTCGTTTGGATCTTCTTTCCAGCACGAAGTAACAATCATCCCTAAATCCCCTGGTAAATCTTCTGCACTCGGCCTCAAGTTCTATCGCAAAGACAAAGAAAAAACAAATATTAGTCACAATGCTTGTTAGTTTCAGAGCCTTTGAACTCATCGTCGCTCTTGAATCAAATTCTTATCCAAGAAAGGATTCAAAGTACCACAAGATTACAAGGATCTCTCAAGTAAGCAAAGATCAAATGCAGAGACACCAACCGTAGCAGAGATTCAAGAGCGTTCAAGCTAAGCTATTTACCTTGAAAGCAGCGGCATAAGCTGCTTGAAGATTCGACATGCCTTCAAAGGGTAACTTGTTGAGAATGAGTTCCCACAAGACAATGGCGAAGCTGTAAGCATCTACTTTATGGTTATAATGTTTCTTCTCTCCATGCCTTAACGTTACCGTACTGTAAAGCTGTTCACATACATTCAACGAGATCTCTCATCAAGACAAAACGCAAAAAACCGGACTTTTTTTTTATTTCTTTTGCGGGTTTAGTTTTAAAATAGTTACCTCAGGGGCCATCCATCGGTATGTACCAGTCTCTGCGGTCATCATTTCTGTTAATGATTCTTCTCTAGCTAAACCGAAATCAGCGAGTTTTACGGTCTTATGATCTGCGGATAAGATCAAGTTCTCTGCAAACGCATATAAGATTTATAAGCTTTCCACATTGTATATGATCAGAAGTTGCGGTTTGATTTTCCTAGATTAATTTTCTCCATTTACCTGGTTTGAGATCGCGGTGAATGATTCCGTGGGAATGCAAACATTCCATGGCGCGAGCAATGTCAAGAGCAAACGCTACAGCCAAACGTATATCTAAACGCTTTGGCCGCAAGCTCACTAGATATTTACGCAATGTACCGCCTAGTAGAAGCTCTGTAACTATAACCATCATGGGTTCTTTGCACGCTCCGATGAACTATATATAAAATCGATTTTCAAACGGTTTTTTTTTTGTTATCATCCAAATACTCGGTTAGCCAAATGAACAGAGAGTTGCAGTAGAAGAAAAAGGCGAAACCTTGACCAAATTCTTGTGCTGGACTTTGGACAACATAGCGATCTCTCTTGCAAACCGGTTATCTCTTTTGGAAATCTCTTCGGGTGATTCTCCTCTTTTTATAATCTTAATTGCCACTGTTTGGTTTCTATACCTAAGCAAACAAAAGACATTGTCAATCAACCAAACACTTCTCAATCTTTTAAACTGACTCGGAAGAAAGCATCTTCAGAGAACCTACCCACCCATGATTAACACAAAGGAGCACTAGTCATAACATTTATATAGTAGAAAGATTAAACCAAGAAGCCTAATAACTGTTTGATTCAGAGAAAATTAAGCAGAAACATATATTTGATCCTTTAACTTAACCATCCAAACTGAATAACAGATATGCAGAGACTAAATCTCCTTCCCTAAAAGGTTCATGACTTCTAAAACCCGAAACAAAGTTCTGAAAAACCTCTGTTTTAACCAATGATTGTTGATTAAAAGAGACAGTTTTGTCTTTCTTTTATCATTTCGGATCATAAAGTTGAGTAGATTTGTTGAAGTCAAAGCTTACTTTCCCTCATAAACTTTGGCATGAGCACCTTCACCGATCTTGGGACCAACATAGAGATGACGAGGATCAACGAGCCATTTAGGATCCAATTCGAACTCTTCGTTTGGGTAAAACCCACTTGCGGATCCCATTTTCCACAAAACAACACAAGACCAAAAAAAAAAACCAAAACTTCGAGATATATTGTTGCTGAGAAGAAACCCTAATCAAAGAGATTTATCAAAGCTGGGCCCTTTTGGCTTTTGATTGATTAATCATTACGGGTTGAGTAGAATTTCGAAATTGGAATTGGAACAATACAATCCGATGCTTTTTGGAGAATATAAAGCAAAATCAAGGAATCCCATAAATAAAGGACACAGAATAAAGAAACCCAGAAGAAGAACACGACAATCAATTCCAAAACTCGTCAACTACATAAAAGAAACTAATCGTTTTGGTCTCTGTAATAAAAGTAAATAAACAAAAAACAAGCAGCAAGGAAAAGGTGGGAATTTGAGAGAGCGATAGAGATGTGAAAAGGAGAAAGAGAGAGGAGAAGAAGTATGGAGGAACTGAAGTTGACACTGGAACTGAAGGAGGAAAAATACACCCAAGGATGGAGAAATGGTCAAAATTTGATGATTCTTGTTCGTTTGGTTAAAGATTTTGTTGAAATTAAAAGTTTCTTTTTTTTAAGGGGTTTTTTGGCTATTCAGAACCAAAAAAAGGATTAAAGAAATCGAAAGTTGTTTGCTTTTTCCGCGTAGGCGTCAGTGAGGTGACAAGAAGTCTCTCCGCCTCTCTCTCTCCAAGACAACACTTACAGACGCGGAAGCACACCCACGAGTCCTTTTCACTCTTTTTTAGTTTTTGGTTTTTTTTTCTTCTTTAAGTTTCTGTACGGCAAAAATAAAACTTATATTAACCAAAACATACGAAAAGAAATACATTTGATTCAGAACATATGTGACTGTAAAAATGTACTGAACGAACTTCGTATTATGCATTGAGGGTATTCATCAAAAATAATAATGTACTGAAGGAATTTGGTAATGATATCCAACAAACTCAATGTTCCTCGACTAATACCATTGAAAAAAAAAACTAAAACTGAAAAGTGTCAGTAGAAAATCTCGTCGGTGAGGTAACAAACGAAAAGAATGAGATAGGCGGGACCCATTTACTTACGACCGTCCTTGTGTACTTTTCAGTTTTTCTTGGTTTGATTAGTTTCAATTTTCATTTCATTTTTTTGTCGTTCATGAAATGCTGAAAATTCGGTTGATAATGTGTATTTAGATACATTATCAGATTTGAATCAAGATGATGACACACTGACAAAAATTAATAGATTTAAAGTTCAGATATATATATATATATATATATATATATATATTTGTAAAAATGTTAGGTTTGGTTAGGTAGGCACATAAATCAGAATATATTCGCAGCCCATTTTTCGTATTTTTGTCTTTTTGATTTTCTCACTGCATAAGCCGGTATAAGCCTTGTTAGCTTTGATATAATTTATCATCAAACTATATATCGAGGTCTAAGTGTCTAACGTATAGCTAGAATATCCAATAGAAGATAACCAACAGACTGAATTCCGAGGAAAAGGCTTTATATATTTATTCAAAGGCAGAGAATATATCACATTCCTGCATTACCAAACCGATATTACCCAGCATACCAAATGATGGTTGCGTGGTTCCAATATATCATTACCTCCATATTTTTTCGTTTCTTTTACTGCTATAATATAAGCTACCAAAAATAAAGTTTTATACTTTCTTGTGTAAATTCTTCTTGAGAGATATAAAGAGGGGGGCGATTTCTCAACCTGACCTCCTGTAAATGCTATAAGCCACGGCTATGGTTGCGACAGCCCCAACCGCAGCAGCTCCCAAGAGAAGCTCTTCTTTCTCAATCATCGATCTGAACCAGTTTAGCTTCACGGATCCTTCTTTCTTGACTGGCTCTGGAGTTTGCTCCTGGCAACATGAAACACCGTTTGCACCTTGGCAGCAACCTCCTGTGAATCCCTTCTTCTCCTCAGGTTCGCGTTCCACTACGCTGTTTCCGTTTGGAATTTTATGCTCTTCCTCTTTCTTAGCTTCCTCACCATCGGTTCTTAGTCTCATCGGCCCCCTGAAACAGAAATTATCTGGGTAAACTATGTCGCTATTTGAAAACGTACTCGAAAGGTCCTTGGCAATGTGTAAACTGAGTGAGTAAGTGTTATGAGTTTCCTAGTTCAGCAAGCAAAAACCTCAGCCAAAGTACACATTACATCTTACCATTTGCTGTCTCCACACAGAAACTTAATTATGTTATTTCTAGCAATTACATTTGCAGTACAATGCTAATTAGAAAATAATACGAACTTGCAAAATTCATTAGCAAATAAAAGTTTTTGTATGTTAAAAAAACAGTTTCGGTTCCAACACGAGGGTATACATCTAGTGCAAAGTTTACAAGCAATGGATGTTTGGTATTACTACACACGAAGAAATGTAAAGCTGTTTTAACAGAGACATATCTGCAACAAGCTAGAAAACAAGAAGCAGGAAAAAACATACCTGGAAAGGTTTTGTATGATTTCTCCTTTTGCAATATGCTGATCAAGCATCGCAGGCACGTCATCAGGAGTCACATAGCCATACCTGCATAAATAGCAAGATCGTTTGATGGTGCATAAGATATTACAGTTCAATATCTTTTCTGAATGAGAATGATACTAGTTGGATTTGACATTTTCTTACCAGTGGCCAGAAATATTTCCAGCTGAATCAGGGCTGAAGATAATCAGATTTCCAGCATACTTGTGGCCACCAATATGAGAACATGGCTTAACGAAAATTTGATTTGAAAGTCCACGCGACTTTATCTCCTCCTCGAACTTCTCCATCAGAGCTGGTCCACAAACACCACATCTCTTGTCCCGGCTACCATGAGCACACACAAATACAAAGGAACCTGATAACTCTTCCTGGATCCCAGAGGTCCATGGTTTTCCTTTCACAAGCACATCTTCCACAAAAGCATCTACATCTGTGTCCTTAAGCGCCCTATGGTAATAGCAACAAGAAGAGAAAGTGTACAAGGATAAGATCTCCAAAAATGGCTCAAAAATTCAGAACAACCAGCCCTGGAACGACTAACGAGTGGCCATTAACAGAGTAACATAAGCATATATCAACAGAATAATCGGAAACCGGCTTTTCAGATCCAAATCTCGAGTTTAACACCATCATCTCTATAGCTGAAAAACGTAAAATCGGAGTATCTACAATTTCGAAATCAATCAGCTGTAACTGTCCCTAGAAATCGAGCTACCAAGCACGAATTCGAAACAAGGAAGGCAAGTCCAAGCCAAATATTTCCCTAAAACGTAGAACTAGCTGAAACTCGAAACTCACTTGTATCTGATCATATCCGGGAAAATCAGCACATCTCCATCCAAATCATCTCCACCACCGCACACCGTAAGCCTCGTCTACAACACAAGAACGCTCAACATTCAGTACCTACAAACGATTGTTCACACCAGAGCGCCAAATCTAAACGTTATTTTGTTATACCTCAACAGCGAAATCAGCTTTGCGATCCCTGAACGACTCAGCGAAACGCTGCGGAAGACCTTGAGCTTCGACACGAGGAATCCAGGTCTCGTGACTCTGGTAGCAAAGGAAAACATGGCGACCGTACGAACCAACGGAACCAGCGAGGGTACCACTGTACATCTCCTTCCGTTTAAACCCATAGACCTCGTCTTCCGAGACCGTCACGGCTTCATTGTTCTCTACTTCCGCCATTGAAGAGTACCACGTATTCTTCTTCCCTACAAACTCTAGGGTTTCGCAGAAGCAGATTGAAGAGAGAGAGTTGAACAAGCGAAGCGATCGAAATGAAGGTGTTAATTTCGTTATCATTAATTTTCGAAAAAAGAAAGTTTCGTTTACTTTATAACATTTTCTCTAAAATTTGTGCATCTGAACTGAACAACCGTCGCTCCCATACCCACGCAAATTGGGCCTGGATTAAAGTGACTGGTTGGTGATCTAAAGCCTCCTACCAACCCCAGCTCACCGAGAGATTCGTCATTTTCTTTGCTAACCATATACCATTTTACTCGTCCGTCAAACTGCATCGGTGACTGACGGTTACTTTAGTTAAACCAGGATTCTTTTGATTATTTTAAGTTTTGATCAAATTATACTATTTAGGAAAAACCACACGTATTAATTACATTTTTGAAAGCTGCATAATTGTCCGACTCTCAAAATCCATTACATGTGTTTTTTTAAAAGAAATTGACATTAGCTAACAAATCTTCCTTCTGTGTGTTTTAAGATTCCTTTCAGAACAAATACTAAATAGGGGCCATTCGTCACTTTTCAGCTATCTATAATAAAAGAGGAACATTGATCTATTATTGTGAACGAAAAACAAAGACCATTGATGGTTAAATTTACATTTCCATAGTTGCTTTAAAAGAAGCTTGTTTTTGAATATATGTAATGGAAGACTAGGTACAACCTCACCATAATGTGAAGAACAACGACAGTCAAATCATTTGGTAAGACACATCAGAGCACAGAATCTAGACAAACCCCAAAGAAAAAAAAACATCATACAATTGACTAATACGCTGTGAGATCAAGCGAATAAGTAGCAACCAAAAATGGAGAACAAATCAGAAGAAATCAATTTCCAAATAATTACCAGAAGGCTTCACATCCACAGTAGGCGGCTTATCATGACCACCATGACCACCTCCTTGACTATGACCATGACGAAGACTATTAGCTTGATCCATGACTTTCACCGGCTGTGGAATCTGAGGTGGGCTGGTGCATCTGATCAAAGCCCAGTTCACGCTCTGGAAAAACGGATGCTGCTTAATCTCAGTGGCTCCTCTTCTATAAGCCAACCGATGCTGAGGCTCTTTCACCAGCAATCCTCTGATCAAGTCTCTAGCCGCAAAGCTCACACTCGGGTGCTCAGGAAACCTCAAAGGCTGGCCAACTACATTGAACAGCGTCGTTCTGTTTACATCTCCTTTGAAAGGAGTTCTTCCAAACAGAAGCTCGTAAAGGAAAATCCCGAAAGTCCACCAATCAACCGCGCTTCCATGCCCTTCTCCTTTGATTATCTCCGGCGCTAAGTACTCGTGTGTCCCGACAAACGACATGGACCGTGCGCCAGTTGGCTCAGCGATCAGCTCCGGGAGTGGTCTGACTTGGCGTGTCGTGTCGTTCGGTCTCTTCTTGTTCTTGCTTCTAGACATGAACCGAGGAGTGAAACACACTGGCTGGATGCAATCTGGCTGAATAACGCAGCTCGGTTGGTCTACGCAAGCCGGCTGGATGCAGTAGCTTGAGCTTTTGGACTCGAGCGCCGTGGTTGCTGCGAATCGGACTAGCGTTGGAGAAACCGCACATCTCAGGGAAAGGTCAAAATCTGATAGCATTATGTGTCCATCTTCACGGACTAAAACATTCTCAGGCTTGAGGTCTCTGTATATGATCCCAAGCATGTGTAGATACTCCATAGCTAGAAGAACTTCAGCAACGTAAAATCTGCAAAGAAAACATAAAAATCACAACTTTCAGCGATAACGAAATATTAAACCGCAAAACCGGTTATCTCTTTGAGTTCTTTACCTAGCAGCGTGCTCAGGGAAGTATTTTCCGGGCTGTCTTTGCCGGAGAGAATGCAAATCACCACCGGGACAAAACTCCATAACAAGACAGGAATGATTCTCTGTTTCGAAATGCGAGTAGAGTGTAGGCAAGAAAGGATGGTCTAGCGATTGGAGTATCTCTCTCTCCGTTTGAGCCCTAACAAGCTTCTTCCTCGCTGCAATCGCTGCTTTCTCCATAACTTTCACGGCGAAACTCGCTCCTGTTCCGATAAGCTCCGCTAAGTAAACAGTCCCGATGTCACCTCCTCCTAGCCGTCTCATCAGCTTGAAATCTTTAGCCTCCAGAGACGACCCGACCCGAGATCGAACCTCCTGAATCGCGACCCAACGCTTGTCGTTATTAGCCCTGTGCGGCTTGTAACCTGCGTTGCTCAAACCGCTCGAGCTGCTCTCGTCGCTTACATCACTCCCCGTGCTTCCTCTGTATGTCAATATACCCATCTTCTCTAGATCGATTCCGCCTACGCCGATTGTGCTTGCGCACTCGCTGAGTTCTGTGTTCGTGAAGCTTTGTTTGGCTTCTGTGTAGAGTGGTGCTGTGTAGAACGTGTTCGTTGGGCTAGGGTAAAACCTCGGCTCCGATTGTTTCTTCATCCGTATAATCGAGATTGGTGTTTGAGGTTCAGCTGAAACAGAGGATTCATAACTTTCTAAAACTTCAGGGGAAGTTTCTTGTATTGACGACGTCTTCAATGGCGGTTCCGATTTCTTGGTGCCTCCTCCGTTTCTGGAATCGATCGAAAACGATGCAACGGAACATTTGGATTTAGCTGGAGTGTTTCTTGTTCTGGACGACGAACCAACGCTATCGATTGAGGAATCCATTGAAGGTGTTCGACGCAATTCCTGAAAGAAGGGTTTTTTCAAACAAAGTGGCTTTTAGTTTCTCTCTCTCTGTTAATGGCGATACGATGTTTAAACTTCAAAACCGAGGAAAGAAAGCGAAAAAGTGAAAGGAAAAAAAAATCGATTTTTATATTCAGATAAAGGAAACCCAGCAAAGATTACGGTAACGATAACAGGATTCGTCTAAATCAACCTAAATACTCAATGATTAGGGTGTTGCTTAAACTCAATCAACGATGAATTTCAAGTAACCGCCGAGAAAATGCAGAGAGAAGGAAGAAAGATGAGAAAGAAAAGGTTTTTGAGTCTTTCCCGCGAAATTTTCCGAAACAAAAACAAGGAAATTCCCAGAAAAGTTGCAAAAAACAGAGAAGGGGAGGAAAGAGATTAACACCTGATCATAGGCAAATCAGTCGTTCGTTTGAAGAAACTTATCTCCCACTAGAGGAAGAGTGAAGTGAAAAACCCAGCTTTTTGACGTTGATCGGAAATCTTTTCTTTTTCTTTGACGGGTTATAGTAGATCCGATCCGATCAATGTCCGAGAGAGAGAGAAAGACGAAGAGGTTAAATCGATTAAAGAAATGTTGCTGCTTTTGTTCTTTCTCTCGGTCTTTTTTAAGTTTTTTTCTTCAGGTGAATGAAGAAGAGAAAGGAAATTAATAAGAAAATCGAAATCTGTTCGTCGTTTAATGGGAAAGTTTTAAGCAACTTTTTACACTCTCGATCTTGCGATGTTCCCTCAAAAGCAATGTTTCTTGTTTCTTGCTTTTTAAAATCTTTATATTTTGTTTTTTTTGTATTTGTTTTCTTTTATGAAAAAAGGCTAATTGTTGTAATTAAGTAGGGAGCCGCTTGTAAGCACTACTTAGTAGATTATATTATACACCCGTAATGTATAAAAATTCTTGTTCTAGGCTATAAAGTTTGAATATTAGTACTGTATTTAATAGCAGGGTCACAAATAGTAGGGCCATATTAATTCTGGGCATATTCGACGACTCTAAAGGCCAGTATTTATAAATCGACTGATGTCTCTTACTGTTTCTACTTTCTACTTTCTATGTTAGAGAGTAAATAATCCAAATATTGGCTGAATGTGATCTCGATTTCACGTTTTGAAAATTGAAACTCCATAAATACTTTAGAAGAACCAAGAGACAATATTCTGGCTCAAATCTGTTGTCGATAATGACTACTCCCTCCGGATTTATTTAGTTGTCGTTTTAAGGTTATGAACACAGATCAAAAAATATTAATTGTATTAGCTTTTCAATATAAAAACATCATTAATTATCTATTTAAATATAATTCAACCAATAATAAAACAAATTGCATAATAAAAATAATTATAAAAAATAAAAAATTAATAAATGTTGCATTGAAAACTGAAAACGACAACTAATTTAAAACAAACAAAATTTTCTAAAACGACAACTAATAAAAAACGGAGGGAGTATATGATATAAATTAACGGTGAAATATTCAAAAATGTATTTACTTGATTTTACTTTTTAGAAACTGTTGAACCATCCGAGTTGAAACTTAATTCATTTTCAGTTAGTTGTTTTAGAATGGCATTTTATATTGGGATAACGCGATATGGACAGTAAAATACCGTCTTCTAGGATATGATTATGGTTTTTCAGCTACTACTTTTGCTTATAATTGATTAAGATTAAGAACAACAAATAACAATACGTGTTGGATAGCCCTACGCACTAAACTCAGCTAATAATTTGTGCGTGAAAAGAAAAACACAAAAAAGAAAACAAATAATTTCTGTACTGCAGTATAAAATACGAAACATATACTATGTGACAAAGGCTTATCCACATTCAAAATTGATTGATTTCAAAACTCCATTTGCAGTTAATATCTATGCAATGAGATGAAATCATAATCACTAGATATTAATTGCACCAATGCAATTTTGTTGGTAGATTTAATTAAAGTATTTTAAATCACGAGACGTCCTCCTAAGAATTGGAGATGGCTGGTACATTGAACGACCATTAATGATAAATTTATAATAGCATTATTAGACTCTTCCTCGTTTCTAGAATTATGTTAACTGTCTAAATTCCAATACTTGTGTTTTTTCGTGGATGAATCATGAATCTTATGATTAACCTTCCAAAAAAAAAAAATCTAACCTATTATCGACAAAGTATTAATAAACTAAATATATCTATTTTGAGGACGCAAAAAAAGACGTTTTTTTAGTTTTTAATAGTTATAAACCTATGAGTAAATTAGTGAGGCTTTAGAAATTGATTAACATAATGAAGGAAGCGGAAATTGCGACCGAGGTGCAGCCCAAAGCCTCACATGGACGCACGTGAACTCTCGGCAACAGCACGTGGACGACGGCTCTTGTCGTCCCTCGGCGCATTATATTATCTTGCGCTGCTTCTCTCATTGTCTCAAGCAGCCGTCTTCCGGCGCATTTAAAAAATTACAGTGCGCTTGCAAACTCTTGGAGAGTGCAGTACGGGAGTACCCTAATTTTATTAAACCACCGTGGCCTATAATCAAATCAAAACCACATCTTTTTATTCCAAAACAAAAATATATAAACGAAAAATAAAAGAATAATCAATTATGAGATAATATAAGGCCATCATTATTGCGGTATCCAACCCGGTCTTTTAAGAATATTTATGATTAAATATAATCAAATGAAAAAATTTTCTTCAGAAACGTTTTTTATTTGAGAACTTAAAGAAACGTTTCTTCTTGTCACTTGTCAATACTTGATTGGGTTGAGAAATTGAGAAGAAATTTTTTTCAAGCTTCGACGATCAAATTCATTTTCTTGTTCTCGCTTTCTTCGGAATCAATCTCTTCTTCTCTGTATCATCTCTGGTCGTGTAATCAAAGAGTATGGTTGTGATAGGTAATAAACTTCTTCCGCCTTCTGGCTCCGTCGTCAAAATCATTTTCCTTAAACTGAAAGAGAGTATCCCCGACGAGGCGAAATCGGAGATTCTGGATTTGATCAAAGGGCTTGACGAAAAATTTCCAGGGATTGGTCAGATCACTGTTGGGGAAAACTTCTCGCCGGCCCAAGCAAAAGGTTTCTCGATTGCGTTGATTGCGTTTTTCAAGGATCTAGCTGAATTGGAATCTGTGGATTCTCATACGAAGTTGGTGAATTCGCAGAAAGAAAAGGTTCGTGATTGTCTCGATTCCACCATTGTTGTTGAGTTCTTGGTGCCTTCTGGCTAGGTTTCTGGATTGTAGATTGTAGAAGACGAAGCAAATATGTCTAAAGTCTCAGTTTTTACAATCTCTTGTGTTACTTTGAAGATTTTAGAAATGAATCGTCTTTGTTTATGAGAAGGGTTTTGCTTTTGCTATGTATCTGCTGCATTTCTGGTATACAAGAATAATCTTTAAGAGTTCAAGGAGATGGGCTGAGATTTAGTGTTTGAGTTTTCAGTCTGTCGTGGAGAAAAATATGTCGTGGAGAAAATGAATCCATTTGGGTTTCTGCCAATACAGAGCAAAAATCATTAGATTTCTTATTTAAGTTTTTAAACACAAAATAATATTAAATAATGCTTTAAAAGACCCATATGGGTATTACCGATAATGATGCTCTAAGAATTTTGCCATTAAAATTTGATGTGACAAATGGGCCCTAATTGCTTTAATAGACTTCACTATGGAGTCCATTCCAACATCAAACATGAATATACATACTGTTGTGGAAGTTTGGTTGAAGTCCGATCACTTCAAAATATTTTTTTTTAAATCATTTTTTTTCTTTCTTTTCCTCAATTCAAAATATTAAGGTTGAAGAAAATAATGTTAAGAGTTAGGTGATGTAATGGTGGACAAACCAAGACGAGACGGCAATATACAAAGTTGGCGCGGACATATCAGCCGAATCTATCAAATCGTAACAAAACTGTAATACGAGGCAAAGAGATGATACAAACTATGTGCGGACACATCAACCAAATTTATAAAACCGGAACCAAACTAAAATATGGATCATTTAGATCAATGCTTGAACAGAGTAAAAGTAACAAGAAAATAGCATAATTTTGGATTTTTGTAAGAAGATACCAAAATAGAAGGTTAGAGCATGGAACACCAAATATATGTCCTTCCCTGTTAAGGCTGAAGTGGTTGACATAAAATCCATACCAAAATTCATATTATGACTTGTGATGAAAATCAGGATTTCAAGCTCAAACCAAACTGGTTATGTTACTTGGGATTACTTGGTTTGAGAATCTCATTAGTTTACGGTTACAAGTGTAACCGACTTTACGAATTGTAATAGACGTTGTATATATAAACTGTTGGACCAAAAATGGCTTATTAAATGCTTCCGGGTCTGCTCATAGTGCTGCACCGGATCTATGACTTCACTGAGGAGCTTCTTGAGAAATCCAACTTAACATTTCAATTCAAAGGTCCTTTGGTTTGCTGGTTTAGACATGTTAGCCACGGTTTATCCATCTAACATTCACTATATATTGAGCTCAAACTTCTCGAATTTCACCAAATGAAGAGGCCTTTTATGTTTTCAAATATGAGAGATTCAACGCAGACTCAGAGCTATGGAAGAACCTGAGGAACGCTGCTCAGGCCAGGCTCAACCATCAGGGGTTTCAAAGATTTCTAGTAAATGCAACGAGAAGTAAACGATCAGAAACGGGCTTGTACCTATTTTCAACAACTTTGCAAAGGAAAGGTTGATCGTGAACTTGCAAGATGTGTTCCGGAGGTTAACTTACGATACAACAATGGTTCTTATCATTGGGGCTGATCCCAAAACTCTCTCCGTTGAAACGCCAGAGAATGAGTTTGCTAAGGCTCTTACCGATGTTGGAGAAGCGATTATGTATAAAAACGTTAAACCAAGGCTCTCGTGGTCCTACGATCATCTTAATTACAAAAGTAGAAAGTATCAAGCTTTCTATTATATGATTTTCATATAACTTTGAAAATAAATCGACAAACACTTGAGAAGCGAACCTTGAACAACTGGGACCGAAATTTAAACTCTTTTTGAAACTAAAACATAACACTCTTAAAATGCGCCTGTTCCAAACACTTGTCGTAAACATCCAAACAAAAGAAATAACTTGTGTTTAACGAAATCAACGAAAAACAAAGCTTCGTTGGTGTATTTCTCCATCACGCCGCTCCTTGCAAGCTGAGGTGTAATCAACCAAGAACCAGTCACAAACACAAACCCCACCGTGAGTAACCGCGATGCTACCGGATTTAACCGCCACCGCTGCATCACTGTTGTCTTCTTCTTCACCGCCAATTCCACCGCAATGCAAACGCCGTGTAACATGAAGAACAGAGTAACTTCCCACGTGGGAACCTCACGAGTTAAATAGAAGAAGAGCAGTTCGTGAACCAAACCAGAGACGATGAATACCACCAAAATACCCGAAAACAGAGCCCAGTCGGAGCTCATTCGGCGTTCAGAAACTTGCCGCACTGGTTTGTAAACGGCTTGCCGGAGAATCTCCGGAACCATTACATTCCACCGACGACCCCAAAAGTCTTGTAGTGATGTGGCTAAGTATGGTTTATTAAACTGTGGCTCGAGGTCGCACCCAATAGAGATAGAAGCCACAACTTTGACGAACGTAAAAATGATCTCAAGCTCGAGGTAGAGTTGCAGAAATTGAAGAGCCAATAGCAGAAGCGGAGGCAGGTCTTGTCTGTAGCCATACAAATGTAATATTACACTAAAGAGTGCAACTTTAATGGCGAAAACCCATTTGGGCAAATGAGTCTGAGGTTTAGGGTTTTGCTGGGCTTTGATGGGGAAGCAAGTGAAGCAGAGGAATCGCGAGAGGTTTGAGGGTATTGGGATTAGAGGACCCTTATCGAAGGAGAAGAGGATGAGTTTGAAACTGGCGAGCCATGTGAGGAAGAACGCTGTGATGAAAGATAAATGCACCGAGGAGAAAAACAGAGGAAGAACAAGAAACAGAGCAATGATGGGGAATACAGAGAGGAATCGAGGAAGACCAGGCTTGATTCTGGGTGGTAAATAGTAACAATAAGATATGGACATGATTTGTGAAACCCATGCTATAATCAAGCTCTTGAGTTCTTCCTCCATCCTCTCAGTTCTTTGTTGTGTTGCTGAGTCTTTGGCTAACAATGAGGTTATTATATGGCCGATTTTTTATGTTTTTTTATGGGATTTTTTTTTAAGTCTTTTGTTAGGAAATTAAAGTGGGTGAGAATTAAATTGATTAGAAAGAAGAGAGTATCAATAATGTTGTTGGTTAGTTTACAGTTAATAGTCGTATTATTGGCAGATTTATACTCCCTAAAGAGTGTCGTTCTGACATTTTTTTTCTCAAAAAGAACGTCGTTTTAGAATTCCAATGTAAATTTTGACATAAAATACCATATTTAACCTCAAAATAAATTCAGAAAATTAGTTATAAATATAATTCCAAAGTCATTTTCTGCAGATTAATAAAAGTATAAGAGACTTTTTTATCTTATTTCTTAATTTGTGTGAAAAATGTCAGAACGACACTCTTTGTGAAACGGAGAGAGTATTAAAATATAGTACTAATTTTTTTCCTTTTTAGTAGTAATATGGGGAGAAGATGGATCTGAATTCAAACCAGAGAGATGGATTACCAAGAATGGTAATGGAGGAAGAGGTGAAAACCGCACCCCGGTTTTCTCCGGTACAAACCAAGATCGGCATAACGTAAGCCCGGTTCACGAAGGAATGTACCGGGAAGACTGGGCCGAGTAAAGTCTTGGGCCGAACGCAGTCCATTAAGCCGAGGTCGGCGAGAAGCTTCTCGAAGGAACCGAGAAGTTCCCCGAGTTCGGCCAAGAATGGAAAGTTTCCTAATGGAAAAAGGAAACTACTACGAGAAAAGGAAAAGGACCGAGAGAAAAGGAAAGTCCTCTCGGTCCCATATCGCTGAAGATGCACTTGATGACCGACCCAGAGGATATATATAAAGGAAGATGAATCGACACCAGAGAACATAAGATATTCCAGAGAAGATTTAGAGACTGAGAACTCATCACTTTAGATTCTTAGTTTCATAAAGTCTTAGTTCGTTATTCCTTACTCAATAACCGAACTCAGTTGTATTCCTTCGATTCGATCTAATAAAACCAAGTTTACCGATCTAAAATACTGTTTTGCCCCTTGTCGATATTCACATATCAACAGAGGCTAAAGGCATGATCCTTCCTTAGTTCCTTCAAGTTCTTACCGTTTAATGTCGGCCCCAGAAGCTGCCTTGGTAAGCAACTAGCTACGATTCTTATGAAGATCGTAGTTGTGGAGATATTACAAAACTATGACATTCAAGTCATCAAAGGGCAGAAGATTGAGCCACTTCCTGGACTCATTCTTTGGATGAAGGATGGGCTTAGCGTCATAATAACTAAGCGAGATTCAGCTAAGTGCAGTCTGTCGTTAATTTAATGATACTGTAGTATGAAGCATAATAAATGGATCAATAAGCAGAGTCTTCGAAGACCCCCTTGGCTACCTTTATGTATGTTATGAATTATGATCAATGAGATGGTGCACCTCTCTACCTTTATGTTTCAATGAAAATGTAATATCTGTTTAATAGTACGCGACCTTTGTATTCTATATAATCGATTAAACTGTGACTACAGACTACTTTTTTATTATTATTAGGCTTGTGCTACACGAGTTCAACTTTTTTTTTTTGTCAAAGAAAAGTAAATTTATTGAAAATAACACAAAAGTAAAACAAAATTATGTGAATAAATTCACTCACATAACACACTTTTTCATTATCCACAACAATAAAATTTGGTGCGTAACCTAAAATTATGAAAGCGAACAAATTGTTGAAAATCATAAGAGCATGTTCATCAGACTTCTTAGCAATTTTGGGCCCGAAATCATAGGTGTTTTAGATTAAAAAGAAAAGAAAAAAACTTTATTATCTGTGAACCGATCCTTAACTAAGGGCTGCAAGAGGCAGGTTCATACGCCACGTGTAGCCTGGGTATTGGGCATAACTTTTTTGTTTTACCATCTCTCATATCTTTTTTCTGGACCATTTTTTGTTTTTGGCCGATGATTTTTGTCGACCATTTTTCTTGATTTTTGTCTGGGATTGAAATTGTGTATATGCGATTGCTGAAGAGAAGAATTAGTGGAGAGAAGACTATGATGATGAATCCATGGAATCGAAGTTCTAAGGATTCAAATTCGCCAGGAAATTTCCGTTGGGGTTTGGATTGAGAAGCGTTCTCAGAAAAAACGACGACGCAAGCTGGTCGAGATTTCACACTGTAGATATCGAGCAGACATCGCCGCGAATCCAAACCACCACAGTCGCAGTCGAAAGCGCCGTCGTCGATGTCGAGAAAACCGACATTAAAAAGCCGCCGTCGTCATGTTTTGCTGGTTATCATTTCTTGTATCTGCGCTTTGCTTGATTTGATCTTGTTCAAATCTGTTTTTGCAGGGGAATCTGTATTTACAATCCTTGATTAATCTCGCTTCTGTTGTCTTCTGTCTTCTTAACTTATTTTTAATCTGATGCTTTTAACAGCTCCTGCTTTGGTTACCACTGGCCTCTCTAAGCTCGGTTACAACTATGTTAATATCGGTAATGACTCTAATGCAGTTTATTACCATTCAGTGTGATTGTTTGATAGTAAAACTTCTCTGGAGATATTGTGAAAACATGATTGAAATTTTTGTTTTGTTTCGTATATGATTGCTGAGCTGAAATTGCTCGTGACGACAAGGTATTATCACCAATGCTGTATATTATATATTACAGGCTCTTCTTTTACTTGGTTGTGAC
Organism: Eutrema salsugineum; assembly: GCF_000478725.1. Lineage (NCBI taxonomy): Eukaryota > Viridiplantae > Streptophyta > Magnoliopsida > Brassicales > Brassicaceae > Eutrema > Eutrema salsugineum. Next base: position 5,893,935 of record NW_006256547.1, on the reverse strand, counting down.
ATAAAAGAATATGACCAAAGAAACAATGGAGATCGTCGCAAATAATGGGGTCATTGCTTCAAATTTTTTTTTTTTTTTTAAGAATTCTATGATGGGGTTCACTATTGGAAGATAAAAACATGATATGTTCTTAACTTTTCAGTAATCCAAAATTTAGTATTATAAAATTGTTATGAACCCTAAAGAGGAGTTCTTTGATGAAGATCCTCTAACCTCTCTCAAGAGCAAATTATATTAAAAAATCGTATTTTTTTTATAAAGAACATATTAATTCTAAGATGATAGTCGAAGCTTCTTTTCTTGTGTAGTAATATGATTTATGAATCTATGATTATTAATTGAGAATCTAAAAAAAAGACAACTTGCAACTCTTTCAATATACTTGAGAACATCTTGTTTTACACTAACGGGCGTCGTATAAACACCGTCTCTAAATCTGAAGGAGGCACAAAATACTCTACAACGAAATTGCCCCGACACTTCAACGCCGGTCGGCGTTTCCTTGGCGCCGGCGGACATTTCAATATCTCCGAGGAATTTGTTTCTTTCGCCGTTGGCGTGGTGCAGTATCCTTCGCTGCCATTGTAGTGTTCTTCTTCAGCTTCTGTTTCTCTCTCCGGCTTTTTGAGTTTCGTCTTCACAGGCTTCAGTGAAGCTCGAATAGATATTTCAGCGAAGGCCCAATTTTTCCCATTGGTGTCTAATCCTCTACCGACTCGAGATTTCTTCAAAAATCCCATCTTTCTTATCCTAATTCCGATTAATTAGAGATTGCGGAGAATACGAAGGACAGAGACTCGTATAATGTTTTGAAATTAACCCAGTAAAAAAGATCTTTTTTTCAAGTGGAAGAAGCAGAACACGAAGACTAAGAAGGAATAAGTCGAAAGTGTGAGAAAGATTCTTGCTTTTAAAGACAAGTTTGCTGCTTGCTTCCTCAGGAATTAAAAGAGACCGAAGCTTTCAGAGGAAGATTAGGTGAACCAGAGTAAAGGGTAAATTTGGAAATTAATAATGTGTTTTAGCCCGGGAAAATTACGGGTAGTTTCTGTATACTATCATTATCTTTTTAAGTTTTGGCGCCATGATTTTTAGGATATTAGATCTAACGGCTCTTTTTCCCGCCATTTTCTTCCCAATTCCTTATTTTATTCACAATAGTTATAAGCAAGTTACTGTGAACCTGTATAAGCTCTGTGAACATAATGCATCAACTTATATTCACCAAAAAAAAATAACACATCAACTTCTATAAGCAATGAAATAAAATCGTGTTTTGGTGATATATAAATAAAAAGAGATCTCATTTTTTATTGATATGAGTTTTGATAAATATTCAATCTTATAAGTCTCGAAATTGTAGTCTCTATTTTTTATAGTATGTATTTTTCTCTTCATAGAGCATATTATGTGATTTTTACATACAAAATTATTAAAAAAATTCTTCTAAAAACTGAGGTGGCATAACTAACCAAATTATAAAATAACAATTATTTATTTGTTGAAATCATTTAAAATGTTTTGATTGAATGAATACACACACTTTAATTTTGTTTTTGACAGTGCTAAATTTTACTTTTCTAATGACGTCATTTATTTTAGGCCCTGATTTCCGAGCCAAATGGGCCAACATATCAGAGACTTATCCCAAAACCAATGGGCTTAAAATATAAAATTTACGGACTTTCTATATTCTCAACATAAGAGCACCTCCATTGAGGGATTATAGGAGGTTGTTGGCACAGTTACATATGGATCAAGCTTTAAAAAATATTAAAATAGCTCCAAAACTTAACATACGGTCGTTTAGTTAACATATCGAGAGAAGGGGTTTATGGGTAACATGTCTGTATTGTATTGGCCGCGTGTTAATTTTTTAATTATTGTTTATTATTTTATATTATTTCCTTACTGTTTATTACTGTTCATCAAACTTAAAAATATTAATAAAAAATTGTTAATATCCCCAAACATAATATGAGATGCTCTAAGAGGTCAACGAAGAACATTTTTTGATTTTTTGGGGAAAAATTAGTTTTCCCGCGTGAAAGAGAGATCACACCGCCTAAAAAACCCGATGAAATAAAGATTATCCCGCCGGTTTCCCATCTTTTTCATTTCCTCCCCGGCAAAATCTTCTTTAACACATTTCTCCGCCGCTCCTCTCTTGTCTCTCTCCTTCGACTGCAGAGAATCTCCGATGGAAAACTCCAGATCAAGATCCGTTTTCGTCGACATTGGTCTAAGAGAGCTCAACGGATTTCGAGGTATATCCATACATTCAAATGCGTTGCGTTATTCGATCTTGTAGCTCTATCGTTGACGAGTTTCAGCTTCTCCTGATTTTGTTCTGATTAAACTTTTTCTTTTTTTGGTCTCAGGAAGGAAGCGACCGTTCTTCGCAGATTCCGAGCTGATTTGCAGAGAAATAGCCGGCGTGGCTGTGGAACACGACGGGATTCGGACTCCGCCGTTGGCCGTTTCGTTTTGTAAGGTATATAGTCGATCTACCGAATATTTCCCCTCTCGTTCTGTTGATTCTTAATGTAGCTCCAATTCTAGAACCAATCTCAACGCTCGATGATATCTTCTGAATTTTGTTGTGCATTTTAGTCGAATTTCAGATAACTATACACGAATTATGTTTTTTTGTGTGATTATAATTACCGATTATGCCAAACGTACAGAGTAGTAGAAATTCTCAAATATTCGCCGTGTCAGATGAAGATGGCCATGTGAGTCTCTTTAATTCGAGTAAGAAGAAGTTTGCCTCTTCTGCATCTCACCAAGAGAATACAGGTATCGCCTCTCATTCCCGTTGATAACCCAAGTTTTTCTTGGCTAAATTGCGATTGCTGATTTGTGTTTGTTTCAAATGGAATTATGTGTAGAGAATGCCAGATTCCGTGACTGGGTTGCTCATTATAATGCGGTCTTTGACATTTCTTGGATCAAGGTGCGCCATTTGTTTATTATTGAACTATATATACGTTTAATTCATGAATCTTCCCTGGAATTAAGATAGGCTCACAAATTTATTGCAGGGAGATAGTTGTCTTCTGACTGCTTCTGGTGATCAAACTGTAAGTAGTGACCCAAACATTTTAATTTATGAGTTTGTGTTTATGTCTCCAACATTCATAAACTCTTCTTTCCTATTAACGTGGATACAGATCAAAGTATGGGATGTTGAGGAGACTAAGTGTACTGGAGTCCTTATAGGACACACAGGAACTGTGAAATCATTGTGTTCACATCCAACCAATTCTGGTTAGTTCTTGCTAATTTCTCTTCCTAGTTTACTAATTGATATTTTCCATCTTTGTAGCTCTAACTCTTGCTGTTTGCAGATCTTCTCGTCTCTGGTTCAAGAGATGGATGTTTTGCGCTATGGGATTTAAGATGTAAAAGTAGCTCTTACAAAGACGAGTTTTGCATCAAGTAAGTCCTTCTCTGTAAACGTTAATTGTGCAAATCATTTTCGTTTTTTTCCTTGAAACCATCTTGATAGTTGTTCTGGCCTTCACACAGCTCTACTGGCATGGTTAAAGGAGCTCATCTATCTCCTCTTTCAAAACGAATCAAACGTCGCAAGGTTTTACTCCTGCTCATTCGCTTGACTATTCCATTCTAAGCTATTTATCCTATCATCTCTGCTTATGGCTTCATGTTTTCAGGCTGCTGTATCAAGCATTACCTCTGTGCTTTATCTCAAGGACGAGATCACAATTGCCACTGCTGGAGCACCAGATAGGTACATGCAAAACCTTTAGTGGGTTTATGTGAAGAAAATCCTTCTCCTTTGATCATATAGCAATGTTGTTTACATCCTTTGCTCTCTTTGTTTTTCTCGTTTCTATCAGTGCCTTGAAATTTTGGGACACAAGGAAGCTTAAAGTTCCTTTTGCTCAAGCATCTCCACAGTTAGACCCAACAAACACTAAGGTAAGCTAAGCTGCTCCTAGACTCAGATGACATCACATGTTTCTTCTAAGTGAATTAGTCTCTGAACGATGCAAATGGAAACTAGATTAATCTGTATCCGGCTTTTTTTATTTGTGGTTTCAGGAAAAGAGATCACATGGCATAGTTTGCTTGTCCCAGGACTCAAGTGGAACCTTTCTCACAGCATCGTGCAAAGACAATAGGTTAGAATTTCAAGATTCACACTCATTAACTATTCTTTGTGATGAGCCTGCACTATCAGAGAGTCCAGCTCTAACAAAATATGTAATTCGTTTCAACAACCTGTTGCAGAATCTATTTATACAACATGTTGCAGCTTGACAAAGGACCTTTACAATCTTTCTCTGGTTGCCGAATAGATTCTTTTTTCGTAAGGGTAAATGCCTTGTTCACATCAATCACACAACTGATTTGCTTTAATTAAAGATTTCGCCTGTCCACTCACCATTAACATCTTGTGCTGCAGACAATGATCAGTCCTGATGCAGAACACATTTTGAGCGGTTCAAGCGATGGTAACGCTTACATTTGGCAGGTTTAAACTCTGTCACTTAGTTTGACATTCTCCAATAAATCAATGGTTCAATACGTATCTATGCTTAAAGAACCACTGCAATTTTAGGTTAACAAGCCTCAAGTAGATCCCACAATCTTAAAAGGCCATGACTACGAAGTTACTGCAGTAGATTGGTAACTTCTATTTCCTATTTCTCATTGAATCCAACTTTCCTGATGAGTAGATTCGATGATAATATTAATAACTCAATCTGATGTGTAGGTCTCCATCAGAGATTGGTAAGGTAGCAACAGCGTCAGATGATTTCACGGTAAGCAAAACATTTCATATGGTGGTGATAAACCAAAAGGTTATGTGTTTTCTAGCCCTTTGCTGACTTCTTGTCTGTTCATAATTAGGTACGATTGTGGAACATAGAGAACAACCGCTGCAAAACCTCAAACGCATCAGCGTCTGCGTCAAGAGTTAAACGCAGAGTATCTGCACTGTCAAATACTGAAGCCAAAGAAAGACTTGAGATGAACAAAGAACCTGAGAGTCCCCAAAAACATTCATCAGATCCAGATGATGATTATACTACTAATCAACCAACGCCTATCATCAGAACTCCGGAGACTCAGAATAAGAAGACATCATCATTGTCATTATCATCATCAGAAGAAGAGAAAACGTGCGAGAGAACACCAGAAACCGCGGTCAACAGCCCATCATCTGTCCTAAACCCTCCTTCCTCTGTCAAACGAAGAACCATCAGAGACTATTTTCTTGTCACTCCCTAAACCCTAATCTCTTTTTCCAAAGATTACTGTACAGAAACTTTGTAAGATTTATTAGATACCAGGTCATATATCTGACAATTTCTGCTTAAAGTAAAACAGAAGCGATTAATTCAGACAAATGCTTTAACATTTCTTAATGGTTATCAGCATCAAAGTTGACTTTGTTTAGCCGTATTATATATTCTGCTTGTAGATCAATGGATCGAGGCAAAACAGTGTAAGTTCACTGGATCAGGCCCAATGCAAAAGAATATGTTACACCATGCGGCATGATTCATGCACGCTAAAAAAATCCATTATGGCGATTCGACGCGGAAAACAAGCAAATCAAAATTTGTTCTAGGCCACCGATTTGACACTCTTTAATCTCTTTCTAATGATGACTCAATGAATACTTGTTCGCATTTTAATGGTATGAGGTATGAAGTTTGCCTATTAAAAGCTGTCGTTGTAAGCAAAAGACAATACAAAGTTATGAGTTTAGTTATCTGTTAAGCTTAGATTCTTCTCTATATTTTTTAAATAACGAAAAAAAGACGAATGGAAATTATTGAATTGTAAATAAGATTGGACACCACTAATTGGGCTTGATGTATATATTATAATGTAATGAGAAAAGAAGTGCATCAAATAAATAACATTTGATCACATAATTGTGCATATCTAATGATTGTTGTGGCCATACTAACACTTGGCTTGCAATAATTCCGTCGACATTTTTCCGTATAACACATTTCTTCAACAACCAATCCACAAAGTCCGAACCTATATTTGATTACTAAATCATAAGTACTTTTTGTTTATGGTTTCACACAAATTGGCAATCGAGCTAGGTATACATTAATCTCAAAAGTAGTCCCACTTATATCACATATTTATATACCTGTTAACTAAAATAATTTCTTTATCTTTAATTTTGCTATAACAACTATATATGAAAACTATTGGTAAAAAACTATATATGAAAACTGGTTCTAGAAGTTAAGCTACTGTTAAATTTACTTTTAAAACTTATAATGGGAATTTTCATTTCCAGAAATTCAAGTTATTACTATATATCAAATTTAAATTTCATTATTCTAAGATGATATACTAACATTTTCACCATTTAATAAATTTTCTTGTATATATTATTTACTAGATTACGCACCAAAATTCTTTTCATGCTCAAAGGAAAAAAGGAAAAGATAGGGTCGGAATCGAGCAAGAAATTTCGGTACACATTGATTCCTGAATTCCTTCTAGGTGCATGCATACATATTAATTCCTTTTTTTATACGGATGTATAATTTAGCGCACACACTTGGCTTCTTTTATTTGTTTTCTATCGTCACATTAGCTTTTTTTAGCGACCCACATTAGCCATATTTGTAAGAGGTTAATATATTTTTATCAACCATCGCCAGGCCCAAGTTATATGTATAGGGATTTTGTCAGCATGCGTATACACTTTGATATACATATGCATACATGTACATTGTATACACTGAAATCGAATCAGGAAACTAAATACGTAAAGTATTGTTATATAGAGAAAAAAAACGTAAAGTAATGGTTGCCAATGATTGATTATCTCATCTAATCATTGGTGTAATCTACGCACATGCTACCAAATATTGCACTTATAGATTTGTATATCTATTTATGTTTATGGAAACAATAACGCATTGTTATACCGTATACATCACTTATTCAAACCTTAAAATACAAACAAGTAAATTCAATGGTGTTTATGTAACATATGCGAAAATACTGATTTCAAAATTAATTTAGAGTGATAATTGTTTTGTTAATTCTTTTTCTGAAATATTCTGATTATGTTTAAAGAAATTCTGCAAGGTAAAGAAAAAGCTACTCCATTATCAGAAACCATGTTTTGTTAATTCTTTTTTTTGCCAAATAAATTAATTGTTTGTATTTAAGCATGTGGCTCTCAAACATCAGGGTGGGATTTTGAATGAACATAACAAACATTTTTTTTTTAAAAGTTAGTAATTATTTTCCCGAAAGGTGAACATTAAAATCAGGAGGGGTTATATGTTAACAGTTATATTCAATCAAGCAAAATGACAGTACACATGTCGGATTTGCTCAGATCCTCAACAGTTATGTTTTCTTTGTAACTTTGTATTCCAAAATCTTCTGAATATCAAATAAAAACAATATATTAATAAGAAAAAAGAAGTGGACCAAGACTTCACATTTTTTTTACGGTAGCAGACCTTGCAAAAACGTCGGAGGTAAATAAAACAATTGTAGGCGATTAAGCCTCGGAAGTGAAGTTGAAGAATCTACATTGGTCGAAGAGCTATTCAAGTTTTGGTTCCCGATATTTTGAAAGAAGGCATCATATTACGAAAACCTTCAAAAGTTATGTTTTCTCATTTGTTAGATATATTAGCTAATTACACCAGCTGGGTTCGGCTCTTGAAACTGAGATTGAGGCACTTAGATGGGCGATAATTATAGTCACAAATCTGAATTACTCCAGAGTTATTTTTGAAACTGACTTTAAAAATATTTTCTATGCTATTGAGCAGGTATGACCTTGTTTAAGTATGTTTCAGCAGGATATAAAAGGTCTGCTATCAATATTTGAAGATCACCAGCTTGCTTTCTTCCCAAGAAAAGAAAAGATAATAGTGTGGCTCATAGAATAGCTCAGGAGATTTACACATTTGTTGTTAATGTCTCTAAGTTGTATTCTATTATGCCTGGTTGGATAAGTCTCTTAATTGAGGTTGATAAGAATGCTTTGTAAAAACATTTGTGGATTAATGAATGAGAAGTTGAGCAAAAAAAAAGAAGATATATTAGCTTTACAGCCTTTACTAATATGGGTATTTGTCAAGTATTCAAAAGTAGGTATTGGAATTAGAAAATCTAAAACGGTCCGAGGGCTATTCCAATTTCGATTCCGACACACCTTGACGAATGTACACTTATTATGAAATTTGATATGTGGGTTTACTAATATAAATTACTACATATCACTCTTTAAAAAAAAAAATCTTATAAATTAGTCACATCACAAAAGAAGAAATTTCTTCAAAGTTCATTGATTACGAAATTGTTATAAAAATGTTAGTAATTACTGAAAACAATTTAATGGAGTAAAATTTACAATTTCCATGGTCAGAGTTATTCCTCTTTAGTTCACTATTTTAGGCCCTCAATTAATAGAGGGCAATTTGTCTCTTTGCAGTCTCATTATATTCATCTTCTTTCTCTTCTCATTCCACCAAAAATGCCTTTTGCCCTCTCTCTCTCTCTTTCGCTAATCCTTGTCTCCTCTTTCTCTCTCTAACTTTCCCCTTAGAGACTCCTTTTCGTCTCCAACTAGGGTTTCCTCTCTAAGAACAACAAAAAGAAACCCAATAATTGAAAACCTTCTTGACGATTTTTCATCGCCCCTTCTTATATAGTACACGAAAGAGAGAAACATAGAAGATCAAACCATTTTGAGTACATATCAAGGGGCACTTTCTCTTGTTGCTCTATTAAAAAGGTAAGACTAAAAGTGTTTCATTCTACTCAGCCAATTCACTCATACACACACACACACTTATATTATATAGATTCTACGTACCTTTATGTTGATTTGTTATATAATATTAGAGAGTTTAGATCATGAAGATTTGATCACTGATCTTGAAATTCCAAGTTATAATTGGACGACTTTTTCTTACAAAAAATTACAACTGAAGGAGTAATCTTGATTTCATGCCTCTTATATATATTGAAGATACCATACTGAAACACAAACCCCTATAGTATATAGAACACCTATATTTTAGGTTATAGATTCAAGAAATTAAACCAAGATATGTTGTATAGATGTGAACTCAGAGTCAGAGAGACACAGAGTGTTGTGAGGAGAAAATCAGGAAAAGCTGCTAAACTAAACGCCAAGAACAAAAATGTAAGGTCAAGAGTGCTAAAATATGTTCGAATTAAAAGAAAATCAGTAGTCAACAATTTCAAAGAAACAAATTTCAAATTTGCATTGGTTTTTACCAAAATAACTTGGTGGCACAATTTTTTATTATAAGAAATTCATGTTAAAAACAAATCTAGGTCTAGTGTATAATACGGAAATATACATCTACTATCTTCTTAGAAATTCTTAATGATGATTAATTAGATCTTCGATTTCTTATATTGAAAAGTATATGATACCGTCATATTTAACCAACCAATACGCTAGAACGTAAAATAGTGTGGGTTACCGTAAATTCGAATTTATCTAGCGACACCCATTTTGTTCATATTTCTTGTGGGATAAATGGACCTTTATTTGTTTATATGTAATGTAGCTACACAACTAGTTATATAACTTTTCTCAATCGTATTATGTGTTAGGTTCACCAAGACACTTAGCTTTAGCATTTTGTGCATATATATGTAGAATGTTTTGTTTATTACATAGGTTTTGATTTCCCAAGATCTTTGAAATTTGTAAAACTAATTGTGTTTTTTTTTTTTTTGACTAAAGGTTTTCAATCTAAAACTAATAGTTTATAAAGGAATGTCTAGTATATATGTATATATTTGTGTGAGATATAATAGTTGAAGTTAGGATTCAAATGGTAACAGCTTTTTAACGCAGTAAGAACACGAAGAATAATGAATTTTATTAGGGATTATAAGACTAAGAACATCATACGTCTTGTAACCAGATTTTTGTAAGCATACGTCGTGTAACCAATCATATTGGAAACTCTATATTATCTCCAGTTACCGTTCTTACTATATAAATGAATTTTGAAGATATAAGAGCTAAGAACATCATATGTCTTGTTACCATTTATATTGATGATCGATGAGACAATTACTGCTAGTTACCAACACAAAATGGAAAAAAAAATTTCGAAAACGCATAACTTTTATAATGTGTACGTAGAAACATATACATAGACATATATACTGTGTAAAACAAAATTGATGTATACACGGGGGAGATTTTAGAATTTCACAATATCGATGTGGATCAAGATTCATATCAATCAATCTTGTAATTCCAAGAACGATCCTAATAAAATATTTACTGTATGTGACTACATGTTTTGTTTTTTTCCATTTCCACAACTGAATAATCAGGGGGTATATATAAGAAAAGATGTCGTCGTCGTATTCGAACTACACAAACTCACCGTGCGCGGCATGCAAATTCCTCCGGCGGAAATGCACGTCGGAGTGCGTATTCGCACCATACTTTCCGCCAGAAGAACCTACAAAGTTCGCTAACGTGCACCGGATATTCGGGGCAAGCAACGTGAGCAAGATCCTCCACGAGGTGGCTCCGCATCAACGGGAAGATGCTGTGAACTCGCTGGCTTACGAGGCGGAGGCACGGCTAAAAGATCCGGTGTATGGCTGCGTTGGGGCCATCTCGGTGCTCCAAAGACAGGTCTTGAGGCTGCAAAGGGAACTAGAGGAGACAAATGCTGATCTCATGAGATACGCTAGTTGTCTTGGTAATGAAACGACGTCGGCTTATGGTGGGCGGAGGAGTTGACTGGTCAACGGGAGTTTATTAGTCATCATCACTCACTCTTTGAGAGAATTAGCGGCGGAGAAGTATAAAAAGAGAGAGAGAGAGAGGATGGTTGATGTGATGGAAGTGATGAAGATATTATCATGTGTATATGTCAATATAAGGATATGCCTTAATGACATGTATGTATTATGTATATATGTATGTGTATGTTTATTTGTATGTATATACTTATGCGGTTTGTGTAATTTAACTTGTAATTTTCATGGGAAATCAGAGAACATTTTTGAATATGTTGAATAAGCAATGAACAAGTGAGATGTGTTTGTATTTGTATTTGGTGCTTATCAAGTGACAAAATAAAATAACTAAAACTTTGTCCAACAAATGATCATGAATTTGGTGGGACACGTTCGGATAGCCGCTGCGAATTTTGAGATAAATTAGTTTGATTTAACTAGTAAGCATAAAATAAATCATAAAAAACTATGATTTTTATAGTTTAACCTCAAAATAGTTGCTAAAAATGTGCTAAGCTAACTTCGACCAAAAGTATTTCAACCAAAATCATCTCATTATTAGCAGGATAGAAAAAAGGGATGTGTACTGATTCGGACAGTCCCCTTTAGACACATATTTCATCGATTCATGACCAACCTTTTTTAGCATTTTAAAGTTTCGTTCAATTGTGATACTAAATTGAAGCAACACCAATATTAAATAATGGTATTAAAAGCATAGAAAATTGCATGTCGACAGTTTTAGATAGACTCATAGGAAAGTAGTCTGATAATTGGTCGTTTGATATCACACACTAGTCACTGGTCAGTAACATCATTTCGCTAATATTCTAAGTTGATCGAGTGATTTTATATATTTTGTCGACTTAAGAAAAAGTTTGAATAAATAATCAATTGCTGAAAATTGAAAACATCAAGTTTTAGTACCTTTATTTAGGCACACGTCTTCGTAGGGAATCTCTTTTTAAAGCCGGTCCATTTTTATTTCATGTCATTTGGCGACGACCTAACAACCAAAACATATTCACATACAAATCAACTCACCCAAAACCAACTCCAAATTCACCTTTTTAGATCATTAATTAAGATTGGTATCATTAAAAAAAACTGAGAAATATATATATATATGTAATCTAAGTATATAGTTTTGAATATCCGGTGAAAATGTTTATTACAGACCCATTAAGTATCCATCGAGATTCCACATGATGAAGAAAAAAATTATTTAATGATCCGGTTTCATTATTTTTTTTTTTGCTAAAATTAGTTTCATTTTTAATTAATATTTTCTATGAAACGTAAAAACTAAACTAGAATTACATTTTTTTAAAATATCGAAGGCAATAAACTGTCTTTATTACCTCTTTAGTTTTTTTTTTTCTTTTTCTTTTAGAGTTTTATCGATAGGTTTACATTAACAGTTCAACCTTTTCAATTGCGTAAAGCGAAGCCAGTGAGACGTGTCATGTTTATTTGTGCTTCAATACTCTTTAGATCATTTGTGCTTGGAACATATCACAACAACTTTAGAAGGAATCAGTTGAGCTATTTAACATGGATCTCGTCGGTTGTGTATAGATTCACATGTTTTTTTTTTAAGCATTGACTATTCACATGTTTATATATATATCTATATATATATAAAGAATATACACTATGAAAAAGTGTGTCTATGAGTTATGAATGTATTGTGTACAGATAGATATATATTAGATGTACATAAGCTACATATATACGTATATTTGCTGACAAAAAAGAAAACATACGTATATTTTCTGATCCATGCGTGTCGACTTCAAGACACGGGGATTCAAGATTGTGTTCAGACATGAGTCAGTTTCAGAAACAGTAACTAAAGGTACAAATTCTGCTATCATTTCATTTTAGTCTTCGTCTTTTTTTAATTGTAACATTTTATTTACTACACTATCACAGTCTATTGCAGAAATATGATTGTTTTGCCATGTGATAGATCATCTCATATTGTACACATCTTTAGACTTTTCCTCAATTATTCCCTCCGTCTCCTTCATTCTCCTTCAGTTCTCCCATCCCTTTTCTTTATTGAGATCATTACAAAATGATAACAATTTTTCAATGAAATTTCCACATCTTATGAAATTTGAAAGAAAACCAAAAAAAAAAAAACTAGTCGATATTTATATTTTGTCACGGGTTAAAACCTTTTTTCTCGCAATTAAACTTTTCTATATGCAAAAAAATGGACTTAGTGACCATATAAAACTCCAGCGAAACTATTGTACTAATGTCCCCATCCAAAGAAAACCTACTGTTTTAGTACTTGCGATTTTAGCCATAGACCTAACTTTAAACAGGTTAAATCCAAGTTTGAAATCAATCTCATCGCTGAAAAGGCGAAGAGCACACCAAAAGAAAACGTAAATGGGCCATAGATGGGCCCAATTTGTGGACCAAGAGAAAGTGAGAGAGAAGTTTGTCATCTCATTATCAAGTAGCAGTGGACCACCACTGAACCGCCCAATAGCTTAGAAATGTCCAATAACAGAACCGAATGAAAAAGCCTTGTTCCACGGACGGCGTCGTTTTTACTGTTGAAATTGCTTGATTCGATTATATCTTTTTCTTCTTCTTGATTAGACCTCTGTAAGACAAAAGGATTCTACTAACTAAAGCCACTGGGCCACCACAATGTGCTCGTGTTATAAAAGCGATCAATCAATTGTTATACCAATATAGACAATATATGTATATAATTTGATATAATTTCTAACTCTTTTTACCTTTTCTTTTTTCGTATTAGTTTTCTCCGTGTTGGTTATTTTCTTTTTGAGAAGAAAATGGTCTATTAAGTAGCTTAAAAATGAAATTTCACTCAAAGCCGTTAATCAGCGTATACGTCTTAAATATCCAATTTTTTAGACGTTTATGGATTTAGTCTGGATTTCATTTACAGTTATTGTTAAACGAGAGCTTATTCCGATTTACATTGATTAATTTAGTGGCACATCTTGTACATACCACCAAATTTCAATTTTAGATAGATAAATAAATGGTACATAAACATGTAAAAAGCCATTAAAAGAGTGGACATAAATTAATATTGCAACTATAATTTAAAGTCACAAGGGCAACTTCTTTTTTTGATGAACAAAGAGAATGTATATCAAGATCCACACCTAGAAAAGAGAGAAACAATGTGAAATGTAAAATGTTTTTCTTCTCATTATAATTCACCCAAAGCTTTCTAGCTAGTCACTTAATGTGTAGCTAACAAACAAACAGTGTTACTGATTACCAGCAACCTTTGGCTATCATTTAATATTTATGTTCCTAAACTTAGGTTCGATAAAATTAAAATATTCTCTTAGCGGGTCGAATTAACTGGATCGAATGATCGATATTGGAAGAACTTTTGCTTCTTCACAAAATTGAAAATAACTTAACAGCAAAATATTTAATAGGAAAGATGTCTTTGTTACACAACTTCACAACGCACAAGTGAAATATGGATGCATCGAAAGGAGAGCAATGGTAATTAAACCGAATAAATGTTTGTTTTTATTTGAATACGGTGGGAGGAGAAGGAGGAAAAGATGATCAGGTAAAGAATGAAACTTGGAAATCATGCAAAGCCACACCTCTTCCTTCAACACATCCTTACGTGTCCTCTTTTCTTCACTCCAAATTCCCTTATACAAAGAAAAAAAATATTTCAATCCCATTTATATATACGTATATGTTCTATCTCTTTATATCCCATTTTGTGTTCTCTTAGACTTGGCTCTTTTAGTTTAAATCATTATATCAGTCGATATGGCGAACGTGGACAGGCGTGTGCATGTCGACCGAACTGACAAACGTAGCCCTCTACAGCCGAGCTATGAAGATGATGTTGGTTATGGCTATGGTTATGGTTATGGTGCTGGTTCTGATTACAAGAGTCGGGGCCCCTCCACTAACCAAGTATCTTTTTTGTTTCTTCTCTTTTATTACATATTTTTTTGTTTCTTACCAAGAACTATTTAAAGAAGTTTCTGAATTTTTTTTAAAAAAGAACTAAATTATCCACTAATATGTGTTGAAAATCATAAGCGCTCCGAACTATTGAAATCAATATATGCAAAAATATACAAAAGGTGGTTATGCATGCATATAGATGGTTATATGCAAGCATGTATATAGGATCATATCCAGATGGTCATCCTTGGATTTAACAATTTTGACATTACTCATAACAAAATTTAAAGTAACTAAAGATAATAATTGATACATGCAGATCGTGGCACTTATAGCAGGAGTTCCCATCGGTGGCTCACTACTAGCCCTAGCTGGACTCACTCTAGCTGGCTCGGTGATAGGTTTGATGCTCTCAATCCCGCTCTTCCTCCTCTTCAGTCCGGTGATTGTCCCGGCAGCTCTCACCATCGGTCTTGCTGTGACCGGAATCTTGGCCTCTGGGATGTTTGGGCTGACGGGTCTAAGCTCGGTCTCATGGGTCCTAAACTACCTCCGTGGGACGAGTGATACAGTCCCGGAGCAATTGGACTATGCCAAACGGCGTATGGCTGATGCGGTAGGCTATGCTGGTCAGAAAGGTAAAGAGATGGGCCAGTATGTGCAAGATAAGGCCCATGAAGCCCGTGAGACTAGTCTGACCACTGAGACCACCGAGCAGGGTAAGGGAAGGAGGTCGTTTGGATCATAAAATTGTGGGCTTCTGTTGGAACGGCAATTGTGTAATTCTACTTTTATGTCCCAGTTTCTTCCTTCTAGAATATTTTGTCAATATGTTGTACGTTCGTTTTGACGTTCTGTCGTGTCCGAATAAAAATACCTTGTGAGTGAAATAAAAAACAAAATAAACCTGTTTTTTTTTTTTTTGGAACCTAATAAACCTGTTTTTCTTTCCTCTTTTCTGAGATAGCGAGATATTTCATACCAGATCCAGATGAATTTTTGGAGTTTATTTTTTAAAAAGTGGATTTTATACCGTTAAAAATGTCTATAAAAATAAACACAAAATGAAAGTTCTTAGATAGAGAGAACTCAACTTCTAACAGAAATCCATACCATCCTCTAACTAAGATTTTATGACTGGTTTAAAGGATGAGACAAATTCTAAGTCATCGAAGGTAACCGTAAACATGGATCTTTAAGCCATTGTCAAGTTTTTTAGTATGTGTTAGGAGTTGAATCATATGAGAGATAAATGAGATATTATTCACCACGCATCAACGACATATGCAAGAAAAATCAGTCCTTACATTGACGATAATATATACTTGTCTCTACCATGATCAATCCTTATATTGAAGTGTGAGCTTGTACTTTATTTCTTTGTTTAATGAGTAATTTTATAACTTTTGGGTTACATCTTTTGTTGTACGGCCTGTCTATCATGCTGATCTTTCATACATTGCTTGTTATGTTATGTATTTGAATATCTTTAAGCATTCGAAACCGGTATCGTCTATCACTGATGATATTAAACGACTCAAACAATTTGACATTTTTCAAAACTTGGGAAATGACATACCCACCTATTGCATAAAACCTTTGTTATCTTGATGGTACATATTATATACTTTTGTCGGAAATCGATAGATACGTACATTACCTTAAAGGTGGGTGTTTTTATATCCCTCAAAAAATGTTAGGGGGTTTAGTTATTGTTTTTGGTAAAAGTCAGGGTTCATTTACGCAATTTCCCTTAGTTTTTGATTTTGGCTTATTGGGCCAAATCGGGACGGCCCGTTATCGAGTGCCGGCTGGTCGGACTTTCCCTTCCCGGAGCTGAAAAATTCCTCAGCCCTCCGTTCACGCCTCCGAAGTGACCGTTGCTTCTTTTCTCTCTTCTGGTCAAAGTGATGGCCTCGTATACTACGTTACTGGAGAAAACTCGCGTCCCTCAACCTTCCATACAGAGATTCGCTGTGATTTCCGTTTTCTCCAAGTTACGATCTGCTCCAGAACGATTGGGTTCGGAATCCGAAGCCGGAAGAGAAGCTATCTCCTTCTGCCTCACCTCCGCATCTCCCACTGTCGTTGATCAATCCGTTCGTGAGCTATGTCGATTAGTATCAGACTCCGTTCTGGACCTCTCCCGCGGTTTGCTGGAACTCCAATCAGCACTCGAAGGATGCGACTCGAAATTAGTTCCCCTCTTTGTGAAGGGTTTAGGGTTTTTGATTCGAATTGGTTACGAACAGAAAGATGGGAATTGGAAGTTCAATTCGACGGAGAATCATCCGTTTGTCAGGGTATGTGATCCATGGATGCGTCCATGTTCCGTGAAAATTAAGCCGAAATTAGTAAGTCCTTGATGCTTCTCCTTGTTGTTGGTTGTAGATTCTTTCTAGTCGAGCGGAGGCACAGACGGAGCTTCTTCACCAAGTATCACTCTTTGTGATGCATAATCGGCGATTGGGAATGGTGGGAGTATGTGAATGTTTGGAGCCGTTCCTGAATTTCACAATACTGCGTATCCCACTTACAGATTCATCGTCATCTTTGTTTGCGAGGGAATTAGTTTCATCAATGGCTTCTCTTTGTTGCTCATGCCGCCACGAAGCATTGCCAGTATTCAGATTGCTTATCCGCTGCCTGAATTATATCCCGGGCAAAAATCTGGAAGTAAGTTTACATGTTTGCCTGAGTATTTCGATAGCTTTCACTGTCAGTCAGTTTGTTGAATGCACGTAATCAGATGCAATTCTAGGACGCTGTTCTAAATTTATGAAACTATTCAGGACAATAGAAATTTCAGCTGCATTGTCAAGACTCTAGTGGATGCCTACACTGTGGTTGCGAGAGACTTGGTTGGAACTAGATTGGTATGTGCTTATTGCCTCATCATGCCTTCATCTTTATCTTTGTGCTCATTCTCCGACACTCATTCATTTATCTATATTAACAGGAAGTAATGGAAGTTCATCTGCTTGGTGTGCAACTGGTAGATACCGTACTTTTGCTTTGTGCCTCTCCTCATGTCCAAAACACCGAACAAGAGCCTGTGATCGAATCATTGAGGCACTTATTAGCTGTTCAGAAAGACCTTGGATTAACATATTCAAGTGATTTATCCTTGGTGGTTCTCTCGCTAGTTTTCATGCTTGCCAAGTCCAGTGTTGAGCATGAGCAACTCTCCATTTTAAAGTTCCTGCATTTTTTGCTCAAATGGAAAAGTGAAAATGGTATATCCGAGTCTCCGTCTTCTTGTCATTACACTCTTGCTCGATTTATTGTCTATTAGTGTAGTAGCTAATTTATACTAGTCAACTTGGTGTGTCTTGCTATAGCATGACTCCCTGTTTCTTTATATTTTGGCAAACAAAAAGTGATGTGTGCATTTTCTGTTGACTGAGAATTGATTCTTTTCAATTCTTTTGTAGAAAATTTGTCGGTAGATGCAGCCTGTTCAAGTGTGGAGCCTCTATTATTTTTCCCTATCATCGCACTGATGTCTTCTCCTTCTAAATCAGTCAAAGGTGCAGCAAGTAAGGTTCTTTCCATCGTAGAAAATGTCTTGGTAACAATGTCAAATGCACCAAAGATTGAGGTCCACACAAGTAAGGAATATTCACCACTCAGCCGGGTGGGCTCTGTCGTATTTAGGATGATGCAGCAACTCTGGCATCAGGTTTAATTTCTGTGGAGGAACCTGCTATTTTCTATAATACGTTGCATAGATCCACTCATGGGTTAGGTTATTTTAAATGGCTACTCCTTCGAGAGTTACGCATATTTATTTGATTTATGCCCATATCAATATATTTCTCAAAAGAAACTAAGAATCAAATTGCTCACTGAGTCTTTGAATGTTCTTTTTTTTTCCAGAATGACTATGCACCTTCCACGTCTTCCTTCCTCAGAGTGGCTTACATCAATGGAAGTGAAACACAGGAAAGTTATCCTGGATCAGCGACTTGGAATTCACTACTTATGGAACATGCTGAAAGGTTTTGTGATAGGAAAAAGTTATCTGGATCGTTTAGTCTTTCGCAAGTGATACCTATTTTACTTGGTGCTGTTGCTGGTGTCTTGGTGATGCATCCATCCCTAGGACCTGAGGCTATTGATTCTTTGAGTGCTATTGGTGGCATTGACCCGAAGATGAGTGTCCCGCTATTGCTAGTTGTTCTATATTACAGCAACTTGTTATCTCGAACTGACGTTCCTTGTCAGAGTCTATTGGTGAGACTACTCTCATTCATTTTTTGTTAACTCCTTTATCTTCAAATTTAAGTGTTTGTTTCTTTTATTTATTTTTCCTTTAGTCTAGTTCCCATTTAATTTCTTTGACTTGCAGACAAAACTTCTGGGATTGCTCCCATCACTAGCTGCACAACAGGTGATGATTCCACTTGTAGTTCAGACTATTACACCAATGCTACACAAGGATGCGAAAGGGTCAGTACACCATTTTCTGATAATTTCTTGTGTATCATGTTTCTTTTTAACCGTATTCATAATAGGGTTGAAACCTTTACTTGGTCATTGCAATACTCGATATTCACCTTTGCTCTTTAGTAAACGGGTAGTCTTTGGAAACAGCTTTAACTTTTCAGATTATGGGCTTATGATATAATATAACAGGTAGATTTAGAAGCCAAAGAGTAGTATATGATGTTTCATGCTTTAGCCTACATTTATCAATCTTGTTGAATCGGGTTTCTGCGCTATACCTTTTTTAATATCTGTACTGCCATTGAAAAGAAGTTGATATGTGTAGCTCTGATGATGGTTCATTTTAGTTTGTTGTATGCTACAGCCATAAGATTACTTTGCCAGACCTGGGTAGTCAATGACCGTGCCTTTCCGAGTCTGCAAGTAAGCTATTCTCTACCACTAGATGAATTTTTGCTCAACATTGATGAAGTCAAGTTGTACTATTTTTATTTGTTTCTAATTATTTTAAGTACTCAGGAGGTGTTACGTCCGAAAGGATTTGTAGACTTTATTTCGGAGAGACATATCTGCATTAGTATGGCTGCTTCCATTCATGATGTATGCAAGAGCCACCCTGATAGGGGAGTAGACCTAATCCTGTCCGTTCAGGTATAGTTTCTCAAACGAGTTTGCTGTTACTGCTTTGGCTATATATTGAAACTTTTGGAGTGCCATTAAATTTTCCACTGGACTCACACTCTGATAGGCCTGTATAGAAAGCCAAGACTCCTCAGTTCGAGCTCTTGGTTTTCAGAGCCTTTCCCATCTTTGTGAAGCCGATGTCATTGGTACTCTCTTGATGCTTGTTTCTGTTAGTCAATTCGTTTGTATTTCACGTCATATTTTATCTTGTAACTTCTGCTTTGTCCATCTAGATTTCTATACGGCATGGGGTGTCATTAAGAAGCATGCTCAAAACATCAAACATGATCCTCTCCTTGCTCATAGGTTAGCGGAGTTCATATCCCGAATCATATTTACAGGCACGATTAAGGTGTTCAAAGTGGTGCATGGATCTTTTAGCCATTGTAATTTGAGGTGCCTAAACAAATATTTGACGTCTAGCATTATTTTGATGAATATGTTGTAGTGTCTGCCTTCTTCTTAAGTGGGGTGCAATGGATGCTGAAGCATATCCTGAGGATGCAGAAAAGGTTCTGAACATTTTGTGGGAAATTGGGAGCTCTATGCAGATGCCTCATGATTCCCGATGGACAAAGGCAAGAGTCTCTGCCTTGATGGCCCTTGGTCAGTATGAGGTACGTGCTGAATTTATGTATCTTGTATGTATTTTTTTTACGTGTGTTTCAGGCCATCTTTGGTTTCCTTTGGTCCTTAACTACTAATATTGACATTTTTAATGTAATTCTGATCCATTATTTTTCCAGGTATCACTTATGGACAAACAAATTTCTGACCTGAACAAGAATTGTACACATTTGCTCTTCTCGGAGACCAATGCGAAAATTCTGAATGCTTTAGAAGCTCTTTCAATCAAGATCATGATTTACGAGCATAGGTATAGAGCTTGTAGTCTACTGAACTTTTCTGGCTTAGGTCCTCATGAGGAGCGTACTGAAACTGCTTCTTTTCTGACCTTTCAGCGTCCGGCGTAGATATGTAAGAGAGAAGAGAGTTCCAGGTAGTAAGATTGAGAAGCTGCTGGATGTGATACCTGAGGTCATCTTCCCTGCAGGTCTGCATTTTTTTTGCCTAATAACTAACTTCACCTGTTTATAATTATCAGTTCTTGTTGTGCTTTGTAACTTGACATTCTAATAAGATAATGCTGAAATTTATAGTTCCATCTTCAGTTAAACAAATGGGAAGCGCGTTTGTAGTGAACCATCATATGCAGTGTTAAGATTATCGAATACTCAATTCTTTTCATGTTTTCATAATGGATAGACCTTATCGAGTGCTTAATTCTTTTCATGTTTTCATAATGGATAGAATTTTTCGCTAAATATTTATGATAATCAGTTATGTAAATTTCTTACTACTTCGCATGAACTAACCATAGCACCATCCATTTGACTCACAGGGAAAGGAATGAAGACCGGAGAACTACCAGGTGCGGCATTATTATGTCTATCTTTTAGTCCCAGAGATGTGAAGTTTGGGTCATCAAGAGTAAGAATATTCAACTTTCTGCTAGGAGATTTTCTATGCTTCAGCGTACTTAGTTGCATACTTTTAGTCGCAGAGCTTTCGTGATGTCCATGGTCAATACGAGGAGGCATTTAGAGTAGTAATCAAATCTCTCCAGATCTCAAGAAATATTTCCCTTGCACTGATTTCATTGCAATCACTGAAAGTTTTTATGCGGCGTTGGATGAAAGCTAATATACTGTCCATTGATGCAACGGCTACAGAATTATCATCTGATAAAACTTCTAAAGCTGCAAACAACATCTTGAAGGTTCGAGATAATGTGTTTCTGTAGCAGCTTAGTCAAAATAATTTTTTGAAGTGATCAAACCTTTATTGAGATTCTGCTGTGTTATTCATGTAGAGTTTAGTATACATGGCTGAAGAAACTCTTCCCAGGTCTGCAGAAAATATAGCACTGGCGCTGGGGGCACTATGTGAAGTAAGATTTTATATAAATGTGCTTCCATATCTGTAGTGCACAAGTGTCTCAATATACGGTTTAATCTGTTTTTTTTTTTTTTTTTTTTTTTTTTTTCAGGCTTTGCCAGCTGCTGCTCATAATATTAAAGCGACTGCGTCAAAATTTCTGTTGGGTTGGTTGTTGGAGCATGAGCATGAACACCGTCAGTGGACCGCTGGTATTTCTCTTGGATTGATTTCGTCATCTTTACACGTGACTGACCACAAGCAGAAATTTCAGAATATATCTGGGCTTCTTGAGGTACTGTCTATACTTATGAGTTAATTACGCCACGGACCATATTGGTCAATGTAACTTGTGGAAATTATTGTTCAACTGTTTCATGAAAACTCATACTGAGTAGTAATTTTGAAGAATATGCATGCAAAATCAGTCTTAATCTTTCTCACTCGTTACATGAGCTCTTTTCACTTTGAAGTAAGCTTGCAGCTAAAAAATAATATTTATCCTGCAGGTTTTGTGCAGCAGTAAAAGCACTCTTGTAAAAGGAGCCTGTGGGGTTGGATTGGGTTTTTCATGCCAAGATCTGCTCACTCGGACTGAAGTCTCTGCGAGTTCTGGTATAGACAGTAAGTCCTACAGGAATCAAGAGGAACAGCTATTAGGAAGGATCGTGAGGTTGCTTTCTTCAATTTTGCATCGTTTCCTACACACTCCGTGTAATATCCTAGAAAGCTTATCTGCGCTGTTCCCACCTGGAAAGGAAGACAACGTTACATATTTACCTCAGTTGTTGGATGAGAATTCTAATGATTTTGATGATGATACATGGGGTATTGCTGGACTCATCATAGGTTTGGGTATGTCAGTTGGTGCAATATACAGAGCTGGGAAGAAAGATGCTGTTGTGAAGATTAAAAACCTGATCGTATCATGGATCCCATATGCTGATTCTCTTAAGCAAACTCCAGGTTCTAATAGTAGTGTATCAGTGAGAGTTTTTTCAGCCGGTTCCTGTCTTGCAATTCCAATAGTGATCACTTTCTGCCAAAAAGTGGAACTGTTTGATACACATGAGGTAGATCATTTAATCAATTGTTTCAAGGACCTTATTTCTGAGTTGTTAATTGTTAAAAAGTCCGGTGCTTTTCATAAGAGTTTGTTGATGGCGTCCTGTATCGGGGCGGGAGACCTCCTTGGTTCTGTCCTGAATGAAGGTATCCACCCTGTTGAGATTGAGTCTGTAAAAGGGTTACTAGAGCTGTTCAAGACATGTTACTCTGGACTTCACCCACCAGTTATTCACTTTGGTGGCATGCTCGGAGTTGTTAATGTTTTAGGAGCAAGTGCTGGGAATTTGGTGTATTCCCATCCTCTACCCCGTGCTCCTCCTTCCAGTTCTGAGGAAAACGTAAATTCTCTGGTCCATCTTTCTCGAAAGTCTTCTCTTTTATTCGCCGGTTAATGTGAAAGGATTCCTAACGTCCATTTATTTTGCTACAGGAAATCTCTTACGTGTCAGGTCCTTTGCTTTCAAACTCATATTTTACTCAGCAGTTGACACCAACTGTGCAAGAAATATTCCTTATCGCACAAAATACCAAGGATCGCCAGCTGCAACATTATGCTGCATGGGCAATCTCAATTCTTAGAAATTACATGCGGTCCGGGGAAGCATCAAGTCTCAGTAATGAAATCCAGTCTGATGACTCTCACCGTAATTCCATCTCCCACAATGTTCCTGAGCATGCCATGGTCATGAAACTTGCTCGAGGCCAGACAAATCCAAGTTTGCCTTCGGTATGTCTGCTTAAAACTTTCTGATAGTTTAAACCTTCTCTAATTCTTGATGGTTGGAACATAAAAGGAAACTTGAAATTGTAAAATCTTAGGTTCCATTAAATTTCTGCAACAGTCAAATAAAAATATGATTTAGTTCAGGATAGAGATATCAGTCTGTTCCATACGTATTAATCTTTGTTGATATTTAGGCGGGTAGCTCTCTGAATACTGGCACAGTGGCAAGTGCTTTGCGGTGTTTGTCTCATGCTCCGAGGTTGCCAAACTTGGACTGGGGAGCAACAATAAGGCGGTTAATGAAACAAGAGACTCAGACTGATGCATCGCAATCAGGAGATCTTCCCAAGGAAATAACTCTTAGGGAAGAGTGCTTAAAATTTTCACTAGCCCACGCAAGTCAATGTGATAAACTTCTAGCTTTTCTGGACGAGTTGTCTGAACTATCCAGATTCAAGGCACTAGAGCAGAGTCTCCAGTCATGGCTGCTCTGTCATCTAGGGGATTTAATGAGAATATTCTCAGGTTCAAGAATGGATAAACTGTTTGACGATATCTGTTGCTTCGTAATCTCGCTATCTTCAGACGAAGAATATAGCTGTGATCAGAAAAGCTCATTGAGGGTCTCTTGTTGGAAAGGTCTGAGTCAGTGTCTCGAAGGAACTTCGCTTGAATCTTCAGAATACATCACAAAGATTGAAAAATGCATAGAATTGCTTTTTGCGGTCTTACCAGTAGCATCACAATCTCCGAAAGCAGATCAGATGGGTCCGGTGAAAGAATGGTATGAGGCAGTTAGATGTTTGCAGAAGTCGGGTCGGGATTGGTTATACAAATTTCTACAGGTATATGTAATAGCTGCCTTATGCATGGGTTTGTAAGGTATATATCATCTTTGTAGACATCTAGCCACTTAACTGATATTTTTCTCGCATGCAGGTTTCAAGTCTTGACCCTGGAAACGAAAAGATTGACTTCCAAGGTAACCTAAAGAAAATCCAGGCAAAAGCCAGGCTAGCAAGACTTGGCTCAATTCCATTTTCCGAGTTAGGAAAATTGAAGGCAATTATATTAAATTGTGAACAGTCAGGTCAGTTAATATCCTCAATTGCTATATACATGCTAGATACAATCAAAGATCATGATACAATCAAACTTTTCGTCTTTGTTAGATATCTGGGATGTGCACATTGAGATAATAGGTGCTCTGCATCACGCCGAAGGAGGAATCAAAAGACAGTGGCTCATTGATGCTGTTGAAATCAGCTGCGTTTCTAGCTATCCTTCCAATGTAAGACACATCAGTGTTAAGATATCCTCCATCGAAAGAGATTATCTTCCTCTTCTTCTTCATTTTTAACGTTGAAATTGGTTTTGCTTCATCGACAGGCTATTCTCTTTGTTGGTCTCCTCTCTAGCATCTGTTGCGAATACATGCCGTTTCTCACTCTAGACCGATCCACGGTTTTGAGCGATATGTCTGTTACCGTAACTTCTCTCCTGTCTGATCCCAACTGGGAAGTTGTCGCAGAGCCTTTCATCTCGTTTCTATGGACATCATTGGAACGTGTTTACAATTTTGCAACTGACTCAGACGGTAATGCAAGGCGAAGCTCACAGCATATCGAGCGAAGCGAAAGAGATTATGCGCCAATGCTTGTGAAGGTGATGCATCACATTTGTGTAGCCTTCAGAGACCATTTGCCTCTTGAGAAACAGCTTAGACTTGCTGCTATGGCCATACCTTGATTCCTTTGCAAATATTGTATGATTTTTATATCTAGCCAGGAGACTATAATTTCGGAGTAGTTTGGTGATTATGAAGGGAATTTTTTCATGGCCTTCAGGTCCCTCACTGTTGTATTCATAAAAGAGATATTGTTAGTTATTGGTTTATAATAGATTTTTTATTTGTTGTAAAAAAAATAGATTATTTATTCTGGTCTCAACCTGCATACATTTAATATGGGCAATGCGTTGTTTAGTGTTGTTCTCATTGTGTAACGATATGAGCTTATCATCGCAATCGCGCAATTCGCAAGCATAACCAATAAGCGAAGCCGCATAAGTGTGTTGGACTTGGAACACTATCCTCTTGGCACAAGATCTCCTACAGCCACGTGGCACAATCACAACCTCTACCCATCTCCTGCCCCACTTGATCCGAG
Organism: Eutrema salsugineum; assembly: GCF_000478725.1. Classification (NCBI taxonomy): domain Eukaryota; kingdom Viridiplantae; phylum Streptophyta; class Magnoliopsida; order Brassicales; family Brassicaceae; genus Eutrema; species Eutrema salsugineum. The sequence goes on along the minus strand of NW_006256547.1, from coordinate 5,868,186 downwards.
TTTGTGGAAAATCTGAAACCAACCAATCAGAACTCGCAGACATATCCATCTGCAAATCTCCTTCAAGATAAACTCTTTCGGATCTCTATTATAAAAAAAAAACGAAAACCCATTTCATCTGCATAACACCAACATCACATCATCTCAGATTCAAAGAATGGCCACGTCAGCAATCCAACACTCTTCATTCGCCGGCCAAACGGCCCTCAAGCCCTCCAACGATCTCCTCCGCAAAGTTGGAGCTTCCAACGGCGGTGGCCGCGTCGTCATGCGCCGTACCGTCAAGTCTACTCCTCAGAGCATTTGGTTCCATCCTCAATCTCGCTCTCCGGTTTTCCTTTTTTTTTAATATCTTAAAATGAATAAAGCTCATGTGTTGAACTCAGTTCGGTTTTCTGGATCGCATCAAACCGGTTTATCCGGACAAAATGATCAATCCGTGTTTTTTTTTGTTTCCTCAGTTTTAATCTAACTAATCACCATTAACCACACGTGACAGGTACGGACCAGACCGTCCCAAGTACTTAGGACCATTCTCAGAAAACACACCGTCGTACCTAACCGGAGAATACCCCGGAGACTACGGTTGGGACACCGCCGGTCTATCCGCCGACCCAGAAACGTTTGCAAAGAACCGTGAGCTCGAAGTGATCCACAGTAGATGGGCAATGCTAGGCGCTTTAGGCTGCACCTTCCCAGAGATTCTCTCCAAAAACGGAGTCAAGTTCGGTGAAGCCGTGTGGTTCAAGGCAGGATCTCAGATCTTCTCCGAAGGAGGACTTGATTACCTCGGAAACCCTAACTTGATCCACGCGCAAAGCATCTTAGCCATATGGGCTTCTCAAGTTGTGTTGATGGGCTTAATTGAAGGGTACAGAATCGGAGGTGGGCCTCTTGGTGAAGGGCTTGACCCACTTTACCCCGGTGGAGCGTTTGACCCATTGAACTTAGCGGAGGATCCAGAGGCGTTTTCGGAATTGAAAGTGAAGGAGCTCAAGAACGGTCGTCTTGCAATGTTCTCTATGTTTGGATTCTTTGTTCAAGCCATTGTTACTGGTAAAGGTCCGATCGAGAATCTCTTCGATCATCTTGCGGACCCTGTGGCTAACAATGCCTGGTCTTACGCCACCAACTTCGTCCCTGGAAAATAGAATTTGATTTGAAAAATTTATGTATATCTTATCTCTTTAAACATGTAATGCATGAAACTGTTTGAGTCTGTTGGTTCAAAGTTATTGCTTGATCAAAGAAATTCTCATCAGCTTTGAGGCTCTTGTCTCGTTTGTCATTTTGAACAAGAAATTTGTGAACGGCTGTGTCACTATCGAGATTCACGAATTTCCTTCTTTTTTTTTCCTAAGAGAATCATCGACTTTCAATCTCGTTTTTCTACAATAGACTTAAATAAATTTGAAAATTAAAAGAAATAATATACTTCCAAGTTCCAAGAATCGATCTTAGCAAACAAAATAAGGATAAACATTGGATAAACTTTCAAAATGCGAACATTGGATAAACTTTCAAAATGCGAACATTGGATAAACTTTCAAAATGCGTGCCGTTTATAGATTCCACACTATTTTTCGTCTCGGCTAAAGCAAGTGTCCAAATTCAACTATGTATGTACAACAGAATTCGAAATTGTACCCAACCACTGTTCTTTGGAAGGCCAAATGTAACATATACACTTCTTTTTTCGTTTCTCTTTTTTCTTATTGTCACATTCTATCCAACAAAAAGGAAAAAAAAAACTTAGATATATAAATATATATCTCTTTGCTACCAACAAATATTAACGTCTCACGAATTGGCTAAAGAGCCTAAAACGGAGAAAACAACACTAATACCAGATCAAACAAAAAAAAATATGTTTCTGCGACAAAAGTTGACCTCACTGACGAATCTTCTTTCCCAACTTAATCATTTCTCTGTTCCAACTGTTCTTCATTGGTACCTGACGCCGCAATCTCTTTAGAAGCTCCTTCAATGGACTCGCTGTTACTTTTATGGTTGCCATTGTCGCTTTCATTGGCCTCTCGTTCTCGTTCATCCACAGAATTTTCTTCTCCAGAGACGTTTGTGTTCTCTGGTTCTTCCGTAGAGGAGGAGGCTTTGACTTCATCTGCTGGTTTAGGGTCATTAGAAACAGAAGAAGTGGGCTTGTTTTTGCTGCTAAGGTGGTCACGAGAAGCTGAGAGATTATTATTAGTATTGCTACTATTATTCTTTTGGTTGCTTTGACGTGTTACCCACACGAGCTGCAACATGTGTTCTTGCCAGCACTTTGCATTAGCAAACGCTTTCTCGGCTGCGCTGCGTTTCACAAATGTGACACAAGCTCCACAGTTTTCGTTATATGTTTCATCTTGATTCTTGCCACTATCAATTGATGCACTGCCTTCAAGTTCCACTTTTGAGACTTCGCCATAAGAAGAAAAATGTTCCTTTAAGACAGCAACCTAGAAGTAGAAAGTAGTTCAAACCATCAGTAAGTGACCTAATAATACCGGTAGAGTTCAATAGTATCTAATTTGAAAAATGGGAAAGTTTTGCACATTCATAAAGTAGAGCAAAGAAAGGGATCGTACATCGGCTAACCCGGTTGGCAGAGGAGGAACCACTTTGATGGTAGTGGTGCGGTTGTCTAACTTATACCTATTTACCATAAGAGTGTTCAAACTTGTGGTAAATGAATAAGGTCTTTGCTTCAAGATTTTTGAATCGGGTGATTGCGTTTCTGTGCTTAGTTTAGCAGTAGACAGTGGTTTCTGGATAGGCACTTTCTTATCTGTTGATGACTCTGTTTTTGGTGATGAGATTGCGGCACCAGAACTAGAGGCTGTGTCTACTTTAACGCGCTTAGCATCTGGCTCATCTGCTTCCTCACACTTGACAACCGTACCCTGAGAAGATTTAGAGCAAAATGATATGAATATTGTCCGAGTAAATAAGATTTAGAGCAATATGATATGAATCTCATACTTCTACTTCTGCTTAATTTTCTAGTGACTGCTTAAACTGTAATTTCCCTCAAAAAGGTATTGACGGGGTTGAAGGGATTTAGTAACTTGTTCTTACTTGTTTTTGATACGTCGCCAACTTTTTGCGAAACTCATTACGCTTCTGCTCCAGTATTTCCTGCTTTTTTCGAAGTTCCTCCTTCAACTGCTCAAGAGTTTCTGCTTTTTTCTGCTGAAGCGGAGTAACCTTGGGACCACTAGTGACCCCCACAGACTTAGGCTGTTCAGAGGATGATGGAGCTCCACCGGTGTGAAAGGCGGGGCCTTTTGCAATGGAAGATGCATGGTTGCTTTTTGATGCTGAAGCAATAGGAAGCTGGTTCTGCCCTCCAGAAGCAGTCATACCACGACCTTTCATCGGAGCACCATTGCCAGTGGACAGCCCATTATCAGGTATACTATCTCTATTTGCCCACCAAAGTTTGATAAAGCGGTTACCCATCACAGCATCAGGTGCCCTGAGAGCAGATTCAGCCTCTTCGCGTTTCGAGAACTGAACAAATGCTCGCTCACTATTTATTGGGATGTGAATGTCAATAACTTTCCCAAATTTCTGGAAATGGGCAAGAATGAGGTCCCTTCTGTTGCTCTCGTGGGGAACATTATTCACAAATAGAGTCCGCATTGCCTTTTGCGCTGGTTTTCTTGTATTGTTCATCGCATCATTTGAGACACTTTCACCAACATGGTTTTGTTTACCGTGGCGGGATGAATTTACTGAGACTTCCTTCAATTGATCATCAAGACCAGCTGATGAATTTAATACTGCATTAGCTTTCTCTTTAAAATTTGCTTGACTATTAGAACCACGCATTCTGCCCCAAACCGATTGACTTGTGCTTTTGGAGTCTCGAATACCACACGCATTTTCAGGACCATCTTGGTTATTGTCATCCAGAGCTACATTCTCATCAATCCCATGAGGATTTAGTGCAGATAATGCCCCAGATGTTTCACCAGCACTGTTATTCCACAAAGGTTGATCAGGATCGTAAAAATCAGTTCCACCTACACTAGGATATGCATCACCATAACCCAAGCCATCAACAGCCATTCCACCCTCGTTAATCTTCCCATGAGCTCCTTTAGTATTCATGAAATTAGCACACCCAAACTGTGCAGGCACTGGTTTAGAAGAAGCTGCCAGATGAGGTGCACCAGGGGCTGAAACGGGAAGGTTGAACTGTGATAGACTCTGCACAAATGGAAAATGAAGGAAATTTAATCACTTAAGTATACACAAGAGAAGAACAGTGTAACAAAATAGTAGTCATACGAAATTTATCATGCAATACAAAGTATTTGCTATTTGAGAATCAAGATAATATGCATCTAAAATTCAGAATAAAGTAGAGCCATGCCACGTAGAGCTAACACTGAAAACATTAAAGAGTTTAATTTTATGTCACCCAGAAGTACTGCTGAAGGGCATAAAATGGTCACAATACTAGCAACTTAATCAAGAAAATCAGTATAGATAGGATCATGCAAACAGTTATCAAATTTCCAGCAAAGCCTCAAGGATCTATTGTGTCTTTCAATTAAAATCCGATCCAAAACAAATAATTCATGAAAACATACCTGAACATCGTCGACAACAATACGATTGATTCCATGCTCCATCGGACACATGTCCCCTCTGAGGCAGAAACCACGTTCCTCAAAGTCTCTGCATCGCTGCCGAGGAATACCCATGTTAAGTGAAGCATTTAATGGTGGTCTTAGGGATCCAGTTAAGTGATGGAAACCATCCAAGCCACCATTTGGAACTCCAGGAAGCATTCCAAAAGCAGGCCATCGTGCACTTTGAGCAGCTGAAACACCAGCTAGTCCCCTTCCTCCAAACATGCCCGGAACCATATGAGATGAGAGATCAACAGGATTAAACCTGGAATCACGCTGGTTCCAAGAGCCATAACTTCCTCTACCTCTACCAGGACCAGTGTCCCTTGAAAACATTGGGTTAGATCTTGTTCTTTGATTATCAAACTGCACACGTTGTCCTGACGCTGCCCCTTGAGACCGCTTTTCATGTTCACTAAACGTATTGCCATTTTCAAAATGTCTATAATTTTTCCTGTACGGCCGTGAGAATGTCTGGTCTGAAGAATCTTGTTCCAAGGACTGAGACCTCGTCTCTTCTTTCCTACGGTGCTTATGGTTGCGATCGTCATCCTCCTCTTCGCTGATCTCATGCTCCTCAGGGTCACTCATACAATCGGGTGGAGATAACACACTTTGCTTTGGAGAGGAAACGGAAATTTCCATCGATCCACTTGGATAATGCAGAGCTTCTTGTCGCTCATACAAGACTCTGATACAATGTAGTGTCCATCAGATTACTGTACAACAAAGAATAATAGACCAAACGATACCCTAACGATGTAATGTGCAATCAATGCCGTACAACAACTACCTAAGTCTCATCTTCCCCTTAGTGATTATAAACCAACAATTATCTCTCTCGAGATCCAACAGACTATGGTTTCATGCTTCGCATATGCTATTGATTAAGCTCCTAATTCACACAACAACTCGAAACCCCTAACCAGTTAAGCTAACTCCAGAATAGTAACAGCAATCAGCAGAAACTTAGGGTTTTTAAGAACCCAGAGAGCTTCAGAAATAAAAAAAAAACAAAAAAAAAATCTTTGAAAAAGGGAAATAAATCTTACAGGTGCTCCCGGAATAACCAGTGACTCTGCCGCTCTTCTTCACAGCCAAAATTCGGATTCAGGCCAGATGACCAAAATCAAAAACAATGGATGGACATATTGAGAAGAAATTGGAGAAAACAATAGTGGCGCAGCGATCGTCGATGAAGACTAAATCCGCGGCGGAGATTCTTCGCCGTCGTCCTTCCAGAATTACAAGGAGAAACCTGAGAATCACGTCGCCGATAGCGACTGCTCTCGTCGTTAGGGTTTGAAGGAGCTAGCTTAGAGAGAGAAGGGTGGGGTAGAGAGAGAGAGAGGAGGGGCTTTTTGTTATCAAAATAAAATTGCAAGGAAACAAGGCAAGACGAGGAGGAGAGAAACTAGAAGCGAAATTTGGATTTGCTACCCCTAGAGTTCTTCCAGTTTACAGAACGACCCAATATTCCTATTTATTTATGTTTTTGCCTATCCACATATTCCTAAATTATGAAATTCAAAATCCAAGTCATACGATTAAAAAAAACAAATCAAGTCATAAAGAAGAATGTTTTTTGAGCCAACAGTCTAAAACAAGAAAGAAAATACAAATTGAAAACAACATAGAAAACAAAGACTTTTAAACAATCCTTGCGAAATAGAAAATGGAATGACCAAACTAACAAGATCTAGACGAAAGAGAAACCTAGCGTAAATCACAAAATAAAAGATCAAAGGAAATATTGAATCTCTCATTTTACCTTCATGTCACAAGTTCAATCTAATCAACCAACAAAATAATTGTCAAAAAACAACACAAAAAGGAAAATTTAGAAGAGTCTAAATTAAATCTAAAAAATACAAAATAAATAAAAATACAAATGTTGTAAGTCGTTTAAAAGGGGCAATTTTTAAAAAGTAGGTAAGATATATAAATTTATGAAATTAAGATACATACAAACATACAATACATACTTTTATCAGTATCTTATTCTATAAAGCTTGATATCTCAATATGAATCATTCAATCAATGAACCAACATAAGTTGGCTATATACCATAATTCCTGCCCAAAGAGTCATCATAAAAAAAAAAAAAAAAAACTTAATCTTTCAAGAACTCAGAAAAGAAACCCAACAGATTAAGCTATGAAAATTTAGCATATATTCGAACACCTTAAAAAAAATTCACCTACATTATTTCCTTTTTGTACAGTATAGAAAATATACAATAAGGAGAAGAAGAGATTTACTTGATTAATTCAACTCGAATAGGAAAACATACTTATATTTATCTATTTCGCACCAAAAAAAATAAAATAAAAGATATATCTATAAAAGTAACTAACACCCAAAAGATTTGCGTTATTCGAGTGAGTCCTACAAATATTATGTGAAGAAGATCTCGCCAGTCGCCACCATATCAGGACTTTTCGTGTTCTTCGTCTACACTCTCTCCCTTTGGCTCTCGATCGCCTCCGTCCGACGATTTCTCGGTAATCTGATTCTAATAAAAAGTTTAAATCGATGGATGACGATTATTTGAGCTTCGAGGAGGAAGAGGAAGAGGAGGAGGATAATTATGAAGATTACTACAATGATGATCATGCTCATGAAGAGGTGTCCTCCAAAAAATCAACGAGCCAGATCATCACGAAGGAATCTCTTGTACTGGCACAGAAGGAAGTTTTAGCTAGGGTTATGGAATTACTCTCGGTTAAGGAGAACCAAGCGAGGACTCTTCTCATTCATTACCAGTGGAACGTGAATAAGTTGATTGGAGTTTATGGTGACAGAGGCAAAGACAGTTTGTTCAAAAGTGCTGGTCTTACTGTCTTTGATCCTTCCTTGATTAGTTCGAGGAAGAGGAAGACGATGAGTTGTGATATCTGCATAGAAGACGATATACCAAGTTCTGCGATGACGAGAATGGAGTGTGGTCATTGCTTTTGCAACGATTGTTGGAAGGAACATTTTACTGTGAACATCAACGAAGGCAAGAGCAAAAGGATTACATGCATGGCTCACAAGTGCAACGCGATCTGCGATGAAGATGTAGTTAGGAAGCTAGTTTCTCCGGAGTTAGCTGAAAAGTTTGATCGTTTCCTCGTTGAGTCATACGTGGAAGATAACAAGATGGTCAAGTGGTGTCCAAGCACACCGCATTGCGGGAACGCGATAAGAAAAGCTGAGGAAGATGAGGAGGTCGAGGTCGAGTGTTCTTGTGGTCTTCAGTTCTGTTTCAGCTGTCTGAGCGAGTCTCACTCTCCTTGCTCTTGTCTGATGTGGAAGCTATGGAGAAAGAAGTGTGAAGATGAGTCTGAGACAGTTAACTGGATCACAGTTCACACGAGGGTGTGTCCCAAATGCAACAAACCTGTCCACAGGAGTGACGGATGCAATCTCATGACTTGTATTTGTGGGCAGCATTTTTGTTGGTTGTGTGGTGGAGCTACTGGAAGAGACCATACCTGGACGAGTATCTCGGGTCATAGTTGTGGTAGGTACAAAGAGGACAAAGTGAGGCAAATGGAGAGAGCCAAGAGGGATTTAAACAGGTACACGCATTACTATTACCATTTCAAAGCACATACCGATTCATCAAAGCTAGAGGATAAACGTAGGAAGAGCATTCTTGAGAAGGCAGAGTTCATTTCAGAAAAGAATGATCAGTTGGTGTTTAAAGATCTCACTTGGCTAACAGATGGAGTCGACCTGTTATTCAGATCAAGACGGATTCTTTCGTATTCGTATCCTTTCGCCTTCTACATGTTTGGGGAAGAGCTGTTCAAAGATGAGATGAGCGATTTGGATAGAGAGATGAAGAAGAATCTGTTTGAAGATCAGCAGCAGCAACTTGAAGGTAATGTTGAGAGACTTTCCAAGATTTTAGAAGAGCCTTTTGATGAATATAGTGAAGATGACATAAAGATGATGAAGAATCAACTCAAATTTTTATGTCCTGTGATTGATAACCTCTGCAAAGAAATGTATAAGTGCATTGAGAATGATTTGTTGGGTCCAACTCAAGCTGGTATCAACCACAGCATTGCACCTTACAGATCAAAGGGAATAGAGAAAGCAATTGAGTTTTGTGCTGACATATGCTGATCTTCGGAGTGCGGTTTTAGCGGAGGGACTTCAGTGTGAGTAATATTCAGGGTCAGGGTGCTTATAAGACAGTTTCTCTTCGTAGCATCAATTTTTTCTTATTACTGTAGTTTTATATTTCTCGTTTTAATGCTTTTTTTTTTGTTTCGTAAACAGTTGATCCAGTGCAGAATACAATTTTTTTTTTGTCATTTATCTATTACTTTCGTTAAGGTTGAGTTGTCTCTTCGTCTTCATAGACTTATAAGATCCATGCATCACTTCATGTCTTCATGGTTTAGAAATCCATGTAGAAAGTGCCAGTTTACTTCCAATCTTTAGATACAAATTTCTTTTGAAACACAAAACGTCATGCAGTTCTGTAACTGCATCCCATCTACTGTAATCTTACTTACAAACCACCTCGGTCCAATTTTATTACTACCACTATCATTACTTCATTAGCATGTGCTCTCTAGGAGCTAGTTTTTGTGTTGGCGTGTAAATGAGAAAGTCACAGAAACGAGAAGATGCTTTTAAATCCAAGAAAAGAATCAGAGACTTTAGACTTACTTGGAAGCATCGAGCAGAATGCTTTCTTCTGCTCTAAGTTGGTGCTGGTTCTCTTCGCCATTGAGATATCAAAGGACAGCATTTCTGCAGTAGCATCGAATGTGATGCTTTGTCTTTTAGCAGAAGGACTAACCATTAATCCGTAGGCTTTATACGGACTTATCTCTGCGTTTCTTCCTTCTTGAGAAGAGATGGTTATGGGATCCTCGATTTTTGATGTGACGAGTACCGGAGAATTCTTGGACCTTTTCCTTATGTAGTTGAATACTGTTTCATCAGAGAATGGTCTTTCTGTTTTCCCTTTTTCAGATCAATGGGGAGGATAATAGTTAGAGTTTAACCAAAAGTGTATAAACGTAAAATAAACTTCAGAATGAATGATGATTTACTCACCATTATTGTCTGCAAGGCTTGCATAACTCGGGCTTGTAATTTTCTGTGCGCTTTGTTTGATTTTTTTAGTATTTGTAGGTGAACCAAGCACAGAATTATACTGAAATAGAGGATCGAGTTCAGGAGAATTCTCCAATAAGCTCTTCCTTTTCAGAGTTGATTTTCCTGATGCCGGAGAGGTTTGATTCAAAGTGGCCAATGAAGGAAAACACTTTGCTTTTTCACGTATGTGGTCAAAAACTGTATGTTCATTGATAATGACGCAGTCGTCTTCTTCCATCGTCACGTAGGGCTCTTTCTCTGCAAGGAATTTTGGGTTGAAAAATTGTTAATGGAATACAAAGCACACGAAAATAACTTGTGGTGGATTTAAATTTGTAGTGACCATCTAACCTTCTTCTGAATCTTCATCTAAGAGCTTGAAACTAGGCCTGTAGAAGTAAATTGAGCAGAAAGTTGTATTCATGACAAACATATGTATTTATGGGTAGAGGGAATAAATTTGATAATAAGACACATTCTGAGCAAGAAAGTACTAAAAAATGGACTCACATTTCATCTTTTTGATCATTCTGGTTTGAAGGTCCGGATTTAACTGTGTTGTCATCATCCACTATGTAGACATCCACCATCGGAGGATAATAGTGTGGCAGCCTGTTTTCGCTTTGGTAATATATTTTGCTGTTTTTTGCCTTCTTCAGTAGAAGCGTTTCATGGAGATCAATACCAACTACAAAACAAAATCCCGGAAATACACACACTTGATAAGTTACTTCATGTTTCAATTTCTTACTCACTACTTGGTTATCAAGTTTTGCTACCAAATCAGTGATGCTATTTTGAAGACCTAACTGTATTCTTCGAAGATGAGATCAGCCTTCACAGTCACCTTTGCTTGTTGGGGCCTTTCCAGGAGTATGGTTACGCTATAGGGACTAGAAAGAGGAAACAAAGAAGATTAGAATTATTTCAAATCTTAAACCATGTTCGACGAAGAGTTACACTGGGTTGGTTGATGATGATAGAGTGACCGACAGGTAAACAGACCTGGAGAAGTCCTCCATTCTGCTGCCATAAAAGTATCACTGATTAGTTACATTTACATGAATGTCTTACAAGAGGCTTATGTGAAACACGAGAGAGTTGGTAAAAAGTCCATGAACCAATTCGTTATCAGAAGAAAAGCAAGCGCGCATAACCTTATTTTCTCATGAAAGTGGATAAGATTTTCTTCCTCTGAACCAACAATCTGCCAGAAAAGGATACAGATTAGTAGCTCATATAGTACTTATCTTTTACTAATGAGAAGATCACAAGACTATGCAGAGACGTGGAGATGCAGGTACACTATCTTCAGCAGAGTTAGAATATAACTGCAGAAAGTTAAGGAAACCAACCATGTCAGCATAATGGCGTTTTGTGGATTGCAGAGGTTGTGATAGTCGTGTCAATGTGACTGCTAGTTTAGATACACCTTGCTTATGACATTCAACTTCTTCGACCTTGATTTCTACTTTTGGAGGTAAGGAAGATAGAGATTCCTTTATATGATTTCCAAAAGGATATTTTCGACCGGTAACAATCTCTATCCTTCTTGGATCAGCTTCAGCAAGAGCTTCAAATGATCTGACTCCCATCGAGTGAAGCGCCTAGCAAAAGAATGTATTTAGACAAAAGTTACCAAGAAAAAAAAAAATCATTGAAGCATCTGAAAGGTAAGGTGCAGTGAACGATCTTATAAAGAGCAGACAGACATCAAACCTTTGCTGTAACCATTCCAATGCCAGGCAATTGTTTCAGCAAATATGGACTGTCGTCCCAGAGCTTCTGATAAAGTGATTTGGCTAGAAGAGTTGAGCTAATCGTTCCTTTATAATTCTTTTTGTATATAAAGTACTCTTTCATGCATCTGGCTATTCTAGATCCGTTGGAGCATATCGAGTTAGCGTCCTGAGACAAAAGATCCAATTTTCAGATGAGGTAGGAAGTAAGTGTCATAAAGTGATTAGAGGGAGCCATGAATATAATATTGGTGGACCTGAGTCATGGATAAATCATGGACTGAAGGATCCCCTGTCAACCAATCATTTGCAAGCACAAATAGTTTCTCTTCTCTGGTTTGGATGCGTTTTTTCCGCTTTCCTTTACTATCGTTGATGTGGAATCTAAGCCGCCCTTCTTTATCTGCATTTACATCATTTAAGGTCTTCTTTTCATTGCGTCGGAGCTGTATCCCTTCATTTTTCCAAATAAACAGAATTAGTTTACTCATTAAGTAAAAAGAGCTATGTACCGAAGCAGAAATGACATACAAGATATCTCTTCCGCACGGCATACAATATGAAGAGCCTCGTCCAAGCTATAGCCCGTTGGCGCATGGATAATGTACTTCATTGTGTCAAACTTTAGATAATACTTTGTCATCAGCCTTCCAGGCTCTACAAAATATAACGAGTCAATTCTGTTTCGAAATCGAAGATAAGTAATCATAAATCTCAATACCTTCTGGTTTCAAAACAAAACCGTCTGTGTCAGTCCAAATCATCTGATAACGTGACAGCTCATTGATCTTCTGAAGGCAAAGCTCTGATAAAATCTAGGACAAATGAGAACCTCAAAAGGGAAAAATGAGTACAGTAACTACGTCACTAGAGCACCTTGCAAATGCTTCTCAACTCGATCTTTAGGAATTCCTTTCTTAATAGCATAATTCTCTGGATTCTGTCCATACGAACTTAAAAGTTAGTTTAACCATATATGATAAAAAAAAATTTACCGTAAGAATCATTGAGAGCGCATAAGAGCATGCCTTTTTCATTCTGACATATAGGTATGAGCATTTCATCCACTCAATTGCCCGTGAAACGTCAGAGACAGTAAGTTGAACTATTTCTGCGGTTAGGTGCTCTATTAAGCATGGCAGTAATCTGAGACAAAAACATAAAAACAACAGAAGAATGTTTTTTAAAGTCAACAAATAGCTTTTGAAGAATGTGCCGAAAAGCAAAGAGTTCCAAAAAGTTTATCGGCCAATACGTACTGTGATTCAACAACCTCGCATCCATTCAAAAGATTCTCATAGAGATGGACCTGTAATCATTTAATAAATCACAGCCAGATAAGATAAGGGAAGGTTAACATAAAGTAAGAGATTCAGGCACAGAGAAAAGTTGCAGTATATAACCGTCTCTCTTCTAGTCATAATAATAACCATTCCCGTGTCATCAAATGGAGGCCGACCAGCCCTGCCACACATCTGCAAAAGAGAGATTACTTCTCCTGCTAGCAATATCATTTAGAGCACATTCCAGTAGCTTGTACAGATAATTAGAATGCAATATCATCTAGACAACTACACATGCTTGAATAACACACCTGTAGTAGTGTGGAACGATCATATTCCATGTAGTGACCTTTTTCCTTGTTGCTGAAAGGAAAATTATGTCAGTGGATATTAACTTAAGTTCCAAAAAAAATTCTTAATGGAACCATCTACGCAAAGACGTACAAATGTTGAGTTGACTTTATGACAACTGTATGTGCAGGCAGGTTGATTCCATGAGCAAGAGTGTTGGTCGTGCAAAGAACTTGGATATCTCCACTAAGGAAGAGCCCTTCCACGAGGCTGCGGTCTTTTTGGCAAAGACCACCATTGTGATAACCAACTAATTGGGACATTGCGGTGCTATTCAGCTTGCAGGACAATGCTGAATCAAAGGTATGATCAAAACCTCTAAAAGATGAAACAGACCATACCGCCTTGGAGAATATAAGATTGCATTTGTTTGTCACTGCACATTGGCGAAGCCTCCCTTAACCGTTCCAGCTGTTCTCTGCTTTTAATAAATGGATTTGAATAGCCATAGGTCATTGCAGTCTGAGCAAGCTTTTGTGCAGCCTCTTGAGCGCCTTTTCGTGTCGAGCAGAAAACTAAGGCAGATTTTCCTTTTGAGAATTGCATTAAAATTTCTGCAAGTTTATATATTTCCTCAACAGAACGGTGTAAGTTACAACCTAAGCAAGACAGCAATAACAGAAGAAAATCATGATAAGCCGCTTACCATAAATATAGTTCTGGAGGCGCTGGATATGGGGAAAGAAAAGAAAGGAAAACAAGACTTGGTTTAGTTTCCGTTTTTACGAAAAGGACAAGAGGGGGTATAGCTATTGAAAACCAAGATGCAGAAACTGTATACCTTTTCAAATAAGAAGTCATTCTTGGCAGCAGCATAACCTTTACAGGAAAGACAAGAAACATTTTCTTAAAATTCATGAAAACAGGATTTCATCAATAGCTAACCAAATTCATCAACCCGGGCATCTTAACATTTAAACAACAAAAAATAAATAAAGAGCCAAAATATTGACTTTGAGATGCGACAGGTACCAAAAACTTTAGTCGTCAACTTAACAGGCCTCATTTCTTCACCAAACCTATATAACATGGGAAGGGAAACAATGAAGAAAATGAAAACACTTCCCCACGTAAGGGCATATTTCTAAAAGCAATCCATAGTTTACCTCTTAATTCCTGCGGTAGGAACCTTGAGCCATTCCGCTGCAGTAATTGAATAAGTATTATCACTTTAGTTGTTTTGAAGCAAGTCTTTTCAATTTCTACTCTCGAAGCAGGTTAACAAAGCAAAAAAACCAATATGTTATAAAATCTGCAAAATATGACTAGAACTGTGAACTGTATTTTACCTAGATCCTCAATGTTTGGGATAGTAGCTGAGACAGCCAGAAGACGTACGGAGGCTAAAGGACTTGAACTTAGTTCATGATTGCTAGAAAGAATCTTTATCCTACTGACTATTGCCTCCAGAGCAGCTCCACGCGGATCATTCAGCAGATGAACTTCATCAATGAGCACAAGCGCAATATCACTGAAAAAGCCTAAGCCTCCACTGGTAACGCGATAACGACTCACTGCATCAAATTTCTGTAGGAAAAAATGTAAGCTACAGCCAGAGGAGATACAAACTATGTACTTTGCGTTAACACGGAATGAAATGTCTTATATTGCTTGTGTTCTGGCTAAAAGCTTTGGGGAAAATCAGACGCTATAAACATGTTCCAGACAGTAAATACACCAAGCAATATAAATTGTTATCTGACCTCAGGTGTGGTCAAGATAAGATCTGCGTCTTGTATATTCTTTGTGCTGTAGGTTTCATTATCACCTGTCAGCTCCAAACAACTGATTCCCCATGAATTAAATTTTTGATTCCAATCACGCAGCTTCTCCTGTACTAAAGCCTTGGACGGCGATATGTAAACCTTGACAACAGAGGTTGAAGAAACCATAAATAAACTTATTGTCCAGTATTGGTGTATTTATTGTAAAAACGAAGGCATTAAAACATTCAAAAAATCTCATGATCAAAAGCTTACTGTTTTAAGAGCTCCTTTAGCATGGAGAAACCTTCCTTCGTTAGAGATAGACTTGGAGAGGAGCCTCAAAATGCATAGCTCAAAAAGTACGGTTTTACCACTTCCCGTTGGCGCTGAAATAACCATGTTGATATCGGAGTGAAAGCAAAGTGGAAAGCACTCGCTTTGCAGCGAATTGAAGTATCTGAAGACAAACGAGCCAGAAGCAACACAAAGGAAAGTTTTAGATTCACAACCAGTGTTTGATAAAGGACCAAAGAAAAGCAAATCATCATCATGTTCCTGAAGATAACATTCATCCAACCATTCCTTGAGTAAGCAAAAATACATCTAAAGCGAGCAATAAATAGATTAGCACACAGTGACTACAAGATCAAAACTAAATCTAACTGTAAAGGGATATTACCTGAAACTAAAAGCTGAGCGGAAGTTTCCAGGCAAATCAGAGACAGATTTCAGAGTGTGTGTATCCATGACCAATTGCAATTTGACGATCTGCAGATTTTATCAGCGTGATATAGCGATTACATCAAAAACACCAACACTAATTTTCCATCGCCATCCACGAATTTAAACCAAAATCTGCTCTGATCCTGATGCGGAAACCGATTGATATCTCAAAACTAATCGCCAAATTCAAACTTAGCAAACAGATTACGCTAGCGAAAATTTCAGAGGAAATGTGTGAGGAAGTTACGAGATGGTGACCAGTAGAAACTCGCAATCACTCCACTAAAACCGATCACGAATCGAGCAAATACAATTGAGAAATGCACGGATAATCTCAATCAAACTCACCTTTAAATCAGAATCAAACACCTGTGCGAGACGAAACTTGAAGAGCAACGAGCTCAGAGAAATGGAGAGAAATCGAGAGAGTGAGTTCAAATTCAGGGTAGCGTCAAGATCCTTTTTACCGTTGTAGTGGAAGGCAAGCTATACAACGCCGCGCGGTTCTCAGATTCCTGAAAGGCTCCACATCATCAGAAGGCCAAAAGATTTGGGCCTATTAAAAATTTGAAAAACTTTTAGGGGTTCATCTGATAAATACGCTACTTTTACTGAGGTGAGTTCATAAATATTTATTTACACCTTATCAAAAAAAAAAAATTTTATTTACACGTCGCTGTCAATAAAAATAGAGGAAACGGGAAAATATCGCTCTCCCTCTCCGCCGGTAAACGTCTCAGCTTCGCAGATACTCAGGCTTATTGCAAGTGGTACATCTTCTCTCTGTTACTGCCCTCAAATATATTCATGGCTGAGATTATATTTCTCCAACGCTTTGTTTAAGTTTACTTGTAAGCTTTAATCGATAGTTTTCCATCTTTCTGCTCTACATTTATGAGTCGGATCCATTTCCAGCCGTTCGATTTTCTGTTAGCTCAAAGTTTCTTGCTCATCCTGTTTTGCTTAGATCCTCGATAATTGATGCTTGATCGTATGTATATTGATATCGTATTTGGATCCGAGTTTTGTAGTGTTTTTCGAATCCGTTATTCTCTATTGAAAGCTTGAAATTAAGTTATGGAAATGCACTTTAAAAGTAAAAATACATTTTGGGATATTAAAACAGAAGAAAGCTCCAATTTTGCTTTTCGAAGTAAAAAGTCATATCAGTTTTAGCCTGTGAAATCTAACTCTGTAGTGCTTTTAGATATAAAGGAGAGGAAATAGAAATGGCGAGCTGTGTGAATTCTCCGGCGATGACTCTATGCCCGCCATGTGTCTCACCTTCAAAGTCACTCTGCTGCAGCATCAGTTTTAACAAATCTGTTTCACGGTCATCTTTTTCATCCACCAGAAACGCCCTACTCTGTCTTCGCCGGAAGCAAACCGCCACTAGTTTTCAGATCACGGCGTTGGCGGCAGAGGCGGCGGCGGAAGAAGCTGAGCCTTTGAGAATCATAATATCAGGAGCTCCAGCTTCAGGTAAAGGCACACAATGCGAGCTCATTACTCAGAAATATGGTTTGGTTCAAATATCAGCTGGAGGTTTGCTTCGAGCTGAAATCGATTCCGGAAGCGAAAACGGACGACTAGCAAAAGAATTCATGGAGAAAGGAGAATTGGCTCCTGATGAAATACTTGTAACGATGGTGAAAGAAGCTTTGTCGAAGCAAAACGGATGGCTTTTAGATGGATACCCAAGGAGTTTATCACAAGCAACATCTCTCAAGAGATTTGGATTCGAGCCTGATTTGTTCATTCTCCTTGAAGTGCCTGAAGATATTCTTATCGATAGAGTGATCGGGCGTAGATTAGATCCTGTCACTGGGAAGATATACCACTTGAAGTATTCTCTTCCGGAGACAGAAGAGATCGCTGCTAGGCTCACTCAACGGTTTGATGATACCAAAGAGAAGGTGAAACTCCGGTTAAAGACTCATAACCGAAATGTCAGAGATGTGTTATCGATGTACCGAGATATAACGGTAACGATCAAGGGAAATTGTTCTAAAGAGGAAGTGTTTGGTCAGATCGATATGGCTCTGACTAAACTGGTCAAACAGGGGAAGACTAGCACAAGCCGTTCTCTTGCAGGCTGATGAAGCATTTGGTTTGCACAAGACTTAACCATTTGATGACTGGTTGAAACAGATCACATTCATCGCGTTAGAAGGTTTCTACACTACCAAATTAGATCAGCTATAAAGATTTATTCAATGACAAAACGATTGAGAATGTTTTGAAAATTGTGGTAACTATATACTTTTCTGTTCTGAGATTTTGAGTACATATGGGTAAAAAGTACTGTTTGCACTGTGTTTCTTTCATTGTTGAAACCAATGAAATGAAATGAGAATTGACTCTTCTTCGAGGCAAAACTCTTGCATTTGAAATCACTTTAAGCAGTGAGTTTGTGTTTGATACTGACGAATAATGCATAGAAGCCATAAGAAGGAAAATGCAGGAGTGCTACCAACAAATACCTGCAGATGCATGAACGTAAACTATTAAGGATCGGCAAAATAGTCTAGCGAATGAAGCATTTTGATGTAACAAAATATTTTCATTCTTCTTCTCTATAAAACTGCTGACTTATCTAGAATGTAAATGTTTTGAAGGCTTACCACACTGGAGCCATTGGCATTGACAGGTCGAGAAATGGATATGGCCACCTAAATCAATCGAGGAATAGAAACTTAGGAAAGATCAAGAAACAAAGTGTAAGATATAAGATGACAAAAAAGACGAGTTTTTACCCTACGGAGACAAAAACATGGAGAATCCATTGGAAGATAACGAAACTTCCTGTCCACAAGATGAAGTAAGAGAACCTGAACAAGGGAAATCTCTGCGAGTAACACCAAAAAAAACTCACGTTGATACATTAATGTAAAAAAAAAACGCTTGGTCACATCTTAAATGCGGAAGAGAAAAGGAGTGTTTACCAGACGGTTAAGAGTTGTGT
Source organism: Eutrema salsugineum (assembly GCF_000478725.1). Lineage (NCBI taxonomy): Eukaryota > Viridiplantae > Streptophyta > Magnoliopsida > Brassicales > Brassicaceae > Eutrema > Eutrema salsugineum. The sequence continues at coordinate 5,849,669 of NW_006256547.1, read as the reverse complement.
CACAAAGCAGCAAAATGAGGTTGCTCGTATGCAAATTCACGGTCATCTGAAAACACAATTTGCAGTCGAAATGTTGAGATCGAGTTTTCAAGCCGGTCAAGGTTGATTCAAATAAATTCAAGGCAAGTATAAAACTCCAAGTAACAGAACTTATGCAACATAGAAAGTGCCATGCACCAGCTTTTACTAGTACAGTGTATATGGTAAGGAAAATTCTTGAGGAAATGGCGCGAAACTTACGAAACTCATCTCATAGTCCTGTAAAGACAGAAACGGGAAAATCACGGTCCAATATATACTGTCTGTAAGCACAGCCGCTCCAGCACTCATCTGTTTTTCAACAAAACCAAAACGCACAAATGCCAAAACAACATCATTGATCATCACAGATAATCTACACGATGCTATACTCAGAGATCTAAAAGTTACTAATTATATTCATATCAAAAGGATTTGTGTCTACCTGAAATATAATCTGCAAGACATGGACACAGGACTGTAGTGCCTTTGAGTCCAAAGTTTTTCCCTTCTCGAGAAAAACCACGTTCTCCCCATTTATAAGGGGCAAACGAAATCCGTTCTCTGCATCATTTCCTACTTGATCAGCCGTTAATCTCGTGCTCAGTTGCTTTTTGTGTTGAAAACACCCATAAATGGAAAGCAGTGATCCCATCTACAGAACATACCCAAATAAACACATTCATCATCACTATCTGAACACAAAACATAACATATATTCACAACATTGAAATCAAAATATACCCCAAAGTAGATTGCTATCAACGTGAATGTCCACCTATCAAGAAACCAAGACAACACCGAATCAAACAAGTCTCAATCGTATCAAGAATATGGAAACAACTTCAGTGCCTCAAAGCATCAGTGATCCTGAACAAACCCCTAAAATGAAGATTTTTACACAGTAAAATGAGATTTTGAAGAGCTTACTGAGTGTAATAGTAGTAAATACGCCATCCACGAAAAGCGAGCCGGGCAATGTTGCTCGCTAGAAGAAAGCAGAAGGCGAGAACCCGGAAACCCAGTAACCAACCGGGATGGATTCGTTTAAAACAAGGTCTCCAAACATCATCAATGCATAGCTCATCATCATTGCGTTCACTATCACCATTGTCATTATCAATTCGTCGATGGTTTTGTACTGAGCTATCTTCGTACTTCCATATGACGAACAAAGCAACAATCATGGGAGTCAACACCCAAACCGCACAGAGAAACACTCTCCAATTAAACCAGTAATCGAAGCTGGTAAAAGCCGAAACACCCTGGGATTTCATTCTTCTTCTTCCTATAAACAGTTGATCCGTACTGAATATTCGGATCTTCAGATCCGAAACCCAATGGATCAACGCCGGGTAGAGAAACCAGATCGAAATGAGAGGGAATACAAGTAGCTTATCGATTCACCTACAGAGACAGAGATAATAATAATTCAGATTTGTAATCCGAGTCTGAAGAAGACGAGACTTCGAAATTTTTTTTCAGGAATTGTGCTATATTATCTATATATGAAGATGTCAAAAAAAAAAAAAAAAATCTATACATAAATTCTCCAGAAGAAGCCAAAACTGATGGTGTTCTTAATACTTACGAAATGTAAGAAGAAATGTAGAAGTTTCTTCTTTCTACAGTAATCGTGAAATTGTGATGGAGAAGTCAAATAGAAATTTCGGAAGCTAAGGGATTCGTATAAATCCGAGAAGCATCCGAATGGCGGCGGTGAGCCACAGAAACCGAGAAGTCGGAGACCAAGACAGGGTGGATAGAGAGGAACAGGTGGGACCTCCTCCGTTTGTTGCATTGAAACGGCGTCGTTCGTCTCGTGCGTTCTGTAAATAGGCAAAAAACCTCTCAAAATGGAAAAAGGTATACGTACCTATCTACAAGGCCATATATATTTTCTATTATTTATGGTGAACACCTATAATGTTTTTTTTATTCTTTGAGGAATAGCAAGATTTTTTTTTAGTCCGACATAAAATTCTTACGAAGCGTTTTATTTTATAACTTTGATTGGAAAAGTTCGATTTGCTATGAAATTAATTCAAAAGATCGTTAATGAATATGGATACCAAATATTACGTACTTAAAGCAAAGAACATGATTTCTGTTCACCAAAGGGGAAAGAAATATACAAACACTACAGTCTACAGCCAGTTCGTTGCCAACATTTTGACAAAACTCTAACTGTGATTTGTAAGCAAATTACTTTTATTTCGATGGTACACTAGTACCCTCCTGCTAGATACACAATTATTGAATAGTGATTAAGTGCATTTGCTGTGGACTTGTGGAATCACACGACGGAAAATTGACTATCTATAGATTCTTTGTTAAACGAGAGGTTTTCCGAAAAGGAACAAGAAAAAAAACCGAGAGACCGGGAAAAAAAGCATTCATTAAACCACAATATATATTACATGTCAATTAAAAGCACAAATTTGATTTCACATAAAGCATAGTTTTATATATTAAAGATATAATCAAGTTTGGCTTGATTAAATTGCGACCTAAAGACGGCCATGAGCAATCATCTCAAGCAGAGCAATCTCATTCATCATAACTTCATCGCACCCATGCATCACCATCCAGCTATCTGTCATGGGTTCATCAAGCTCCACGGTTACACCACTTCCTGATCCAGACGTCGAACCAGAAGTAGACGTTGACCCTGACCCAACTGCCAACGACGCCGTTTTCTCCTTTCTTCCATCGTCTAAATCCAAGTTCATCACACCATCAACGATATACTTGCAATCATTCTCATCACTGTTCTCTCCGTACTCAGAGACTGCAGCGATTACAGCTTTACCTTTACCTCTCATGTTTCTTGAACCGACGTTTTCGTTTGCGTCAGAGTTTGCAGCCATGAGAGTATGCTCATCGTTGTAAGTAACAGATCTGATGTAATTCTGAAGAGTGTTGCTGCCAAGTGCAAGGGAGATCTCGTCTTTTCCTTTACTCCTCCTCGAGTGTTGTCGGCGTTTAGTCGCGTTCCAATGGTTCTTGATTGTGTTTTCAGTGCGTCCAGGGAGTTTTCTAGCGATCTCAGCCCATCTGTTCCCGATCTCCTTGTGGGCTTCAATTAGTATCCTATCCTCTTCTTCACTCCAACCATCTTTCTGTAACATATAAACATATTACTTATTTTTATTATTTGTCTCTGTCTGTTACGTTGTTACGAGAGAATCTACGTGAAATTGTCTTTAGTTTGAATGCTTACCAATTGTGACCTATTTGTCCACAACAACAAGACGAAATGCATTAATTAAAATGTCATAGACATATAAGTATATACAAACAAAAGTTTAAAGTATTCATGCATGAGTTAGGACCGTAGACATATTGACAAATGTGAAAAAAGTTTGTTTAATTTTTTTTTAGAACTTTCTCTATGAATCTGAACAAACAGAGTATGATATTTTGTTTTCTTTGTGGAAAAATAAGTTGTAATTGTATACCAATTTTTAATATAATATATATAATAGAATCAGTATTTTAAATTAAAGTCTCATCACCCAAAAAAAAAAATCAACATAAACACATTCAATTGGATATTTAGTTTCTAACAATTATATATTTAGTTTATGTGTAAATCATAAAAATAAATTGAAAGCGTGTAGTTATATTTGCTTATATATCCATATCATGATACGATGTCAATTGAAGTGACATAATGAACACATCGTTGATGTGTCATGGACATCTAAACATAGGTATAATGATATATGTATGCTTCTCTTACTGTAAACACACACTGACGACCATATATACATAATGATATAATGATATATGTATGATTCATTGTATCATATATATAAATATGAAAACAAAAAAAAAAAACAAGAGGGTAAGGTAAAAAAAAAAACCTTGATATCAGGACGGAGATGATTATGCCACCTTTCTCTGCACTGTTTTCCAACTCTTCCATGAAGCATCTTAGCAATCTGTGACCATTTTTTAGTCCCATGACGCTCCACTAATTGCACCAATAGCCTAAATATAGGTAGAATCATCAAAAAATCTTGTGTAGTAAATTACTCTTTTTTAAGAAATAACAAGCATACCATATAATCAAAAACATCAATGAGAATTCCAAAAAAAAAAAAAAAGGGAATTTACCTGTCTTCTTCGGAAGTCCACTGACCTTTGATGATGCTAGCTTTTTTCGTGGGTTTACATACTCTCCTCATCTGAAATCTCTTGTGCTTCTTGATCTGATCGGTTTTGATCAATATTTGATTATGATGACGTCGATTCATGATGGGATCAACGTTTGCGCTCGAGATACCCATTGATTTAGCCGCATCGTATAGGTTAGAGTCAACCATGGCTAGATTGAAGATTGCCTCGGTCCCAAAGACGAGTCCTTGGTTTTGATTATTTTCCCACATAGTATTTTCACGTTGGACATGTGAAACGTTGGGTACATCCTTGGGTTCAACACCTAGTGAGGTGCTATAGGCCATATCGAAGAGATCTTGGTCGTTGGATATGCCATGAAGATATGCCTCAAAAGCCTCGGTGCATGGAGATGGAATGATGCCTCTAAAAGTATCTTTTGAGGGTATTTCGTATGTTTGAGGCTGCATATCAAAGTGAATAGGAACAATATTTAGATTTAGAGTATTATGATCGGAGGTTGTGTTTGAGATCTTCGATGTTTGGTTTTTGTGACAAATATCAGGAGAGGAGTTTATGGTCGATGGGAGATGTGACCTATCGAAATTAACCTGGCTACGTTTATGATGCATATTTTGTATACATGAAACATCATCGGTAAGAGATGAATGGAAATCTTTTAAGGTGAGATTATCATCGTAGATAACGGCTGCGAGATATGGATAATGCATTTTAATCACTGACTCGAACTCCATACGATGAAAAAAAAAAGCAAAGAATGCAAACGGAAAATAGAAGATAGAGTAACAAAAAACTACGAAAAGGAAAGAAGAAACACTAGATTTTAAGAAATGATCGAGTTGGTGAAGAACATAGAGATTTAGAAAAGAGCAGTTAACTACACTGCAAAGAAAGGATGCTGAAGAAATCAAATTGATAGCTGAAATGAAATTCAAGCTTGACAATTAAATTAAGGAAGAGGAAAAGCTGGGAGAAGTAAAGCTAATGGTAAAATATTAAGAGTTTATAAATAGGAGCAGAGCAATTGTGAAGAGTGATGAGTTGGCAAAAATCTAGCCTTTGGTTACTTGTTTTAGAATAAGAAAAATATTTCCAAAAGAAAATCTGCTAGTCCAAGGGTAAAGTAGTAATTAAATCTTGTCATGAAATAATCATGAAGTCGTTATAAGGTAGTTTGTACCTTTCTAATGCTTGCGAAAAAAATTCTCGAGCACGTTTGGACACGTGTTGAACATGAAAGCAGCATCGTTTTTTCCAGCCGTGTGATCATCTTTTTGGTGTTGTAATGTCAATCTAACGGTTCGAAATAGTGCATGGGGTCCACAATTTCTTTCTGTAAACGGAGTAGGTCCCACAAGGCTCAACTCTAAAACATTGAGTCCACAATTTCTTTCTGTAAACGGAGTAGGTCCCACAGGGCTCAACTCTAAAACATTGACCAAGAACTTCAAAGATGATAAAACATCTAATATTTTTATACACATATATCATCCACAAAATTTAGTTTTTTGATAATTTACATTTTATTATTTATTATCATTTTGAATTTCTTAAAAAACGTTAAAGTTTAATGTTTGAAAATGAATATCATCTACAGCCAAATTTCTAATAATTTACATTAATACTTAACTTTTGTTTGTTGTATTGTAAGTGATACTTATTTTTCCTTTTTTTTTATTAACATCACAAACTTGCATTAAAATGAAATTGTGTGATCCTCATGGAGAATCGATACTTATTTTTCCTTTATATTTGTTTTTCCGCCATAGACAAGTTTAGTGATACTTATTTTTCCTTTATTATAGATTTTTTCATTTATGTTTCTGCCATAGACAATTTTATAGCATATAAAGCCACATATCTAGATATTATATGTCATATCCAATGGTAGAATAATAATAAGTACTCATTTTTATTACCATACAGTTCTTGGAAAGAAATAATATCTAAAAAACGGATGAATGATGATGCAAAACGATAAATTTTAAGGAAAAGAACATATTTTTTAATAGAAATTCAAGGTATCTATAAAAAGTCCATAGTTTTACATAAAAATTTATATTATTTATAAAATAGGATCTCTATATATGGAGATAACTTCAAATTCCTCTAAAGTTGAAGATTACAGCATGGAAACACACAGACACACACACACAGTAGAAGCTAAAATGACAACAGTGTATAAGAAATTTCGATTTTGTAACTGAATAATTAATACTCAATGCCATAAGAACAACGATGATCGGATTTGAACCAATGAAATTATACCCAAAACAGACACGCTACCAAAGTTGCATTGCTTTAATTCTTTTTCTCTTTAACCATTAATCCCGTTAAACAAACTTTTCTTTTTTCAACTTTCTTTTTAACTCTTTTACGACACAATCAATCAATTATAAATTTCCACAATAAATACAAAGACAACTAACTAACTAAGTGAAAATTAATTGATTATATTTAATAAGTGAATAAAAAAAACATATTGATCTCAACAAGGAATCAGACCGGAAAGTACCTTTGGCGTGTGGCATGGCCTGAGGTTTGAAATTTTGTGGGCCTCTGCATGATGTCCACTTGTACGGAAAGAGGCCTTAGATCCAGCATAAAACTTGGCCGAAAAACGGCATGTTTGTTACTTTTCATCTCTTTACCATAAAAAACAACACGCAGTCCACCAGTTCTTCGAACCCTCTTCATCACTAGGAAGGTTTAGAAAAGTTTGGGTCCTTTTGAAATAAACCTCATCTTCTAAGGTCAATACAATTCTATTATGATTCCGATAGAAGAAAATAGATTTATAGGGACCCATAGAATTTAGAATTATATAGAATTATATAACTTGAATTTGAAATTGTACACTCATCAATCGGAATCATAAAAAACATAAAACTTGAATTTAAAATTTATACACTCTCGGTCATCATCTAAACAAGTACATTCAAAGCACTTGTGCCACTTCCGACGAAGGCCTATTCTATAAGGGTCTCGAGTCTCGACCGGCTTTACAACAACAACATTTTTTTTTAACCTTTTCAAACTGTATTTATATTTTTGGTTGTTTGTTTTTCTAATACAATATTACTTAACGGGAAATAAACCAAACCATAATAACCCAATGCGCCTGGTCGGAAGCACTAAACCAAATTACACGATTGAAACCGTAAACCGGAACCGTAAGCCAATATACGACAACAACATTGGTGACAAGGCTTGTTATCTGCTTCTATTCTTTCTTCTTCTTGGCATTGACTGTGTTTTTGTTTGCTTTTACATATAGATTATCAATTGTTTGTATGTTCGCGATCACATTCAGCATTTTTTCCGCTTCCGCTTATGTTTTACAAAGTATAGAAAAACAAAATTTAAAAGAAATTAAATATCAAGATCGAAATGTTTTGCGAAACAAAGAACAAAGAAATCTAATTTATCTCAACTCTATGGAGATAAAAAAAAAAAAGATTTGCGTTTATCGACGGGAAATAGTAATGTTCAATGTTAACTAGACTTTAACTCGCAGGCTCAAATTATTTTTTTATCAATATACATATTTGAAGAAATTTTTTTATTATAGATAATATATGATATAGTTGTAGAATGATATATATGATGAGTTTGTCGTTTAAGTCATAACCGTAAATGTGAATTATTTTCTATTTATTATATTATAAATGTAACTATACGTAATTGTATGTATGACAAGAAGAAGACGAAAACAGAGGACGAGGTAATGGAGGTGCTAAATGAGAAACCCTAGATTGGAAATTACCTTTGCGTCCGCATCTCTCTCTTACACACATCGAACAAGTTATAGCTGTGAAACCAGAACAGTTTAATATTCGTGTGTCAACCCGTTGGATCCGAATTTAAGATTTAATTAAGATGGGTCCAATGCAATAAAATAAAAACAATCGGCCAAGTTGGAACTTGTGGTTGTACTTGATTTACATGCAACATCTTATTGGATTCTTGGCCTGCCTTATCCGTAAACCCGCTACTTTATCACAAAATTTTCGTGATAGTATATGCTACCAAATTTATAATATTGTAATCTACAGTACATACTACATAGAATAAATTTCAACATTTTTTTTTACTATTTTCTAATAACAACTCTAGCAATTATCATTTACCTAAATATTTATAATCTAATTCACTCGTAAATAAAGAAAAAGAACTTGTAGGATGGATTCAGAGAAGAAAAAAACACTTAATTAGTTGTTGTATTTCTTTTGTTAATGAAAATTAGTTGTTGGGATCAAATATCCACATGCGTGTGTTCCTTCATCTCTTAAGGTCCCCACGCACATCTAATTGGTGATTTTATGCTTGTCACTGTTATAGCCACTCATATAAATGAAGCTTAAGCCACTTGACACTGCCATTAAACCCCATAAGCTTTGTTTTTTCCTTACTTATGTGGCTTTCCATTAAATCTTCCATAACATAAAGCAATACGCTTTTGCCCTTTTTAAACATTTGGTTATTGTGAAGGTTAGATGAGTCCACGTTTTCAGTTTCTGCTTGTTTTAAGATTCCTCTTCTTCACGCGCTTCCTTGCGTGTACGATAAACACTTATTCTTTCTGTAAAAAAAAAAAAAACAACGATTACATTATCGACATTCAGCACTGTAAAAAGTTAATAACTGAAAAATCATTGCAATAAAAAGTCGTAATACAATTATACAACGAATGTAATTCACTGTGGACTAAAAATATGTTTTTTAAAACATTTAATTCACTTAGCCACCAAAATATTTATATGTCTTTGAACCCCAAAATTAATCAATGTTGGAAGGATGATGCGCTAATTTACAATCAGGATTTGAAATCCGTAGTTACACCGCCGGTGGCTACTAAACCAGTCATTAATCTTATATAAAAAGAAGATGTTTTAGAATAAAAATCTCTTCCTATAATCTCTTACCTATATAAATATGAGACTCAAAAAAAGTATATAAATTTCTATTTGATTTATCTGGTCCATATCTGTAATTTATTTTCTTTGTTTGGAGAATTCTAATTCGTTTTCACTATTCATTTTTATAGAATATCTAGACTTTAATCATTTGTTTATACATAATTATAGATATTTTAATTTTATAGTTGTTTACTTGTCTAGTACTAAAATAATCACAAGTGATAATACCAATGTATAGTTAAATTTAAAACTGCAAGGACATTTTTATTTTATTGTTATTCAAAGACAATTAACATAGACTTTTTCAATAGAAACGAAAAAACTGATTTGTCGTGAATAGTTGACACTTGACAGTAGAGAAGTGCATACGACGCGCTTAGGAGGGAAGTAATTAAGTAAAGAGTCGTTTCCACCTAATTAAATTGCAGCCACACAAAAAGGGTTTTCTTAAAAATGGCTTAAGAGTACTTAAACTTTGGGATGATACGCCAAATCAAGTGCCCTTTCAAATATAGAAATTCTTTAACTATGCTTTAACGAGGAGGTTTCGATCACTCTTGTAAATCTAAAGGATTTATTTATTAGTTTTTCGTTTAAAAATATTGTGAATTAGCTCAATAAATCATTTACCTTCTCAAATGTTAATTGTTAAATATGTACCGATTTGGAGTTGGGTATCAAAGCGCAAGCGGGTCATTCATGTTGTAAACAGAATTTCACATACTGTATACATATTAAAACTTTCATTTAAGTAAACGTAAAAATAAAATAAAACCACACGAAAGCATATCAATTATACTTCCAAACATCGTTGTTTGTATTGTTACAAGAAAAAAAAAAGAAAAAAAAACACATCATTGTTTGTGTTTACGTTTTGTGTACTTTATTTTTTCAAATAAACCCACAACATAAGCAGCTGAAACAAATAAAGAAAGTGCAATTGAAATCGAAGTCTAAAACAATAACGTTGGCAGATCTATACAGGCTACGTCAAAGTCCATCTAATCACAACTTTTTTTATATTAAAAAAGTAGATAAAAGCATGTTATCGCGCAAAAAAGAGCATGGATGTGGCAACAAAAGCAAGTATTGGCTAACTGAAGTGTGAAGGGTATTTCAATTGATTAATTTGGATGTTAAAGGTTTTTATTAAGTTAGGAGTTAGTCACTTGTCACTTTTAAGATAAGTGGATTTTAATTAATTTGGTTAGGGATATGAGTGAGTTAACTTTTAGAGGGTCCAGATCTTCTTGTGTCTCCATCTTTGTACTTTCTTTGTCCTGATCATAGTTTGTTTACTAATAGGGTATGGGATCAGTTACATCTAGCTGATTAAGTAAAGTAGCGTTATTATCAAAACAAAACAAAAAGGTTAATTAGCGTCATGATCAATTAAATGTGATCTACTAATTTACTTTATCTAATTCCTTATGAGAGTACCTCTACAAAAGCATATAGAGTTGTGGAAGTACATAGTGAATTTGTTCTGCCAATTAATTTACCGAGATATACCACGATTACCACCAAATAATATTTGGTCAAGGGGGATTTGAAGGTACGGACAATATTGATGTTGACTTAGAAAAACGACAAGGAGTCCTGTGACGATAATATAGAACATCAAGGGTTGTGCGTACTCGCTACGCTACGGGGAGGAATAGACTGACATAAAAGTCTAGAATGGAACGGCATACAAGTCTATTCGTGAAGTCTTCGGATCCTTTAAGCCGGGAAGTAAACTGATGCAAACCAAAACTGCGAAACCGATTCAAAATTAAGCGTTTGGTTGGTAAATAATTCGTTTTATACCTATAGACCAAATCATACTAATGTACATATAAAATTAGAAAACTGAGCATATATCAAGATTATCATTTTGACAAATAAAGCGATGATATTTGTTCTATGCGCTTACTGTTTTCTTTAAAAAAAAATTATAAATAAAATCTTCTCTTTTTTTCAACTTACAGACAGCCGTTTAAAAATAAACGATAAATTTCACAAAATTTTAAACTATACCTTTCACAAAATTTCAAATAAGTTTTGGTTTCCAAAATAACAATCATATTAAAATGTTCCACTACTAACAGAAATTTAAATCAAAATGACTAAAAACTCATATCTACTGAGAGAATAGTAGAATACAATTCTTAAATTAAAAAGGAGTATTCAAATCTAGTGTTTTAATATCGCTAAGACAAACAAGTATTTTTAGAATAATTTATATTATTTTGGTACTGTAAGTTTGTTATATTATTAGGTGATCACATATATCTCAATCCAAAGTAAAATGTGCTGCCGGTAAGTACTTGTTTCGTAGTATCAGAAAAATTGTGTATTGTAGAAATCGGCTGCTACTCTAAACCAAAAAGATGATACTACTGAATTTTCGTCATCGTTTGTTGATTGGCTTTGTTCTTAAGTACTCTTAACACATTGATGTGTCTTTGGTTTTAATTACAATGGAACCTAATACTAGCGTTTTATACATACACATACAACACATAAACACGTTACACTCCTAAATGAATAACTTTATACACGGTTAAATGGAAAACAATATGAGTTGGTATACTTTCTACACATAAAGAAGCATGCTTATGTATGTGAAACTAAATTAGCAATGCATGCATGTATATATATTTACATCATCCATGCATGAATGCATCAAAGACTTCAATTTCTTCACTCTTTAGCCTATATATATACATATGGACATATGGATGATATGAAACTATATATGTTATTGTATATGGTTAGGTAATTTAATGTATTATATATAGTCCCATGTACTTATTAATATAAAATGAATCCAAAAAATGAAAGAAAAAAAATTGTGATTAATTGAAAAAATTAAGCTAATGTAATACATAATTAATTAAGAATTTGGATTAAGGGTTGCTAATCACGCGGTGAATTTAGTCTCTATAAAAGCAGTAGCTCACCTTCCACAACCTTCAATATCAACTCACCTCAACCTTCTCTCTTACACTCTCATCTTTCATATTCCTCTCTCTAGATATAAATTATATAAAACTAGATCGTGCTGATAGTTAAATAAATAAGAATAAAATGGAGAAACGAGGAGGAATAAGTAGTGGAGGTTCGGGATCATCAAGTGAAGCGGAGGTGAGAAAAGGACCATGGACGATGGAAGAAGATCTTATTCTCATCAACTATATTGCAAACCACGGAGATGGCGTTTGGAACTCTCTCGCGAAATCTGCAGGTTCATTTAATCTTTTTTAAAATCAAGATTTCACTTATATTTAAGCACAATAACATGTATACACACACATATATATATATATATATCTCTTACGTTGTATATATGTTAATATAATGAACTAGGGTTTTGTCTTAACATGCAAAGGTATCCTCATATATTTTTCTTTCTGTCGTCTCTTCCATAAATATATATATATATATACACATATTAATCGATATTATATTTTTATTATCTATTATTTCATTTTATATAGATAAGAAACGAGTAATGATTTCTTTTATTCGTTTGTTGATAAAGAATATTTCTAAATCCAAAAAAAAAAAAATCAAAGACGTTAATCTTACAATGGAATGATAAAACAAAAGTATGTAAGATGATAAAAAATCTATAACTTTGTTTTGATAAGCATGCATGATTATAATATATATACACATATGTGCTAATTACAATTATGGGGATATCCACATACGTACGAGTTAATTATTGATTGTGATGATTGATTATATGAATGTATAGGTCTAAAACGAACCGGAAAAAGTTGCCGGCTCCGGTGGCTGAACTATCTCCGCCCGGACGTACGACGGGGAAACATCACGCCGGAGGAGCAACTTATCATCATGGAACTTCATGCTAAGTGGGGAAATAGGTTAGTTTCAATTTACATAAATGAATGTAGACACGGACATAGATACACATACACTATGTGTAACGAAAGAATTAAAGAACAAAGGCAAAATCTTCGAATATTGAATCCTTTATATACTCTTGAGGCTATATGCCACGTAGATCTTTGAAAAGACAATAAAGCAACACATTTGGTGACTAAATCAAAAAAGCGTTTAATTCCATTGTGACACCCTTTGATCGAAGTTTGTTCTTAGCCGTTAGTTCTGAGGTATTTGCACGTGTCGAAATTTTCTAGCCACTAACATTAAACCTCGTGCTTTTTATAAAGAACAACATGAAAACCTCGTGCCTATTTTAATCGAAACTCGTGGCTACATTTTTCCAGATATTTTTCTTAATGATTTATAAAGGAATATAAGTCTCTCGAAATTATCAAGTGATTTCCCACGTTTCTGAAATATGTACGCGCCTTTATTTATTTCCTTGTCTGTTTTGTTTTATCCGAATTTCAATTTTTATTTGTTTTATATGCAAAGAGCTGGAAAATATGGCCCAAGATTACAAGGTACATGATTCTGTAATTCAATAAAAAGTATCGCATTTTTCAAGTAAGTGCGATTAAGTTATCATTTTATCTACAGTTAACTCCTTTTGTGTATACTAATTACGGAAAAGTGTAATAGGTTATTAGGTCTAGGTCAAGCCGTCAAGACCTTATCATACCTGTCAAAATCTTTCAAAAAAGGACTTTAGCAGCCAAATGATATTTACACTTTAAATCTTCATAATTCTTGAATTAGAGTTTTACTTTTTTTTCTTTATAACCTTTTTCCTGGTTTTAAACTAGTTTCACCTTTCTGATATCTTAAAAAAAAAATTTTTTGATAGGAAGCATTTACTAAATCATAAAATTCCGCTTTACAAATCCTTTTAATAAACAAACAAAAAAGTAACGCTTTTAACTAAAGAATAAGCAATAAACTTTGTAAGGCTTATTAGCACAACAAAATTATTAAGAACTGTTTTTTTTTACAAAGATCCAAACATAGTACATGCAATAATATATAGTACAAAAGTAAAAAGTCTAGTGACAAAAAGGAAAAGCATAATTGAAATAGACGCAAACCTTAATGTTTTGGATTCATCTTAACGTACTTGGTCCGATGCAGTCACGGATTAGATTTCTAACCCCACACAATCATTAGCTCATCAAATCTTATATTAATAATCTATATAGTTATGTCATTAATTAATTGACTCTAAATTATATGAACAGGTGGTCAAAAATTGCTAAACACCTTCCAGGAAGAACCGACAACGAGATCAAAAACTTTTGGAGGACAAGAATCCAAAAATACATCAAACAAACCGATGTAACAACAACAACGACGTCATCCGTTGGATCTCATCAGAGCTCAGAAATCAACGATCAAGCTGCAAGCACAACGAGCCATAATGTCTTTTGTACACAAGATCAAGCGATGGAGACTTATTCTCCTACAACAACGTCGTATCAACATACCAATATGGAATTCAACTACGGTAACTATTCAGCGGGAAATTATTCCACGGCAGGGGCAACTGCAACAGCGGATTATTCGGTACCGATGACCGTTGATGATCAAACCGGTGAAAACTATTGGGGCATGGATGATATTTGGTCATCGATGCATCTACTCAATGGTAATTGATTTATCAATTATAGTCTCGATCCATATCGGAAAACAATATATGAAATATATATTATTTTGAGATTTGTGATTTTTAGGAGTAATATGACTCGTACGTGACATGTATATGGTTTTTGCCTCGTTGTTTAGAGGTTTTGGGATAAATTTTATATATGGTGGTAATTATCTAAATCCTTGGATGGTATATGTTTTGAACTTTATTGCACCCCGTTTGATGTTATACATAAATAAAACTGAAATGGGTGACTTATTCTTCTGATTTTTTATTCGTAGGAATAAAATAATTTATCTTAAGATTGTATATATGAGAACCTAGCTACTTAATTTTTACACATGATTAATTTATTTTTTATATAACGTTTGTTTATAATTTCCCTCTGTTCCATACCGATATACATTAATACATTATTGTAGCTTTTACACATTAACCAACATTGAAAACGTCTAACTATCCTTAAAATCCATTTGTTATTATTTTTTTATTGTGCTTTAGAATAATCTTTCCAAAAAGCAATTAAAAATTATATAGGGGGAGTTTGGAAATTCTGTTGCAATTGTCTAAAAGCTAACAAAACATATCACATTTCCTACCAAAAATAAAAATAATAATTAACATGATCAATATTCATGAACTGAGAAAGTAATTGATCCCGTTGACATATATAATGGTTGTATATGCGTATTCTAAGAGTTATGTGATCCACTGGATTTGCAAATGATTGCGTCAATCATGGTATAAATGTACCTTTTTGAAAGGGATTTTTCCCCCTAATTACCATCCCAAACATATACAGTACTATAATAGTGTGGTAGTTCTGTTAAACAAAACCTTTTACCCGCATACTTAACGTTATAGAACATACAACTACTCATTGACGAATTGATTTAAGCACATTTGAATCTAAGTTAACATATATACGTACAGTTTATAAACAACTTTTCTTCCTGTAATGTTAAAACATCGGAAGACGTAAGAAAATAAAAATTTAAACAGAGCAGAATAATTATTTTAAGCGTATGGTAATCGAGACGAACTGATTCTTCGTCCATATATATGCACTCACGAACACATGAGTTGCGTGTGTATACATATACATGTGGATCGATTTATATACATATCACATGACATAAACATACAGAACCTAATCTCACCAATTATAATAAAACACGTGTCAGATGAGGGCTAAAAATAGATAGCTTTCGGTACAGTTGTCCTTGCCTTTATTCAGCAATTTTTATCCATTTTTGTGCATCGCCATTCAACATGTAGAACCCAACGTGAGCCTAACTCCACTAGCCAAAACCACAACCTTTAAGGCGAAGATATCGATTTGTTTTTTAAGAAAAAAAGGAAAAAGGAACAATTTATTCTTCTTTTTATTGTTCATCCTGATTCAAAACAATAAATATTTACACCTAAAATAGATATATACCAACATGGGACAAAAAATAAGATACGATGAGCTAGGAACGTAATCAGTAACTGAGCCGCAATTATATATATATAAAAGCCAATATGAGTCGACTATCTGAGATATATTATTCATGGAATTATATGTGTTTTATATTTATAGGTTTATTATCAACATAAAATGAGTAATTGGTTGTTAGACATGATGTTAGGTGGGGGAGTGTAAGCACTATAGCAAGACGGCAAAAGCATTTAAGCTTTACCGAACTTCTTAGCTTTAAGTCCTATGCCAGCGACACATTTTGTCCAAACGAAGCATGTGTAGAGGATAAATCCAAACTCCACTTCCTCTTCTCTATGCATTGGCTAGAATAGGAATAATTGATATTTCATTTTTGACGGGCAATGTATATATATATATATATATAATTGATATATTTTGAATTTGAATTTGATATATATATATATATATATATATAATTTTAAAAAGAGCGCGAATACACTTATAACTTGTAGTCTTGTAGCGTCTTCATTTTTTAGGGTAGATTTTTAATATATAAAAATGAAAAAACTATTTTCATGTTTTATACTCCTTGAGATCTATATTGCGGCGGTGTAAAAAAGGAAACGGAACAAACAATAGTGCATTGTAGCAAGGAACGAACCAATGGTCCAATGCATGCATTATCTTTTCCGGTCTGGACCGTCTGGTCTTTACGTCGTCATTCGAATTCTAAACTATTTTTCTATAACAAAACATTTTTCATTTATGTTTATTTTTTGAGAAAAGTTTATAATTTATGTTTGTAGTTTGTAACTAGAATAAACATAAATGAGAGACATACATGTTTAAGCGATCACTTGCTCCGGGAATATTTAAAGATTGAATTTTTGAAATATGCATGATCTAATTAGATATTTATGTCTAAAAACATAAATTGGTTTTTAGATCAAATATCATATTTATTAAATGTCATATAATAAAGTACACAATAGACGAATTTATGCATATAACCTCAACTGCTTTCAGCCTCAATAGCTATTATATATTTTGTGTCTTACTTTTTGATGTAAGAATTTTTTAACAAGTATTTTGAAATGAGTTTTTTTTCTTCTCGTTCTTATTTTTAGATTTCAATATAAAACCAAGTGAGAAGTGGTCTAGTAGTACTTGGGACCTGGGAGTTTCCAAAATCACTAGTTATATATGTACGTCTTAAATGTGGTATTATCAATGGTTGATCCGGACAAAAAAAAAACTTATGAACCAGATTCTGGAGTTTTCAATATTTATCAAACAAAATATATTAAAATATACATCTCAGACTAATCTATAGTATCTTAATTATATCCAGATTACATGCTTATATTATATTTTATAACCAGAATTAATATGGAATTGGGCCGCATGTTTATTTATTTTATTACGCCAACGTGTTTATCATGTGGGAATTGTCGACTTCCCATGTGAATTATAAAGGAAAAATCACATGGCAGGTCGGTCACAAACATATATACAAGTGGTTGATAATTTACACATAAATAAACGTGGAGGAATTGGGTTTTTTATCCTCTCTTTTGTTTCGTTCATTTATTTGCTTGTGCATTGTTCTAGCCTTATGCCTTAGCTGTACTTTCTATATATAGCATAAACCATTTTCTTCCCGTGTTGATGAGTTTGACATATTTTAACTTTCTTTATCCTCAGTTAATGTTGAAGTCGGCTGCTCATCTGCGTAACAAGATTTTGATTATTACCGGGCTGTTAGTTAAATAAGCTGTAATTAATGATTAAATCATTTACATAGAAAAGACAATTAAATTGGTTCATACGACTGTCAGTTGTCTCAAGACTTTTATCTAGGAGATGTTCGGCCCTTCTCTATATATATACCAAATTACCAATGATGTTTTTTTTTTTTTTTAATTTGGCAAACCCTCCAACACCTAAAATAATTTTTGAAATCTGTGGAAATTTGGATTGTTTTATCACTTAAGGCGTTTATGTTTGTTTTATCACAACCGAAACAAACTATATATTTTGTTGGTTGTTTACACTGTGCTGTGTCTTTTACATTTACGGCCTGCATGTGAGAGAAGGCCCATATATATATTGGCAGAAGAACCCAAAGGGTAAGCCCGATTGAGCATTTATTTTTATGTTCTGAACCAGAGGATTTTTAGTTTCTTCGTCTTTGTAACATACTTAGCACTCAATAGTCAACACAATCTCATCACCATAAAAAGCTTAAAACTTACATTAACGTGTTCTAAGAAATAAATACATAAATGCCTTGTTGTTAATAAGAAAGTCTATAAAAGTAAAAACTATTATGTTTATGAAACAAAAAAAAATAAGAATTTTTTTTTCTAGCGAAAACGGAGAGAGTTCGATAAAATAGAGAATAGTTAGTTACCTGTATAGAGCCACTTGGCAGAGAAATGGAAAAACTCCAACCAACAATAACACAAAAAAAAAAAAAAAAAAACTCCAACCAACAAGTCTAAGATAAAAGTTTGGTTTTGTCTTGCGACATATATAAAAAATTCGCTTTTAACGCTTTGGATTGAATTCTCGGGGCATCATATCCTCATCTCGACCACACTTCCCAATACCAACTACCTCATGGTCTTGCCACGCGGCTAACTATCATTCGTCACATGTTTTTGTTTTTTTTTTTTGTTTTGTTTACATCTCCAAGTCTACAGTTTGTGATTTTGTGATTTATAAGAGAATAAAAACTATGTGCATAGTTGGGATTTGGAGGTGGATGTGGATAACTTTGATGCATGCATCTATATATTACTTGTATTAATCTGTTCAACATATTATCAGATTTCATTCTGACGATCTGATATTTGTTATATTATTATCATTTTACCAATGATGATGGGCCAAGCAAGTCGTGCAAGCAAAGAGCTAAACTGGGTCCCACTGTGACAACTTTCTCCAGAAATGGACGGTCGAGATCTTGTGTAATCGCTTGTTTAACATTAACATCCACCGTTCGTTAGTAAAGAAGTCAAAGAGGGGTACAATTGTAAATGAACACTGCAATCGTCGAGTTTCATTCACTGGTGGGAAAGATCCGATAACAGAAAAAAAAATTCCTATTCTGTGTGCCTCAAAAAATTATTTTATCGGGAAAATTATTTTTAAAAAACAAAATCCATTCACTAGAATACATATACGTAGATGTTTAGGATTTTCACGAGAAACTAAGCGAGATGGGAAGAGCGTTCGTGTATGTGATTCTCGGAGGAGGTGTTGCTGCTGGTTATGCAGCTCTCGAATTCACGCGGAGAGGTGTCTCCGATGGCGAACTCTGCATCATTTCCGAAGAACCCGTAAGCTCCCGTAAAAAAATTGAGTTTTATTGTTTGATAGCGAGAAGAAATTTATCTATGATTTGCTTTTTCTTTCTTGTTGTTCTTGGTGGGTCCTTTACTGATTCATCTGAGGAAGTATATATTAGCTCTCTCACCTGGATTTTTAGTGTGACTCTGTAGTTGGTTTTACTATCGGTAGGTTTTGGAATTCTTAGTGTTAATTGAAAGTTTCTTCTTTTTGACCTCGTTTTAAAATTTGGTGGTTTGATGGTGTTATTAGATTGAAATTGGTTAGGCTTGTCTCTATCTCTTTTGTCTCTTATCGCTAGAGTTTTTCTCTTACTTTATACTAATAGGGTGTAATGCTACTATACGAACTCCGTGTGGATTTCCATAAAGATTTGGGTTTTGCACAAGGTTCTTGAAATTCTCAGTTCTCTACATCGAGTCTTAATTGCAACTCATGCTTGGAATTCTCTCACTGAAACTGAAGATACGGTGGAAATTTGTATTATATTGAGGCATTTGGTGAAGTTAAAGTAATTAAAGAGTAGCTTGCAAGATTCAATACATGGACTAAGAATATCGAGTATCGCCATGTCTAATAGCACATCAATGCATTGTTAGCGTCTAGCCTCCAAATATGGTGACATATGCTCTGGATATGGTTTTACCGATTAGTTCCAAACAGGCAAACAGTCCTCGAATCTCTATGGAAGAAATGCTTCTGATTTGTGATTCATGTTTTTCCATTCACTGCTTGTTTTATAAAGTATTGGTTGTGAATCAATATTAAAGAGGGAGGAAAAGGGATATGATGTGTTTCCCTCTGTAAGTAATTAGCTTCTGCATTTTCTGTTTCTCTAGGTTGCACCATATGAGAGGCCCGCGTTAAGTAAAGGTTTTCTGCTGCCAGAAGGTAAGAGAAACGTGATAGCTTGCGTTTTTCTGCTTTTGGTATTTGGGGAAGCTAAGATGTATAGAATGTTCTCAAGAACTAAGGGATTCAGTTATAGTTCACTCATTAGGCTCTGTAAGGGTTAACCCACGATCTTATCTGCAGCTCCTGCACGCCTTCCTTCTTTCCACACTTGTGTTGGGGCTAATGATGAGAAGCTCACCCCGAAATGGTACAAGGAACATGGTAACTACATGTGCACATCCAATTTTGAGAAAGTACTACTTTACTTGGGCTATGACTATGAGAGTAAGCTCTGACAATTTTGTGACTTGCTTGTCAGGAATTGAATTAGTGCTTGGAACTCGTGTTAAGTCCGTTGATGTGAGGAGGAAGACTCTTTTATCGAGCACCGGGGAGACTATAAGTTACAAATTCTTGATCATCGCAACAGGTGCCAGGGTATGGATTGCACAATAATATATATGATTTCGTTTTTCCGAAGTAAGAGCGTCTGCAGGTGAGAAGGTGCCATTAACGTATATGATAAATTACTGGTTCTCACCATCATATTATCGTCTTTGAGATGTTACAATCTGTTATTACTTATTATCACTAGAGTCTTAAATGGACTGAAGTCAATGGATCTGTAATACTGGAACGTCTATTAGATGCTGTGAACACTGATATGGCAAATATGCTCTATCCTGGACAATTTTAAAGGAATTTGTACTATTTTAAAGCTTAGAGCTTTGAACTGCTAAAGTCGTGGCCTTATTATTGTCACATGTGGAAGCAGCCGTTGAAGCTCGAAGAATTTGGGGTGGAAGGCTCAGATGCTGAAAATGTTTGTTACTTACGAGATCTGAGCGACGCAAATAGGCTTTCCACTGCGATCCAATCAAGCTCCAATGGTAATGCTGTTGTTATCGGTGGTGGCTATATCGGCATGGAGTGTGCTGCATCTTTAGTGATCAACAAGATCAATGTGACCATGGTTTTTCCAGAGGCTCACTGCAGTAAGTACTCTCCATTATTACTCAACTTACATGTAAAAAAGAGAAAGCTTGTGTCTGTGTGGTTGGCTTGACCTTTTTCAGTTTCTTATGACAGTGGCGCGTCTCTTTACGCCCAAGATTGCAACTTTGTATGAAGATTACTACAGGGCTAAAGGAGTGAAATTCATCAAAGGAACGGTTTTGACATCATTTGAGTTTGACTCGAATAAAAAGGTTAGATATATTTTTTTTTTTAAGCTTGAGATTCAACTTGAAAGATGTCTGGTTTTTTGCATCTATGTATAGAACTAAAAGATGGAAAGAATCAATACAACGACGGAGTCTCCTGATCCCATGATGGAAAGAATCATGAGCATTGTTCGCTGTGTTTGTTTATTGATATGCTCTTTTTGGGATTTCGAATTGCAGGTCACGGCGGTTAATCTCAAAGATGGGAACCAGTTACCAGCAGATTTGGTCGTGGTTGGAATTGGAATACGACCAAACACAAGCTTGTTTGAAGGACAGCTAACAATAGAGAAAGGTGGTATAAAAGTGAACAGCAAAATGCAGTCAAGTGACAGCTCGGTGTATGCAATAGGCGATGTAGCTACATTTCCAGTGAAACTATTTGGCGAAACGAGGAGGCTTGAGCATGTGGACTCGGCTAGGAAATCTGCACGCCACGCAGTTTCAGCCATCATGGAGCCAGAAAAGACCGGAGATTTTGACCTCTTGCCGTTTTTCTACTCAAGGGTCTTTGCCTTCTCGTGGCAGTTCTACGGAGACCCTGTAGGTGAAGTTGTGCACTTTGGGGAGTATGAAGTCGGTAAAGCCTTTGGAGCATATTGGGTTAAAAAAGGTCACCTCGTTGGGTCTTTTCTTGAAGGAGGGACTAAAGAAGAATACGAAACTATCTCAAAGGCGACACAGTTGAAACCAGCTGTGACTGACTTGGAAGAACTGGGAAGAGAAGGACTTGGGTTTGCTCAGACCGTGGTGAGTCAGCATATAGTTCCGGAAGTTAAGGAAGTTCCGAGCTCAGAGATGGCGAGGCAGTGTTCAAGAGTGGTGATGGTGGAGAAGCCTTTGCATATATGGCACGCGGCGACTGGAGTCGTTGTTGCTGCATCTGTGGCTGCGTTTGCGTTTTGGTATGGGAGGAGACGCCGTAGATGGTGAAAAACCTCTTTGCAGGCCTTTTAAACACGTGGGAGGTTTTTGGATTCATAGGAAATGGGATTTGCTCTTGTTTGTAGCATTGGTGGGAAAAATATAGAAGGGAGAAATCGAAACAACACGATGTGATTTACATATACGATTATTATATGCTTCTTTTGAATTAAAAGAATGTTTCCACTACAAAGTTGTTGACAAAAAAAGAAAAAGGGAAATTGTTTCACTGTGAACTCTATATTCAAAAGTCTTTGTGACCCTTCGTTGTCATTATTTATGATATAGGTGATGAGTTCGATTTTCCGAATGGCCCATTTTAATTTATTTACCTTTCTCAAGGGTATTTTCGTCAACCTATGAACGGTACAACTTCCTTGATGTGTATAGGTGCACAATAGCAATGGTTAGTATTTTTGAGTTTCCCAAATTACCCCTTATCCTTGGTTTTTTTTATCCTCATCTTCTTCGTCTCTCGCACAATTTAGCAACACAGACAGAGAGACACACAACAAATCCGAAGAGTTCAAAGAGTGAAAATGGCAGCGACGACTCTTTCCATAGCAACCACAATCCGCTCTTCGTCTTCTCTCACTCCCGCTTCCGCTCCCCATGGCTTCCTTTCCCGACCCTCCGCAATCGAATTTCCCTTTCGCCTTGGTGCTTCTTCTTCCACACTGACCCACCGTGCAACTCACCTCCGTCCCATTGCCGCCGTGGAAGCTCCGGAGAAAATTGAGAAGATTGGGTCCGAGATCTCGTCTCTGACCCTCGAAGAAGCCCGCATCCTCGTCGACTACCTTCAGGATAAATTCGGCGTCTCGCCGCTCTCTCTAGCTCCTGCTGCGGCGGCTGTGGCTGCTCCGGGCGACGGTGGTGCGGCGGCGGTGGTGGAAGAGCAAACCGAATTCGATGTGGTTATCAACGAAGTGCCAAGCAGTAACCGTATTGCAGTGATCAAAGCGGTAAGGGCTTTGACTAGCTTGGCGTTGAAGGAAGCCAAGGAGCTCATTGAAGGGTTGCCGAAGAAGTTCAAGGAGGGTGTGACGAAGGATGAAGCTGAAGAAGCGAAGAAGCAGCTTGAAGAAGCTGGTGCTAAGGTTTCCATTGCTTAAACTTCTTGAAATTCGGAAATGTAAAAGTGTTCTTCTTTTGTGGAATTTTATGGAACGTTTTTTGTTTGTTTGGTGTTGTTTAGCATAGTTTGCGTCTGGGATTGTTGATTCAGGTTTGAGAAATTATTGTAATGTGAATCAATTTGGATTCCGAAAAGGGATTTAGCCATTGTAGGGTGCTTCTTTAGTAACTGCAGATAAGTAGATAACATGTTTGTAGAAATGCCTAGCTTCAAATAGGAAATGGGAGAAGTCACATACTCATACACGGATTTAGGAGACATGAACATAGTATGACTCTTTTGACTATATGAGACATGCATGGCTTCCAAAGTAGCTGTCTTCACCAATCATATAAAGCAGAATGAAGAAAGAGTTGTTCTGCTTTGAAGCAGAGAAGGCATTCCTCTAAGATTTTACAACGTTCTATTAGACTACAGATGCGAAAACAAAAGCAACAAATATTGTAGAAAGCTGAAAAAGATTAGGTGTCCATCAACATTGGTATTAGTAGGCTATCAATGCGAGTACACTAGTATAAAATCTGAATACAATTATGTATATGCTTCTTTTGAAATGGAGAATGTTCCACAGTTCCACTACAAACTCTGAATATTTTTGAGGACTTAGTAGAAAAATGGCTCAATATATCAACGAGGGCGTTTGGTCTAGTTGTATGATTCTCGCTTTGGGTGCGAGAGGTCCCGAGTTCGATTCTCGGAACGCCCCTTTTTGCTTTTAAGTCCCATGGTGTGTATACACGCGCATAATACAGCAAGCGTACGCATATATTATATTTTCCAAATTACCCCTTATCCTTGGTTTTTTTATCCTCTCATCTTCTCCATCTATCCCAACAAACACACTCAGAGAGACACACAAAACAAATCCCAAGAGGAAGAGCGAAAATGGCAGCGACGACTCTTTCCATCGCAAGCTCAATCCGTTCATCATCTTCTCCCACTCTCGCTTCCGTCCATCGCTTTCCTTCCCGACCCACCGGAGTCGAATTCCCGGCTCGCTTTGGCGCTTCTTCTTCCACGCTCAGCCACCGCGCAATCAACCTCCGTCCCGTCGCCGCCGTCGAAGCTCCAGAGAAAATCGAGAAGATTGGTTCCGAGATCTCGTCTCTGACCCTAGAAGAAGCACGCATCCTCGTCGATTACCTCCAGGATAAATTCGGTGTCTCACCACTCTCTCTAGCTCCTGCTGCGGCGGCTGTGGCTGCTCCGGGAGACGGTGGTGCGGCGGCGGTTGTGGAAGAGCAAACCGAATTCGATGTGGTTATCAATGAAGTGCCCAGCAGTAACCGTATTGCAGTGATCAAAGCGGTAAGGGCTTTGACTAGCTTGGCGTTGAAGGAAGCCAAGGAGCTCATTGAAGGGTTGCCGAAGAAGTTTAAGGAAGGTGTGACGAAAGATGAAGCTGAAGAAGCCAAGAAGCAGCTTGAAGAAGCTGGTGCTAAGGTTTCCATTGCTTAAGTTTTAACAATCGGATGTTTTTTCTTATTAAAAATGTGTCTTTTTTTCCGGGATTTATGGGTCTTTTTGTTGTTAGAGTATAGTTTGCGTTTGGAATTGTTGATTAAGCTTTGAGAAATTATTGTAATTTGAATCAAATTTCGTTTCCTATTATTGATTTAGCCCTCGACGCATGCTTTGTTAACTGCACATAACATGTTTGTTGAAATGCCTAGCTCAAAGAAACTATAGAGACTACACGACCATACTCACTCATTCACGTGGTATGTAGACAAATGTGGTCGAGTTTCAAAATCTGGGTTTGGTGTCGAACTAGTAAATATGGATAATTACTGTATTTGCATATTATTAATCTGATAATTTTGATAATCTTATGTGTATCTAAATCGTAAACTCAAACGCAAAAACCGGATAGGGAAAAAACGGAAGAGAGGTAGGCAAATTGTATTTGACGTTCTATTAGATCTTCTTGTTAATGTCGGAAAACAAGACTTAAAATTTTGTTGATAACGTAAGGTAAAATCAAAAAAGGAAACGAATCTTGGACAATATCAGAAGAAAATACAATAGATAAGTAAGGCAAAAGCATTCAATCACAAAAATACTTTTTTTTTTCCTTCTTATTTTCTCTCGAGGGGAAAAAACGAAAACTTTGCGCCGCAGGATTCGAGGAAGAAGGTGTTTTTGGATTCTCTGCTCGAACCAAATTTTTTTTTTTTATCCGCTTCTCCTTTATCTTCAGGTAATTTCGATTTCTTTATTCTTAAAACTTGTGTGTTTCCTCGTCCAAAAAAGAACCTTTTTTTTTGTTTTGGTTTTGGTTTTGTCGCAAGTACAAGTTTCTTCTGTTAGTCGTAGGTAATGTTGATTATGTTTTCTTTAATTGTAGTTTTCTGAATGTTTTAGTTTGCATTTACTGTAGGCTAGGTTGTGTTAAGAGAAGTGTTCGATGGGCAATTTTGTAACGACCGATTCTAGGGTTTCTGAAAACGGAGTGCGAGCTGTTTCAGGTCATATCGACGGTTGTTCTGATGATAATTTGAAGGGAAATGATGTTAAGATGGAGAGTGTTAACGACGCTGGACCAATCGAAGATTATGCGATGAGTGAAGCTTCTTCATTGCTGAATACGAAGCAAGATTCCAGAGTTAATTGTGAAGAAGAGGAAGAGATTAACAATGCTGATGATGAAGAAGAGAATGGGTTCCGTGTGGGAGATTTTGTGTGGGTAAGAGAAGTCAATAGCCATCAATGGTGGCCTGGAAAGGTTTACGATTCTTCAGATGCTTCAGACTTGGCTTTGAAGCAAATGCACAAGGGTAAATTACTTGTGGCATATTTTTGGAAGGAGACGTTTGCTTGGTGCTATCCAGCGCAGTTGAAACCGTTTATTGAGAATTTCAGAGAGTTTTCAAAGACGAGCGGTTCTAAAAGCTTTGTCAGAGCTGTGGAAGAAGCTGTGGTAGAGATTGGTGAACATGTTGAGCATTTGTTGGTTCCTGATGAGGATCTGGTTAGTCGTGTAGCAGTGAATTCTGGTGTAAAGAAAGGTGTTCTTGTGCCTGATGTTAGAAAAGAGGTTGTATCGTCTTTGGTTCTTGAAAACCCTGGAATAGTTCTCGAAGATGTTGAGAGACTTGCGAAGACGGTTAGTTTTAGTGATCTGCTAGAGATTGAGGTTTTGAAGAGGAAAATATCTGCGTTTTATCGGTCTAAAGGAAGGTTTGGTTTAGCTCAATATGATGAGCATCGATATATCATAGGGCTTGAAGACAAAGACGATGAATATGCGTTGGATTTTAGCAAATCTTCTTGGCAGAGAGCATTAAGAAAATGCTCTGCGCTTGGTGGTAAAAAGAGGAAATATGGTGATGAAGCTATTAACGTTGATCTTGCTGATGTAGCAACCACTGGTTCTACTACTTTGAGGAGAAGATTGAGTGAGGTTTCTAAGAACGAAAACTCTGATCTGAAGCAAGTGGAAGAAACTCGTGATGCGAAAAGTTTCTCGTCGAGGAAGAGGAAGAACAAAAGGGGTTTGGAGGATGAAGATGAAGATGGGGTTGAGAAAAGAGAAGAATCAAACGACTCAAACCATTTAGAAGAGTGTGAGAAGAAAGAGGATTCAGGTATGGAAACTCCAATGGCCTCACTCTGCAAAAGGCTCAGGTCTGATGTTTCTTCAAGTGTTGAAAGGAACAATGGAAGTGGTGAGACTACAGTGCAGACAGGTAAAAGAGAGAGGAAGAAAAGCAAATATCTTTCGCCAGAATATATGACAGATTTTGGTTGGGGATCGAGAAAGAGCAAAATGACGAAGAATGCTGCTGAAAAAGCCTTAGATTTTGTGAGTTTAGAAGCTGCACCAGAGGAAGTACTGAATCTAATCCGTTCGGTGGCTCTTGATACACAATATGTAGAAGACTATAATAGCTCGTGTGACATGATAACAGAGTTTGTGTCCATTTATCGAAGCTTTACATATCATGATGGGGCCAATCACAAGAGAAACATTTCAGAGGAAGATAAGCAGCCTGAATTGAAGCAACAAGTAGTGGATGAGAAAGAGACGGTGAAGAAGATGAACAAGAGAGAACTTGAGGAGCAATTTTCAAGTGTTGAGCTAGTTATTAAGTCTGGCTTTGGACCTTCTGGTGCAACTCTGCCTTCAAAAGATGATTTGATCAGAACATACGAAAAGTTTGGAGCTTTGGACAAAAACAGAAGCTGTATGTTCGACAATAACTCCTGCGCACGGGTTTACTTCTTGAATGTATCTGATGGAGAAGAAGCATTTCGCAAGTCATTAAAGAAATGCCCCTTTGCTACTACTTCCACCGTTACATTCAAGCTCCAGTTTCCTTCTTCGGATTCACCTGAAAACACAAATGAGAAGAAGGAAGCTGAAATAATGGAAATCGAGTGTTTGAAAAAGAAGCTTGAGGAGATGAGAGCGTTGCTGGATCAATCACAGGGAGAGGTTACGCAAGAATTGAAGATGAAACTTGAAGACGAATCAAGAAACTTTCTGGACAAAGTACGCAAGATGAGTGTTAATTCCTCCTAGTCTTAAACCTCTTCTTGATTAAGATGTTTGTTTATTAGTTGAAGACTTTTTAGCTTTTAGGAGACAAAAGGTTTTAAAGGTCTCTGAGACTATATTATGCAGAACATAAAACTATGCCTTGTAATTCTTTTTATAGGCCCATTAATGGGCCTGTAATATTAATGAAAATAAAGTTCCGCAAATAGCCTAAGAGCGCAAGCCGCTAAATGAGACCGACGGTTTACGCGAGAAATACTTTAATGGGCCTTCTATTGAATAAACCCATTAAATATCTATAAATACAGTTCATTGCCCGTGTTCTATTCCATCATCATCTGAAACAAAAACCCTAATCCTTATGCCTCTTTCTCAGCCGCATCTATCTTCCCTTTAGCTCGTTTCTCCGTTTGAAGTTCGTTGTGAAGTCTTTTTCCGTTTTTTTGTGTGTGTGAGTGTTGATTTTGAAAGAAAAGATCTTTTTTTTGGCGAGGATGATTAATGCTTAATATTTCTGACACCTCTTGTATGAGAAGAGCCTGATAAACTCTTCTTTGAGCACATTATGCAAAACTCTGAGCCTCAATTTCTTTTCTAAGTATTTTTTGTATTGTTTTTTAGTTGGAATTTACATTGATTTAAGAAACAAAAGCTCGAGCTTTTCGAATTTGGGTATGGTGCGATGATTGTAAAAGTAATTCCTCGTACTGAAAGCCATTGGCTTGATAGACTCACATTACACCCATAGAATATGAGCACTACCCCTTTTCTTCCACAATCGATTTTTGTTTTTCTGTTTTGGTTTTTAAAATCTTTTTATCGATGATTTTTTAAGGAAATTCTCTCGTTATGTTATCAGGTCATTGTAATTTTGTGGGTTATTGGTAGAACGATATTTCTTCTTTAAGATCACTATTTTTAACTGTGGTTTGCTTCCTTAAAACTCCAATTTGTTTTGAATTGTGGGGTATTTTGAATTGTGTAAGAGCCTTGATTTCAAATTCGTACAAATTGAAACGATCACTAGAGAATTATTCAAGTATTTGTTTTGAATTCCTACCTTCGTGAATGTATCAATGGAAAAAGCGTTTAAGAATCATTAGATTGCCTATTCGCTATAACTTTTAACATTACATTCATACTCAAGTACCTTATTCGTAATGGAAATCGGGTGTTTGATCTCAACTTTACATTCAGCTTGAGGGATTAATCGAAGGGAGGGATTACGAAATGCGAATATGAAATTGAGGGATTAATCAAAGGGATGGATTACAAAATGCGAATATGAAACTTGATGTTTAGTCTAGAAAAAACTTGATTTCTGAAGAAATTGGATTTTGGCAAGGATGATTAATGCTTAATATTTCTGACACCTCTTGTATGAGAAGAGCCTGATAAACTCTTCTTTGAGCACATTATGCAAAACTCTGAGCCTCTATTTTTTGTTGTATTTTCGTAAATTCGTGTTTTTAAAATGGAATTTTAATCTGAAATGGGTTGACTGCGATGATTGTAAAAGTAATTCCTCGTACTGATAGCCAATGGCTTGATAGACTCACAATACACCCATAGAATATGAGACCTTTTTCTTCATATTTATTCTTTCACTTTAGCATAGTAAAAACATGTCCTTTACACACTAGTTTAGACTTCAAGGATTGTATAAAATTAGTGGCATTGGTTTTAGTTCTTGAATAAAGATTTTCTGATCATAATCTATTTGCTTAAATTGTTGTTCGATTATTGAAGACGTGCCTAGAGTTCCTTGTAGAAGGCAATTGCATCTGCTAAGGACCGGACTGGTGATTCCACAAGATCTGTAAGATATGTGTTGAGTGACATCTTGAACTCAGTCCTAACCCTAGTGAGTAGTGACTTCCATGTTTGGTATCTGTGGGAGTTAGTCTGAATACTTGCAGGTGTATCAAGGTCAACGAAGAAGAGTTGTGGTCAAAGACTTGGAACGAGAAAGAGTCTTCTCCAACAGCAAAAGCCTCAGTCTGAGAAAGAGTCTTCTAACGGTCTTGAAATCAAAAGGAAGAAGCAGAGTCCATTCTCTGATTCCGAGGCAAGAAAAAGACTTCCCACCTAACTCGTACGAACTCAAGCAAGCAGAGGGAACACAAGCGTGCTTTCTGATACCGGAGGAGCAGAGCCTGCAGCAGCGCCTTCGTATCTGTGCACAAGGATTGCAAAGAGACAAAGCTTTGTATCTAGAATAATCTCTTTGAGGATATAAATAAGGTGAAGAGGGAATGTCTCTGAAAGAGTGTGAGATAGAGAGAGCTTGTGTAAAGTTGCAGAGAGAATATGGTTGTAGAAAGCTCAGTGTAGAGCTAAAGGATTTAGTGGATTCATCCGGAGAACCTCTCCGGGGAGACGTAGCGACCCACATTGGGCGTGAACTCCTTAAATCGCCTGTGCCATTTTCTTTTCTGCATCCGTTTCCATACTTCTTCATACACACGAGTGAACTTGTTTTTTCCGAGAGAGAGAGAGAGAGAGAGTTCAAAATACTAAAAGGTCTCTAATTTAGTGTTAAACAGAGCATAAATCTCAACAAATTGGTATCAGAGCTCCAGGTTCGGAGGTTTCTTATCTCAAAGTCTGAAGAAAGATGTCTTCAGCAAGAACGGAGGTAGAAAAGTTCGATGGAAAGGGAGACTACATGCTCTGGAAGGAAAAGCTGCTAGCTCATATCGAGATCTTGGGATTAGCAGAAGGTTTGGTAGAAGATGAAGCTCAAGAATCAGAAGATTCGTCTGCAGAAACACTCGAAGCAACAGTTAAAGGCAAAGACGAGGTTACTGCAGAGAAGTCTCTCTCTGAGAAGATGAAGAAGGTCAGATCTACCATTATCTTAAGCGTAGGAGACAATGTCCTCAGGAAAATCATCAAAGAAAAAACAGCTGCGGCCATGTTAAAGGTACTAGATCAGCTTTACATGGCTAAGTCTCTTCCTAATCGTATCTATCTGAAGCAAAGACTATATGGGTATAGTATGACTGATAGTATGACGATTGAGGAGAATATAAATGATTTTCTAAGGCTAATAACGGATCTAGAACACGTTAAAGTTTCTGTATCTGATGAGGATCAGGCTATCATTCTGCTTATGGCTCTTCCAAAGCCTTTTGAGCAACTAAAGGATACTCTGAAGTATGGAAAGACGTCTCTTTCCTTGGAAGAGATCATTGGAGCCGTTAGATCCAAGGAGCTCGAGTTGGGGGCAAGTGGTAAACTCTCAAGAGGTAGCTCAGAGGCGTTGTTCGTTCAAGACAGAGGAAGATCTGAGAAAAGGGAAAAACCGAATGACAAAGGCAAGCAGAAGCATCGGTCAAAGTCTAAAGGGAAAAAGACTTGTTGGATCTGCGGTAAAGACGATCACTACAAGAAGCAGTGTTTCGTTTGGAAAGAAAGAAACAAACAAAGAGATGCTGGTGAATCGTCAAATGTCACAGGACAGGTTCAAGATGCTGCAGTGTTGATGGTTTCAGAGGTTTTGTTGTCGCTTGGAGATGAACTGAAGGAGAAATGGATCATGGATACTGGTTGTTCTTTCCACATGACTCCGAGAAGAGACTGGTTTGTAGAGCTCAACGAAGTAAACTCTGGAAAGGTCAGAATGGCAAATGACACTTACTCTGCAGTCAAAGGTATCGGAAGCATAAGGATCAAGAATGAAGACAATACAACAGTTCTTCTGACCAATGTAAGATACGTACCTGAAATGTCCAAGAATCTGATATCTCTTGGGACTTTAGAGGATCAGGGATGTTGGTTTCAGTCTAGAGAGGGAGTCATGAAGATCAACAAAGGATGCAGGACACTTATCAAAGGAAAGAAGACAGATATGCTTTACATTCTCAGCGGGTCTGTTCTCACAGGAGAAGCAAGTGTCTCAGTTGGCCCTAAAGACGAAACTCAACTATGGCATCGAAGGCTCGGACATATGAGTCAAAAAGGGATGAAAGTCCTACTAAAGAAAGGATATTTGGACAAAACCAGGGTCACGGATATGACATTCTGTGAGGATTGTGTGTATGGAAAGACACACCGAGTCAGTTTTGGAACAGGGAAGCATGTAACAAAGGAGAAGCTGGATTACATTCATTCCGATCTATGGGGATCACCCAATGTTCCATTATCACTAGGGAAGCGTCAATACTTCATTTCATTTATAGATGATTACTCAAGAAAGACCTGGATCTATTTTCTTAAGAAGAAAGATGAAGCCTATGGAAGCCTTGTAGATTGGAAGAAGATGGTGGAGAATCAACTCGGTAGAAAGATCAAGACCCTCAGAACCGACAATGGACTTGAGTTCTGCAACAGAGAATTCGATGAGTATTGCAGAGATGAAGGAATAGTAAGACACAAAACATGTGCTTACACTCCACAGCAAAACGGAATTGCTGAAAGAATGAATCGAACCATTCTAGACAAAGTGAGAAGTGCTCTGAGTGAGTCTGGTCTACCTAAAAGCTTCTGGGCTGAAGCCGCTGCCACTGCAGTGTTTCAAATCAACAGGTCACCATCGTCTGTAGTTGATTTAGAGATTCCAGATGAAATCTGGACAGGAACGAAGCCAAGATACTATGAGATGAGAGTCTTTGGATCAGTGGCTTACATTCATAGTGATCAGGGAAAGCTAAATCCAAGGGCCAAGAAAGGAGTTTTCATCGGTTATCCTAGTGGAGTGAAAGGATACAAATTCTGGTTAGTTGAAGACAAGAAGTGCATCATATCTAGAGACGCTGTATTCCAAGAAGACAAGATGTACAAGCACTTAAATCAACAATCAGAGTCTGGAACAGAAACACAAAGCTCAAGGATACCCTTGATCTACGAAGTCAACAGTGGAGACTTCAAGGATCTAGGTGGAGCTGATAAAAGTCTAGAAGAAGATCAAGAAGTAGAACCTCACTCAAGTGCAGAAAGAAATGAGCAGGAAGACGAGAGCTCAGAAGAAGAAGAAAGTTCTCAGCTCAGCAGTGATCTCAGAACCTATCAGTTGGCAAGGGACCGAGAAAGAAGAGTGACCAGAAGACCTGAAAAGTTCAACGATTCAAACTTAGTAGAACTAGAAGAAGATCTAGTATCTGGCTTTGCTCTAATGGTGACAGAAGATGGAGGTTACCTGAGCCATGCTGTTATGAAGAAGCCATGAGAGATAAAGACTGGGATCAGTGGAAAGAAGCTATGGACGATGAAATGCATTCACAACAGAAGAATCAGACGTTCACCTTGATTAAGAGACCAAAGAACTGCAAAGTTATAGGCTGCAAATGGGTCTATAAGAGAAAACCAGGTGCAGAAGGATCCGATAAACCGAGATTCAAAGCCAGGCTAGTGGCAAAAGGGTACCTGCAGAAAGAAGGGGTCGACTATCAAGAGATCTTCTCACCTGTAGTGAAGCACGTCTCCATCAGGCTCATCCTGTCATATGTGGTTAACCTTGATCTAGAGTTGGAACAACTCGATGTTAAGACTGCATTCCTACATGGAAATCTTGATGAGTACATACTAATGGAACAACCTGAAGGCTATCAAGTTTCGAATGGAAAAAAAGAAGAAGATCAAGTTTGCTTACTAAGGAAATCTCTCTACGGCCTGAAGCAAGCACCAAGGCAGTGGAACCAGAGATTCAATACCTTCATGAGGAATTCAGGTTACCAAAGAAGCAACTATGATTATTGTATTTACTACAAAAAGCTTGAAGACAACACCTATATCTATTTGCTCTTGTACGTCGATGACATGCTTATTGCAGCAAAAGATAAAGGAAAGATTCAAGAGCTGAAAGAGTTGTTGGGATCCGAGTTCGAAATGAAAGATTTGGGTGAAGCAAGGAAGATCTTGGGTATGGAAATCAAAAGAGATAGAAAGAATGGGACGCTTGAAGTATCTCAAGGGGATTATCTGAAGAAAGTTATACATATGTATGGGATGGATCAGTCAAAGAAAGTGCAGACACCGTTGGGGACTCATTTCAAACTCAAGGCTGCCACAGAAGAAGAGTTGGTTGCTCAAGAAGAATACATGAAGACTATTCCTTACTCAAACGCAGTGGGAAGTATCATGTACTCTATGATCGGTTCAAGACCTGATCTGGCCTATCCTATGTGTAATCAGCCGTTTCATGAGCAAGCCATCAAAAGAACATTGGCTAGCTGTCAAGTGGGTTTTAAGGTACATCAACGGGTCTCAGGAGTTGAAGCTCAGCTACAAGAAACAGGACAGTGTAGAAATCAGAGGGTTTTGCGACTCAGACTACGCTGCGGATTTGGACAAGAGAAGATCAGTCACAGGGTTTGTTTTTACTGCAGGCGGAAATGTCATTAGCTGGAAATCATGTTTACAAAAGGTCGTAGCCTTGTCTACAACAGAAGCAGAATATATGGCATTAACAGAGGCAGTGAAAGAAGCCATATGGTTGAAAGGTCTTGTTGCAGAGCTGGGATTCGAACAAGAAAATGTTGAAGTTATGTGTGATTCACAGAGTGCTATCGCCTTATCCAAGAACTCTGTGCATCATGAGAGAACCAAGCACATTGATGTGCGTCTGCATTTCATCAGGGATAAGATTGCAGAAGGAGACATCAAAGTTTTAAAGGTATCGACTATGTGGAATCCTGCAGACATCTTTACCAAGATTGTCCCTGTGAGCAAGCTTCAAAAGGCGTTGGAGCTGCTCAGAATATCAAGTCACTAAGAAGAGTGAAAGAATCCGGAGAGGGGAAGAATCCAAAGGAAACTAAATCAGGAACCTAAGCTAAGGTTAAGTATTCAAACCAAGGTGGAGTTTTGTGGGAGTTAGTCTGAATACTTGCAGGTGTATCAAGGTCAACGAAGAAGAGCTGTGGTCAAAGACTTGGAACGAGAAAGAGTCTTATCCAACAGCAAAAGCCTCAGTCTGAGAAAGAGTCTTCTAACGGTCTTGAAATCAAAAGGAAGAAGCAGAGTCCATTCTCTGATTCCGAGGCAAGAAAAAGACTTCCCACCTAACTCGTACAAACTCAAGCAAGCAGAGGGAACACAAACGTGCTTTCTGATACCGGAGGAGCAGAGCCTGCAGCAGCGCCTTCGTATCTGTGCACAAGGATTGCAAAGAGACAAAGCTTTGTATCTAGAATAATCTCTTTGAGGATATAAATAAGGTGAAGAGGGAATGTCTCTGAAAGAGTGTGAGATAGAGAGAGCTTGTGTAAAGTTGCAGAGAGAATATGGTTGTAGAAAGCTCGGTGTAGAGCTAAAGGATTTAGTGGATTCATCCGGAGAACCTCTCCGGGGAGACGTAGCGACCCACATTGGGCGTGAACTCCTTAAATCGCCTGTGCCATTTTCTTTTCTGCATCCGTTTCCATACTTCTTCATACACACGAGTGAACTTGTTTTTTCCGAGAGAGAGAGAGAGTTCAAGACACTAAAAGGTCTCTAATTTAGTGTTAAACAGAGCATAAATCTCAACAGTATCGATAGATTTGTCAGGCCTTCTCGTCTCCATCCAAGGAAAACAGAGCTATAATCAGATATTGTATATGGTTTACTTTTTTTTTTTTCTTTTTTTCGTCGCAGATATATGGTTTACTAAATAGGTCGAATCAAGATAATAACGAAATTTGACATCAATTTCGATGTGATGATCAAGATGAGCATGATCGGGATCAGAATTAATGCTTCATTACAATCCCCAATCTCATACCCTTGAGGCCACTAGCTTTCAAAAACTGCTTGTAAACCCCTTCCGGTATGAACTTGAATTCATCCTTCGTGGCAATGTCCAATGAATGTTAACCCACATTAGCATCAAAGAGATCAAGAGGAAATGCATACAAAAGAGAGTGAGAGAAAGGTGGTCAACGCCAAGTAGCCAATTAGCTATTTCTCAAAGATTCATTTTTGAACAAGACTTATTTACCTCAGAGAAAAGCTTGGTAGACATGTACCGGAGAGAACCAAGCATAAATTAAACCGGAACATTTCTGGTCTGAGAAACAACCCATTGTCTCAGTAGACCACCGAGATTTTTGCAGAAAGCCATTTCCACATAACTTTTGGAAACCACAAATCACGAACCCTAAACCATCAAAGACTATAAATTAAATCATCATCAATCTCAAACAAATTCCACAACGAAGAGCAACACAATAAGTGAACATCTAGCCTATTATGATATGTGTTACCCGATCTTATGAGAACTTATTTAAGCGTTAATTTTTGAAAAACCTTCGTAAAGGAAATGTAAAACTTCCACAAGAATCGTACAAAGCATTTTTAAACGTGATATAAGAATAATTTCAAATATTTAAATGTAAACTTTCTTTCTTATACATATATATATATATATATATATATATATATGTTTTAGAATTGTTAAAAAGGGAAACAAAATCAGTGATCACAACTAGAAAATGTAAAACTCGTAAAATATCCCAAATGATTTTTGTACATATAAACTTAACTTTCTGATAAAAAAAAGAATTGTAAATTTCGACAAAATACTTGTAGAGTAACAGAAGAAAAAAAATGAAAACTTTTTAAAAATTTGTCAGCATATTAAGAATTTTTAATGTAATAGAAAAATGCAGAAATAAGGAAAAATGCTTTTTTAAACAAACAAAAAAAGGAAAATTTGTTTTGATCGAAGAACTATATATAAGAACATAGCGATGGGCTTTTATTATTTTTCAATCTTGCTTTCATCTTTCACATTTAAAAAAAAAAAATTCATAGTATTTACAAGTTAGAAACTATGGCTCAAGATCAAGAACTCAACCTAGAATTAGATTTAACTCCATATGATCCATGGGTCATAAAGAAGATGTTAAGTGACATTGATGTTTCCCAACAAGGTAAGCTTAATTTACCGAGACAGGACTTTGAAAATTTTATAATTCCAGAGATGGTAGGTGATTTAATCCAGAATTTGGGAAATGGTGTTAAAGTGAAGGTTCTTGTTTATGAAGAAGAATACATTGTAACCTTAAAAAGAAAATCCAATGGAAGTTATATGCTTACGCAGAATGGCCCGCACTCGTCAAAGCTAATGGTTTCCAAACAAACAATCTAATTGGACTTTGTTGGGTTAATAGCTCTAGGAGATTTTATTTACAGCGTATTAATTAACTACTTTTATTTTATTTTATTTTTTCAAATATCTTAGAGATTTTCTAATATTTATTTAGTTAGGTAGTTTTAATTTAACTACGACGTTTGTTTTTTAGTTGGTTTTATGAGTTTTTGGGTCATGAATTCACGATGTTGGTTTTATTAGTCTATTGAAAAAATAATAAAATAATATTTTAAGGTTACTTGTATGTTCTGCTCAAGCGAGCTCGTTTCCTTCGCCTCAAAACATGAGGCTTCTTTGCTGCAGCTTCTTTTGTCGATAATATCAATAGTGTTACGAATAACTTTTTTTTGTTATTTTGTCTCTCTAAACAAGTACGTGATGGTAAAAAAAAAAGTATGAAGTTGGTAAAACGCATTGAAATGCTATTTTTCTCTGGTGGACAATTGACTTTAGGATCAGGAAGCAAAGTGTCAATACACTTCCCCACCACTAAACAAGTAGAAACTAGAAAGCTGTTCCTCATTACATTACGTGCCCCTACTGTTCCAATTATCGACTTCAAGGATTGTATAAAATTCTGTTCGATTCTCTTAAATTGATCAAGATTCGGTGACTTGTACGTGCTAAAAATAAACAAAGAATTACTAGTACGTCATGTCTTAATCAAGACAGGTGATCGATGATCTGTACTTTAGAGAAGACAGTCTTCTGTTCGACAAAATAAACGGTGTCCCTGTAGCAGTAGAAGTAGTTGTCGCCTCGAATCTTGTCTAGATCAACCCTTGTTTCGTTTGCTAATTTTTCTGCTTCGTATTCTCTCGTTATCACCTTATCGAAACAAAGGTACCTGCCAAACGCGGCTTTATTCATTTCTTCGTATACTTGCACGTGCGCTTTTGCAAGCGTGTGTACATCCACTGTGGCTAGTACCCCGTTTTCATACATCTCATCGGCTCCTGTACAAAAAAATTATGAAATATCTTAAAAACATGAAAAGTATTTGGTTGGTACTAAACTTATAAACCCTCAAATCAATAAAATGATCAAATTACTAGACACCACTTTTGTCAGGACTCTATCGAATTTTGTATGTCCAAACTTTCTTAGTGGATAACCCACAGCTTCACATATATCCATAAAACTATTCAATATCCACGAGTATACGAATACGAGTATACGAGGCTGAATATAGATTATCTCGAATGCTGATGAAAAAACTGTGAGGGTTCCTTTTTGGGGGACCCACTTAGAACAGTTACAATAGTGAGTACTCAGTGGACGAATTATACATTGATAGTAACATAAGATGAAAACAATCAATACAACTCTATTTAGTTGGATATATCTATCTATGTACTGAATATACCT
This sequence comes from Eutrema salsugineum, assembly GCF_000478725.1. Classification (NCBI taxonomy): domain Eukaryota; kingdom Viridiplantae; phylum Streptophyta; class Magnoliopsida; order Brassicales; family Brassicaceae; genus Eutrema; species Eutrema salsugineum. Next base: position 5,811,149 of record NW_006256547.1, on the reverse strand, counting down.
TTGAGATAAGCAATTGTAGGAGTAGGATGGTGGTGAAGTAAGTTAGGGGCAGTGATGAGAGCAGCACATATTGTTGAGAGTTTGAATCCTTTATTTTCTGCTATTTTCCATGCAATTTTCTCTGCTTTGAGCTTTCCTAATGCATACCACAGCTTCAAAAAAATATTTACATAAATCAGTACAAAACAAATATTCAATTATTATCACCATTCCAAAACATTCATTAACCAGATATATTACATACTGAGAGAGAGACTAAATCGAAATTACCTTTTTGTCGTGGCAGAGAGACTCGTCGCTCCAGCTAGAGTGATCAATCACAGAAGGGGAGACGAACTGCGTGCCGTTTTGCCACAGGCAAGCTAATAAAGAAGAAGTCATGAGGCATCTCCTCACCGATTGCGTTATCGAACACGCGTTCATCACCTTCTCACTAACCTTGGCTTCTATCTCAGCCATATATTTCTGAATAACATTCATTTTATAAACTACCAATACAATTTGTCGACGGCTTTCATTTAATGCAACAACGTTCTACGATAGTTGTATTACAGAATATACAAATAAATGCAACTCCTCAATTATAATCCCCATATTAGCTTGAAGCATCGATACAAGGATTATCCAACGTATTAATCACAGATGGATTTTGAACAAGATTCATTTTGTTGGTTTACCAAACTAGAATGAATACGATTAATAATTCATATGGTATTATTATGTTCTTTGGAGAAAAACTCTAAAAATAGATAATAATATATGTGTGGAAGGCAAAGAAAGATAGCTCACAGAGTAGCCAGAGACGCCGGAAGGATCTATGAAGCCGGAAGTGTGGAAAACGCCGTCACACCCGTCAAACGCATAGACTAGACTCTCTGTTTCCGTTAACTTCGCCGTCACTGCTTCGATTCTCCCCTGAAACGTAGCCGTTTCATCCCTCACCACCCTCAGTCTCTCAAGGTCATCTACAAATATGGTTCAAGCCGACAAAAAAAAAGTCATTCAAAAATCATATTATATATACAAACAAAACATAGATGATAAGTATAAACCATAGTTTGTATATTACGAACACATAATTGGTTTAGTAACCTATATCCTATATTGCTATATGTATATCTTTATATATATATATATAAATATATATTACCTGGGCCATTGACGATGATGCGGACGGTGTAGCCATGAAGCAAGAGACGTTGTGTAATGGCTCGGCCGAGCAATGTGAGACCGTCCGTTATACAGACAACCTTAGCATTGCCTTCGTCAATATCGTAACCATTGATGGTATTTTCTGATCGTTTGAACCACTCTTCATCTTCTTTTCTTCTCTTAGTCACGGTGGAGACGGCAATGGCTGAGCTTAGCTCCACAAGCTCCGCTTCGTAGTTCTCTGTCGTCTTTGGGACGATTCTCATAAGGGTTGTTAGGTTAATAATATTTTTCCTTTTCTTAATCTGTTTGGTTCTTTTGGTGACGAAGTTGACGGGAAGGATTCGAATTTAAAGGAGATCAAAAGGGTTTACGTAGTTCCATTACATGTGGATGTTCGGCTTGGCTTTCATCTGCGGGCGTTACGGTCAAATATAATAACAATGTTAGAAAAGATTAAAAAAAAAACTCTATTTTGCTCATGTGGAGCATATAACCAGTAGGCCTGGGGACGCCTGCCTAAATGATTTTGTTAATGTATATCTGTTCCCATTTGTTATTTCAATTGGTTTCAATCTTTTACCAAATCACTAATATAAATTTTATACTTTTTAGATATTTGATATGATCCGTATGCTATATAGAAATATTTATTCATAAATTTATAACGTATATTTGTTTTTTTTTTCTACATCTCTAAACTTTTATAGAAATCAAAAATTTCTTTGGTAAAACATTGGATTATATCATCAAAACCAATTCCTATAACAAACTTTATGTGAAAATTAATGATTGCTTCAGAGTTGTCAGTTAAATCATCGTAATTTTGTCACTGAGAAAACGAGATATATCGTTTATTGAAAAAAAAACGATGTATAATGCGATTGGTCAAAAACTTTGTACATTGTTTAAGATCATCTCCAATGGTAAACATTCTTCATGAATTCTTACTAATTTTTTATTTATAAATTTTGATTAATTGAAAGTTTAAAAATTTTTTAGAAATCCTTAATTTTTTCTCTTTCAATGGTTGAACCTTATTAAAGATTTTAAAAAATAAATAATTCATTCTGTAAATACTTTTCTACGTGATGCTAAGAACTGGTTTTTTTAATCTTTATTTAAAGATCGGTCCTAAACTTATTCACTCTTTTTTATTTATTTTTGATCTCAATTACTCTAAGAACTCTTGTATAAACCTTTCTTTTGAGATGCTCTAAGTTGATAAGCTGGTCAAAAACATTTCAATACAAAAAAAAAATCAAATTAAGTCTTCTTCACTTAGATCAAATTAAGCCGCCAAGATGAGCCAAGCCGAACCGAGTATAAAGTAGCGCCTCGCCTTTTGAATGACCACTACCTGCGGAGGTAGGTGCCGATAAATAAATTAGTTGACAATTGCCTGCGAGTCCGTGACAGTCATATTAAGAAATTTCACGTGTCAAATTTATATTGGATTTTTTTGGAAAAACCGTCACGGGGTTTATCATCCAGGAGAAGATTTGCGAACTACGAGATGCCACGTGAGAAAGAGCAAGTGGGTCCAATGGGCTTGAAAAACCTTCTGACAGACTCCAAAGCCCATCAAATAATAGTATTTCTTTTTTTTTTTCAACAATATATTTTTTTGGTTGTTTGTTTAAAATTATGTAAAATTATAAATGTTGTCAGCAAATTAATGTATTATTAACGAAGAGTAGACGAGGATGGTACTGGTAGGTGTTGAAGCTTTGTTACGTTTAAAATAAACATAAATTCCATCACAGAAAAATATTCACTTTATTACTACAATTGCATCTTACGTGACCTATTGCATTTGATCTTATACTGTACTATTTTTTAATTTTTGGTTCCTTTTTTATAATAATTATTATTTCACCGTAAAAGATGAACCAAACCGAATTTTTGACAACTACTGGTCGTATAAATTATCTTCCTTAAAGTGGAAATAGCTAGAAAACGGTGCGATACTAAGTTTTCAAATAATTAATCAGTAAATACCGTAAGATATCACCACGTGTCATACTGTGACGTTGGACTCATCGAAGACCGACAAATGTCAGCAAGTCTTCACGGAATCGTACGGGGAAAGAACAAAAACACAAACAGAGGAAAAAATTAAAACAGAAAAATGAAAATAAAAATAAAGATAAAGATTGGAAAATGTTAGAAGAAAAATGAAATAAAACAAAAAAGAAAATTTGGGAAATGGTCTTGACTCGTCGTTCTCTCTGCTGTCGTTTACTTACGAAAGAGGCAAAGTTGAGTAGCGATCGGAGCTAAGCACACACTCTTTCTCTTTAGTCTTTAGGATCTTTGCTTTCTTTTACTATTTTAGAGTTTCTTTCTCTCTTTCGTCTCTCTCTCTCTATCTGTAAGGAATTAGATCTTTGGGAACACTTGGGACCAAGTAAGGAATCTTTCAGACAAATGTTTTTTTTTTTTTCCTTTTTTTAATTGAACTGATAGTTACTGTTTAGTGCAGCTTCTCGATTTCCTTATCCGTGATTTTGGAATTTTTGTTCTCTTAATTAGATTCCACCTGATTCTCCTCAGCTACTACATTTGGTGGTTTTGGATTCGTGATCTGGTTGGTGATTCATGATTTTAGTTTGAAATCTGTGTTTAAGTAGCTGTGGACTTTCTCCGAGAAAAAAAAATGGTTGCTTTTTTTCGTGTTGAGAACGAAATCTCCTCTAATTCTTCTTGTGGATTTGAGAAAACAGAGAGAAATCATCCTTGATTTCTTGAAAAGCTCTGTCTTTATAAAGGAAGAATTTTTATTTTTAAGAAGATGGCTGGAGAGAGGAGAAAAGGGGTGCGTTTGAGTAAATTGTATTCGTTCAAGTGTTTTAAGCCTTCCTCTGGAGAAGATCATTCTCATATTGGGTCAAGAGGTTACTCAAGAGTTGTGTTCTGTAATGATCCCGATACTCCCGAGGCTCTTGAGCTTAATTACAAAGGGAATTATGTGTCAACCACCAAGTACACAGCTGCTAATTTCATCCCAAAGTCCTTGTTTGAGCAGTTTAGAAGAGTTGCAAATATATATTTCCTCGTTGTCGCTTTCGTTTCCTTTAGCCCTTTGGCTCCTTACACCGCCCCGAGTGTTCTTGCACCGCTCTTGTTTGTGATCGGTGCCACAATGGTCAAAGAAGGAGTTGAAGATTGGAGGAGAAGGAAACAAGTATGGCTTTTTATTCTTTCATTTTGGCATAAGATGGTTTAGACTAGGATCTTGATTTTCTTATGATGGTTCTTTGCGTAATAGGACATTGAAGCTAACAATAGGAAAGTCCAAGTTTTTGGTAAAAACGGCACATTTGGAGAAACGAAGTGGAAAAATCTCAGAGTTGGTGATATTGTGAAGGTTCATAAAGATGATTACTTTCCAGCTGATCTTCTTCTTCTTTCGTCTAGCTATGAAGATGGAATCTGTTATGTTGAAACCATGAACCTAGACGGGGAGACTAATCTGAAGCTAAAGCACGCCTTGGAGATAACATCCGATGAAGAGTCAATCAAGAACTTCAGGGGTGTGATCAAATGTGAGGATCCTAATGAGCATCTCTATTCCTTTGTAGGAACACTTCAATTCCAAGGGAAACAATATCCTCTCTCTCCTCAGCAGATGCTCTTGAGAGACTCGAAGCTGAAAAACACTGATTACATCCATGGCGTGGTTGTTTTCACTGGTCATGACACCAAGGTGATGCAGAATGCTACTGATCCTCCTTCAAAGAGGAGCAAGATTGAGAAAAAAATGGACAAGATCATTTACATCCTCTTCAGTATCTTGATTGTGATATCGTTTACTGGTTCTGTGTTCTTTGGGATTATAACAAGAAGAGATCTCAGTGATGATGGGAAGCTAACTCGATGGTATCTTAGACCAGATGAGACTACTGTCTTTTATGAGCCACAGAGAGCGGTTCTTGCTGCTTTCTTTCATTTCTTGACCGCTCTGATGCTATACGGTTACTTAATACCGATCTCGTTATACGTGTCGATTGAGGTTGTGAAGGTCTTGCAGAGTATATTCATCAACCAAGACCAAGAGATGTACCACGAGGAAACAGACAGGCCTGCTCGTGCAAGGACGTCTAATCTCAATGAAGAGCTTGGTCAAGTCGACACGATTCTGTCGGATAAAACAGGTACTCTGACTTGCAACTCAATGGAGTTTGTGAAATGTTCGATTGCTGGAACTGCTTATGGTCGTGGTATGACGGAAGTTGAAATGGCCTTGAGAAAGCAAAAGGGTATGATGAGACCTCAAGAAGAAGCTGATAATGATGATTCTTTATCTATCAAGGAGATAAAAGCGAGCTCGACTAAGTCGGTTAAAGGCTTTAACTTCTGGGATGAGAGAATAGTTGATGGGGAATGGATTAATCAACCAAATGCAGAACTGATACAGAAGTTTTTTAGGGTGTTGGCTATTTGCCACACTGCTGTTCCTGATGTAAACAGTGATACTAGAGAGATCACATATGAAGCTGAGTCTCCTGATGAAGCTGCTTTTGTCATAGCTTCTCGAGAGCTTGGATTTGAATTCTTTGAAAGGTCTCAGACTAATATCTCCTTGCATGAAATTGACCACATGACCGGTGAGAAAGTTGACAGGTAAACAAAGCGTGTGGATTCTTTCTTATTGGCTAACATGAGAACACAACATTTCTGAAGTTATCAGATTCTTTTTTTTTTTTTTTAATGTTCAGAGTATATGAGCTTCTTCATGTCCTAGAGTTCAGCAGTTCACGCAAAAGAATGTCGGTGATTGTGCGAAATCCGGAAAACCAGTTATTGTTGCTTTCAAAAGGCGCAGACAGGTTATTACTTTTTTTTCTATGTGGAGGCAAATCTTAAAGTAATCCTATATTTATCAGTGGAAATATCTTATTCTGTCATGTGTTTCAGTGTAATGTTTGAAAGACTTGCTAAACACGGACGCCAAAATGAGAGAGAGACAAAAGAACACATCAAGAGGTATGCAGAGGCAGGTTTAAGAACTTTGGTGATTACATACAGAGAAGTTGATGAAGACGAGTACAGAATATGGGAAGAGGAGTTTCTGAAAGCCAAAACTTTGGTCAGTGAAGATAGAGATGCTTTGATTGATGCAGCTGCTGATAATATTGAGAAGGATTTGATTCTTCTTGGCTCTACTGCAGTGGAAGATAAACTACAGAAGGGTGTAAGTAGAACCAAAAAGTTCTGATAAAGATGGAGAAAGATATGATTCTTTTTAGACTTACTTTTCTTTTTTTCTTTTTTTTTCTCTTGTTATAAAGGTTCCTGATTGTATTGACAAGTTATCTCAAGCTGGGGTCAAGATATGGGTTTTAACTGGCGACAAGACAGAAACTGCAATAAATATCGGGTATTCATAGACATCTTATATCTTTTCTTGATTATCATTTGTTTTCTGTAAAAAGTAAAAATGTTAAAAGCTGTGATGTTGTTGACAGATATGCTTGTAGTCTCTTAAGAGAAGGCATGAAAAAGATTTTGATAACTCTAGATTCACCTGACGTTGAAGCATTAGAAAAACAAGGAGACAAAGATGCTGTTGCTAAGGTAGTTTGTTTTTTTCTTGTTTTTTTGTTTCCGTGATTTTTAACACTCTAATTTTTTGGAAAATGATGAGAATTTGTTTTGTTCGTTTGTTAAATAGGCTTCTTTTCAGAGTATTAAAAAACAGTTACGAGAAGGAATGTCACAAACTTTTGCAGCAACGGGCAATTCAGCTAATGAAAATCCGGAAACGTTTGGTTTAGTGATTGATGGAAAGTCTTTAACTTTTGCATTAGACAAGAAGCTGGAGAAAGAGTTCTTGGAACTTGCGATTCGATGTAATTCTGTTATATGTTGCCGGTCTTCCCCAAAACAAAAGGCTCTCGTAAGATTCATGTCACCACTTTACATTCTGTTTTCACTTGTCTTAGTAATCTGATTTGAGAGACCTAGAATATATATATTTGTTAGGTTACAAGATTGGTAAAAAGCGGGACAGGTAGAACAACACTGGCCATTGGAGATGGCGCAAATGATGTTGGAATGCTTCAGGAAGCTGATATTGGAGTCGGTATAAGTGGTGCCGAAGGAATGCAGGTTACAGATTTTCTTATCTCTTCTTCAATTTACTATAAGAAATGATCATCAGAATTAGAACTCTGAAGTTTTCTGTTGACAGGCAGTGATGGCTAGTGATTTTGCGATTGCTCAGTTTCGGTTTCTGGAACGTTTGTTGCTTGTTCACGGCCATTGGTGTTATAGAAGAATAGCAATTATGGTAACAAGCTTTAAGAACTGAACTTATTAGGTTGAAGTTTGTTGTTCTTTATTAGTGATTTTGTATTTTTTTGTGAAATTCAGATATGCTACTTCTTCTACAAGAATCTCACATTCGGATTCACACTGTTTTGGTACGAAGCTTATGCATCTTTCTCCGGAAAACCGGCTTATAACGATTGGTACATGTCGTGCTACAACGTCTTCTTCACTTCACTTCCCGTCATTGCTCTTGGAGTCTTTGATCAAGACGTCTCTGCTCGCCTTTGTCTCAAGGTAAAAACATTCTTTCTCTCTCTCGATCAAGAACAAGAATCACTTTCCGGTTCTTGATTTTCTTGTTTTCTCGCAGTATCCGATACTGTACCAAGAAGGAGTACAGAACATATTATTCAGCTGGGAACGGATCCTCGGTTGGATGTTGAACGGAATCATAAGCTCGATGATCATTTTCTTCCTCACGATCAAGACAATGGCGGCTCAAGCTTTTCAGAAAGATGGCCAAGTAGTCGATTACTCTGTTCTTGGCGTGACAATGTACTCTTCCGTGGTATGGACAGTGAATTGCCAAATGGCGATTTCGATAAACTACTTCACTTGGATCCAACATTGCTTCATTTGGGGAAGCATAGGGTTTTGGTATCTGTTTCTTGTCGTTTACGGTTCTCTTCCTCCAACGTTCTCCACGACAGCGTTTCAGGTCTTGGTCGAGACCTCGGGACCGAGTCCGTTCTGTTGGCTCACTCTTGTCCTCGTCATGGTCTCTGCTCTCTTGCCTTATTTCTCTTACAGGGCGTTTCAGATCAAGTTCAGACCCATGTACCATGATATTATTGTTGAACAGAGGAGAACGGAACGGCCAGAGACTGCGACGAGGACGACGAGTGCCGTTTCTGGTGAGCTTCCGGTGCAAGTTGAGTTTACTCTGCATCATCTTAAAGCAAATTTATCGAGAAGAGATTCTTGGAATTGATTCGTATTTTACGCAACTTATAGCTTTGTTTTGTTTGTCTTCTTCTTCTTCTTCTGATTTTTGTAAATATACGCAGGAGATGTGAGAGTGAAAATGTAGATTGTAGTGTGACTACTTAGTTTCTTGGTGGACTGTCTTGAGAAATTGTTTAGTTTATAGAGATTAATACTATTTCCTCTGTCAACAACATCTTCTTAATGATATGGCAAAAAATAGCATTTGATATTGACAATTAAGCAAAACAATAATTAATTATAAGTATTATAAGCTCTATGACATTTAATTCCGCATATTGTGTGACGATTTTTGGTCTAGTGGTGGGAGAAAATAAATGTGAGAGATCTTTGATTTGATTCTGATAGCGATTCAAGTCCAAGTTATAGCTTTGCTCGTAAGAAAGACTTCGTCAAGAAAAGTGATAACGACATCTAGAAGTATTATACGTATACATATTGTACATATACGTGCCCATGTGATGTGAATCGTATTTCTTATAGCAGGATAGAATTTATTGCTTTCAATTATATATATTTTGCGTGAGTAAGTTGAAACAAAAAAGAAACAATTTCGAACCTTCGTTTTCGAGAAGCTAAGATTACAATATTATTATATATAAGATTTGATGCAACGCAGCAGCAATGATTCATGATTCTTCTTGCTTTGTCACCAATTACGTATGCATTCCCTTATTATGGGCTGCTTGGGCTACAATTCAACTTTTCAATTCAAACACAGTCACACATGACATAAGAAATTCAATAATTGTTGTAGAAAATAGAAGAAGTAAATCAATAGTTAATAGACATAAAATTAAAAATATTACTCAAACAGCAGAGCGTAAGCGATGATCAATGCTTATATAGTCGCCATGTTTATCATGAGAATATATATGTAATATCCATCTATTTAAGAAAATGTACAATAATAAATGGTTGAAAATGTTCTGATCAAACTAGTTTTTGGGAGCAAAAACATTCTGCCAATTTACTTTCTCAATCAAATAAGTTATAAACGTTGTATTGATCATATAAAATTCAAAATATAGCCAATTCAAAAACTACAAATTTCGTCCGACTCCGAATGATAATCAACGGAGCCCGCCAAATTTTCAATGCTTAATATTACCATTTGAATTCAAAATACTAAATACTGTATTCTTATCATAATCAACTCAAAAGTATTAATTAATAGAATTCCGAGCATAGCACTAAAATATTTGTTCCAATATAAACTTTCGGTCGATATTTTGAGAGGAACTGTCTTGTTGTCACTAACTTTTTTCTGAACCATAATAATTTATTAGGTGAAATATATACATTGATTAGAATGTATTAAAAAAATACACACCAAAACTTCTGGATCAAATAGCAGGATACGCTTCTAGAAAGTCCACGTTATGATGCTTGATATTATTTTATAGTTTGATGCTATGACACACATTAAGCTTTTAGTGAGTAATTACTGAGTTTGCCATTTCCATGTGCCCAACCGCTTCTCCTATATATACGGCCAATTACAGAAGAAGACAAAAAAAACGCCATTAAAGAAAACCTCTCTCTCTCTCACGCTCTTTTCGTTTGTCAACTGTAAATCCCGGAGCTAGAAGACAAGTAAGAGAGAAAGCTTCTCAGATAATGGAGAAAGACGGTGACTATATCGCCTCCACGGCGTCTTTCTCACCTAGCTTCAGTACTTACTCCGGCGATCGACTCGCCGAGATCGCCGAACGAGTTAGCCACGACTATTACAAGGACAAAGGAGACGAAGAATTCGAGTTCGCGATTCTCCAATCGGATCGTGACGCGTCGTCTTCTTCCGGCGACGGTGGATTAGTATTCCCGGTTTTCGACCAAAATCTCGTCTCCGCCGTGGAACCTGACTCCGTTTCGCCGGAAGCGGTTGTGACTCCGTTAAAAGATCTGTTCCTCCGGGAACGTAACGATCAGGAGCAGCAGCCGCAACAGGCGTATTCGTCGTCGTCGGACGATGAGGAGGAAGATGAAGATGAAGATGAGCTCGACGCGATCCCGAGCGAGATCTACTGTCCATGGACGCCGGAGAGATCCGCGGCGGAGATGTCACCGAGCGGAGGTTGCAGAAAGAGCAAATCGACTGGATCGTCTTCCACGTCGTCGTGGTCGAAGAGACGGTGGCGAATCAGAGATCTGCTAAAGAGAAGTAACAGCGACGGGAAACAGTCGCTCAAATTCCTGAATCCGAGCTCCATTAACGAATCTTCGAAGAACAAGGAGACGACGACGGTGAAGAAGAAGGAGAAAGAGAAGGTATCTGCACATGAGAAGTTTTACTTGAGGAACAAAGCAATCAAGGAAGAAGACAAGAGAAAATCATATTTACCGTACAAGCAAGATCTTGTTGGACTTTTCTCCAACATTAACCGATACGGAAAAGCTTTTCCTCCCTTCTGAATTTCTGATCCAACAACAACAATGGATAAAAGTCTTCTCTTTTCTCTTTTGGATCTATTCGAAGAAATTTTAAAGTTTTTTTTTGTTACTCTTTAAATCAAATTTCTTTTTTAAGTAAAGAAGAAGAAAAGATGCGATTTCACATTCGTATAATAAAGTACAATATATCTCATAGCTTGTAACAGATGTAGATGGGTAATTTTTTAAATAATTACATCTGTTTCTGGGTTTTTAGACAGATTTGATGACCTAGTTTCATCATGTTTATATGATTTTGTGTATTTATTTATATATAATTTGGGTGCAAGATTTGATGTGAATAATAGAAAAACGCTGCAAGTAGTTGCGTGTTTTTAAGTGTGTATGCATTTGATGTATGTTCGTTGAGGAAGATATTTTGATACAACAAACACGCATGTAAATGAAGACAAATAATTAAAACTTTGATAGATGGACATCATAAACTATACAATGACAAGTGAACTTTATTTCTTTAGATAAAAAGGACATTGTTTTCGTAAATGCTAGTACCTACTAACTGCGAATGAATGAATAATATCTTGATAAAGTAATTGTCTCGTAATTAAGACTAGGCCCATTAGGGTCATCTATAGACTATAGACTATACTATATATACCCCACTCCGTAGCCATTTAAGTTACACATTCCTAATTGGACTACATTATCATTATTATAAAGATGTGTAGTTTCAAGCAACGGTTTATCATATTTCATCGTATGGAATATAAATGTAGACAAGTAAGTTTCACTTTGTAAGTTACTCCATTTCTACTGAGTAGCTTTCGAAAGTCCTTGGAGACAGAACTCAAGCATGCATTTTTAACTGAAATCATTGAATCCCACTTTCTGACTCAAAAGTCAACTTCTTTGTCTCGTTATAATGTTGGTGACCATACAAAATTAAGTGGAAACTTATCTTAAGTGGATTGAAGAAGAATCAGGTGGAAAAAATTATCCAAGACCAATTTTAGTCTTCGTAGACCACTTCCCAATTGCCAATGCTGAAATTTATCCCTCTAATTATTTAGGAGAAACGAAAAACAAAAATCATAACACGTTGAATAAACATACTTGTATCATGTAAATACATATACAATACGGTTTAGTGAGCAATAATAACTGTTATACGTGCCACACTGTTTCTTATCATAACAATTGATATTATTATTTTCACCACACGATCAATCTCACAAATGATGAAGAATCTGCCTTTGCTTACTTACATTGAAGTCGCAGAGTGAATGCATGTAACGAGACAAGGACTTGTTTTAACCTCTCCTTAGCCGCTTCATCGACCAAGTTTCCTTCTGCGTCGAACTTCTGAGGTGGTTGAAACGCATTGAGAGTAAACTCTGGTTTGTTGATGAAATGAAGATCAAGGAAAACTCCGATTTGTCGAAGATGATATTGAGATCTTCCTCCACCAAATCCTCCTCCGGTGCTTATAACAGCAGCGGGTTTGTCAGCCCAAACATTAGGTGATCGTGAAGCCCAGTCGATAGCGTTCTTAAGAGGAGCTGGTAAAGAAAAACCGATCGAGTCAGGAGATCGAAAAAAGTTTTGAATCCTTATGTTTCATACAATGCAGAAAACAAATTTGTCATGATCTTGAACTGGTTACAAGTCATGTCACAGTACTCAAACACTAAGCAACAAGTATACGAGGTTCATAGAAAGAGAGCTTGCATCAAATAGATAATAACTCGGAAATGAAGATAGAAAAATTGAAAATTTGACAAGCCAACAACAGTAAAACTCGTGAAAGTCTTTCAATTTGAGCTTATGTTGGTCCCATGAGTCACACTATTAACCCAAATCAATGGTTCCAATCAGATTCTTCTTGATGTTTGACAAACCAAAAAACCCTAAGCTTTCCACAAACCAAACATTCTCTGTACACATTCACATGTCTTATCTCCAACGAACAAGGCAAAGAAGAAAGAACATATCATTCTGCAGCAAACATATACCATTGACTCTATAATCCCATTTTATACCTCTGAATCAGATACAAAGCTCAAAGATGAACACTTTTTTAGACAACTAATGAGAACAAACCAAAAACCCTAAGCTTTCCACAAACCAATCATTCTCTGTAGACATCCGATCTCACATGTCTTACCACCACTATCTCCAAGGAACAAGACAAAGAAGAAAGAACATATCTTTCTGTAACCATTGACTCTATAATCCCATTTCACACCTCTGAATCAAATACAAAGCTCAAAGAAGGAAACTTTTTAGACCCAAACTTTAACTAATGCGAACAAGAATCCAGCTTAGCAGTGAAATCCACATGAAGACAAATTGAATAAGAAAAGGGTTTCAAAAGTACCTGAGACAGAGTAATTGTACTCAGGGGAAGCGAAGAGAATGCTATCGGCTTCAAGAATCTTCTGCCGGAAAGCTTCGACGGCCGGAGGATAAGTCCCGTTGGTTTCCAGATCGGTATTGATCAACGGCAACGGAGAAATGTCGATATACTCAATCTGCATCCCCGACACCGACTCCTTCGTCAAATCGATCGCTATAAAAATCCACCCAAGAATTTAAGCAAACAAAACTCTAAAAAATTGACAAAGAGTAAGGGAAGAGGAATATACCGGCCCGGAGGAGACCACTGTTGAAAGAGCCTTTACGGAGTGAACCGGAGAGAGCAGCGACTCTGATCAATGGCTTCATCGCCGTCACTGCCTCCATTTTCTCCGATTAGAGTTTTGACAAAAATGCTGACCAATGAAGAAGGGTGTGATTAGAGTAGGTTAGGTGAAGAAAAGGATAGAGAAGACGATTCCACTTAATCCATTAGAGTATTATTATGGTTTAGTGACTAATGATTCAGGTTAGAAATTTTACTCCCAAAAAAAAAAGAAAAAAAAATACTTCCAGTAAATAAATCAAAAGTAGTGTGTATAGAAGAAGAAGCGTAAGAGAATGTGACTTTTAAAGATCGCATAATAATTAAGGAAATTGTGTGATCGGAATCGTCTCAATCAGTATTTACTCTCGGAATGGTTCACGTTTGAGTAATTATATTTGTTTGGGCATCAATCCTTCACTTGTTCTCAATCAGGCTTTTTATTTCTTTTTTGGGGGTTTATTAAGAAACAGTATAGCCCCCCCCCCCCCCCCGAACTTTTGTGAAGAAAATTTTTCCAGCATTTGGTAAAAATTCACAATTTATTTCAAAATAAAGTAAAAAAGGAGAGAAAATGTATTGAGGATATGACGTAAGATTAGACCACAGAATCTTCCCCCAAATCTCTCTTTTTGGATCTTCGCCTTTCTAATGCGATCTCATTACACCAGATTTTTGTTTCCCCCATATATTATCATTAAGATTATAAACAAAATCGCAAGCTTCCCGCCATGGTTCGCCATTCTAGAACCTTGAGTACCACGCATGTCGGGTAGGTCTTCAACACCTTTCAAGAATATCCAAAACCTAGCTCTCGGATCATAAAAGCTAATTCGATTCTCACTACTAAAAGTGTACAACATGTTGTCAATAACTAAGGCTGGGCGCGGAGCGGATATCCTGGATTTTGAGGATATCCGTGATCCGCTCCGCTCCGTCCGGATAATCATGTTTCTGATCCGTATCCGCTCTGTAATTATTCGGATATTCGTTTTCCGGATATCCGCTAAAAATTTGAATATTTGCCGGATATTCGATCCGCCCCATAAAAATATTTAAATAATAATATATTTAAAATCAAAATTTTAAAAATCAAAATTTAGCTAAAAATGACAGTATTTTCTTTAAAAATATATTATTTTACTTAACTTATTAAGTTTTAATATTTATAATAATCAAATTTATAAACAAAAACTCATAAAAATTACATTTATATATAATAATTATACACTTTATATGAATTATTATCTATCTATATATACATATATATTTATATCGGAGCAGAGCGGATATCCGTTTTAATTTATTTTAGTATTTGTGATTTGCTCCGTTTTTAACGGATATTGAATTTTAGTATTTGCTTTGCTCCATAAAATTATGGATATCCGGATTTTTCGGATCGAATCGAGACGGATAACGGATTGAAGCAAATATAACGGATATTTTGTCCAGCCCTATCAATAACACACGAACCAACTTTCCATCCATTATTCAACCAATTTTCCATATTCCACCTATTTTTCTTAAGATTATATAGACAATGCTTTTCAAATTAACGATCCATTACATCAATATTCTTGTTCACTACAAGACTATTAATAGTTCTCTCGTGCATCTCTTCGTTACAAGAACCCGAAAAACACTCCCAAGTTTCCCTCTCGAGGTCGAAAACCTCAACCCAATCATTAAATGTCTATATTATTTATCAAATGAGAGATGGAACCTTACAAAAGCGAGTCTAACTCTTGCAAGGTTTACAAAGAGTGTAACCAAATATTTGTTATTTTGATTAAAAAAAAACAAAAGAAAAAAAACAAGGAAACATTTTTTTTTTTTGGTAAAAATGTTAAGATTTTATTACCATTTTCGAGTTTTTGACAGAATTACGGAGAATACAAAGAAAACAGATTAACCGGAAAAAAAACACTACAGACAATAAAACCACAACCAAGATATAGCAGACACGAAGGCTAAGAAAACGGTTAACGAAAATAATAAAAGAAAACCGAAGCAAAACCAAACGCGAAAGCAGCAATCACACGCCGAAACGCAGACCATCCTATTTTTGCCATAGTTCAAAAGAGCTAGAATTCTCATCCTTGTTGCCACGAGCATCACATCCGTAAAGCCAGCCCTCAAACCTCCGGGAAAAACGCCTACAGCTTCTCCGAGAACTAACAGGATTTCCGAAATCCATAACGGACTAACATGCATCTGTCGACAAAGGAGCCCGAGCGGGCAATTGAAGAGTCACCTCCAACCGCCATTCCCAAAAAGAACGAATCTCCTCAAGAACTAGCCCCCACAGCTACACGCTAGCCGCCACAACATATCGGCGCCTCAACATCTCACGTCTAGAGTTGCTCCACAATCAACACCAGACTACGCCGGAGCCAACACAAGCCGAGACCTTAAGCACAAACGCAAAGCTACCGCACCTTGGTTGGGAACACACACTGCCGGAGAAACCTGGCCACACCGATGGAAGACGGCACCGGAGCTTCACCACCAAAAGAGCTGCAAGAAACTACCGCTGAGCCACCCGCCTTGAGCCATCGCAGGGAGACACCGAAGGTGGAGCCACGCAAGGTGGGAGAGACGCGAGCCACCACGCTGAGCCACACAAGACAAGAGTAACCAATGACACCTTTGCCGGACTTAGGACCCGTCCTCAAAGTCCGATTTGCCGCCGCTGGAGACGAAGATGACTCATGTAAAGGCGCCACCACTCAACTGCCAAGGGGACACCGATTTACAACCAGAGGCAGAGAGGGACCAAAACGGGAGGAGAGGAAACACCACCCAACCACGCTAAAGACAGCGAGCACGTCACCACCGACAGAGAAGCTCACCGAGGAAACCGCCTGAAAAGAGAAAAACGCTGGAAAAAGAAAGGGAAAAGCAGATCTGGGCAGGAGGACAAGGCGGAAGAGGAAAGGAGCAGCAGCCACAGAGGAAACGCCCCTCCTCCACCGCAGACACCACGACCCCGTGGAGCCTGCGCCGCCGTCGCGCAAGGACCACCACCGAGACTCTCTTCACCGATCAACCAGCTCCGACGGACCTTGAAGGAAAGAGAGACAGGAAACTAGACAAAACTAAAGGAGGAGGTCCGGCGCCGGTGCTAAGGGAGCCACCGGCGTCGGAAAACAAACCAGATGGACGAGATCTACTATTTTGTTTGAAGAGAGAAGGGAGAGGATAAGGAAGAGAGAGGAAGTCCCCTAAAATTACTACTTTGAACTTTTACAAGGAAACATTTGATTTCGAGGTAAAAGAATAATCAATGAAGCTACAAAGCTACAAAACCATCAAATATCCTTCTTTGTCTTCTAGCTGAGATAGTGTTTCTGATGTGCTTGTCAATGCGTCTGAAAATAGTCAATGGAAGGACATGATCTTGGTGATTGAGGAGCTAGTTGTTTCTCTGTCTCCTAAATACTATAAACTAGCTAGCCTGTGCAACCAGTTCCCTTTGAAGCTGGAGACAGGTGTCCATCCGGTTTTGAGTCCATATTAAAAAAGCATTCTAATTGTGAGACGTGATAAAGGGAAGGAGAAGCCTAACTTGTCCCACGTCGTTCCACAAAGCCACACTAAAAATCACAATGCAACACCTAATAGTCTCTAGATTCATCAAATAAATTAAGACCATAAACAACAAGAGGAAGGAACATGTAAGCCCCCCATAAAGCAAGTCTTGATCTTCTGGGGGCAGCTTATCAAGTTGAGCTATCTACATCACAACAACTAGTTTAGGAGTTGCCCCCTTACAAAAACAACTCCTACTATCTTTTGTGATGTGGATAATAAAAGCTAACACTATGTATTTACAAAAAAACAAGCATAACGCGGGCCGTTATACTAGTCATCCATATTCAACATAAATTTTGTTTGATGATGATGCTTGAGGACCATTTCTGGATATAGTTCACACAAAAACTAATACAGTATTTAACAACAAACTGTACTTATATGTCTATCTCATTTGATTGGTCGAATTTCATCTGCCTAAAGACAGTTATGGTGTTACAAATGTTGTGCATCTTGTGCGGCCTCACTCACTCCAAAAATCTGTGCGATTGGTAAACTTTGACCCTGATTTTCTTTATTCACATCGTCTCTTGCATCATCATCATCTTCATGTGGTGTATCTTCATCAGCTTCAAACAAATGGGACAATGAGAAACATCATTCATGTGTAAGCAGAGGCGGACTTATGCTTAGTATACAAGTTCACTTGAACCTACTATTCGTATATTACCAATATAAAATATATACTCCCTCTGTTCAGAATTATTTGATGTTTAAGGTTTTTGCACACAGTTTAAGGATTCATTTAATTTTTATTTTTCTATACTAAAAATATTATTTATAATTCATTTAAATATCATTCAGCCAATAAGAAAACAATCTGCAGAATATAAAAGGTCAAAAACTATAAAAATTCATTAAATTTTGCATTGAAAAGTGAGAACATCAAATAATTTTGAACAAAAAAAACCTTCTAAAACATCAAATAATTCTGAACAGAGGGAGTATTATCTAATTTAGCCATTAAAAATAGGCATATTTAACTCCTTGTTTCTTTTCTTGTTTGATTTCATTTTTTTTTAATGTTGGGCCATAGCCTTTTTTTGGTCTGTTCTCTTGCTTCGACGAATTTGTTTGAAGATAAAAGAATTTCAGTTTGAAGATATTTTGAACTAAACTTGCTAGTGAAAAAATTAAAAGTCATCTGTATGAAAATGAAGGAAGAGAGTACTGTTTGACCAATAAAAAAAAGAAGAAGGAATAAAATAACGCAAGAGAAATAAATGATAAAACTATCTCCAATCATGGCTTATTGAAAACAGTGTAAGAGTTCTCAAAACAATAATATAAAATGAAATTATGTACAAAATGAAGAGAAGAGTCTCTAAATGTATAAAGAGAGATTCTCAAACAAGAGATTTTGAATACCCTCTCTCCTATTTTAAAAGCCTCTATAATATTTAATTATTATTTTCTATACATATAATATATGAAGAGCTTCTTCTAAAATCCTCCCATTTGAGATGATCTAAATATTGTGAAAAAAAATTGTTAATTAGTTAAAATATGTGGTTCAACTTCAAATCAAATCAATTATTGCTGTCACCCAAAGTAATTGTGTTTCCTATCAGGTTTATTTACTGTCATACCCAGTGTGGAAATGTCTGATCCGCACGCAAATCAACTGTGGAAAAAAAAAATATCAGAAAAACTACGAAAATATCCAAATAAAGTATTAAACTACTACGCAATAATACGAGCTCTCGTTTATTTATGGATTCTATTGTATAGCAAATTGACAATGATGAAAGTTTACCTTTTATAAATGGCATAAATGGCATTTTATATAGTAATTTTGAATGGACACCTATACTGATCAGTTATCACAAATTCGTTGTCACCTGAATGGTGGTAGTGGAAGAACAGTGGATGTACGAAGTTTTTTTTTTGGATGTACGAAGTTATTTATTCAGATATATTTTATCCATCTTTCCTTTTTCGCTGGAATCTTTACTATTACCAGTATAAAAAAGGAAAAGGAATAAAAGAATAAATGAATAATAACTCAAGTTCAACAGTTCTTTTTGCGTCCTCATCTAACTGTTTTTTTTTCTCTCTCTAATTGATTCATTGGACTATCAAGAAATAGTGAAGTACACTTTTGGCGACGACACGGTGTAATTGAATTTTGTTTTCTTAATTTATGTGAAAATTATCAAAAGGTCAAATAATTTGAAATGGAGGGAGTATAGGTTTATTATATATATATATATATTATACAGCTTTTAACCGCAAAATGTAAACATTAGTAAAAATAATCAGTGATTCCATAAAGTTTCTGGGTGTTAGTCATCATTGTTTACATCACAACTAGAGGTACACAATAAACATATGTTACATCTAAAAGATATGATGGTCATACACCGACAGATATTTGTTTATCTTCGATTTTTGAGTGAAACTTTTCTGTTGTCAAAAAAGAGAAAAAAAAGGAATAGAACCTTTTTTTCCTTTGACAATGTTTTCAAATTAAAACAAATTATAAGTCAAAAGCTATACTAAATAATAATTATTTTATCTTTTATTTTTAATAAAGGTTTCCTTCTTTAAAAACTCTTATTCAAATTATTTCTCAATATCGCTGCATTGTCTTATCAAACTAAATTTTTTGTTTTCTTATGAGGAGATTATAAAGAAGTACTAGTACATCGTGTTTATATAAATAATATTCTTATTTAATGATGATTAAACACAAAAATGATTAAACTAGAGGCAGTAAGCAAAATCCATCATAAGGAGTGAACTCAGATCGAACTCGTTCAGTTCATTAGCCCAAAAAGCGTTACTGCTATAACAGTTGTTCTTTTCCTCGAAGTAGAGACTCTGATCATTAGTAGTAGTTGCCAATACGACGTTACTTTTTGCCAATCCACTTTGGATTTATCCTCTTCGTACGAGGGTTTAGATACGACGCCGTCCAAGTTCTTGGCTGCATTGTCTCGTTGATGATGAGAATAAGTTTTGGCGGTGTTGTTGAACAATGACGGTGGAGAGTCGCCGTCTCCGGTGGTTGTGACGACGGCGGGGGAGTTATCTCCGATGGTTTTTTTCCTGAGATGAGTGTTCCAGTGATTCTTGACTTGGTTATCAGTTCTTCCAGGTACTCTCTTAGCTATCAATGACCATCTGAATTTGGGGGATAAATGATCAGAAGTTATTATTATAATAACATGAATAGATCATGTTACGTATCTTTAGGACAAGTAATAATAAGTCATGTAGTTTAACTATACGAACATAGTACTATAATATATGTTAGAAAGTCTTTGATGATTTAATACTTAAACTAAAGTATATCATTCTTTTTGTTGACACATTTCATAAAGGAATGCATATATTCATATTTATTTATTTATTTTATCAAAAAGTATGTTCATATTTATATACAAACATAGAGGGAAGAAAATAAATGGAAATATTAGAGAAATTTAAACATTATGAGTCTGACATATATATAATGTGTTTTTATGTATGAAAAGCAGCATTGAAAACTGAAAAAAATCTGCCAACACATTAGGGCTCAAATCATTCGATTTAAACACTTTGTCGAACTCGCTGATGTGGTGAAAGAGAGAGACGTACCTATTGCCGAGGAGCTTGTGGAGACGGATAATGAGGTCTTCTTCTTGTTCAGTGAAATCGCCTTTATTCACATTAGGGCTCAAATAATTTATCCATCTCAGTCTACAGCTTTTCCCACACCTCTTTAGCCCTAATAATTATTGAAAATTTATGCAAAGTGAAGTTAGATGTAGCTAGAGTTTAGTAAAATATATATGGTCACATATGTATATATATATATATATATATATATATAGAGAGAGAGAGAGAGAGAGAGAGAGAGAGAGAGAGAGACCAGTGTTTCGGACGATGCGGTTCCATTGGCCTTTGCCGTGAGCAAGGACATAGTCTCTAAGGATGTTGTCTTCCTCAACTGTCCATAACCCTTTCTTGTATTCTTGGTGATTCTCTTTTCCCTTTGATCTTCTCCTTGTTCTCATACTTTTGTATATTCTGATTATTTATGTATTTGTGTGAGACAGGACTCTAATAGAGAGAAAAAGAGAGCGTGCCTAGTGAGTATATATATATGGGATTTCGTGATGCATGATTAGATAGGAATCTTTAAGTATACTAGCTAAATGTATACGTAGCTTTACTCTCTGCTACCGTATAAAGCCAAATTTTGGCTGTGATTTTTATAAGTGTTTTGTTTTTGTATTAAAACAAAAAAGTAACACAAAAGGCTACATCCGAGGCGCCTTGTTTGCCAAATGTTTGATCTTTTTTTTTTTTTAAACATAAAATGGCTCCCCAATATTATATGTTTATATAACGGACTTGTATTTTATTTGAATTCGCACTTAACCAGTTTGTTTGTTTCACTATACTATAAATACAATTGGTCGCTAAGCAGGGGTATCGTGCTTAGATTTTTAAAGTTTAAGGCAATATTAAAAAATTTGGCCTTTATTTAGATTTATTTTTTAAACTGTGATTTTTTTATATAAAAACAAGTTAATTGGTATAGCGTAAAAAATATCCTTGCTATTTTTATGTAATATATATGATTGATGTGGAGAAAAAGAGTTTAGTATCAAAAATAAAATATTAATTAGATATTTGATATGAAAAATTATTCACTAAAATTGTTTACATAAATTCATTTTTTATGTTAAAATAAAATATTGTAACTATAATGATCAAGTTATATATGAGATAATAATAATAATAATAATAATAATAATAATAATAATAATAATAATAATAATACAGAATATATAATATAAAATGAGTGAAGAAAATTATGTAATAATAGAATCGTAAGAACAGAGAAAACAAATTAAATAACAATCAAAATGAGTGAGTATTTGAAATCTGAAATCCTATAAAAAAACATGACATAAAGCAGATCAACCCAAATAAATTTGTAGAAAACTATTACTAAAAATCAACACAAAAATAAGAAACCATATCTTTTTAACTAGTAGAAATATGAAAGCTGGGGTCCAAAAATTAAACCAGTGGAATAGGGGCCTGAGGCATTTGCCTTTTAAAAGAAATAAGAAACTGAGCACAGCTCTGGTAGGCAGATAACGTCATTTTGGCATTTATCTCAAAAAGGATGGGGTGGCAAAATGCTAAAATTCTAAAAAAGTGAATAATTTTTTCTTTTTGCATGTTTTTGATCGAATAACGCAAAATCATGTAAAGTAGCGTGTAATCGAAACAACTTCTACTTATTTACAATTTTAAGTATGTAGTAATATATCATGTTTCTCTCGTATATATATATGAAAAACAATATTCTTAGTCTTGTGTAATGTTTGATGTTTCTCGTATGAAAAAACATATTACGGTGGCATGGGTGGTTGGATAGTAAAAGACAGAAGGGTTCTCTCCATATTCCAAGGTTAGGAAAATGCCCGGTTATTCGTACCTGATCACTTGATCAGCTTTGACGTTGCGATCTTCTCGCCGCACAGCAACTACCACAGGTCTCGAGCTCCTCCCTACAAGTCTTCTCAGACTCTATCATCAAGTTCTCATTAACACCCTGCGTTTGGTTGAGGATTTGAACGAGATCGATCGCAGCCATTCTCCATGACACAAGGGGTCTTGTTACTTCCTTGACATAAGGGATCTAAATTGTCACTCTCATCTCTTCCATATGTTTTCATTTTATTTTCTGTTCAGCGAACTCTGATGCTGATTGTTAATTTAGCCAAGTTGGCCG
This sequence comes from Eutrema salsugineum, assembly GCF_000478725.1. Lineage (NCBI taxonomy): Eukaryota > Viridiplantae > Streptophyta > Magnoliopsida > Brassicales > Brassicaceae > Eutrema > Eutrema salsugineum. The sequence continues at coordinate 5,788,311 of NW_006256547.1, read as the reverse complement.
TGTTGTCAAAACTTAATCCTCTTTTGGATGTTACTCTTTAGTTATAAATCAAAGCTAAGAATTGACCCCTAACAAAAATAAAAAAAGTCTTGTGTTTTTTTTTTTCTCAAATTATTTACATCATTTACAATAACCTTTTTTTGTTTTCAAATATCCAGCTTCTTCTCTTTTTTTTCAACTGAGAGGAGATATATTTTCTGCTTAGTGAAAACATTAGATTCCATGTACTGATTTATGCGGCTTCTCTGTACATGTACATATGGAATTATGGATCACGTTGATTTGACGTAATCCAAAAGAACTTGAGAAGAAAATAAAAATAAAATACATGCAATATATACGTATACTGAAAATAGTAAAATACAAGCAGACAACACATTATATATGTGTGTGTACTTTATTACCGAGTTCCAACTAACAAGTTACGTGGGATTGATTAAAATAAAATGGTTAGGATTTAGGTGAACAATATTATAGAAGAAGCTCCTGTGCTATTTAAACCATTCTAAATTTCTAACCGTCGCAGCGACTCGGGTTTCCACTTAATTACAGAGCTTCGACCTGTTCTTCTTCAATATATATAGAACAGTCTAAGTTGTTACTTTTTTTTTTTTGATAAATTTAAGTTGTTACTTTGGGGTCGATAAACTTCTCAAGGTAAAGAAAGCCAAACAAACATATATATGTGATTGGCATAGTCAAGTTCTCAACAACAAGCTGTTCTCTAATGAGGCAGTTGGGAATCGATAATTCGTAAATATACATAATTAGAAATTCACTCCAGAAAAAAAAAAAAAAAAAAAAAGAGAGAGGAGGTTCTCATAATCATTTCCAAGTATGTAGGAAAATAATCATTAACAGAGATCCGATTGAATAAACCCGTGACTTTTATGACCCCACGTAATTCCCAAAAACAAAGATAGTGCAAAACACAATTAAACCGGTTTGGTTTAGAGATCATCCAAGTCCCCAACCAATAACCAAGGAAGATAAGATCCTTTTAACTCCTCCCAGTTATAAATAGTTAAATACATGCTATTTATGTCAGTGTTTTGTTGGTTGTACTAAAATATTATTAAACTTTACGTGGGAACACCTTTCACTAACCACGTGGAATAGTAAGAGCATCTCACCTTTCTCTGACCACGTGTAGAATAGTAAGAGCATCAACTTTGGAGTTTTTAAAATTAGTATAGAAATGTGTTTTTAAAAAATTATATAAATAAAATCGTGTTTAAAGAAGAAATAAAGGTTCTTAAGAAAAGAGAAAGAAATACTTAAATAAGCAATTTTAGATATTATTTCTCCTCTCTTAAAATTTCCTTTAATATTTAACTATTATTTTATATATATAATCTTAAAACTTCCTTCTAAAAACCCCATTAGAAATACGGTGAAAAAATGTAAATTTTTGTTTTCGACGAAATTGACTTTATTAATTTGAATAAAAAAAATCGGAATACTATGTTTTAGTCAGCCATGGTGGTGGATACATCCCGAGGAAAGATATTGTCGTATGGGCATTTACGGGCTAATTTATGAGCAGCAACATTTGAGTTTCGTTTTACATGTTGAAAACTAATTAAGACTAGGTGAAGACTCGCGTATATACGCGAATTTAATATATTATTTATATATTTTAATTTGTGTTTAATAAAATAAGAATTTTTCTATCAATCTATAAGAGTTAACTTTTTATTTCTAAGAAAATTATCCTAACAAATACAATCTAATTTATGATAGAATGCATTTGAAGAATTTGTTTAATGTTCTTTAAACTAATTTAAATAAAAAAAAGTGGTTTGTAATTTTGTGATGAGACCATATGTATTTATTAATAAATTTGTCATATTTTCATATTTTTGTAAGCTCTTTGCCTTCTTTTCTAAGGTTGGTATCCATCTCCCACAAGCCTCGAAGTCATTAACCATGTATTACCACCATTTTCTGATGGGATCGTTGATTTGACAAGATTAATAAGAAAACCGAACAAACCAATGATAACTGAAATATAGATTGATTCTTGCCCAATATATATCCAAAATTATCCCCCAACAAAGAGTAAAACCTTTATCTTTTCGAGTAAACAGATAATGATCCAGACTTTATCCTTCTACTACTCAGGAGCCTATACTATGATGATAATAAAGTTTTTTCAAAAGAGATACAATCTCAACCAAGTTTTTATGAAATCAAAACTCTTAGCCTGAATAAATTGGTATGTATAGATAACATGTGAGCTAATTTAAATAATTTCCAATTTGTCAAAATACAAGCAAGCTCTGTTTACAGTATTATGTGATTATATTGACTTGCTATCTCAGAAGTGTTTTTGTTTTTGTTTTTCAGAATTGTCTATTTTATTTAAAATATATATTCATGTCACGATAACCACACAAAATCTTGTGACCAATGGAAGGTAGTATCTAGATGCAATTTGGATAATATGAAGCATGTCTATATTGTTATTCACTTTTTCAGTTAACTGAAAGAATTGCGTTATAAATCTATAGATATATCAACCAAAAAATATGGGTAGATGATAAGGAAATACCTTAAGGTGATATGTGCATTCTGGTGATGCACCATGTGCATTGACCAAATTCCATTTTCACAATATTATGAGCAAGCGGTTAATATTATAACATAGACTTCTAAAATATATCTATAATAACTAATTGACTATAAGCCGTAAGTAAGATAATGTCAATCATAAAGAACACTAGATAACTTTTAAATTATATCAGGAAGCTAAGAGAGAAAATATCAAACAACAAAATTGCTAATGCACATCTTACCAAGAAAATATATGCTTTTACCGAGGATTCTTAGCGATGAAACATTTTTTTTTTAAGAGAAAAGGAAGACGAAGAATTTAGAAATCGATTATAATACATAAATTAGAGATGACAAGTGGCTGATTTTAATTTGATTTTTTAAGCTGATGTGTCTTAAGAAGAGAAGCTTATGTGTCAAATTTGTGAAACTCAACTGAGTTTTTATATAATATATACAATCATGGCAAACAAAAGATTAATATACAATTTCAGATATAAAACTAATTTCATTTTTAGATGGTTTATTATTTCAATTTGAGGTTAGAAACTTAGAATAAATTTTTTTTTTTTTTTGGCAAAGCTACTTTAAAAATTGATAACAACACTAATTTTGAAAAATAAAATGTTAACTTTAAAACAACCTATAAACTGTATATAGAGAGTATTTATTTAAGCGCGTTAACCATCCCTTCCTGAGTGGAGACTCGAACCTGAAAACAAGGATCTAACTTTCATTCCAAAAGAATTATTGAAACCAAATGAACAATCAATTCACCATTGATATTGCTAGATAACTAATCAATTGGTTAACTATTGATATTCACTAAATATTCACTAAATTAACAACAAATTATTATTTTAAACGTACCATCATATATTTTTATACTACCATATCTCTTACTAATAAAAGACATTTTTTTCGGTCTTCTGCCTCTTAGCAACGTTGGCCACCTACCTACTTTTTTTAGTAATGCATTTAACTAGTTCATAACGAAATTAGCCACACATAAAAGTAACACCTAACGTAATTATCCCGACAATATACCATGCAAATTTCGGTTCGGAATGACGGTTGAACCAAACAAAGTCAAAACCATGCAAGCTGAATTTAATTTTTTGGATCGGATCTATAAGAGCAAAATCCAGACTTAAGCCAAAATTTGCAATGGCTAGATAAACCACGCAGCCGACAATATCAAAGTATTCTCTTTACTTTGTTTATGCCTCAGAGTCCGACTCAAATCCAAACCAATCCAAACCATAAGACTGGCTATGCAATATCAACAGATTTTGTCTGTCTTATATATGTACACAACTGGACGATCTATTTTCCGAACAATTGACATACAAGAATAATAAACCAACCGGACTTTTTCTACCGTCATATTTACTTTCTTTCCAACAACCTTTCTAAGTCTCGTCCGATTTTGGTTCGAGAGTTACAGATATTTTCTCCTTGTGATCGCCTCTTAGAACCTCTACGGTCACCTGAGAAAGAAAATCAGCTCCAAACAGAAATGTCAAAAACTCTCTCAAAAAAGTTAACAAGTTAACAAAAAAAAAATTGGACACTCGCGAGTTTACCTTATCACCGACTTTGCATTGGTCGAGAATCCGGTACAGATCACTCCCGTTAGAAACTTTTGTACCATTCACCGACGTGATTATGTCTCCTAGTACTAGTCTCCCATACCCGTCACGTTTTGTTGACTGAAGTCCCTGTGGAACAATACCCATCATTGCACACGTTTTCCAGTGTTAGTTCTATTTGTGTCTATCACATTTCTCTATCTCCGACTAAAACAACCACACGCCGTAGAGAGTTATATACATATGGAAACAAGAAAGGCTTACGGCTTTCCCAGCTGGACCACTTGGAGGAGCATCCAATACGAGCACACCGCTCACTCCCAACTGCTCAACAGATTGGTCCGGTGCGAATTTGATACCTAAGATAGGCCTTGTTACTTTTCCAAACCTCACCAACTGATCAACTATACCACCAACCTGAACGTGTAGACTCGGAAACAATTCACTCTCTCGTTAGTGGATTCAAGGATAGAATAGAAGAGACTCTCTCTCTGGCTGGGCTTGGAATGGGGAAACTAATGAGGCAAAATAAGAGAACTCACGGTGTCAACTGGGATCGAAAAGCCCACTCCAGAAGATGCACCAGAAGGAGAATAAATGGCGGTGTTTATACCAATTAGATTTCCTGAACTATCTAGAAGCGGTCCTCCGCTGTTACCAGGGTTAATGGCTGCATCCGTCTGTATCACATCTTGAATTGGACGACCGGTCGCAGCAGAACTAATTTCTCTTCGCAGACCACTGTACACATCATAATACATAAACATGCTACAGTTTTACGAAAGAAGAAGACTGGAAAGACGACTAGGCGTGTTAAATTAATTCCAGCATTAACATTGGGAAGAACACATCGAAAGTTGAGGAGGATGAAACTAAAAACGAAAAGACAGAGATACTTTAATATACCTTATAACACCAGTTGTAAGAGTGTGATCAAGTCCGAACTGTAAAAGAAGGCCAAAGAGTTCTTGCTTTAATATTGTGTGTGTACAGGATAAAGAAGTTGTTGTGACCCAACCCGCAATAGAAAGGAGACTATAGACATTGATCATTTTTAAGAATGTATACTCACAGGATTGCCAATGGCAAAGACTTTCTGGCCGACGAGCAAATCTGCGGAGACTCCAACAGGTATAGGTCTTAATTTGTCTTTTGGTGCATCGATACGTAGAACTGCAACATCCTTGTCTTGGTCGAATCCAACAACTTTTGCATCAAATGTTGTTTGATCAGCAAGAGTGACCCTGTTATGGATCATGTAAATTTCTCCATCACACACAAACATCCTAGTGAATATGAAGCAATGTAGTAATTTACTCATTCACCACAACTACGAATTTTCCATATCTTAGATGAACCAACCAATGACTATTGTTCCTGTTTAGTGTAGACACTAAAAACAACAGAAATCGTGCAATATATGAACACAAGAACAGTTTTACAGGACTCTGAGAAATCCAAAGAAGTAATGAATAACAAGTTCTCCAAATCAAGATGAGATTTCAAAAACCCAAGAAAACAGAAACGAACCTGAGATCAGAAGCACCACGGATGACATGATAATTGGTAACAATGTGACCCTGCTTATCCCACACGAATCCTGAACCAGATCCTTGCGGCACCTCAAGCACGTCCAATGTGAACGCGTCCTGCCTAATTCAAAACCCAGAGAATACGAAACTGACATTAGACAACTAAGAGAGAAGAAGATTACACTCAAAGCCATTTTGATGAATAGAGTGAAATTGATCAACATAATTCAATCCCAAACAAAACAAAAGAAAAAAACGTAATCCATTAGCTTATTCTCGATAATTTCACCGATTCAGCTGGAGAAATCAAAAAAATTCAATCGAAGAGGCGATAGAATCGATACCTCACGGCGAGATTGGTGATGTAGACAACGGAAGGAGTGTTCTCCTGGAACAATCGAACCGTCGCGAGCTCATCTGTCTGGAGCTTCCGCGGAGTAGAGACGACGAACGCAGCGGCGGAATCGACGGCGGGAGACGCGGCGAAGATGGAAAACGACAGAGCGACGGAGGTGCAGAAGAGGAGCAGAGGCTTGACGGCAGGTACAAGAGACGTAAGAAAACCATCGTCACCATTGTCGTCTAGTGGAAGCTTCGAGAAAACTCGAAAACACCGTTTGGATCGGATAGAGTAGAGAGAAATCGAGCTCGGAGACGAGCGCGAGGAGAGATTCAAGAAGGTTCCATTAGAGAATTGAGAGGAAGGAGGAGAGTGAAGGAAGAGAGTAGAAAGGAGAAGCGAACAACTCGTCGCCATTTACTTTCTGTTCATGGACAAATGGGATTGTGGCCTCTGTTTTATTGCACTTTAAAAAACAAAAAAAAATTAAATTAAAAAAAAAAAAAGGACTGTGCTATGTTATAACTTCGTAGTCATACTGTTGACTCTGCCGAGATATCTAGTAGATATAAAAAAACAGGTAAAATAAAATTACAGAAATACTAAGTGGGTTTAGTAGTTTAGAGAATCTTCTGGGGTGGTCTAAGTTCTTTTGGCAGTTCAGTGAAATTCTCTGCGTCTAAATCGGATTGAAACATTGGTCTCTTCCCCATTTTCCACACAATCCCTTCAGCGAGATGTTCTTTGTTTGGTGTCAGCATTACGAAGTTTGGATCAGCTCTTTGGTAACTGCAATGCCATAGGATTCATTTATATTAGAAAACAAAACAGCAAGTGACATTAAGATGTGACGAAAGATGCGTTTGGTTTGAAACCATGAAAACTTAAAAAAGGGCACTGACCTGGCTTCCCTTAAGCTATCAACACGGAGACCAAATCCACATTCTACTTCTCCAGTGGAATGATTAGTAGTTGCTGCACAAATATGTTCCAAACATGATGTTCACTCTTAATTTTGCTGAATTTTCGGGTTAAATCCATAATACATTCACCAAATCTAGAGAAAGAATTCTCGAACTGTTCAGCAATAGTGTCCCCATACATACCTGAGATATTGAATGCGAAAGACGGTTTCCACCACGACTTGAATGCTAATGTCAATGTTGAGCTTAAAGCTCCGACTTTACCCTGCAAAATATCACTAATTACATACTGAGATGCTGACTTTTATCATCAAGTTTTCTGGATCATAGGAAGTTATATACCTTCAGCAAGAAGTTTTTATTGGCCTGCCAAGATGCAGCCATCTGCAGTGAAGAGTCTGGCGTCTTGGAATCATCAACCCTTTAAAATAAGAGACAAGATTAAGCTATGTTTCATGCAGATAGACAAATCTTAGCTTGCAATGTCTCTTTGGTCAGAGGTGTTCACTACCTCGTTTGTAGCTCAAAACCTAAGTCAATGTAGTTTGTGATTCCAACTACTTCGTTTTCTTCAAAAGGATTTTTCACCTGTTCCAAATACATCAAGTACATTTCATATTGAGCCAGAAATAACGCTTAACTCTATATATCAGTAGCCCTACTAATAGATGCAGCACAGAAAAAAAAAGGACTAGTTTGAAAGAGTCGTACCCGTCTTTGGACCACTACATGTTGGTAGAACGAAGCAATAAACTGCAATTACAAGAAGGATAGCAAGAATAAGAATGCAATAAAGAGAAATACTACTAAATGGAATATTGATATTTCGTTGGTAAAGCAATGTGGGGAAGTTGAGGAGATTGTTTGGGCTTAAATCTGTGGATATAGACAGCATAATAGCCGTGTTTCATCTACACAGACTTTAAAAGTATGACCTGAGAGCTCCTCGCTAGTTCAAGGCCAAAGTTGAAAGAAGGGCTTAAGGGGCTTCTTGACCCTACTCCATACCCAGCAGCACAACTCCAGTTCCTTAGGTCTCCGTACTTTGGCATGTCTTTGCTTTCATCTAACACAAAGATTTTTGATGCCCATTTTCTTTCAATCACACAATGTATAAATTTCATGGGTAACAAGTAAGATCTGGCAGAGATAACCAAGACAATGAACTAACTCACATAACGGCTCATACTGCACTCCTACTGAAAGCCTTCCCATCTTGCTGACCAGCCATGCACTCTTTGGCAATTCGTCAGCTGGAATGTGGGAGTTAAAGGGTCAGCATTTGTGTACAAAAGCAAACAACTAGAAACCGCATAGGAACTGGAGGTGCTTACTATTAAAAGGAGAGACGGTAGCTCCGAGTGATAAATTCGTCGAGCCATACCTCAACCCCATGATTCCATATTCTTCAGATAATTTTTCACTACAGAAACAACATGTATACATCTTCACAATATTACATCATAGGAAAACATCAAATATATGTAAACTAACAGGCCTCTTCCCCTAAATGGAACTTACGTTCTTTTAGTAAGTAAAGGGTAGACTGCAAATGCTCCGATCCCATATTTAGGGTAGTAAGCCGAAGACCTCATTAGTAGAACCCTTAGTAATGACAAACAAAAGAATTATTTCAAAACGTTAAACTGCAATAATGAAGATGAGCTCCTAGAAGATATGAAAAGTAGCACGGAGTTTACGGGTTGGAGGTCGACACAGAAAGGTCCACAAAAGTATGAGGATCATCAACATCACTGCACAATTTAGAAAAACATATCGAACATTATTCTACTTGTCGACAGAAACTTGTAGCAGTTTCAAATTTCAACTAACAGTTAAAATCCATATGCCATATTACCTTTGCCAGCGAAACAGTGCATTTCCCACAAGATCTCCTTCCACTTTACGATCTAAAGCACCTGAAACCTTTTACTATTAAGGAAAAAAATAATAATTTGCACCATCCCCAATTATGTATGCATCATGATGTACAGCTAAAAAACGATTAGTCTTTTAATGGATACAGATGCAACCAAGTCCACGTGAGGGTCATCAATAGGCTTCAGCAGGAACTTTGCAGAGAAGTGTCGTGCTTCTTCAATGTAATCCTCAAAGAGACATTTCAATGCAAGCTTCCCAAACAGCAGATTATATGAAGATTCCAACATTCTGCATCACCTCAACATTTTTCATTAAAAACTGAACAATTACACATTCCCAATGCATTCATATGTATATCTAATCATATATCATAATCAATAGACAGGATGAGCTTCCGTGTCCGTTATATTTACACTGAAAGACTATACACATAGAATACTTGTGTAGGCACACACACATACATTCACAAATTGGCACAATACATACACACACAAGACACAGTGTCCGAAAATTTCTGTAATTAGAATCCAAAAATTGATAGAGATGCATAAACTAAGCGCCTAATCGATCAAGTAACACAACAATTGATCGGAGCTTGACGATTTTGAAATTTGAATTTCGAGTGGCGAGTGCTACAGAAACAGACCAAAATCGAGCCGGAGCAACGGATCAAAACGGAAAAGAAGAAGAAGAAGAGAATACCTGTTACGGGCGGAGAGAGGAGGGAAATCAAAGAGCGGAGGGACAAGCACCACCGGAGGCGGCGGCTCCTTGGCAAGAAAATTCCCCATATCTAGACGGAGAAGAAGAGATTCAGATACCTCTTTCTTTCCAGCGAAAAACGAGAGAGCTCTTCTCGTGTTGCTTCACTTCAGCTTCGAAGAATCAATTGTTGAAGGAGAGAGTTAGTGAGTGTGGGAGATGAAGAGCGGCGCTCGTCTCGCTTCCTTTCCCTTCACGTTTGAATCTTTCAACCTCCTAAAAATAAGATTCTCAAATCTAAAACAGAATTAAAAAAAACAATTGTAATTAATAAAGGAAGGATCTCTTAATTAATCTTACTTAAAGAAAAAAAAACTAAAAAAATAAATAATTAACCTTACTCTGACGTGGCAATTGTTCAGCGACCGTGTCGACCTCACAGGCTCACAGTGTGCCGCTTCAGAAATCTTTTAGTTCAAATTATATTTCCAAAGATTGGTGGTCATTAACACAACAAAATACATGAAAAACTATATAATGTGATTTGCATGACTAGTTGCGATTTTTTTTTTTTTTTTTGTAATTACAGTCCGAGTATTGAGTAAAAGTGAAGCGTAATGGGTCGATATATATAAGAAGTTGACATTGAACTATACTGGTTACCCACGTGATCAACCGGATGATTAAATAATGACTTAACAAATTAAAAAAAAAAATATTTCAAACAATCGATTTAAATTCCACATGAATCCATCATCAACTTGCCCGTCCAAATATCACCAAATAAATTATATATTTATTTTCTACTTGTTGGACTTATAGTTTCTTATAGGATGGATACCTTTTTTTCCTTAATTTAATCCTTAAAAAGTATACTGCTTAACATGCCAACGAACATGAAGCGACGACTTCATTATCATTTTTATAGGAGAAAACCTTCGTATTCAAGCTCTTGGCATCTAGCTACTAACTCCATGGAGACTTCCAAATTTACTTTTTTCATCATCCTTCTTCTTTCCGGGCTGAATGAGAAATTCTCGACCGCGTCGCGTATAAACTCTCACAAGAGTTGCAATTTTCCGGCTGTTTATAACTTTGGAGATTCAAATTCAGACACCGGAGCTATCTCTGCGGCTATCGGAGAAGTTCCTCCACCAAACGGAGTTGCCTTCTTTGGAAGATCTGCCGGAAGACATTCTGATGGCCGTCTCATTATCGACTTTATTAGTAAGTTATATTTGCTTTTCAAGTTTCCATAATGTTAAAAAAAAAAATAGAAAAAAAAAATACATTATTTGTTTCTTGATTCAAGAAACAAACTAAGCTACATTGACTTCATATTTTTGGAAAGCAAAAGATATGAGTCTAGTGTTTGAATCCGGGGAATTAGACATCTAAAGAGACAAAAGTTTGTAAAATTTAGTTTAGTACAATATATAAACCGTATTAATTTCTTCTGATTTTTGGCAGCTGAAAATCTCACGTTGCCATATCTAACACCATACTTGGATTCGGTTGGAGCCAATTATCGGCATGGCGCTAATTTTGCCACTGGCGGTTCTTGCATTCGCCCCACCGTTGCTTGTTTTAGTCAATTCCATCTTGGGACTCAAGTCTCCCAATTCATTCACTTCAAGACTCGTACCTTGTCTCTCTACAACCAAACCAAAGGTAAGTCAACCCGGCTAAGTCATTCCAATTATCAAACCGGAATCAAAATTAATACCGGTTCTTACTTTCTTTTTGTGAACGCAACGTTTTCTTCGGCCTCAGGTAAAACTCCATTTTGCAAAGGAGTCATTGCACGACCCAAAGATTTCTCAAGAGCTCTTTATACATTCGATATTGGTCAGAACGATCTCGCGATCGGGTTTCAAAACATGACAGAGGAACAACTCAAAGCAACTATACCCGGAATCACCGAAAGCTTCACTATTGCTATAAAAGTAAGTATCTAAATTATCGGTTTAGTTTTTATTTGGGACCATGTGGAACTTAATATATCAGCTATCAGAATATTCATGTAAAATTCTTAATTACATCATGCCTTATTATATACTTGGTATATAATTTTAGTTGCTATACAAAGAAGGAGCCAGATTCTTCTCAATTCATAACACCGGACCGACAGGCTGTTTACCGTATATTCTGAAATCTTTTCCGGTTACACCACGAGATCGGTACGGTTGTTTGGAGCCTCTGAACAATGTGGCAATGGAATTCAACAAGCAACTCAAGAACAAAATCTCCGAACTGAACAAAGAGTTCCCTTCTTCTCTCTTTACTTATGTTGATGTCTACTCAGCTAAATACAATTTGATCACCAGAGCAAAGAATCTCGGTAAGTACTAAACCGAAAACCAACTAGAACAAAATTTTATACCATCTACTAACTTCCGGTTCAATCAAATCTAATTGCAGGTTTTGTGGATCCTTTTGATTATTGTTGCGTTGGAGCGGTCGGACGTGGAATGGGTTGCGGAAAGACAATATTTCCAAATGGCACAGAACTTTATAGTTCCTCCTGCAAAAACCCCACAAATTTCATAAGTTGGGATGGTATACATTATTCCGAAACTTTGAATATGCTAGTCGCTAACCGGATCCTCGATGGGTCAATATCCTATCCGTCTCTCCCAATCCAGAAAGCTTGCAAGCTGACGAAATATTAAGTTGCTCAAATATGAATTTAATGAATGTACCTAGCATACAATATTTAATTTTCCTTTCTCAATTATCATGTAAATTATGCTATTTTTTTTTGTTTAATCAATATACATACAATTCCAACGATACCATCTACATAGCATATAATTATTCCATAAGAATTTATAAAAGAGGTGAAGGAGAATTGGCGAGAGGGTTGAGAATGGATAAGAAATGAGCGATAGAAGGATTTGTTACAAGAATTGATAACCAATCGAATATGAAAACTTTCTAAGATCAATATAATGAAGAAAAACAAACAGTTTTATCTTTTCCATCATGAGAGAAAAAAAAACGAAGATAAAGAAAATGTTATACATTAATAAAATTTTGAAAGTGTTTTTTTCGTAACAATGTGTTATTCACACATCAAACTATTTGTAACAACATGAAATCTGAATCATGAATCACAATTTTATAGTGTGGTTCTGAGGCGGATTTAAAACTTTATCTAGTATGAGACATACATTATAACATATATGTAGATTAAGGGTATTTAAATAAATTATATAGTAATTACTTACAGTTCTTCTTAGTTCTCTAATCATATATGTTATATATTTACAGTTCTTCTTAGTTTAAATATTTTATAATTAGAATTGATTGTGAAATTTAAAAGTTTATAAACATGTAAAATTTTGCGTTTTCGCACAAATGTTGATCATGAAATTTTTAACATTTGTGTACTTCTTAATTTATATTTCAAATTTTAGTTTGCTTGCAGTTTGACCATGAAATTTTCAACATTTGTGTACTTCTAAGTTTATATTTCAAATTTTTCATTTGCTTGCAGTTCAAGCATATTCGATGTCAAAGTAGGGGTTGCAGTGAGTGACAACAAGTGGGGCTACAACTGTATGTTGTTGATGTGTCAATTGGCAATGCATTTTAGATTTGATATTATCTGTCAGATTGCAAACAAAAACGAGAATTGTTTTGACAATAGATACAAAAATAATTACAACATACATGTTTTTTCTTTAGTATTCTGAATCAGATGTTCTTTTTTCTTTTCTCTCGCTCGTATAAGTACCAGTTTAGAACTCATATCTCGTGTATATGTATATATACATTTTTAGATCGAACCATAATCCGATTAATCAATAAACTGGTCTCTGTCCACCATTTGGTGTCATCTCAGAGTTCTTGTCCAAAAGAGTAAAAAGTGCTCTGTTTCTCTTGCTCCTCCCTCTTCCCGCTTCTTTCAACAATGCAGCTAGCCTCTGTTTCTCGTCCTCCACTTCTGGATTCGCCGTCCCAAGCTTCTCCTCTCTTGTGCCAACAACATACTCCAATATCTCTATAGCATCTTCTAACCTGTAAAACAAACAAACATATTGCTTGCACCTCAAGAAACCCCATACCCTAAAGAGAAGATGTGTCTCAAAGGTGTAAACTTTACCTGCCCATTGCGTCGTATGTTCCGGCCAGGTTACTGTAAACTGCTAACGTGTCGGGATGGTACGGTCCGTACTCATTCTCCAGAATGGTTTTCGCTTCCTCAAACAAATCCGCAGCTTCGTTGATGGCGTAACGCTGAACGCAGGCAAGTCCCATCTGATTCAAAGCAATCCCGAAAAGAGCGGTCTTTTTCTCTCCGCTGTTGCGGAACTTCAATATCGCGCTCTTGAAAATGTTGTAAGATTCAGGATAATTCCCCATCATGTAAGAAATCACACCCATTTGAGCTTCAATGCCAGCGATCGTGTTCTGTTGACCTGGAGCGTTTGAATATATCTTCAACGCTCGTCTCAGCAGCTTCAAAGACTGTTCAAGTTCGTTCATTGACTGATATATCGCAGAGATCTCTATAAAACCAGTCGCAACCTCTTCCACAGGAGTTCCCGGAGAAGGTTTTAAGTAGATCCTAAGAGCGTTTTCGCAGTAGGATTTGGAATCACGTATTTTCCCAATTTTGTTGTACAAATCAGCAAGCCTGACGTAAACGGAAGCAACAGAGGAATGATTCTCACCTTTTGCTTGCTTAAACACAGCCAAAGCCTTCTGGTAGGCGAATATCGACTCATCAAACCTAGCTAGAGACATGTAAGCATCACCGATACTGCAATCTATAGACGCAACATCTTCTCTGTGATTCTGTGACGACATGGCCATGCTCGCCAAAACATAATGCTCAAGCGCAACCTCGTAATCTCCTTTCGCATCGCAGATAAGCCCCATCAGTTTTCTATCCGCAGCTTCTTCGATCGAAGCCGTAGTATTAGATCCGTTCTCTTTGTGAATATCCAACGCCATTTGACAAAGCCTCGAAGCTTCTTCGAACTGCATTGCTTGAACATGAGCTTCTGCTAAGTACCTACAAGTTTCTCCGACTCGTGCATCTGTCTCTCCAAGAACTTGTCTCTGTATCTCCAAACCTGCTGTGTAGAGCAGAATCGAGTTCTCGACCTGACCCATTAAACCATACATGTCACCGAGCTGCATACACCCTGCGAATTTAGCCAAAGCGTGATCTTCACCATCTTCAATCATTGGTATCTCGATAGAGCGTTCAAGAACAGGCACAGCTTCGTTGTATCTACCTAAACCGGCATAGATCCCTGCCAAGATATGCAAAGACATCACCAGATTCAACCCTTGTTGTTTCTCTCCTTCCTCGCTTTTCTCAAACGCTCTCACCGCTCGTAGCGCCGAGTCAAGAGCTTTGTTCAGATTCTCACCTGAAGAAACCATCTCTCTAGCTTGTTTCAGAAACAAAGGCCCGAGCTCGGGATTCTCATCTTCCACGGAAACAGGGGATTTCCTCGACGAGATCCTCGAACCGGGGATTTTCGGTTTCGCAAGCTTTTTACCGTTTGATTGAGATTCACCTTGTTTCTTCTGACTCAAGTTACCTCCTCCGTTTTTACTGCCCTCGTTACTTTCTTCCTTCTTCTCCAAGACAATCTCTTTCTTTCTCTCTTCAGCTTCTCCCACATCTCCCACTAAATGCCTCAGCTCCAAATCGATTCTTGATTCAGCTCCGTACGAAATGAAACTCGCCCTAGACGGAGATTGATCGTCGGAGCTCTCCATTTCGCAGACATTGTGATAAAGCTGCTCGATGGTAGCGTTCATGGCACCATCGATGGCGAGATCTATGGAGCTTAAAGGACTCCTCGGCGAGGTTTGAAGGGCAGAATCGTCTTTTACCCTCTCGTTGCTCTCTCCTATGTCCATGCCCAAACCAAGCTCTCTGCCTTTTGTCGGAAAATCACAAATAAGCTATAAAATCTGAAATCACAGGATAGAAAATTCAAAACCGGTTTCTCGAGATTTTGGATTCAAATCGGTTATAAACAAGAAGATAAAATCAAGACCAGACAATTTTTCTGTTACGACTAAAGACAAAATTCAGAACCATAATTCCCTAATTGGAGTAAAATCCGAACGAACTCACCAATTATTTAAGCTGACTTAGATTCAGTTACTAACGGTGATGAAAACAGAGCATGAACCCAGTACAGAATTGGATTATATTCAAAAGAAAAATGAAAACTTTGAAGAAAACAGAGATAAAAAATCGTACCTTTTTGTTGTGTCTGTAACTCTTGAAGAAATCCAGAAGAAGCCGAGTTGTGTTGTGCTTCGTGGCTTAGTTGGGTGTAGAGATAAAAATCAAAGTGGAGGATTCGTTGTCTTGTACTTTTCACTTTTAGGTGTTTTATGTCTTCCCTCTCATTGTCTCATAGCTAATATTGTATATACATCATATATACAAAATAGACTATATACTCACTGCGATGTAAGATAAGGAGAGAGATGAAGCAACAACATTTTATGCACAAACCCTTCACTATTCCTATAGGCTATGTATGTTTTAAAAAAAGGCATAGTTGTGGGGGGTCTACAAGAGATAGTTAATTAACTCTGATCGACCTTAAAAATTCAATTATTGAGATAGATTATAGATAGGGAAGATGATAATTGACTCGTTTTTTCATGTGATTAAATGATAATTATTTCTGAAAAAAGTTACAAACAAAATAAACAACCCCAGAAGAATTGAAGATCATTAGATTGAAGAAGATTGACTCTTGAAGCAATAAAGAAGATGACTTCTCCCCTACTCGCACTCTCTCTATCCCTCTCAATATTTTTTCTCTCAATTTTTTAACAATTAAAAAAATTATTGCTGTAATAATATCTCGTCCATTTCAAAGTTGCTTTGTAAGAATAAAAAATTTAAAAGAAATATCGTTACCTTGAAATGCAATTTTTTGGGAATTTCATGAGCTCAAAGCTATACTAGGAAAAAAAAAATGTCTTTGTCCATTAATAGCCAGCTAATTAAATGCTGTGGAAAGATCACAAGTCTACGTCAAACCCTCTAAATTCCCAGCTGTATAATCGCTCCGTTGATATTCCGCCACGTGTCAACTTAATCATTCATTATCTTTAATCTAATCATCCCATTATCTTTTCATGTAGTTAAGAATGAGCCTTTTGATAAAAAAAAAAAAAAAACTGATGCACTGTTATTTTACAATTTAGGCTTTAGGAAAAAGAAATTGGACCACCAGATTCAGTCACTTGTGTATTTCTTAGTAATAATTTTAGTAAGAATTTATCTTTGTGACACGTGGACTACAGCTGCATACCAGTGACAGCCTGGATTTATGAATTAGAAGTGGTCCACCTTCAAGCCCATTACGGCTCCATGGGCCCTTATAATTATCAGTATAGGGCCTACCCGTAATATAATTTTATGTGATAATAAAGTTGTAATTATATTAGAAAAACGTTAACAACGTTGAATGGTCTAAACAAAAGTTTACAAACAAAAAAATAGAAGACGTTGAGGTTGTATAGACAAATATATTTATTCTATCGAAAAAAATAGAAAATATACCTCTTTTTTATTTTGTCAACGTAAAAGAAAATATTCCAAACACCACGTTATACGTAGCTTTTGTGTGGATGCATTAATATGCAATGAAGCTTTTCAAAATCGATTTTCTGCAGCGATTTTTTCTATAACCAGAAAATAGAAAATCTTTGACCTATTATTTTTCGATATTTTGGAACCGATCTTTATTGGAGTAATATTTTTTTGGACATATATATTTCTCGCAATCAGATCAAATAAAAAAAACCAAATAAAAAAACCAAATAACAAAGTTCAACATTTTTAAATAATCGAATCAACGCTTACCAAAATCACCAACGATTAGAGAATGACTAACCAACTAACAGAATAGCGAAATGGCTTTGCAATTTCAATTCGTTTAATCTAAAACTCATCCTTTTGCAACATTCATATTTATTGACATATCGGGATTTAAATTTGCCTTTCAATGGTATTGTTTAATGGAGTCGTATATATAGTAGTAATATAGCTCGCTTTTCTAAGGCGATTTTTTTTTTTATAAATCAAATTGTTTTCTTGGAGGACTAAGAACAAACCAACATCACAGTCAAATGAATTTGCAATCACATTAGGTAATTTGGTTGGTCGGTCATTAAGCATGTCTTGGATTCTTACAAGAGACAGGGACAACCCACACGTTTGTTCATGATTGTAAAGACCTAACCACTTTATTTCCATCTGATTGTATTTTAACCATATATACTTCATTTTTTCAGGAAAATGTTTCATAAAAGTCAAATAAGCAATTAATAAATATATAGACCGAGACAAAATTCGAATCATTCTCGACTGTTGGGCGGTGCATTCCTTTAACTTTCTCGCCGGTCGAATCCCTATCAGATCTTACTTATTATCACTAATTATTTTGTTTAATCAATTCCGACGCGTTTAGATACCCATATTTTATTTTATTTCTTTCTTCGACCGCCATTTCTATAGATATAGTACTATTTTTCGTAGTTGACCAGCTAATTTGAAATTTTCGGGTCCGAACTATCGCTAAATGATAAATTGTTTCAGCTGTATTTGGAAATTTATTGGTTGAATCAGTGGATCTTTGCTTTGATAATACACCAGTTATGATCTAATGCTCGAATATGTGGAATTCCACAATATACATCTCCACTAAATTAGAACTTGCATTATATTACGGATGATGGTGTTTACCGGTTTGATCATGGGGTTGATCATCTTCACCTCAACTTAATATAGTATATATTTAAAATTTAATATACGACCAAAACTCAACAAAAAAAAAAAATACTTGAAACGAAAACAGTTAGTGCAATAGTAGATTTGACTCATTGATTTGCTTGTTGCAAACCCAAAACTCTTTGACACTTTTCTGAAACATTAACTCATAATGAATTAACCATGAAACACTTACTACATATAACACTGACAATAAATTACAATATTTAAAAGTTTTTAAACATAAGTGAAGAGAGACTTTTTTCCGTTTTCTAAATTTCCAGTTTTTGTTTTGTCCATCTAAATTTCAGTTAACTTTCTCAGATATGTAGTTTAAATATATTTGAAAAATTAACCTATTATTTGAGTAAAAATGGTGGCAAATTGGCAAACCTTCTGCGTAAAATAAACTGCAATTCCCATGAAACGATGTTCCAGAAAAAATTATTGAAAAGTGACAATATGATAACATATATAGGTAATAAACCACATTATTTTCCCGCACACAGGAAAAATCAAGTCCATGGTAAAACTAAAACCGAAAAAGCTTATTGATTTTCCTGGTCAAATAAGCATCTTTCAATCTTTTCTAAAGGCTCTCTGAAAGTTTACATCTTTTATTTTATTTTTCAAAATTAAAATTTTCCTTTTCCCCCTTTTACAAGCAAAAAAACAAAAGAGAGAAGCATTATAGTTGCTTTTAGGTGTACGAATGGTTGTGGAGAAAGTTTGACTGCCCATAATGGCTTCATGTTCTTCCCATGACCAATTTTGTTTCGCATGCATGCATCTCATTGTACTCAGATCTCTCTTAGTTTACAAAACATTTGATATAGGAAATGGCTCCATGTTCTTCCCATGATCAATTCTTCTTTGCATGCATGTAACAGTCATAGAATAATGAGAAATACATTTATTATACATTGATTGATATAACATATAAACTTTTAAAATATGTAGACGTGGTTAACTGAACGCGTTAGAATGGTGTTGTTTTAGTTATGTCGAATTCGAGTTCTATACGTTTGGGGACAGATGATTTCAAATTTTGGATGTACCATGAGTATTATAAACTAAGACTTCATATGTCATATTTGACAACATATCGGCTACTTGATTCATTTCACCATTTACATGACTCAATTGTCCAGATGTTATATATGTGCATTTTAGGACATATAAGAAATTATCTGTAATTTTATTTCAAAAAGAAAAAAGAAATTGTCTACTAGAAATATATGTTTAACCCTACAATAAGAGGATAGTCGATGGACTTGATTGTTCCAAACCAAATTATTTATTTTTATGTCTACATGTTAGAATATTATAATTTACGTTTCAATAAAATATAGTATTTAATTTATCAAAGATCAATTAGATGATGATTTAGTGGACATTACAATATTATGTTTTTTTTTTTTTTAAATATATTACAGTATTATGGTTTCTATAAAAAAAGAAAACAAACGTATTATTAGAGATGTAGATATTATTATAGAATGAACGTGTTGGTATTAAAAAAAAACAAAAACAAAAAAAATTCAAGGCAAGAAAAGAGATAGGTGTATATACACGGTCTGATACCGAAGGACCATATCTTTAACGCAATTTTATTCATGAATTATACTTTTTATGAGAATTTGGAATCTTTTTGGATCAGACACTATGAATAGAATCTTAGACTTGGCCCACTGCTCGGTCAAAAGATGGTCTTTTAAGTATGTATGTTGCAAGAATTTCAAACCCCAACAATGCCATCCTCAAGAGAAATACTAAATGTCAAATTTTAGAATTTAAAACATGTGTTATTGTCATATTCCAATTAATCTGATTTAATTATATATTAACAATTTGTCTCTCCATATATTCCAAAAAATGATTATTCTGTCAAAAAAGAGAGAGAATTGTTATTAATGAGAAAACATGGTTAGTCAAATTAATTCACACACGTACCCACACACACACATAACAAAGGAAGAGTTGACCCCATGTTAAATTATATCCCCCAAGAGTGAACTAGGTAATCTGGTAGTTGTTGAGTTTTTGATTTTTTCGTTTAAATAATATTATTGTAGATTTTGTATCACTCGTACAATATGCAGCATAAGCTTACGAACTATGGGCACAAATGCAACATGCCAACATGCATACGGGTGAGCATGATATTGCAGCAGTTAAAAAATGCTTTTATGAGAAAGTAAACCTTATCTAGTTATCTTCAGATAAAGATGACCTTTGAATAGTTCATGACGAAAAAAAGAAAGAAAATAATAAAATTTCATAAATTTGCGTACCAGTACAAGAAATTTCTTCTTTTTCAATTTACTCGCAGTTTTTCTATATTAGTTTTGATCAAACAAATGTAGATTTTTACTGTAGTCTTGCTACTTTCTTCTCTGTCAACGGAACTAAAGACAAACGTTAAATATTGACGAAAGTAGGGAGATATTGACTACAGGAGTGAAAATTTCACGGAACACGAAAACATTATTCTTGTTAAACCGCAGATTTTGACAAGAGCTTACTCGTATATAATGTAGTGTCTTTTCAATCGTACGACATTTTGTCACCATATTATAGGCATAAAAACATGGTCTATTAATAATAGGCACCCCTGCAAAAACTAAAAACTATAATATTTTGATTTTTAACCGATATATTTCTTCAAGTTTAAATTCTCTAATGAAAAATATAGAAAAGTTCTTAAAAATACCATATTAATGATATTTCATATTATATATATATTTCAAAATTATCATTATGATCCAAAGTTCAAATATCATAAATATTATAAGTTTATAGATGGTTTCTAAAAGTTTAGGAATGTTGTAACACATATCATATATGGACTCTTATACTGGCCCATTAGGCCCATCAGGGTATTGTACTTAACTTAGATTCCTTATGTACTCTATATATACATTCCAGTGATTAATAAAGTTTCTAAGAAGTTTTCACAACACGTTATCAGCACGATAAGACTCTTTGAGCGAAAAACCCTAATAAATCCGGCCACCACCAAAACCCTAAAAGCAAGTCGAAACTTAAAAGACGCATATCTTCCAAACCGTGAGGAACCAGAAGACGATCTACATATCAAATCGAAGCCCTCGACGAGACGAATCTACTGGTGAAAACCGTTTGTTGATCCAACGTCGGACGCGCCCTCACGCACACTTACAGTACACGACGATCAACCGAAAAAAAAAAAAAAAACCAGATCCGAGTTTTTCCTTCTTCAACCAGCAGCTTCTCCAGTTTTGGTGATCAATCCTTGGAATTTGTAGCGGCTAACTGAGGTCTATTAGCTCCCAGTTTCATTAGCCTGTCAGAAATCCAAAGGTGGAAAAGGTATCTTCTAAAACTGAAAGCCATAGAACCTGTTGTTTAAACACTTCAAAACCCTATAAAAAAAAAAAAAATCGATCTCTAATTGATTGAAAGTGTTTGATACTCTGATGATTGATTGATAACTTGTTGATTGATTGTTTAAATTACAAGTTTATGCATGTTCAAAGGTTTTAAACTCGTTTTATAAAACCCTAATCTACAAAAACCTAACAACCGTTTTTGGCCATGTTTATGGCATAAACCTATTCGATTTTCTTCATGTTTAATAAGCTTGTTGCAGCTTATTTGATTGTTGATTCTCTTGCTTGAAACACTTGATTGAATAAACTAAGAAAATCAACCCTAAATCCTAAGCTTGATTCACGATTTTGTAATCTTCAAAATCGTAAGTCATAATGCTTAAACCCTAGTCCTTTTCATGTGATTTCTTTGTTGTCCTTGTGAAATTATTAAAACCATCGACCACAGATCCTATAGATCTCGAAATCACATCCAAAATATGTTTTCCAAACCGTTAAAACCCTAGATAAAACCCTAATCATATTCGGCTCCCCTAGGGTTCCTCCTAAACCGCCTAAAACCGGCTAAACCTGGTTCTCATTAACCGAAATTATATTCGGCTTTAACCGATTAAATCACAGCTATTAAACCGACATCATGTTCGGGGTAACTAAAACCATACCCTTTAAACTTTACTATTTCCGAGAAAGTTCCCTCTAATAGAAAGTTTCCTCATATAAAAACTTTCCTCATATAGAAATTTTCCCGACATAGAAACTTTCCTCATTTAGAAAATTACCCAAATTAGAAACTTTCCAAATTTAGAAACTTTCCTAAAATAGAAATATTCTCAAAATAGAAAGTTTCATCATCAGCATTCAAAATTTTCTCAAAACAATCCCTAACAAAATCAATCTCATGTTTCAGATGTCAAACATTCAGAAATGTGAATTCGAGGCCCTTCACGTCTCCGGGGATAACTACCTCGAGTGGGCCCTAGACATGCGCTTGTTCCTTGCATCGAAAGAACTCGATGCATGTATTACCGACGGTAACACCGCATCCCGTAAGGGACAGTCTCAGGCGATATGTCACATACGCCATCATCTGGCCCCGAGCCTTAAGCAGCAATATCTCACTCTTGAGAATCCACTTGAATTGTGGTAAGCGCTGAAAAAGCGATATGACCATCAGAAAATGGTCCAGTTGCCTCAGGCAGATTTCGACTGGAAGAACCTTCGGTTCCAGGACTACAAATCCGTAGATGATTACAACAACGAACTCTTTCGTATTGTTGCCATCCGGAAACTCTGTGGCGAGGATGTGACAGATAATGATCTCCTCGAGAAAACATTATCCACATTCAGCACAGAGAATGTTGTGCTCCAACAACAATACCGTGCAATGAAACACACATTGTACGAAGACTTGTTGTCCTGTCTTCTCCTCGCTGAGAAGAATAACCAGCTGCTTATGAGGAACATCGCTATGAGGCCCCCGGGATCAGCTTCTGTCCCAGCTTCTCGTCAAGAGTCCTACCATGTTCAACCCGATAGATCCTCAGATCACCGCCGTGGACGTGGTAATGGACGTGGTAATGGCCGAGGACATGGACGTAGAAGACGTGGACGCGGACATGGTCGTGGCAACCGACCTAACCTCAGTTATGGTCCTGGTCGTGGTCGAGGCATCACCAAGCCGACCCGCCACACCAACCCCGATCACTCTGCTTGTACCAGATGTGGGATGTTCAACCACCCAACAAAGCAATGTCGCACCCCCAAGATCCACTGCGATCTATACCAGAAGTACGGAAAAGCTCCTGCTGAAGCCAACATGACTCAGCCAGTCGATGCTGCTAACCTGGAAGGTGACGACCTCCTTGATGATGAGAACACCACAAACGAGCAGACCGACCCCATGGACTATGAAACAGCTGATCTCCTCGATTAATTCAATCATCTGAAACTCTGATACAATTTGATTTTTGTTCTTTTTTTTTCATTCATTTTGGGATTTGTTTCATTTTTTTTTCCATTTGCCTTTATTCTCAGACACTGCTTTACTTTATGATTTATCACATTTTCTGAATTCCTCAATACTGAATTCTATCTTCTATTCATAATGAAGCACACCAGCAAATGGAAACCATAGTCGTAGATAGTGGATCCAGCCACACTATCTTAATAAACAAAAGTTACTTCATAAACCTAACCTATCAAACCGCAAATATTAGCACCATCGCGGGTCCCTCAAACCTTCTCGAAGGATATGGCCATGCCTATGTGTTGCTATCAAATGGCACACAACTTGAAATACCAGATGCTCTATATTCTCCTAGTTCGAAGAGAAATCTTCTGAGCTTCAAGGATATAAGACAGAATGGTTTACACATAGAAACCCAAGGTCAAGGGAACAAAGAATCCCTCCTAGTCACTAAAACCGTAGACGGCCATAAACAAATCCTCGAAACCATACCCGCGCTCTCTACTGGACTTTACCATGCTAAAGTCAGTATGATTGAAGCTAATACCACTCTCAAAGCCCGGTTTACTGATTATACTATTTGGCACGACCGGCTCGGTCATCCCGGTGCAAATATGATGCGTAAACTAATTCAAAACTCTCAAGGGCATACCCTCAAAGAAAACCGAGCTTATCCTCAACACCTCATGTGCACAGCTTGTTCTCAAGGCAAATTGATCACTCGGCCTTCACCAGTTAAAATCTCTAAACAAACACTTCATTTCCTAGAAAGAATCCAGGGCGATATCTGTGGACCTATACATCCATCTTCCGGACCATTCCGGTACTTCATGGTCCTTATAGACGCATCGACCCGTTGGTCATATGTTTGTCTCTTGTCCTCTCGGAACCAAGCCTTCGCTAGGTTCTTGGCCCAAATCATCAAATTGCGGGCCCATTTCCCTGACTTCCCACTAAAGACTATCCGCCTTGACAATGCTGGTGAATTTACCTCACAAGCGTTTAATGACTACTGTATGGCCATGGGGGTAACCGTGGAACATCCTGTAGCACATGTCCATACTCAAAATGGATTGGCTGAATCATTCATTAAACGCATTCAATGGATAGCCCGACCATTACTCATGAGATCAAAGCTCCCGGCCTCAGCATGGGGACATGCAGTATTACATGCTGCTGAACTCATACGCATCCGGCCATCTAGTGAACACAAATATTCCCCATCCCAACTACTCTCGGGTCATGAGCCAGACATCTCCCATCTCAAAACATTTGGGTGTTCAGTATATGTACCCATTGCTCCACCACATCGAACCAAAATGGGACCTCAAAGAAGGATGGGAATATATGTTGGTTTTGACTCTCCCACCATCATAAGATATCTCGAGCCAACCACTGGAGATCTCTTCAAGGCCAGATATGCGGATTGCCAATTCGATGAATCGGTATATCCCTCTTTAGGTGGTGAGACAAACAAGCTGGTCAAAGATCTTTCATGGAATCAAACATCATTAAATTGGCAAGATCCTCGGACTCTAGAATGTGATTCAGAGATCCAAAAGATTATTCATTACCAAAAGCTAGCTAATCAATTGCCAGATTCCTTTGCTGACCCGACCAAAGTAACCAAATCGTACATCCCAGCTTGTAATGCACCAGTACGAATAGCTGTCCCAACGGGACAGACCCAAGTTGCTACAGAGTCTGCACCACGTCTCAAACGGGGCAGACCTCTCGGTTCCAAAGATAAGAATCCCAGGAAATCAAAGAAAGGTGCAATAACCGAAACCGGGATTCCTGCAATATCAGACATAGCCGCGGCTGAGACTCAATCTAATGAACCCTCAATGGAAGTTCGGGACGCCGAATCTCCAGGTTCAGAAGATAACAATGAGATCTCCATCAATTACAATATGTCCGGAATACAATGGAATCGAAAAGAAGTCGACTTAAATGCACTCTTTGCATACAAAGTAGCACTTGATGTTGCGCTCACGCAAGAGGATCTAGAACCCACGTCAATAACACAGTGTACACATCGAACAGATTGGCTAAAATGGAAAGAAGCCATAAACGTGGAGTTAAAGAGTCTCAAACTCAAAAACGTGTTCGGTCCGATCATCCGGACCCCATCACACATCAAGCCAGTGGGCCACAAATGGGTCTTTGTGCGCAAAAGGAACGAACTCGGTGAAGTCGTTCGATACAAAGCACGGCTTGTAGCACAAGGATTCTCACAGAGACCCGGAATCGATTATGAGGAGACTTATTCTCCAGTGGTGGATGCAACAACATTCCGATTCCTCATAAGTCTGGCCATAAGAGAAAATCTTGATCTGCGGTTAATGGATGTTGTAACCGCATATCTCTATGGGCCCCTGGACAACGAAATATATATGAGACTCCCAGATGGCATTGAACTAAAAGACAAAAATGCATCTCGAGATCAATACTGCATCAGGCTGAACAAATCCTTGTATGGACTGAAACAAAGTGGGCGTATGTGGTACAACCGCCTCAGCGATTACCTCATCAAAGAAGGCTACAAAAATGACCCCATCAGTCCATGCATCTTCATCAAGAAGTACTCAAACAAAGGATTTGTAATCATAGCAGTATACGTGGATGATCTAAACATCCTCGGAACATCTGGTGAGATCTCCCAAACAGTCGACTGCTTAAAAGCAGAATTCGAAATGAAAGACCTAGGCAAAACAAAGTACTGTTTGGGATTACAACTTGAGTACATCAAAGGAGGAATCCTTGTGCATCAATCGGCTTATATCGAAAAGGTACTCAAGCGATTTAATATGGACCAAGCTCACCCATTGACCAGCCCAATGGTAGTTAGAAGCTTAAGTGATGACCCTCTTGGTCCCAAAAAGGATGATGAAGAAATCCTTGGTCCTGAAAAGCCATACCTCAGTGCTGTAGGAGCGTTAATGTACCTGGCTAGTCACACTAGACCAGACATATGTTTCGCCGTGAACCTCCTCGCTCGATATAGTTCATCCCCAACTCAGAGACACTGGAACGGTATAAAACATCTCCTAAGATACCTTCGAGGTACTCAAGACTTAGGACTCTTCTATACTAACCAAAATAAAGATGGGTTAGTCGGCTTCGCCGATGCAGGATATCTATCAGATCCGCACACAATGCCAAGTCTCAAACTGGCTACGTTTTTACGCATGGAGGAACAGCCATCTCTTGGAGATCAATGAAGCAGACACTCACTGCCACTTCATCAAACCATGCTGAAATCCTAGCCATTCATGAGGCTAGTAGAGAATGCGTCTGGCTGCGCTCCATGACTCAGCACATCCGCAGAGATTGTGGTATGGACGAAGACACACAGCCCACGGTGATGTATGAAGACAACGCGGCATGCATAGCTCAGCTCAAGGAAGGATATATCAAAGGAGATCGGACGAAGCACATTCTACCGAAGTTCTTCTCAACCTCAGACTGGCAGAAGGACGGCACTCTCAGCGTTCAGCAGGTCCGATCCAGTGAGAATTCAGCTGATCTCTTCACCAAATCATTGCCTACTTCAACACACCGGAAGCTCGTCAAACAGATAGGAATGTATAGACTTAGAGATCTGCAGTGATGCTACAATCAGGGGGAGTAATGCGTGTTGTACTCTTTTTCCTTCACCATGGTTTTGTCCCACTGGGTTTTTCCTGGTAAGGTTTTAATGAGGCAACATTCCCCAGCGCATTATCGAGATCCCGATTGAGTAGCTAGCCCGGTTCACTCGTCCAAGGGGGAGTGTTGTAACACATATCATATATGGACTCTTATACCGGCCCATTAGGCCCATCAGGGCATTGTACTTAACTTAGATTCCCTATGTACTCTATATATACATTCCAGTGATTAATAAAGTTTCTAAGAAGTTTTCACAACAAGGAAAATATAATTCGATTTTTTGGTATATTTTATGGTATGTTTAAAATTATTCATAAACATAAAATTTTGTGGTTTTGTTGAAAATTATGTGACTTATTCACACACACGTGCACACATACGATACTAACATCTTCCTTATCGTCCAAATTAAACAACGTAGAACTAAAACTTTAATTATTTTTACCATGAGAAGCGACCCCACCGCATTAAGGCATCTATTTCGATGTGTATTTGTCTCATTTTGTAGTAATCTTCACAAAGCTCTAAATAGTCAAATATGAGAATGGTCTGATTTGCCTTTCCTATCCATTCATCTATAAATACCTTCTCACACCTTCTCAATTTTTCACACACTCAGCTTTGTTTTTCCCCCTTTTTAATATATTCCTCCATCTTCAAAACCAAATCAAACTCATCAAAACAGTTACGTTCTATCAACTCTTATAAGTTTCGCATTTTACGATACATACGACATAACATGGATTACAGATCATCAATGGAGTCGTCGGAAACCCTAAGGTAACTATTTTCATGACCTCTTAACATTAAAACAAACAAAAAAAAGACTAGTTTCATAATTTCATGACCTACATCTATTATATCATACCTAATTCTATCAAAAACAAAAGATTCATGGAGTGGTATGCAATATCATACCCAAATACTATCAACAATTGATGAAAGACTAAAAGTAAGTATTAAATAAATTGTATATATATGTACACGTGCAGGAACAAGTGTGCCGCTTGTTATAGGCAATTCAACAAAATGGAACATTTAGTGGAGCACATGAAGATCTCTTATCACTCCGGTCATGAGCCTACTTGTGGTGTTTGCAAGAAACATTGTCGCTCTTTTGAGTCCCTCCGGGAACATCTTATAGGTAAATGATAACCTCTAGTACTCTATACACTTTGCATATGTAGCATTTTCTTATATTTTTAAATGTTGTTTAATCTATAGGACCATTACCAAAACAAGAATGCAAGAACATTTTCAGCCTTCGTGGATGCAGATTCTGCATGACAATCCTTGAAAGCCCGAACGCTCGTAGGATTCATCAAGAGAGATGCCAATTCTTGAGCGCCAACTCTGTAAGCCTCTCTTCCCATCATATTTATATAATTGAACTAGTAAAAAAAAAACCTTTGAACTATATACATATGATTTTCTCTTTTTCAGGGATTGACGACTCGTATGGCGGCTTTAGGCCTAAGAGATAAGGCCATGATCGACTACACATCATCACGGTCTCCAAAAGTGGTTGCACTATCTTGCAAGATGGTAGGAGGAGGAAGCGACGGGTCGGTGGATCTATGCGCCAGGGTTTGCATAACGGATGAGAGCGACAACGTTGTGTTCCACACATATGTGAAACCGTTGATGCCTGTGACGAGCTATAGATACGAGACGACGGGGATACGTCCGGAAAATCTAAGGGACGCAATGCCGTTGAAACAGGCACAAAGAAAGATTCAAGAGTTTCTTTGTAATGGAGAACCCATGTGGAAGATTCGTCCAAGAGGTGGGAAAGCAAGGATTCTCGTGGGACATGGCCTCGATCACGATCTTGACCGCCTTCAACTTGAATATCCGTCTTCCATGATAAGGTGACATTTATAAATTTATATAAAAAACTAAAGATTAAGAAGACACATATAACAAGATTCCCTAGTGTTACCTGATTTGTTTGAATATATCCATGATTTTATGTGAGAATATTATATAATTAGGAATTTTAATATTATTTTTTGCTCTATATAGGGATACTGCGAAATACCCTCCGCTGATGAAAACAAGCAAGCTCAGCAATTCACTCAAGTACTTAACCCAAGCCTATCTCGGGTAATATATCCAGTTTTCTTTTTGTAATTGAATATTTTCTTTTGTGCACAAACTGAATCGAATACTGTATATCAATTTGGATAGTGAATATAGACGCATGCATACGTATATTGATACATATATGTATCTTATATTTTTCCATTATGTTTTAGGTGCTGTGGGTATATATTGATACTTTGTATGGGCTTAAAGTCATAAGGAAGAGATTCAAAACGTGAAATGATTCTTCACATTATTACAATATATTCATTTCTAATTTTCTACATCTACCCACACATATACCGATATACGTATACATGTACCATAATACATTATATGACTAGAAACTGTGACCCAGAGAAAATTTTTTTACATGGTTTAGAAATTATTATTTTACATGAAATGCTTACTTTTTTCTCCGAGTCGTATACGTCAACCTATTTATTTCATTTTCTTTTCTATCAATCGCAACTAGTTCAAATATTGTGTGTATACATAGTTTTCTGTATGTAAAATAGGATAAGTGTGTATGCCTCGTATCATATGTTCCATAAACTAATCTATGTTCGTGTATATAAAACGAATCTAAAACATTTGAGTTCAATCAAAACGCGCGAATGTCTAACGTTCAAGATTTTATTTTTTTGGTATGATAACGTTCAAGATTTTTAATGATGATTATTGATTAATGTGTTTATAGGTACGATGTTCATGTTGGAATACAAGACCCATACGAAGATTGTGTAGCGACGATGAGGCTTTACACAAGAATGAGATATCAAAAACACAGGATTGAAGCTTACCCTTTAGCTGCGGACGCGCAGAACCGTAGCAACCAGGTGGCTTGGAGGCAGAGCGAGGTCGAGAGGATGTCTCCTGTTGAAATGCTCTCCATCTCTCGCTCTGACTATTATTGCTGGTGCTTGGACTCCCTCGCTTAATTTCGAAAAAAATTGTATGAATATTTGGGTAATCACTCAAATTACTTCATAAACTTTTTTCGAGATTTTAAATTTAGTAGCATAACGTCGAATAAGCATTAGTTCTGGATCCTAGTAGTATCTAAATTTTATAGTGTGTATCGTGTGAGATGCATTAATTGTTGTTGTACTGGTAATATTGCATTGCTCTCAATTATATTAATTACTTGATAGCTTTTTATCCATAAAACCATCTCTACTTGTTTTGAAGTTTTTTCAGTACATGTAAAAAATTACGCAAACTATCTATTACAAATTTTGTTAACATGCAATACAAGATTGGGAACAATGTAAAAAACAAAAATCCTCGAAATATCAAAATATGCAAGAGCAAACTCGGTTTTTGGTTAAAAAAACTACAAATGAAAATCTATGTAATAAGAAACCATCATTTTGACATAAAATAAAATACGTTTGTGAGTTAAAAAAATACACAATAAAACATAGTTATATATAATATCAATTTATGATAAAAATAGCATTTGGAATCAGAAAAGGATATGTATTAAAATACAAAACTGTTAATAGTAATAACATGATTTATACATCTTTACATTTTACCAAAAAAAAAAAAATGATTTATACTACAACATTAAAACAATATTAGAGCAGATTAATAATACACACATTAGAAGGGAAACACGTATCTTTTTTAAATGACAGAATACAATACTCGACTATTCTATCTAATAGAGCGGGCCAGCCCAGTTTAAGACTTGGGACGTTAAAGAGCCTAATAAGAAGAGCTGGAGCTGCGAATCTCGATGTCACCCATGAGATTGCTTCAAAGGGTTTAGATTTCTCTGACATACAACACGTAATCAACTACGACATGAATGATGCAATGGAAGAAGCAGAGACCATTGCTAATGCAAGTGGTGTCAAGGGTTGTGCTTATTGTGGGGGTCTCGGACATCGTATTCGAGACTGTCAAACACTGGAGCACCAGAATAGTGTGGCCATATCTAATTCAAGAAGAGAGTATATTGGCTCTGGTGGATACAGAGGAGAGATATATAACCTTGTGTCAATTTTCTTACATAGTTTTACTTTTATCCAAGAATCTTATTTTAATCTGCCTGCCATCTTTTTCTTTGACCGTGAATATAACTTTGTGTATATATATACACTAGTATTTTAAGGATTCATAAGAGCATTTTCCCTCCATCATGCAATTTTTTAACTTCATTATACAAAGTTCCTAAAAATCAGTTTTTTTTTCTACTCAGTTTTTTTCTTTCTACCCACAACAAGAAGTCACATCCTAAGATTTATTTTGCAACATCAAAAATTAAGTATTGAATTATGTTGCTTTTCCGAATTTCCGAGAAATAATTAGTAGTACCATCAATTTTCCGCGGGAAGACAATGATTTTTGTTCTTTTCCATTTTTACTGTTAGAGAATAATTGATTTTGATTGTGCATATTAATTCATCAAACTTAAAATGTTCCTCAAAATTCTACATACACCTATTTATATGTGTAGCATATAATAGTTAATATCTTTCTTAGACGAAAAAGGAGTTTCAATTCCATACACGAAATATGATATCGTTACTTAACGTATAGTTAAGTCACCCGAAGGCTTGAAATAAAAAGGACTTAAAAAACTAACTGCATCTTTTATTAATCTAAAGTATATATTCAAGCCGAAACTCGTTTAGTTTGTCCATGGTTGCCACTGAGTTGTAACTGAGAGTTAATCTTAGAAAGACCTTCCTCATCTTCTTCAACATCTTTTGGTGTTGTCTTGTAATAACAAGCATAGAGTATAAGTTGTACTGCTCCTGATACGGTTCCCAGTCCATTTCCAATCTATGATTCAAAAAAAAAAAGTAAGTGAAACAAGTAAATTCATAGAAGATATAGTAATACTATATAATTAAATGAACTTACCAAAATGAAAAGATCGAATTTAATAAGGGCATAAATAACCCAAATGACACCGTTGAGAAAGTTGCCAAGTGAAAGAGAGAACGGCATGTACTTCACACTTTTGGTCTTGATTACCTTACTCTGTTTCATTCACATCAAAAATGTTGTACAATAAAATATAAGATATTAAATAATAAGAAGTTAGGGAAAAACAAAGGAAATTCAAAAAATAGTACCATGATGGTGAGAGGAGCAATATACATGATGCTAACAAAAACGACACAAATAATTCCTACAAAAGAGGATCTCTGGTTATGTGTGTGGAACAATAGCAATGTGCATGTGGCTACTATTCCTACAAACACCATCTCTCCTATCAGCCATAGCCCCACTTTCACCTGCACCATGAATCAATTTAATTAAAGAAATTCAGAATAAAATTGTATAAACCATTTTTTTTGCCTATCACCATCCTAAAACAGAATCAATCATAGTCGACTACTGCTTGTTACTTTAGTTTTTGAGCGTTCATTTTAAGCCAAAAGACAAGAATCGAATCGACTTGAGTTTAGTTTTGGTTAATCTCGGTTTGATTACCATTAAACCAAAGCTAAAATTTTGTTAATAGACAATCTAAATTTTGTTAATTGTTACACACACACACACACACACTGACACACACACACACACATATATATATATGGTACACAGAACTCGAATTCAAAAATTATATATGTACCGTACCACTCTCGTTTAAATTCTTGTAAAATTTTCCGGATGACATTATAATTAGACCAACATATTAAATAACATTTTTAAAAATAACAATAATATCTCAAACTTCAAATAAACATATATATTGCTGCCTTGTTATATATCTATAGGAGACAAAATATGATTCAAAGAATCCAGATGGAAAACCAAAACCAAACCCAAAAGTTTCTAGTTTATGGATTTTTTGGTTCATCATTTGGCGCAACGAATTATCGTAAATGAAGAGAGTCATAAGGATATATAATAATATACCTTGCGAGGGTTGGGAGAAAAGTAGAAGAAGATAGAGAGATAGAAGAGTTCAATGGCAAGACCAGTGGCATTAATTGTGATCACAAGTAGACTATCTGGATGCACCATTGGTAAGCCATAAAAGACCCATAGTGCGCAATTTAGCACAGTGGCTAAGTATGGGTCGGCTTTGTACTCCTCCACCCTCTTCATCTTGTATATCGTTATGAATGTTGGTCTGCATTAATTATATTTTCTTATAAACATTGATTAATTAATATAAAATTATGTTATATATGTGCCTGAGAGACCTAAGTTAGTTGACCAAAAAACAAGGTCAAAGCAAGAAAAAGAAAAGGTCAAAGCAAGATAGAGAGAGAGTATGATTACATGGGAGATAGGAACAAGAACAAGGAGATGACATTTCCTGCGACAATTGACATATAATTCATAAATATTAGGAAAAAGGTTAAAGATTATTCAAAAGTTCATGCACATAAAAATCCCATATTTATATGTATTTTTGCGCTAACCAAAAATGCCGGCAATGTTTCTCGCAACTGTCGCGCTAACCATTTCACTAGATAAAGCAAATTCCGTTCAAGAACAAGAAGCAAGAACAGAAGAGAGAGAGAGAGAGAAAGAGCGAGAGAGAGAGAGAGAGAAAGATGTAATTTGGTAAAGTCTGTATGGTTTTTGCTTATATTTATAGATACACGATGAGGTGGTATAAATACAGATACGCATATAAGTAAGTGTATATATGTATTGTGATGACGAAGCGAAACTCAAGAAGTTTAAGGAATTGAAATGAAAACGACCTTCATGAGTTTTTCTTTCCAGTTTGAGGAAACTATCATGACACTTATCTGATTACCTTGCAAAACTTTCTCGTTGGCTTATTGTTTTTGGAGCCATGATCATAACTATGCCTACCCTTTAGAGTATACGTGTATATATATACATCACATGCATGTGCACTGCAATGTAAGTTAATTGTAATAATCTGTTTCACGGCCATAAATAATTTACAAAACAAGAATATTCAAAGTGATCCACGTGAGTGTAAGCTGACAGAAAATCAAATCACGCAACATTTATTTCCTTCTCCTTTTCGAACGATGAATTCATGATTTTCTTTTTGAACGACTTCTAAATTTGCGTTGTCATGTTAAATTATATATATATATATATATATCAATATCATATATATGATTGAAAAGGTAACTTTTTTCAATCGTCATGGATTTCATATGAATATATTCCTCTGCATTTCTCCTTTTATTAGACATCTAGTTTTAATTTTGGCTTTTTGCTAAAAAAATTTTTTATTATATTTTATTATAAGTAATTAATCCTTTACACAAAATTCATTATTAATTCAATTAATTAGTTTTTTCTACGATTTTTGCAGAATGTATAAAAATTTAAAAACTTAGGAAGTTGGATAATTGATCCATTTATAGTTTGTACAACATAACCGTATTAATTTTTCGATTTTTTGCGACGGCGAACTGATTCTGTTATAACAAAAAGACATAATATTCGCTTTATTGAAAAAACAGTTTCAATGATAAATAACATTCCGAAGCAAAAGGGAAATTCCTTTAACAGGTGTTATGAGAAGGTACACAAAGCAATGATTTTTGTAAGAAAAAATAATAATATAAAAATAAAGTAAGCATGCGACTATATGTCGACTTCGAATGTTGGATTCCAATTTAACCATTCTTTTTATGCTCAAGATTTTTTTTTTTATTCTTTTTGAAATATATGGATGATAAAAATCGCGACATATATGTTTTAAATTTGAATATATAAACATAAATTTGTTAGTGATGGATAAGGTATACCAACAATTAGATCAATGTTTACTTAGACACAATTGGTCATCTAAACATAAAACATGATTGCTATAAGAAAATTATTTTAAAATACTAATTTACTCACCTATTCCTTTATTATAAACAGAAATTATCAAAATAACTACAAAACCCATCATGGTGATTAGTAGTAATTGAAAAGTTTACCAGAGATCAAGATTCTAATTATTGCTGCCCATTGTAGATAATTTAGATGACAATAGAAAGTTTAGCTCTTCCACATACATTTTGGTAATTAATGTGTGTTTCAATCCATAATTTCCTTGACTAAAGAAAACTTTTTTTATTTCATTTTGTTATTCTAGGAATGGTTTAACAAAAATTAATATGTACAGTATATTATAACCATCAACATGATTCAACCATGCGATTTTTTTTTTTCGGCATTATGCGATCATTTATTATTTTAAATAATCATTTGTATATTTTTCTGGAAATACTTACGAATATCCGCAAGTCAACAAGACACAAGTGATCGATTTTCTTAAAACACTGGTAGGATGTTCTTCTAAAGACACTTCCGTGATTAAATCAATAATTTTAGACACGATTCGGAAGAGTGTTTGGAGGTTAAATTCTATGCAAGATAAGATATGATCCTAACTTATAATGTGAACTTTAGTGAGGTTTTTTAGAGTAGAAATATCGAACGAGCTAGGTTTCCTTCGATGAGTGGGACTACTGTTTAGTTCTAGAATTGGAACCTCTATTAAAGAGAATGTAATAAGCTTAAGATTTTTTGGGACTTCCAGACAAAAGAAAATGTGAGAATCGGAATCTCTATTTCTCCAAGTTCGCTCTAGCTCGGTTTAGGTTTTTTGCAACTATTCACGTTTATAAACGCTCTTTGGCTAACCCAGAGCGAGCTTGGAGAAATAAACTCATGCATGAGATTACAAACCGAATCTCGACTTGAGATTAGCCATCTCAGTGCCGGCTCAACGAGGCCTAGGGGCTAGGAGTACGACCTCTCTGGAGTCTACTAACTTTTCTAATCATTTGCGTCAAATATTAATTTTATTTCTGGTGTACATGATTATAGCTTCGTACGTCCTACCTATGTCAATGGGACTATCACGTGTCGTAATTTCATTTACTTTCTCCAATAGATTTTTATTTTTATGCCGAACCCGGTATATCTTTTTATCCTCAATAGAGAAAAATGATACCGCTATTAGAATGTTTGATTATTTATCAAAGGTAATGCATTTTTATTTTTTAACCCTACGTTAATTGTCTTATAGTATACAAATATATTCTAGGCGTTAGAATCTTGATGGATAAAGCTTTCTTCTCTTTGGTAATTACTTGACAAAATGTCACACATTTAATGGCTAGCCCAAGGGCTCCAACCACTTTAAAAAATGGTTGATATTTTTTTTTTCTAAATACAGCATTCTGAAAATATATAACCATAAGTTAATACGATGAAGTTCGTAATAAAGTAAAAATTCAATAATACTAGTGTTACTAATCAATCATAAATTAAATACGGAATTGCCTGTGTTGGTTTTTTTTCTCACTATTGATGATGTATTAGACATGAAAAATTTGAGACAACAAACTTGATACCTAAACTAATTTATACTGTCAAAAACACAAAATGTGGTCGGCCTAAATTTCCTAGCAGATGTGTTTGCTAAGTGATAATAGTCGAATTTTTTTCTTATATAGCTAAAACACTTCTCTTTAAATTAGATATGGTATATATAAATTATACATTTGAAAAAGATTACTTTCATTTATACGTTTATACACTATACACATCTCTTTCAATTTGAAACGTTTTCTTTCTTTCTCAATTAACAATTTAATACGTTTTACATTGTCACGAAGGCGTCGAAGGACATAGATGTTTCTCAACTTAAACATATAGGATGGTAGGATGGTTTGGATATATTATTATATTGATATCTAGTATGACTTTTTGCTAACCTGTCTCAGAGACTAAACTGTAATCAAAATAGGGTTTCATTTCACGTACACTGGCTACAATGAATAGTTATGTCTTAAAACGCTAACATTTCTATTTATTTTTTTGGACGGAAAGCTACTATACTGACATAAATAGATAAATAAAATAAGAGAACTATTAAACCTACATTTGATTGATTATGAATATGATCTGCATACATACGACATTACTACGATTTGTCTTTCAAATCTAATTCATTGAAATCAAATACTATTCAGTTGGCTAAACTGATGAGGACATATGCTGTTTAAATATAGAAGAACCAAACAGAGGAGACTGACACTGAAAGAAACAAAACAGAAAGCGCAAAAAAAATTATTGTCAGGATATTGAAATGACCAAGATACCACAAAATGTCACTCTAGCCGCTCATCATTTCCACGGTCAC
The DNA here is from genome assembly GCF_000478725.1 of Eutrema salsugineum. NCBI lineage: Eukaryota > Viridiplantae > Streptophyta > Magnoliopsida > Brassicales > Brassicaceae > Eutrema > Eutrema salsugineum. Next base: position 5,750,835 of record NW_006256547.1, on the reverse strand, counting down.
ACACATCAATCTTTTTTTTTGGTTGGACAAAATCGGTCACACACATCAAATTTGTTACCCTCTTAATTTCTTTTGTTATAAGATGAAATAATTCAAACTTTATGTCTCTATTTGTAAGGGATGTACCGCAAAGCTTTTGCCTTATTTAGACTATTTTTATATGGACGGTTTGGAATTGTTCCTTGTTAGGATTCAATTCCATCGTGTTTGGTACACAACTTTTAAAGTAGTAAATTTATTGACCCAAAACAATATAGTAGAAATATTACAGTTAACAACCGATTATTAATTGCTTTGATCTTTTCATATCACTATTTGAAACATTCACCTGGACCACTTGGTTCCATTCGATTGATTTTACATGTGGCAAAATGAGTTCGGTTTTTTTAATATTTCTTTTTGTTGATAGCATATACATGTATTTTATTTCATCGGGTTTGAATATATATGGTAGGTATTGACAAAGAAAAAAAGAGTTGTATGTTGGATGTAATATATATTTTTAATAATTAATATGAGTTTTTCTAATTAATGCTTTTCTAAAAATGAAGAAAATTTAAAATTTGCGGTTAAAACTATAAAATTGTAGACAAAATAAAAAGATAGTTTGCATAATTTAAAAATTCAAAAATTTAAGAAATACTTTTATCTCAAAATATTCAGAAATTTAAATGAGTGACATAATAAATTATCTATTTTAAATTTAATATAATTAAAAATAAAATATAAGATTTAAACGAATAGAAGCATCTATTTACCTTTATGCTCTGCTAAACTTTGGCTTTTTCTCTTTTGCTTTTTCTTGTTCTTGCTTTTCTTTGTTGGTCGGCCATTCTTCATTGTTTTTGCCTTCGTGTTGGTCGGATCATTAGAGACCCGGTTACACGATTTAAAAACCCACCCGCTAAACATCACACGTTGCCTAGCCCGTTTTCGTTTGAGTCGAAAGGTTTAAGTTTAAAATTGGATTAGAGATTCAAGCAAACTCAATTGGTGTTGGCAGTACTTTGATCAGAACGAAAACGCACTGAGCACATTGGTTCATTTGAGACCTTCAATCTCTTAAATCTTCTATTTACAAAACCTTAAATATCTATTTTGTTAAAAAAAAAAAATTAAATATCTATTTTGTTGACTACAGATTTTGACGCATTGTATGGGCCAATACTGAGCCGGTCCAGTTATCTCATAAAGCGGGCCTGGACCATTTGTATGTGTAACCGTTGGGTCAAAATATTACGCCTCTAAACGACGTCGTATAACTTTAGATCGGCCGTCTACTGTATAAAGTGCTCTTGGCGGCAGCGATAACCGGCAAAGTCGTTGCTCAGGCGGCGAAGAAATTAAGAAACTGACAAAATATGGGAGTGCAAGGGCTTTGGGAGCTGCTCGCTCCCGTTGGTCGCCGCGTCTCTGTTGAAACCCTAGCCGGTAAACGATTGGCCATCGGTACGATTTCCGGCGATCACTTGGACATTTCCAGTGTCCTTAATTTCTAATTTTTAGTTTGTCACTTTACGAATCAATGATGTTGCTTCTCGTCGATTTCAGATGCGAGTATATGGATGGTACAGTTTATAAAGGCGATGCGGGACGAGAAGGGAGATATGGTGCAGAACGCTCACTTGATCGGCTTTTTCCGGAGGATTTGCAAGCTTCTGTTCCTGAAGACTAAACCGGTGTTCGTTTTTGACGGAGGCACTCCAGCATTGAAACGCCGAACTGTGATTGCTCGTCGTCGTCAGCGAGAGAACGCTCAGACGAAAATCCGGAAAACCGCTGAGAAATTGCTGCTTAATCGGGTCCGTGTCTGTTCTTAGTAATTAATAGTTTTAAATAAGAAGTTTAACGAGATTTATCTAGTTTTGAGTAAATTGCTTTGCTCGGTTTTGGGATTGATTGTTATAGCTCAAGGATATGAGGCTTAAGGAACAAGCGAAAGATCTTAAGAACCAAAGACTGCAGCAGAATATTAGTGCCGGAGAGAAGAAACGTGTATCTTTCGAATCTGTGCAAGAACCTTTGCGAGACTCTGCAAAGAAAGACGATGTGGGGAGCAGTTGTTTTCAGGAGGAAAAGCTAGATGACATGTAAGCTAACAATTATATATATTTCATTGAAATTGGTAGAATTGCTTTAACGACTTCAGTTGATGTAGATCTCCAGCATCTATGGTTGGAGAAAATGGTGTTGATAGTGTCATCAAAGGGAACACGGTAAGTGAATACTAAACATGGAATGGTGTTTTGTATTTACTTTTTAGCTCATTAGTTAAGACTGTGTTGTTGTTAGGATTTGTTGGTACTAGCCACTAGGATTCTCATTTCTCTACACGGACCAACTCAAACTAATTTGAAGTTAGATTGTGCTTGTCAGAGAATGGCGGAGTCCAGCTAATATTCATTTTGTTCCTTTTTATGACTTCAATCATGCTTCTTGCGGTAATTAATAGTTATAAGCTGGGAAATTTGTTTACGCTGTGTTGTGATGTTTTTCCAGTTTATGTTATTTCTTTTGCTTTCACATGTACTTTGTCTAGCATCTTTCGTAGTTATAACTATAGAATCTTGAGAATAGTTGACGCGACTTAACACTTAGTAGCAGACGTGGTGTAAATTTATCAATTTAGCAGACATGGTATTTCTATGTTCAATCCTTAATCTATCAATTCTTTCATCGTCCGTCTTTGTTCAATAATTTGCATGTCATTTGGTTACTGAGATTTATGAAATGCCTATTTTGTGGGTGACTCACAGAGGTATGATCCCAAGGGAAAGGGAGTTTTGTTGGATGGGGATGGCCAAGATAACAAAATGAAGAGTAATCTTGAACAAGATTCCCCAGCACGGACGAAGGAGTATCAGGAAAAGTTAGATGAGATGTAAGCAGTAATTGAGATATTGGTTGAAGATTTTTAGTTGCATGTAGTTATTTCATGTTTTCCTGTGTTGGTTTAATATAGATTGGCGGCATCCCTTGCAGCAGAAGAAGATGGAAATTTTACTAACAAAGCATCGTCTTCAGCTGCAGAAATCCCAACTGAGGAAGAGGGCAGTGAAGAAGATGAGCAAATTCTTTTGGTAATGTGTGATCTATGTACTACTACATCTTTCTCTTGTTTTAGTTACTGATGCTTAAGTTAAAGATCACTATTATTCAGGAGATAAACTTGGGTAAGTTATAGAAATTTTTTAATTTGAAGATTTTTAGTTAAGTTGGTGAATCTTCATTTCTTTAATGAACAATCATGACAGAATTGTGTATATATATATTTTTAAAGGAGTTATCTGATACTTTACCGTCTTCATCTGCTAATAATATTTTGCGTACATTTCTAGCCAGCAATGGATGGGAATGTCGACCCAGCTGTTTTGGCGTCTCTTCCTCCATCCATGCAACTTGATCTCCTTGTTCAGGTAACTAACTATATTGACAGCATATCTTCGCAGCATGTTGAATTTCATGAACGTTATAGTTTATTTGATTATTGACTTCCTTGTAGATGAGAGAAAAATTGATGGCAGAAAACCGGCAAAAGTACCAAAAGGTCAAGAAGGTGAGTCACATAAATCACTGACCCATTCCTGCTCCATTATGTATTTGAATCTTTATATATGAAAGAGATACGGAACACTGACTATGGAAGTTATTACTTTCTTTTATGACCGTATAGGCCCCTGGAAAATTTTCTGAACTGCAAATAGAAGCATATCTTAAAACTGTAGCTTTCCGTCGAGAAATAAACGAAGTTCAGAGAACTGCTGGTGGAAGGGCTGTCGGTGGGGTTCAAACTTCTAGGATAGCTTCTGAAGCGAATAGAGAGTTTATCTTCTCATCTTCCTTTTCTGGTGATAAAGAGTGAGTTGCAGTTTGAAGTCTACTGAAGAAATAGGTTCTGTCGTTTGAGAATATGACTGATATTTTTAATGTGTTCTAGATTACTTGCGTCTTCCAGAGAAGGAAGAAACGATGAAATTCAGAAAAATACGCCACAACAGTCTTTGCCAGTCCCTGTTAAGCATGTTTCTTCGCTGAATAAATCAGATGCTACTACTGAGTTGGACAAAGATGAACCCACAAATCCTGATGAAAATATTGAAGTATATATCGATGAAAGGGGGCGTTTAAGAATAAGGAATAGACACATGGGGATCCAAATGACTCGTGATATCCAGAGGAATTTACATTTGATGAAAGAAAAGGAGAGAACAGATTTTGGTTCTAACAATGATGAAACATTCAGCGCCTGGGAAAGTTTTCCTTCTGAGGACCAGTTTCTTGAAAATTTACCTAATAAGAACGGTGATGATGTGAATTTGGATGACCAGAATGATGATTCCATGCTGTTAAATCCATCTGCAATAGAGATATCATTTGAACATGATGGTGGTGGGAAAGATCTCAGTGATGACGATGATATGTTTCTTCAGTTGGCAGCGGGAGGACCAGTGACGCTTAGTTCTAAAGAAAATGATCCTAAAGAAGATTCTTTGTCTTGGGCTTCTGACAGTGATTGGGAAGAAATGCCTGCTGAACAGAGTAATGTTGCCTCTAAGATCGAAGTGAATTCAAGCAGTCAGCATATCCCCGAGGATATTAGTACCGAGGAGGATGCAGCAAGGGAAGGAAGTACTTGTAAAAATGCCAGTAACTCCATGGAGAATGATACAGTAACAAAGCTCTCCAAAGGCTATCTGGAAGAAGAAGCTGATCTGCAGGAGGCTATCGAGAAAAGTCTTCTTGACTTACATGATAAAGAATCCGGGGATATCCTTCTTGAAGAAAATCAAACGGTAGGGGTAAACCTAGTTGTTGACAAGCCAACTCAAGATAGTCTGTGTTCTAGTGAAACCGTTGGTAAAGCTGGGGAAGAGGGAAGTCTGGACGGAATAACAATCTTAAAAACTAGTGGTTCTATACATGAGCAGTCCAACACTTCTGTAACGGACAATATAGATAATCAGAGAGGGACAACCAAACAATTTGGTACACACCCTTCTTTCAGCTCTGATAAAATTAGACGTGATGGGAGCAACGAAATGCCACTGGTAAAGTCAGTTATCATACCTGAGAAAGCATTTACTAGTGCTAGTGAGAGCAGCATGCCGTCCACCATGGCTAAACAGCATAATGAAGACGGTTTTGTAAGTTTTGGTGGGGAATCTGTGAACGTGTCTGCGATACCTATAGCTGATGCGGAGAGAACTGGTTTTTTGGGTGAAACATCTATTCGCGGTAGTGTGGAAAAAGGTAATGCTGATGATGACTTAATCATTATGGATAATAAGAGAGATTATAGTAGAGATAAACCCCAGAGCCCTGTTTCTGAATCAAGGCAAGAAACTAAGTCTAACGACCCCGCTTTCAATATTGAGAGTTCAACGGATTTAGAAGAGAAAGGCATACCTGTTGAATTTTCAGAAGCAAATTTAGAGGAGGAAATGCGTGTTCTCGACCAAGAATATGTAAGTTTAGGTGGTGAACAGAGGAAACTTGAGCGGAATGCTGAATCTGTCAGCAGTGAGATGTTTGCAGAATGCCAGGTTTGCCTAATGTCGTTTAATACATACAAGAGTCATTTTCTTCTCTATACGATCGTCTTGCAAACTAGTTTTTGTTTTGTTTGATATGACAACAAACTTATAATGTTTTGTTGATTTTGGATTTCCTTAGGAGCTACTCCAAATGTTTGGCTTACCATACATCATAGCTCCCATGGAGGCAGAGGCACAGTGTGCATTTATGGAACAATCAGACCTTGTTGATGGCATTGTCACTGACGATTCGGATGTGTTCTTGTTTGGAGCTAGGAGTGTGTACAAAAATATATTTGATGATCGCAAATATGTGGAGACATACTTTATGAAGGTGTCCATAGCCGTCCTCGAACTCTGTTTTCTTACTTTGGATTTAAATAATTTGTTTGCTGCGATGAGTTTATTTTCTTCTTCAATTTCTAATCAGCTCCCATATTGTCTCTGGCTCTTTTGTTATAACTTCTTAGCACTTCTGTTCTTTCCTCTGGATTGTATAGTAGGTTGATACATGTGCCTTTATTGGCAATAGGTTGCTATGTCGCGTCGGTAGTTGTTTTTATCGATCTATTCCAGTTACATCTCTAATCCTTTGTGTTCACTTTTCAAAGTTTTAGTGATTACACCTCTAAACTCTTCTGATTTTCAGGACATTGAGAAGGAGCTTGGCTTGAGCAGAGATAAAATAATCCGCATGGCAATGCTGCTAGGAAGTGATTACACAGAAGGAATCAGGTTTGCAGAGTTTTTAAATGAACAGGGTCAAAGTCCCATTCTTTATGTACTTGATATCGTAATCGTTTTGACATGCAGTGGAATTGGTATTGTCAACGCTATTGAAGTGGTGACTGCGTTTCCCGAGGAGGATGGGCTTCAGAAATTTCGTGAATGGGTTGAATCACCTGACCCAACCATTTTAGGAAGGACTGATGCAAAAACAGGTTCGAACGTAAAGAAGCGTGGATCTGACGCTGTGGATAATAAAGGGAGCAGCTCAGGTGTCTCGGCTGATGACTCAGAAGAAATAAAGAAAATCTTCATGGATAAGCATGTACTGCTATTTTTCCTAAACGTATTTGATATGGTTCAACTTATCAGAGATTGACTTAAACTTTCTACTAATTTGATTTACCATATAAAATTACAGAGAAAGGTCAGCAAGAACTGGCATATTCCATCTACTTTCCCTAGTGAAGCTGTTGCTTCAGCCTACTTAAATCCACAAGTGGATCGGTCAACCGAGCTTTTCTCATGGGGCAAGCCTGATCTTTCAGTTCTTAGAAAGTAAGTGGTCTTTTAACTAGACAATTCACCAAGATTAGATATGTACAGTACCAGGTTTGCAAACTAAGAGGACTTAAAATCTAATTCCATTTACCTTTTAGCTTCCTTCAAAAAATGTGGCATAGCTTGACATTTTTGTGAAACCACCTAGGCCATGATAAGGGTTTCAATGAATCTGAAATAGAAACACGGAGAAAGTTGCATGATTTTGCCCACGGAAATGGTTTCTGCATAAAACTACTTGCACTTTATGAAACATTGTCCTGAGTTCTGATTGTGTAGTATCGTTTTTTGTTTTGGTGAAGGCTATGCTGGGAAAAGTTTGGTTGGAATAGTAAGAAGACAGATGATCTGCTACTACCTGTCTTGAAGGAGTATGAAAAACGCGAGGTCTTCATCTACATTTAATCTTTTATTTTACGTATGGATATGATTAATGTGTATATATATATGACTTCGTTTCCTTTTCCTCTGTTTCCATGAAGACGCAACTTCGGATGGAAGCTTTCTATTCCTTCAGTGAAAGATTTGCAAAGATCCGTAGTAAAAGAATTAAAAAGGCTGTCAAAGGAATTGGCGGAGGTTTATCATCAGAAGTGATTGATAATACTCTACAGGAAGGTCCAAGAAATGAAAATGAGAAAAGACCTGCTCCTCATGATACTGAATATAACACTTCAGAGAAAGATTCAAACATAGTCGATGAGAAGGAGAAAAACAAAAGGAGTCGCTTAGAAAAACCATCTAGTAGTAGTGGCAGAGGTAGAGCCCAGAAAAGAGGACGTGGAAGAGGAAGAGGAAGAGGAAGAGGAAGGGGCCGAAGAAACATCCTCCCTGAGCTTTCAGACGGCAGTTCTGATGATGATGATGATGATAAGGTAGTTGATTTGCAGGCTCCTCATGATGCAGAACCGGGCAGTTCTCAAAAAGTGCGAAGGGTAAGCCTTTTATATAGCTTTCATATTGTGGATTTTGATTGATAGTGTGGTGGGTTCACTTTGTTATCTGTTATTTCCAGTCAACACGATCTCGGAATCCTGTGAAGTACGATGCGAAAGAAGATGATGAATTGGACGAGTCAAGAAGCAATGGAGAATCCCCTAGCGAGAAATTGGAAGATGATGAATTCCTCAAAGACGAAGGCAGGGTAGGAAACGTCTCTGCGGAAAGAACAGAGAATGAAACAACAACGATCAACGATTGTCCTTCTGAAGATTATATCCAAATGGGAGGTGGGTTCTGTGCAGATGAAGCTGAGGTTGGAGATGCTCATTTGGAAGATAATGCTACAGATGATTACAGAGTGATCGGTGGCGGATTCTGTGTTGATGAAGATGAAACATGTGAGGAAGATGATGCAATGGATGCGGAGCTGCTAAAGACGGAGAATGAAGAACACAAAAACAAAGGTAAACGTGGAAAAGATGACGATGCATCGTTGGAAGAGAATGTTGAGATTGAAATTGGGAATTCTTCAGCTGGAGGATTAAGTGCTATGCCTTTCTTGAAGAGAAAAAAGAGGAAGAGCTAAGCAAAAACTAACATTTATATTGTAGGGAGTAAAATTGTATGATTTGAGATGTTTTAATCTTCTTTTTTTCTTGTTACTGATTTGACACAATTAACAAATGATTATGATGTGAATAGAATCTTGAAGGTATAACTTTTGTAAAGGCAGATAGTATTAAAGCTGAATTGGTTTTGTGGAAAACAATAAAAGGGAAACGGCAGAAAGAATTAGCGAAGAGATCGAGAATCAAACTTCAAACATGCTTATTCGTTGACCATCTCCATTGGTTTTTTCCCTTTGCTTCTCAAGAAAATATATTTTTACATCTTCATTAATCATAGATACATAACTCCATCGATACAAAAGAGCTATGTTTGAGGCATTGCAATACAAAATTAGTTACGGGTTCCCAAATTATTTAAACTAGGTGAATATCCGCACGTAACGTGCGGGTTTTTCTTTTCAAAATTTTTAATTTTTTTTATATTTTTATAAAAATTAATATAATCATCACTTGTTACTTACTTACTTGTTAATATTTTATTTTAAAAAATTATAAAATATTAATACATATTGAATATTATTTAATAATTTAAAGTTATATTAAGATTAATAAATATCATTCAATATTTTTAATTAGTTATAACATAAATTTTTGTTTAACATTTACAGAAATATTAATTGATAGTCAATTAATTAAAAAAATAAAATTAATATAATCATCATTTCATTTGTTACTTGTCAGTATTTTATTATAAATAATTTTTAAAAATTAATTTAAAATACATCTTGAATATTATTAAGTAATCTAAATATTATTAAGTAATCTACAATTATATAAAAATTAAATACATATCTATCAATATTTTAATTAGTTATAACATAAATTTTTGTTTAACATTAATATAAATTTTAATTAAGAGTCAATTAATAAAACAAACTTTTCATATTCTTTAAGTGTTTTAAATTTTAATATTAAAATTTATTAATTAAAATTTAAAGACAGGTGTTAACCTATCCAATGCTGATGTGTCAATTATATGGAGAAAGTTGAGCAACTTTTATATATAAGATTTTGGGTACTTTGAATTTTCATGAGCAACTTATGTATTTGTCCTATGTACAGTGTGTGAAACTTTTGTTTACATTGATTAGTAAGCCCTTTTTAAAAATTCTGCACGAAACTTCATATATCTCGGACACAACTCGTATAAGATATATGAGAAGTTTAAACCATTTTAGGCTACATGCAGATAGAACTTTTAAAAAATAATTTTTAATATATATAGTGTGAAAATAAAACGCGTAGAAAATTGTAGTGTAGTAATGTATAGAAGAAATTTTTTACGTTAAGAACCAAGTTTAAGAACAATGAAATGTTACAAAAGTTTGGGCTACCCTTTAATTCACATCTATGATTATGTGATTAATCTAAATGCTTTTAAATATCTTAGGGTTCATATAAAATTACACTTACACATTGTTCTTCGAAGTTCAAATTTGAAAGAAAATAAATGAGCTTCCCATTCTTATAAGACTATGTGCCAAAAAGAATATCTTGAAATGGGTAAAACAATAATTATTGAAAAACGACCAAGATTTGAGAACGTGGTCCGTTCCCAAGCATCAGACACCATCTTCAATCTTCAATATCTTATCGGCACTGTTTGCTATTATTGTGTAACGATGGCATCTTAAAATAATTACAAAATAGAATTGACACGATCACTAAATACTAAATACAAGAATATAATATTAATGGAAAGCGATAACTAAATAGTAAATACGTGAACATATGATCGGATTCAACAATTATTATTATGATTTTTGCCCTTGTTTTTAATATAATTTTCTTAAAAGACATTGTTAATATTTGATAATTTATAATTATAGTGCTAATTATATCATTTCGGTTTCCTCAATAAGGATTATTTTTTAGTTGCGTCTCTCTATCTATAAAGCATATTGTATTTTACTGTCTAATCAAAACAATATGTAGTGTAACCAAAACTAAACACGATCACAAATAATAGTCAATGGTGTTTTCAAAAAGAAATGTCTCTAACCAAGAAACATATCAATGTCCCTTAATAATAAGATTAATAGGGTTTAATCTTTAAAAAACTTAAGTGTAGTTCGTAATTTGAATCTAATTGAGAGCGGGGACGAGAGAGAGTGTCGGGACAAAAAGACAGATAAGCTAATTGTGCGGTGGATTTTTACACATAACTTTGTCAGTCACGAGTCTTTCTTGTTCTAATGGCACCAAGCCCTATTTTTGTTCTTTTCTTCTTCCTTTTTTTTCTTTTATTTCATCATATTTTATTTGCATTCTCACTTCATAGCTCTCTATCCCTATTGACCATACCCTTTCTTTTTTTCTCATATCTTCCTTTTCTCGTGATATGGCTTTTCACTCTATTATTACGTGCAAGTCGGGGCAATTGTATATCTTTACTTACATTCAATTGACCGGTTGTAAACATTATTTTAGTTTGGATTTCAGTTTACAAATCATTATGTAAAGAGTATTTATACCAATATGAATGATTTAATTTTTTTTTTAAATGACAGTGAGTTTCCATATTCAAGTAAACAAAATGAAAAAAATTATGATTTGGACATTTGTACTTATATGACTTAAACATTGCTTGACATATGATTTATTATTTTATAGCATGTTCTTGTTATATATGTGGACATCCAAAATATTATCTAAACTTTTTTTGTCATATAAGCTTGCTTTACATATATAGCGTGGTACATATTATGGTTCCATATTTTAAGAATACAATATACAAACAATAAAATCACTAACTAAATTCAGTTCACAAAATGACAATTACGTTTCCAATTGGTCTTCTTTTTTGTTAGATGGTTGTGATTTGTGTTTAGTTGTTTAAAATTGTTAGGCTCCGTTTGTTTAACTTTATATCATTTTAGGTGTTTAAAACAATTACCAGTTTACCACCCAAAACCTCGTAAGATGCTATTAGTTAATGGTCTGACTTATTTTACTATGTAACACGTGAAGACACATCCACTCAGAGAAAATCGAATAAACCGGACATTTTTGGTTAGACCGGAGCAGAACATGTGGTCCATTTGGCCTTAGGGATTCTATGTAACTCGATCTAGTCATTGTCTTCTAGCTAATTTCAGAATCTTACACTCACAAACACTTCGAGTTTCTTCTCATTGGCACAATACTCAACTCTTCTCTTTCTCTCTCTCTCTTCGCTCTTTATCATCAAAATGCTATAATTCTTCTACTCTCTCTCTCTTCCCGTACCAAATCAGCTTTATCTCTCAACCCAGCAAGAGAGAGAGATTTCTTGAATCCATCATAATGGGCGATCACAGAAGAAAATGGATCTCATGTACTCTGTTTCTGGCAATGACATTGATATCATTTACCAATGGTGATATTGACTCAATCCAGCTAAACGACGACGTCTTGGGTCTCATCGTCTTCAAATCAGACCTCAATGACCCATCTTCACACCTCGAGTCTTGGAACGAAGACGATGACTCTCCTTGCTCATGGAGCTACGTCAAATGCAATCCCAAAACATCTCGAGTCACCGAGCTTTCTCTCGATGGTTTAGCCTTAACCGGAAAAATCGGCCGTGGAATCCAAAAGCTTCAACATTTAAAGGTACTCTCACTTTCCAACAACAACTTCACGGGAAGCATCATCGATCTCTCAAACAACAACGATCTCCAGAAGCTGGATCTTAGCCACAACAATCTCTCCGGTCAAATCCCATCTTCTCTCGGTTCAAGAAGCTCCTTGAGATACCTCGACTTAACCGGAAACTCGTTCTCCGGCAGGCTCTCTGATGATTTCTTCAACAACTGTTCATCTCTTAGGCATCTCTCTCTGTCTCACAACAATCTCGAAGGTCAAATCCCTAGTACTCTGTTTCGATGCTCTGTTTTGAACAGTCTGAATCTCTCAAGCAACCGTTTTTCCGGAAACCCAAATTTCATTTCCGGATTCTGGAGACTTGAGAGGCTAAGAACATTAGATCTATCGTTAAACACTCTCTCTGGATCGATACCATTGGGGATACTCTCGCTGCATAACTTGAAAGAGTTGCAATTACAGGGGAATCAGTTCTCAGGATCATTACCTTCAGATATTGGACTCTGTCCTCACTTAAACAGAGTTGATTTGAGTTTCAATCGTTTCTCCGGAGAATTTCCGAGCACTCTTCAGAAGCTGAGATCTCTAAATCATCTTGATTTATCCAACAATTTGCTCTCCGGTGAGTTTCCGGCTTGGATTGGTGACATGACCGGTTTAGTACACTTGGATTTCTCCAGCAATGAGTTAACCGGAAAGCTTCCTTCTTCAATTGGAAACTTGAGGTCTCTAAAGGATCTAATCTTTTCTAACAACAAACTCTCTGGCGAGATTCCGGAATCTTTGGAATCCTGCAAAGAGCTTATGATTCTTCAGCTCAAAGGCAACGGCTTCTCCGGTAACATTCCCGATGGTTTGTTTGATCTTGGTCTTCAAGAAATGGATTTTTCCGGTAACAGTTTGACCGGTTCGGTTCCGAGAGGCTCAAGCAGACTCTTTGAGTCACTCGTAAGGCTCGATCTGTCTCGCAATAGTCTCAGTGGAAACATACCTGGTGAAGTAGGCTTATTCAACCACCTAAGATACCTCAATTTGTCATGGAACAACTTCAACACAAGAGTTCCTCCTGAAATCGAGTTTCTACAAAATCTTACAGTCTTGGATCTCAGGAACAGCGCTTTGATTGGTTCAGTTCCAGCTGATATTTGCGCTTCTCAGAGTCTACAGATCCTTCAATTAGATGGTAACTCACTAACCGGTTCTATACCGGAAGGAATTGGAAACTGCTCTTCTCTTAAATTGCTGTAAGTCTCTATATATCTCTTATATATCCCTGAAGCGCAATGTTTCCTCATTTTAATCATAAGCTTCCTTTTGCAGGAGTTTGTCTCATAACAATCTTACCGGTCCAATTCCAAGATCACTTTCAAACTTACAACAGCTCAAGATTCTAAAGCTAGAAGTCAACAAACTTAGCGGCGAAATACCAAAAGAGCTCGGTGACTTGCAGAATCTGTTATTGGTTAACATATCGTTTAACCGAATCATCGGAAGGTTACCCTTGGGAGGTGTGTTCCAGAGCTTAGACCAGAGTGCTCTTCAAGGAAACCTAGGCATTTGTTCACCATTGTTAAGAGGACCTTGCACATTGAATGTCCCAAAGCCTCTTGTCATCGATCCCAACTCCTACGGGAAGGGGAATAACAACGAGGGAATGCCTACAAACCAAGAAAGCAATGGCTCCAGAAAGTTCCACCGTGGAATGTTCCTTAGTGTTTCAGTGATTGTAGCTATATCAGCTGCAATACTCATCTTCTCTGGAGTCATAATCATAACGCTGCTTAACGCGTCTGTGAGAAGACGGCTTGCGTTTGTAGACAACGCGCTGGAGAGTATTTTCTCGGGGTCTTCGAGATCGGGAAGAAGCTTAGTGGCCGGTAAACTTGTTCTGTTAAACTCAAGATCATCGCGTTCTTCGTCTTCGTCTCAAGAGTTCGCAAGAAACCCCGAGTCTCTTCTCAATAAAGCTTCAAGAATCGGTGAAGGAGTCTTTGGAACAGTATACAAGGCACCTTTAGGGGAACAGGGGAGAAACTTGGCAGTTAAGAAACTCGTCCCATCGCCAATCATTCAAAACCTAGAAGATTTCGATCGAGAAGTTCGGATCTTGGCGAAAGCGAAGCACCCTAATCTAGTGTTGATCAAAGGGTATTTATGGACACCAGAGATGCAGCTTTTGGTATCGGAATACATCCCAAACGGTAACTTGCAGTCCAAGTTACACGAAAGAGAACCCTCAACACCGCCTCTTTCTTGGGACGCAAGATACAGAATCATCCTTGGTTTAGCCAAAGGACTCGAGTATCTCCATCACACATTGCGTCCAACAACAGTCCACTTCAACCTGAAACCGACCAACATCCTCCTCGACGAAAAATACAATCCGAAAATCTCTGATTTCGGACTCTCTCGTCTTCTAACAACACAAGACGGGAACACGATGAACAACAACAGGTTTCAGAACGCTTTAGGTTACGTAGCGCCTGAATTAGAGTGTCAGAACTTAAGAGCCAACGAGAAATGCGATGTTTACGGGTTTGGGGTTTTGATACTCGAACTCGTGACTGGTCGGAGACCCGTGGAGTACGGTGAAGACAGCTTTGTGATACTTAGCGACCATGTTCGAGTTCTGTTGGAACAAGGGAATGTGTTGGAGTGTATTGATCCTGTAATGGAGGAAGAATATTCTGAGGATGAGGTTTTGCCTGTTCTGAAACTTGCTCTTGTCTGTACTTCTCAGATACCTTCGAATCGGCCTACAATGGCGGAGATTGTTAAGATCTTGCAGATCATCAATTCTCCTGTTCCTCACCGGATGCTGGATAGTTTCTAAAAAAGCTTTGTGTTAGTTTAATTTTCTATAAGATCTTTGCAATTTTTCCTGTCCCTTTTTGTGTGTAGAGATTGCTTTCTTTCACAATGCTACGTTTACTCTTTCTCGCTATGTCATCATCATCATCATAAAGATCATTGACCATTGTCATCAGTAATAGGCTTTTTTCCTGAGAATACTACATGTGTTTATTATTTAGCAATATAGTACAAATGTATGATAATTACTGCCGTTGAACAATAAAAAAATTATCATCCAGTGACAAGAACTGGGTACGACAGACAGACAATAATGTGGCATATTGTTGTGAATGGTTCTTTTCTATGATCTTTTTTTCGAAGTCGTTTTCAATCATCGAATAAAAAAAGTTTTGTATTCCTTTATTTTACTTGTGGGGCAAAAACTCTTATCACTAACTGATATCTTACGCCGTAGTTTTTCTACCAAGTTGATTACACAAACACAAGCGCATCACGACTACTTGTATACTGTTTCTTCTAGATTTTCATATTTTCCTCTATGACTGACGTAAAAGCCATTCCCAAATGTTCTTGTATATGTTGTTTGTCAGGCTGCTAATATATATAATTTTGAATTCACTAAAAAACTTAAACATAAATCAAAGAAGCATGAATTGAATCAATGAAATGTTGTTCATCTGTTTAAATTCGGCTATTTTATTTAGAAAACGGTAGTTTTTGAATTTTGACTAATTATAAATATGAAAGAGAATAAAGAATACAATATTCAAGTCCAGACCAATAGCCAGAAAAAAAATCTCTAAAAAATAGAAGAAGTAACATGAAAACCAAAAAAAATGCCTTAAACCAAATCATTATTATAGTTCTAGTTAGTTATTTTATTTGTTTCATTGGTATTTTCAGTTTCATATTATTCAATTGGAATTCTTTTTTTATTTGACTCTATTAATATTTAGTGATAGCTAACTATGTCTTATTTTATGGCGTGTGGAAGATGCATGCATTATATTATAGAAGAACGGCCAAAACCATGTGTTTTGGTATTCAATTATAAATTTATAACAGCTATTAGCCTATTAGTTAGGACTTGGTTACTTTTTGTGATTATGATATAATCCTATAAGCTTTGATTGGTATAAGTAACCTCTTACCACATGTCCACATCGGTTATTAGGGATATTATCATATGCTGGCTATTTTCGTTACAAATGACAAGAATTAACGAATTTATTAAGATTTAACTTAACAAAAAATTAACGTTTTTAACTATTCTATCATATTATAGTGTTATATTTTCACCTTTTTTGTCTTCTCTTACCGCTATTATTTCCTTTAAAAAATTCTAACCGCTTTATATGTTACTTAAAAACATATATATTATTTAATCTCTTTTTTGCCAAACATTATTTAATATCTTAAGAAATGTGATAACTGTAAATTTATGACCACTTGTAGTTTCTAAAATTCCCGAAAACTCTAATCCACACGCTAGTAATAATTTATATTTTATGGAGTTTAAAACTCATCGATACATTAAAGGATGTCCAGTTCAAGGGTTGTATAATTCAACACTCTATATATTTTTAATAGCGTATATGAAAAACTGAATTCTCAAGTTATTGACCAAAATAATGAATTTAAATGATTTGGAAGAAGAATCTTTCTTTGTACAAAAAAAGTACTTAAATCTTATATATTAGAGTAATTAATCTGTCTAAACTTTAGGGAAGCGGTACAAAGTTTAGTGGTTTCAGAAAACAGTAGAAAATTATTTCTTGACCAATGAACGTGATATACATGAACTTTTAATTCTTGACATTGCTTGACCAAAAAAATGGACCCGAGTAAATTCCATCTATATATGTCATAAGAAAAAAACATTGTATTGTCAAGCATGTTACATGGCCTTTTTTGTCTGCTTCACATCTCTTACAAGTACTACACATTTGCTGAAAATCTAACTTTCACCCACTCACACTATTTTCTTCTTTTTTTTTTCCCCAAATAAAAA
The DNA here is from genome assembly GCF_000478725.1 of Eutrema salsugineum. Lineage (NCBI taxonomy): Eukaryota > Viridiplantae > Streptophyta > Magnoliopsida > Brassicales > Brassicaceae > Eutrema > Eutrema salsugineum. The sequence goes on along the minus strand of NW_006256547.1, from coordinate 5,734,033 downwards.
GAACAGAACGGCTCTGTTTCTCATCTTTCATCTTACTCCGTTTAAGGAAAAATCACTTCTCCGAATCTCCACATCTACAAGTAACAGAGAGACAGAGAGAGTAGAGACAAAGAGAGGATGGCGCGAAAATACTTTCAGAGAGAGGTGTTGCCGGTAACGGCGCTGGTAATAATGGAATGTGCGAACGTTGGCTTAAACACTCTGTTCAAGGCAGCGACTTTGCAAGGCATGAGCTTCCATGTCTTCATCGTCTACTCTTACGGTCTTGCTGCTCTTCTTCTCCTCCCTTCTCCTTTCTTCTCCTTCAGGTTAGAGTTTTATCTTTCTCCCCTGCTTAAAATTGATCCGATCTTTACGAATTTGAGCTAAATGTTTCGCCTTTCGTTGAAATAGAGTAATGGGTTCTTGTTTATTTGACAGATCACGAACGCTTCCTCCGATGAATTTCTCAATCCTCTACAAAATCGTGCTTCTAGGGTTAATTGGGTAAAGTTTCATTTTTTCCATTTCTTCAATTTTAATGCAATAATACCACATGTCTGATTTGAGCTTTGATTACCCGAAAGCTTCTTCATTTCGGGTCAGGTACGATCCGGAAAAGATGAGAATATTGCATCAGAGTTCTTTAGATTCTCAGGTTTTTCTTACCCAATCTTAGAGACACTTGGCTAAAAGTTGCTTCCAAAAGCTGCAAACTTTACTGCAAAAATCTAACCTCATTACCCTCCAAAAAAAAAAAAAAACTAACCTCATTGTGTTTTTATTTATTTATTTTCTTCGTAATAATTTATTTTCTGGAGGGGTTGCTTTCATCTTCGTAATAACCGGAATACATTATATTTTGTTAGATAGATTGATAAATAAAAATTGTCTTAAATAATATAGATGCTGCTCGAACATAATGGGATACACAGGGATAAATTATAGCTCTCCAACACTTGCTTCTGCAATCAGCAACCTCACTCCTGCGTTTACCTTCTTGCTCGCCGTCCTTTTCAGGTTTATTATCCTCTTATATATTCCTTTTACACTATCAATTTCCTTAATTACCCTCGGCCCATGAATTGTATTTTAGCCCTTAATTTTCAGCCCATGAGGCATCACTTATTTTTGTTTGAACATTTTTTTGGAGTTTGTTGATTGCAGGATGGAGAGTGTATCTTTCAAGAGGACAAGCAGCGTGGCTAAAATGTTGGGAACCGTAGTTTCCATAGGAGGAGCATTTATAGTGACTCTTTACAATGGACCTGTCGTGATCGCTATGTCACCACCGTCCGTTTCTATGCGATCACAGTCACCAAACCATAATTGGATCATTGGCGCGGCTTTCCTCTCGGTCGAGTATTTCATGGTTCCATTGTGGTACATTGTTCAGGTCTAGTCACTAAATGAACTCTATGTGCATATAGTATTATATTTATATTTCTTGATCTTTTCTTGTTTTTAAATATAATCATATTCCTTTGATTTTTGCTTCTTTTTGTAGACTCAAATCATGAGAGAATATCCATCCGAGTTTACCGTCGTTTGCTATTATAGCTTAGGCGTGAGCTTTTGGACTGCGCTCATCACATTGTTCACTGAAGGGAGTGACTCGAGTGTATGGAAGATAAAACCTAATATAGCTTTAGTGTCAATCGTTTGCTCGGTTAGAACCTAACTACTTATTTTCATGTGTGTGTTTCCTAGATATATAAATATGCGTGTAACTAGCTTGAAACAAGCATATGTTAATTACTGAGCATATCTTCTATGTTTAGGGTTTCTTTGGATCTTGCATAAACAATACTATCCACACATGGGCGTTGCGAATCAAGGGGCCTTTATTTGTTGCAATGTTCAAGCCTTTGTCGATTGCCATTGCCGTTGCAATGGGCGTGATCTTCCTCCGAGATTCCCTCTACATTGGCAGGTGAAAAAAAAAACTCACACTTTACATCAAATTCAAGTCTAGTAGTTTTGTCATGTTGTCTAAGATCAGTTTGAACTCGTTTTTATGTTAAATACATATATATATATATATATATATAATGTATACCAAGTCATATCACAAAAGGTTCATGTATCAAATCTCTATTTTTTTTTTAATCTTTTTTAAAGTATTTTCTTTCCATTTATGTGCTTGAATGTTGATCTCAGCTTGATCGGGGCAACGGTAATAACAATAGGGTTTTACACGGTGATGTGGGGCAAAGCCAAGGAAGTAGCCATGGTCGAAGACGAAAACAAGACTAGCCACGAGGATGCCGACGAGGCTGACCTCGACTCTCCATCGGGCTCGCAGAAGGCTCCTCTCTTGCAAAGTTACAAGAACGATGAACATGTCTAAATGTCATCAACCCGTCAAGATAGCTCTCTCTATATATATATAATATTTGTGTGAAATTTTCGTATATGAATGTAATTTATTTGACGAAAATGTGATCTTCAATTTTAGGAATCAAGTTATTTCTAATCACAATTTCATAATCTAGATATCAAGTCTTTTATTAAAACTTATCTTAGTCTGTTACATATTTAGGCACAAGAATGATTCTAATATCCATGAGTAAGACTGACTCTGGTGAGATAGTTAGTATATTTTTTGTGTTTTTAATTTAAGCACTAGTGTGATGAAGTTGTCCTGCATTTCTATATCCATTTTTTTACAGAAGATTAATTGAAAACCAGTCAAATTCCATTAAGTTCTTTTTTTAAAAAAAAAATCATTAAATTACATTAAAAAAAAAAATAGTTGAAATGGAGAAGGCAGAAGAAAATCTCCGTCGATCATAGTCTCGTACATTGGTCAAACCCTCACGGACAGAGTTCTGAATTCAGACAGATCTTCGAAACAAAACGAAGAGACAACGATGGCTGGGAGATTGTGTCAGAGAGACGGCGGAATCATGGCGGCGATGGTGGCGGTTGTAGTGTCTGACGTCGGAATGAATACTCTGTTCAAAGCGGCGAGCTCAAAGGGAATGAGCTCTTACGTCTTCCTCGTCTATTCTTACGGAATCGGAGCTCTTCTTCTCCTTCCTTCTCCTTTCCTCACTCACAGGTCCCTCTTTCTTTTCTCTCTAGATTCTTCTTCATCCTCCAATTTCCAAAATCTGTGAAATTAATTCTCAGGTCAAGATCTCTTCCACCATTGAAATTCTCAGTACTCTGTAAAATGGGACTTCTTGGGCTACTTGGGTAAGAAAGATCTCTTCTTGTCTGGTTTCATCTTCAATCTCCGATTTTAGATTTGCTGTTTGTTGTTGACTAATTACTAATCATCATTACTCTTCTTGTTGGGCAAAAAAAATGAGAGAAGGTGTGTGTATTTGATGTTAGGTTACACAGGAATCAAATATAGTTCTCCTACTTTGGCTTCAGCTATGAGCAATCTCACTCCTGCTTTCACTTTCCTCTTTGCCCTTCTCTTCGGGTAACTCTTCTTCTCTTATCCGGTTTATCTAAATATTCTGAATCGAATTCTGATTTTGATTTGGTTTACCACATTTCCGGTTATTCGGTTTGGTATATTTTTTTATTTTTTTTGGTATTGAAAGAATGGAGAAGGTATCTATAAAGAATAATAGCAGCTTAGCCAAAGTAGTGGGCACAATAGTTTCGATAGCTGGTGCACTCGTAGCCACTCTTTACCATGGTCCCATCATCTTCGCCGCATCTCAGCCGTCCGTTTATATTCCTCAGCCTCTCTCGCCGCCTCCATCGTCACCGTCGAATTCTAATTGGGTTATCGGCGGTGGTTTCTTAGCCCTTGAATACACTCTAATCGCCGTATCTTACATCATTCAGGTATAAATAACACTTTGATCATAATTCATACATGTATGTATTCACAAACTTTAATATATATTTATATTTTCCTTTTTAACATTTTTGATGGTGGTTAGACGCATATAATGAGGGAATATCCATCAGAGTTTGCCTTGGCACTTTCCCACAATGTATGTGTTTCGATCTCTTGTGCGTTTGTTAGTATTTTTGCGGAGGAGAACAATCCGAGCGCGTGGATTATGAGATCCAAAATAATGTTGATATGCATCGTTGCAACGGTATGGATCATATGTTTCTCTGTAGTTTTAAATAAGTATTCAAAAGAAAGAAGATTATTAGTTAAGCAAGCTTATTTTGTTGAAAATGTTTATATTATAGGGGATGGTAAATTCGACGGGGTATGTGGTCGAGTCATGGACGGTCCGACACAAAGGGCCATTGTTCCTAGCAATGTTCAGGCCTTTATCTATATTAACCGCCGTGGTACTAGGCGCGATTTTTCTAGGCGATTCTCTCTACTTGGGAAGGTGAAAAATAAGAGTTCAAAATCTCAAAATCTACTTAGTATTATTCACATTCAATTAATATTCTTTGTTAATTTGGCAGTGTGATTGGTGGAACTTTGATATCAGTCGGTTTCTACACAGTTATGTGGGGGAAAGCAAAGGAAGAGAAGGCGGATATCGACGCTTATGCGTCTGCGACAACATCATCTCATTCGAGGAGAGTTCCACTTTTGACGAATTACGCCGCAGAGAAACAAGTCTAACATTGTTAAAATATATTGATCTGGTGTAGCAACAATTCGTTTTCAAGGTTTTGATGTCCATATTTCATATATACACAAATGTTTTTGGCTTTAGCGGTTTAGCCTCATCCAATGGTCCGGACCAATCTATATACTTGTCGAACCAGCTGTGCAACGGTAAATCAGTAAGTACCACGGGGTGGGATTATATAAAAAATCCAAAAAGCTTTATAAAACACCATAAAACTCTATAAAAACCCGCAAGACGGATTGTTCGTGTCGAACTGATTTTATTTTATTTTTAACTATTTTTTTTGTTGTTTTCAAAAATAAATGGGAAGTTTAGGGTTTTGCTGTAAATGGACTCATATGGCTCTTGTGAATATGTACATGTCTACTGCTTTCACGTCACAGTCCCGTTAGTTTATCCACATGCATTCACAAAAATAAGAATAAAAGTTTATCTGAATTGTGGTTGATCCGCACGGGGTAGTACCATCCGTTGAAGATCTCAAGTAGCTCGTACAGTTCATAGTATATAAGATCTCAAGAATATTATTATATTTACTTCCCTCACAATTCAATGAAACACACGTACAGTTCACAATCATTAGGATCATTTCTATGAGCTAGGATGTTAAAATACCAAACTAAGTTTTATTAAGATGTGTGGATAAATTTAATGTTATCTTTACCTAATATATGAAGTGCCTTTTTCTGAGAGAAAATGAGGAGAAATACCATTTCGTCTAATTTTGTCAAAAACAACGATATCAGAAAGCTTATGTGTTTCTGATCAGGCTGAAATTCTCGGGTTATTTTTGTAACTCACTGATTTTGATCAGAGGTGAGTTTTGCATTCGAATAGTACACTTGTCACAAATTTGATTTCTAGCGGAACTATTTTCTAAAGCATCCACAAAAACTTGATATTATGTTCATTCAAAAAAAGAAAAAGGAATTGAATACTATGTTTATGATGTGTCCAAAAGCCCATATAACTAGGGTTCTTGGCTTCTTGCCAAGTAGGGACTCATGTGTTAAGAACATTAATGTAAGGTAACTTTGAAAGTTGTCCTCTTATAGTCTTATTGTATGATATCGTCATTCAAAGCATTACTAAGTTTGGTGTCCTTCAATTAATATTCTCATTTCTTTTATTTTCATGCATGTAGTAAATAAAGCTCTAAATGAGCTATCTCATTATAGTTTCATTTTCTATCTTAATAACCTCTTTGTTTGATTGGGAAATTGGAGCGTATTTCTTCCGAAAATGTTGTAGACTCGCGTATTCAATTCGTCCATTCGAAATTTGAAAGCCAATAAAAAGATAATTTTGGACCACAAAAAGGCACTTTCTTTTTTAGTCATAACACAAAGAAAAGAAACAAAGAGATAATAAATTACGGACTCTCATTCCACTCTAAGCTTTCTATCGATTCCAAAAATGACCGGAGCCATTAGTCTCTGGTGTACAGAGGCCATGTTCTTGACGGCGATGCTTGTGTCGGAAACCGGTATTGTCGGAATGAATACTCTGTTTAAAGCAGCTACTTCAAAGGGACTCAACTCTTACGCTTTTCTCGGCTATTCTTATCTTCTTGCTTCTCTTCTCCTTCTTCCTTCTCCATTCTTATCCAATAGGTTAATTTCTACTAACTTTAATCTCTGGACCATTGGTTATCTTTTCTTTTTTGTGAATTTTCATTTGATTTGTTTTTTTTTTTCCAGGTCAAGATCACTTCCTCCATTGAGTTTCTCAATTCTGTGCAAGATAGGTCTTCTTGGACTATTAGGGTAAATCTAATTAGCTACACAATTATTCTTCTTCTTTTTCCAATTTTGAATATGGAATTATCTTCCACTTAAGTGTTGATAATATACAAATTATGTTTTTGTTTCGTCTAATTAATATTTGGCTGAAAAATAAATATGATGAACAGATCAATGTATGTGATTACGGGATACATAGGCATTAAATACAGCAACCCAACCTTAGCATCCGCCATTAGCAATATCACTCCGGCTCTTACCTTCATCCTCGCCGTTATCTTCAGGTTTATCAACTGTATCCTTCTCTTTACCATTTTCTTAATCATGAGAGACTGTTTTGTAGTTTAAAACAACTTTTTTAGATCTTCATTATTCTAGTTGATGGGTCCATATATAACAAGGGGGGATTTTTTTTTTTTTTAACTTAGATCAATTAACTCAATCTTCTCCGATGACTTTATATATGTAGCTTGACAACTTAAATTTATTGAAATTAGATCATGTTGGTTTTTGTACTTGATCACTATATTGAACTTCGATATATTTAGCAAACCAAGTTTTTCCTAATTGGGTTTTCATTAATGCCTACGTTTATTTTTTTCTTCTCCCTTTTAAAGCATACATTTATTCAGGTTCGGTAAGATGGTAAGATTATTATCGCACAATCACGATCAATGAGACAAAAAAATATCACGATCATAATTTGTGGTTAACTCTTAGCAAGTACGTTGGTCCCATCCCTAATAAATTAAAGGTGCTTGCATTATTAGACAAGATGCGTATTTATCGGTCTTTCTTTCATATTTGGCAGCCAGGGTTTCCTTTTTCTTTTGTTACTTGGCATTTCGAAAAGAGAACAAAAATATATGGTTTTGAACTAATTGGAATAAAACATGACATAATCATTTTTAATTTGTGAAAAAAAAAAAGAATGGAAAAAGTATCTTTCAAAGAAAGGAGCAGTGTAGCCAAAGTGATGGGGACAATATTGTCATTAGTAGGCGCACTTGTGGTGGTTCTCTACCACGGTCCACGTGTCTTCCTCGCATCTTCTCCGCCGTATAAAAACCACCGTCGGATATCTCCGCCGTTATCATCTTCGAATTCCGACTGGATCATCGGTGGATGTCTTCTTACCATTAAAGACATTTTCGTTTCTGCTTCTTTCATCTTACAGGTATCATTTTAGATTCTCATGCATAATGGAAAATTTGTTTGTATATGGGAAAGATGATCCGTATCAAGAAAAAAAAATAGTCTATAGAAGTACATACATAGCCATTGGAATTATGAAAGTTGAATATTTAACTAATGATTAATCCGTTTATCTTATATCAAACATCAATTTATTTCAATGTTTTATTATGCAATGATTTTTGGCAGGCACATATAATGACTGAGTATCCAGCAGCATTTACAGTCTCCTTTTTCTATACTCTATGTGTTTCAATCTTAACCTCGTTGACTGGACTCGCAGTCGAGAATTCAAGCATTTGGATCATTCGATTTGATATTACTTTGATAAGCATTGTAACTATGGTACGCTTTATTTAAAGATTTTATAATTTGAATCAAACTTTCTCCGTTTTCATCTTAACATATATGGTTTTCTTGTAAAAACATTTCAGGGAATATTCACTCCAGTATACTACGTGATTCATTCATGGACAGTGCGTTACAAAGGACCTCTTTACTTAGCGATATTTAAGCCGTTGTCGATTCTAATAGCAGTGGTTATGAGCGCGATTTTTCTAGGCGATTCTATCTATCTTGGATGGTATATTTATTAATAGTCTTGATTCACTTATTTGTAAAGAACCAAAAAAAAAAACACTAATCATCTTCGGTTTTGTGCTTTTTTGTTGCAGTTTGATCGGAGGAGTTTTGATAACGTTAGGGTTTTACGCTGTGATGTGGGGGAAAGCAAACGAAGAGAATACTCGGTTATTGTCACTTTCAGAAAAAGAGAAAACCCCTCTTCTACTGAACCAAAACGACGACCAAATTTAAACAAAAGAAAAAATGGAATCTACGCAGAAAAAAGTTACTTTTAGAATATACATGCATAGTTTTAGTATTTCGGTACATAACTGTGACACTCTTGTTTCCATCATTTGATGGGACTATCATTCAAAGATTATATTTATTCGAGCTATGTAGATATCTTTTTCCGAAGACTCGGATGCCAAAATATTTTGTGGAATGCATTGATTTAAATAATAACACCCATATTAATTTATGAAAAAAGTTCAAAGAAAGGAGCGGTGTAGCCAAAATGGTGGGGACAATTGTATCACTGATTGGTGCACTTGTGGTGGTGCTCTACCACGGTTTACGTGTCTTCACCGTCGTTTCTCCTTCGTGTCCACAACTCCGTCAGCTTTCTCCGGCGTTATTATCATCAAACTCCGATTGGATGTCTTCTAGCCATCAAAGACACTCTCCTTTCTGTTGCTTTCATCTTCCAGGTACAATGCATATATATTAATTCATTTTGTTTTTGTTCGTACATAGTACAATTTTATTTTGTTTCTGCAAATTTGACGTTGCGGAAGCGTCAAGGATAAAAACTATTATCCATTTAAAGCACCCGGAAAATTAAGGCCTTTGTAATCTACTCATTTTTACAGAATTATATAGAAAAGTGAATAAAAGAAAATAATAATTTTGTTACTAATAATTTTACTTATATATATATTATATTTTTTATTGATTTGAATTTGGACACGCGCATATAATGAATGAATATCCAGCAGCATTCACGGTCTCTTTCTTCTATTTTGTATTTGCTTCAATCTTCACCTCGTTAATGGGACTCGTAACAGAAAAGAATAGCCCAAGCATATGGATCATTCGATTTGATATTACATTGTTTTGCATATTAGTCGAGGACCTCGAGGTACGTACAATTTTAAGTTTCTAGAACTTTTATATATACTAAAATAAATTCTGTATAAATTTTGGTCTTGTAGGGGATATTTCACCAAAGGATAGTACACAATTCATTTGTGGGCCGTACGTAATAAAGGACCTGGTTATATTTGGACCTTTGTCGATATTAATAGCAGTGAATCAGTGATCATGGGAGCGACTTTTCTCGGCGATTCTCTTTATCTCGGAACACACTTGTTTGTAGAGAAAAATCATCTAATGGTGCAGTTTAGTCCGAGGAGCTTTGATTCATGTGGGGGAAAGCAAAAGAAGAGAAGAAGACTAAATTGTTGTCACTTTCAGAGGAAGCTCCTCTTCTTATCAAAAAATAAAGACGACCAAATTTAATTCATTCCCCCAAAAAAAAAAAAAAAAAATTGGAAACAAGTAGAAGAGAACTCCACTGGATGCATTTATTCATGGTATTTAAGAGAACTGTCCTTAATAAAATCAAGATCTAGAATATCATGTCATATTCTTTACTCTTTTGTCATTTGTAAGGAAAAAGATGAGGCTATAATTTTTTACTTATTTTTTGTCGTCATTTCACTATTTTTTGGGGTTTAGTTAGATCTCTAATTAATTTTAAAATTATCTGAGTAATTCACGTACTCATCTTCCCCATTCGATCCAGCCCATAAAAATTCCCCCTTTTTCCTTCGTTTTCTCGCTGTCAAGCTTACCTTCTCCACCACTATCACTCCCGATCTCTCTTCCTTCTTCTCAATCGCTCTAAGGGTTCCTCTCTGACCCAAAACACTCCGAGATCTCCGTCTCAGATTCTCTGTGCCCTCTTCGATTTTCCGACGAAAATCAAAATAATGTCGGAAGGCTACGCGATCGAGCTCTATTTTGACCCAGCGCTCGAAAACCAAGTCTTGAAAGCTTGGAACGTCTTCGCTCGCCGTCAAATCAGCACCAAATTGATCAACACCGAGTCTCGCCCACACATAACCCTATTCTCCACCTCCTTCGTCGACTCGGCCAAGCTCGAACCCATCATCAAGACCTTCGCTTCCAGGCAGGAGCCACTATCGCTCTCTTTCTCATCGATCGGAAGCTTCTCCAGCGACAACAACGCACTCTTCCTCTCGCCGACGCCGTCGCTCTCGCTCCTCCAGCTACAGGTTCAGCTATGCGACGCGATTAAGAAAGAAGGTGTTGAGATCGGCGAGGAGTATCGTCTCGATTCTTGGGTCCCGTTCTGTCCTGTGGCTCTTGAAGTGCCAAGGTCTCGTATTGCTGAAGGGTTCTCTGTTTTGAGGGATTTGAAGCTTCCCGTGAATGGTTACGCCATGGATATTGGTCTCGTTGAGTTTTCTCCAGTTCGTGAAGTCTTCTCTTTTGCTCTTGGTAACAATTTGGAGTCTTGATAACATTTGTTTTGGCTAGTGTCTGTTCTCAGGTCCGATGATTTTTAGCTTATTGGTTTTATGTAATGGTTTAGAAAGATGAATTGAAACAATGGATGTTGTTTTAAGAATTGCTATTTCACTGTGTACAAAAGCTCCGAGCAGGAAATTTTCTCTCTTTCTCAGAGATTTAGCTATTGTCTTTCTGCTATAAAAGATTGATGATATTATTGTTCTGTAGAAATTCTCCATATCTTAAGTTGTTTCTGTTTCATCTACTTTTAGTCAAGCAGTTAAAGCTTGACTAAAGCCATATTTTTGATTTGAGATTCTTCACTTGTGTTCCAAGAACACGCATTGCTCGAAGCCAGTTAATATCCTGCAGGTTACAACGGCTTATCAGCGTAGAACTCGGCGAATACATGAATCATCATTACTCTCTGCAGGAGAATGGGGACAAGTATATGAGGTAAACGAAAGTTATGTGTGTTCTATGGAGTATCGTGTAATATCTATGTAGCATCAGATGTTCTAGAAGCCGCAGCAAAAAATTACATCTGTGATATACTTATTCATAAGTTGAAGGTAAAAGAATGGTTTTTATACAGTATTTATCCACAAATCATCATCTTAACCGTCTAATTATCGCCATTAGAAACTCGTTCCACGCATCAATTGGCCCTGGCAAACACCAGTGGACGCAATCATTATAACCTTTCATCCATTTATTTCCCCAGTTACCATTCGGATGGCCATCAGGTCTCATCATCATAACCTTAGTCACATCCAAAACCGCAAACTTCTTTGCCTTGTGGTCTTGTTTTGTTATTCTTTCAAGCTGTTCAATCTGTGATGTCCTGATCTTCATCTCGTTGCTTTCCAGGTCAATCTGGTTTTCACCAAAAGGACTCGTCCTGCTGCAAGATCCACCTGTATCCCAAGTCCCATTCTCGAAATGGGCAGGTGAAATAGTCCTCAGGACCGTCACTAAATCTTCCTTGCACTTCTCACACTCTACGATGTGCTTAAAAAACGCTGAATAAACAAGCTTAAACCCTTCTTCTGGTGTAATTTGTGTCATATTTGGTAAGTTACAGTAGATGCAACCAAGCGACTCGTCTCCTCTATGTATGAATATTGGTCTGAAGAACCAATGAGCAGCCGAGATAATAGCAATGTCTGTATTTGGTAGATCCTTAGACCAACCTTGATCGATCTTGCCAATATCTAAATCAAACAATCCAGTTCCTGTATTGTTAACGTCTCTCCTCTCTCGTTCCGCCACAAGAAACTTAGTCCACGAGGTCGAGAGAGTGAAATCATGGTTTGGAAAGTACCAAATCCTGTTTCTATCTTCATCATCCGTGTAGATATCCTTGGGTGTTTCTTCCTGCACAAGCAAAATACAAGGGTTAAGCAAAAGCAATTATTCTTTATGAAAAACTTTTCTTGTAAACAAAGCAACACATTGATCCTCAGATATATACGGTATACCATACCCTTGACAACAAGCAGAGAAGAGATTCCATGTGGTTCCTTGCTACAGAATCACCGATAAAATTCATCTTCTTTCCTTGAACCATACTGAGAAATGCCTTAGGGTTAAACCTCGGTAGATCGCAGCCATCGGGTTTCCATCTCCAGGACAAGAAATCTCTGTCTGGTCTCCCCTGTTTTATGCAGTTCTTCGAGTCAGGAATCGTGGAACAGCTTGAGTTCGTGTACAAAGATCCTCTTTTGTCTGGAACCCAATGTCCCTTGAACAAATCACACTTAGGATCTAACCAAACCACAACAAGAAAAACAAATCAATACAAATTTTCCAACAATATCTCAAGAACAAAAAAAAAAAGGAGATATTGTTTAAAGAGTTGGAAGGTTTTCAAACAACAGCAAAAACGTGGGAATAGTTAAAACACATAACATAAATCCATATAATCTCACGAAATCTTCGTAAACTGAGTCGTGGGAAAAAAAACCCCTAACAAATTCATAGATACAGCAAGATAGTAATGATCATGTTTTATATATTTTTCTTTATGTTTTACCTTACCGATTTGAGGTTGGAGGGAGAGAAACTGTCGATCGGAAATGGGTTTAAAAGGATTCTGATGGTAGACGAAGAAACCGGTGAAGAAGAGAGTTATACAAAGAGAAGACAAGAGTAATGGCGTTAATCTCCCCATGTTCGTAACTATCCATCTCTCTGTTTTCTCTGAATTTTCACGGAAAATCGATGATGATTTCATTGTTGCATGTCGATCATCCCAAGAAACATACCCACGCATATGTACATATATATGTTTTTCCAAATACACGCGGAGAGATTTGCCTTTTATTCTGTGTCTCTAAACTTTATTTTTGGCAGTAAAAATAAAAATTTAGGAAGATGAAAGGAAGGAGAAAGGTTAACAATGTTCAAAAAGAAGAACAAATTAAAGGAGAAAGGTTAACAATGGCGATTTATGAATTTTTACTATTTTTGTTTGTAATTTTTTTTAAAAAATATTTTTGTTTGCTTTTCATTGATGATGTAACGGTAGCCGTTAGATGACGACACGTGGTGTGCGACGATGTTGTATGGGTTTGCATGTGAATTGTGATGTGGTGACTCTTGACTCTTTTTTACATTAAACCACATTTCACGGCGTAATCTCTTTTTTCCTCTTTGTAGAAATTTTGTTGCCACTTTTTGTGTGATTTATTTAATGTATAACGCGTATACTATAATCTTTCTTCACCTTTTTCTCCCATCTTGCAAGGTCATTGATAAACAAATCATATTGTATCGATTTCTGAACTTTTCTAAGCTATTTTAACATTTTCCAAATAAATATAGTACCCTTTTCAATCGGTTTAAACATGTTATTACTACATCACTAATGACAATCATGTCAAGTAGTTCTAATTCGCATAATAATTTTGTTTTTGACAGCTAATTCGCAAATATACAATCGAGAAAACATATTCAGTTTAAGAAACTTGGATTTTTCAGCATCCTCTCCGCAATTGGAAATCGGTATAACTGACAAAATTGGCGTGTATTTATTTATACTAGAGTTGTACCTGTGCATACGCGCGGGTTTTGTTTGGCATAATATTTTTAAAAATATGTTTGTGTTGATATATATATATATATAGTTATAAGAATATGGTAATTGGTTTGATTGTTTAGTATTAGATTTTTTTTATAATAAAATCTTTGTAAAACAAATAACTTTTTCTTTAAGGATTGGAAGTAGGGTAAGTAGAAAAATTATTCTATTATTCTAGAAATCATAAACATGATATGTGTAAAAAATACGTAGATAAAAGTCATATTTTTTTGGTTGAATTGCTTGAAAACATATAATTGCCTCTGATTTTTAATGTTTTCATATTTATGACACACACAATTGTTATGGTTCTGCAAGAACCACTCCATATTTTATGTTCCACAGTAAAATGCAGCTATAATAATATGATATTTGACCCATAAAAACCGTCAAATCTTTGAATGAAGTGAACACTACATTTTTATATTCTTTCATATAACAAGCTTCGAAAAATGTGTTCATGATGAGAATAAACCGGAAAAAAGTATCAAGTTAGTACAAAAAATATTAAAAAATTTTAGACGAATGCCAAAAGATTAGAAATGTTGTTTATTTATTTTTGTTAGGAATGTGGAAAGTCTTAATATTAATGTAACTTAATAGTTATGAACATAAATACATATGAAATTAACATGAAATAGAAAATTTAAGTTAGAAGTAATGGTATTAATTAATTTTTATTTTTTTATTTTAAAATTTATAATTTATTAATTGGATAAAAAGATAGGTGTCCTCCATTCAAATGCTGATGTGGTAATATGATGAGAGTTCACATAAAATCATATATATGATTTGATATCAGAATCGAAATCCAGCCACATCATAAGTATAGGATAAAAGTGCTAAATATTATAATTCACACCACTACCATGGAAAGATCATGATGATAGATGTTCGTGTAAATCATCTAGTGAGTGATGAGGTCCAATGGAAATCCGAACGAGATTCCCGCATTGTGCAACTGACTTCTAATGGACTAGGAAAGAAACTTTAGAAAATTGGTGTCTTGTACATAAAATCTCCAAAAAAAAAAAAAAAAATTACACGATTAATGTGGTTTAGAGGAGCAATTGTAACTATATCATCAACTATCCTCGTCTTTTTGTTATCTATGTACAATATCACTAATACGAATCTCTAATCAAAAATATCTACTGAAACGTGGTGACCGGTTAAGACAGTATTCATCGTTTACTTCTTCTGGTAAAGCGGTAGTTATAATTTTAGTTAGAGCCTCGTACTTGTGATATTGTATATAGATAACAAAAAGATTAGGATAGTTGTTTTTGGTCAAGATAGATAGCTGGTGATATATTTATCATTATATAATATACACAATCACTTTTCTTCTACTAAGGGAAAATTCCATAATACACCAACTAAAAACTGAATATTTTCACTAAATTTATTCTTCTTCATTCCATACGCTATAAATCTATCGTCAACGAAATTGAAATGTCGGTTATATGGGCCTTGAAACATTACATCTAAATCTCACCTACAAAGCAGTTGATTGATTCCGATCCAGCCCAAGTCTTGCTTTTCCGTTACTTTTTAAAAAAATAAAAATCTAATATCGGAAAGAGTTCATGGGATCTTGAAGGAGTGGTCGACAGTTGAGAAGCCAATTGCAAGAAGCAACAGAAAGAATGGTTACTGGCATGGCTTGAACCAAAAGGTTGGCTGAGCCAAGATGCTCAAAATGGTGTTCAATCGATCATTGCCTTTAATCTTACTAACGAAGAAGATTTTTTTTTTGAATAATACAAAAGAAGAAGATTTTACAACTTGTTAGCCTCGCGATGAGAGAGCAGATGATATGGTTATAGAGGCTTTTGACAAAGGAAGAAGATTATATACAACTTGTTAGTCTAGAGATGAGAGAGCAGATCGATGATATGGAAGTTCAATAATTTGTTAGTACAGTTCATCTGACAAATTAAATACAAAGATAAGTATATGATTTTTGTTTATATTCTTTTGGTTATAATACTACAAAAGTTAATTATTCTTCAATGTGTAATATCCAACATATCACGTTTTCTTTTTTGGGTCGAATAGTATTCAATGTTTGCTACCTAGAATACTGTTTCGTAGATGTATACTCCATGCATATCATATGTTAGATATGAAGGAAATTATATCCAGCTAAACATATGGCTACCTCAAATTCATAAATCTAATTCAATATCAGGACTTACAATTACAAATTTTGATAGTCAAAAACTTCCAGCTTCTCTCCCAGAGCTATAGATGAGAGTGTTAAAACAACTTTACGTTATGAAGTTTGATTTCCAACCTATGTTCTGACTTCTGAATCATCAAAAAAGATCATCGAAACCTTGTATTAATTACAAATAAACAACCGTTTTTAAGGTTTCGATTCCCTACAAATTCAAAACTATTCTGAAGTTAAATCTATATATGTTCAAACAAACTACTTTGTAGTTCAGCTATTAATCAATCCAGTAATATATCCCAGATAGAGTTGTTTTGGAAGGTTTATCCACTCTGTAATTAGTCGGACGGTACAAACATTTTATACCAGTAATATATTTTCGTTTGTTTTGGAATTGAATAGTAGACCATTTTTTCCTTTTGGACCAAATAACACTTGATGGTCCCGTATTTTGATTGGGACGTAGTTATACATTTATATCATTGTGAACGATATAGCAGTTTCATGTTGTATTCGTGGTTGCAATTGCAAAAAGCCATTCGATTCGAAATTTGAGTTTGGGTTGTGAATAGTTGTAACCTCTAAAATATTCCTTTTGTTTCTAATTGGTAAATTTTCACATGCACAGATAAAAAAAAAACTATACATGATGTCAACAAAAATCACTCATTCTCTTTCAAAATAATTGATGTTTAAGATTTTAACACATAGATCCAGAAAATATTCAATTTTTATTTTTATAAAGAAAAATCTCATTTCTGATTTACCTTAACACAATTCAATCAATGAATGTTAAAATACAGGATGGTTCATGAGAGTGGATAAAGCTTGCAAAACCAAATATATGCAAATCTCAAAGAATAAACCCGCTAGAGTGAATCAACTTGGAATCTCCTTACCATCTATCATCTATGCTTAATAGAATTAAGTCTGGCCGAGTATAACAAGTTCATTTTTATATTGCTAGTATATGACCGTTTATACTAACCCTCTTTGACCTAGCAAGAAATTTATTAAATCAAATATATGTATTATTGATTAAGTAGAAGATTATATTGCAAATCTAGCTATAAATGCAGATCCAATTATTGTCGTATATATGTTATATAGTAGCTAGATTATGAGAACACTGGAGATTTTATCATGAAATCCCAGGCCCAATTATCAGAATAATAAAAAAAAACTCAACTAAATGATTCGAAAACTATTGTTTAAAATTTTTATGTATGTACACATTATTATACAATCATGGCCAGAGAGGCCATACCACATGTGTTTAGTACAATTTCACATGTGACAATGCCAATGAAAATTCACAAAACTAAAAACATTAGCTTAAGAGTTCAAGACATGTCCCATGTTCACTTTGGCTTATCTCTTCAAGACTTCAATATCTCCTTGATTTTGCATTTGCTTGGTTGCTAGGACACACTCGCATATAGGCACATGAATTTCCAATGACCCATATGTTCCTTTAGGTCCAAAATTAGGAGTAAGAAAATAATACAAATTTCTTTTTTACTCTCACATGTACTAGTCATTTTTGTTTAAACCGCTTTTACATTCTTCGTGTGGAATGGTGACAAATCTTACTACAATAGGTAGTGTTCCGCCCAAAAAAAATGGAGCTTTATATCCATAAGAACTATTTTCACGTCGATCGAAAGTGATTTGAATGTTATTTTCTACTATATTAAATCATATTACGAAAAAAGAGTTTAGTACATAATAATTCACCTATTTATATGAAAGTTTTTGGGGATTAATTTGGCGTGGGATTCATAATTTAGTTCAAGTCCCAATTAATCCCAAAATGGGCATTTTGTCTCTAACTTACTTTATTTTGGATCCCACTACTTTGTTGGAACTTTTTAACATTGATAAGATTCGAAGATTTTACAATATATAAAATGCAATGGAAACTAACGAGTCAGTCAAATCGAGATCGGTCATTCCATAGTGTCTAGGGTTAGAGATCATAGAGATGTTCAAGGGTATCCATACATAGATATGTGAATGAAAAAACAATAGACTAAAGTAGAAAAGACCCTCATTTGACTTCTAAGCAGTTAAAATATTGTCTTATTGATGAAATTGACCAATCAAGACACAAAAGAGGATTGTATTACGATGGAAAATAAGTTTCAATAATTTAAAACCAGAACCCCACCGATTGCATCTAAAAAATATATTGCTTATTGTTTTTTTTTTTTGATATTGATAAATATTCATTGTATAAGTTACATAAATATATCGAATTTTCTTTTGTTCAACCATACTGGCAATATATATTGAAATGAATATCTGATTGAGAATAGAAGATACAAAAACTTGGCCTTCTCATGTACGTGGTAGACCTTACTTCAGTGAGACTGTGCTGAGTAGAGAGCATGTGCCTCTATTAATGACATATAATAATTTTTATATATGGTTTCTCCAAAATGTTTGTATGTAACATAACACAGATATATATACAACTAAAAAAATGTTTCTTGGCCTGGTAATTAAGTAATTAAAACCTAATAAATGCTAAGTGGGAGGAATCCCCATCAGCAAGAAAACTCATAATTATTGGGAAAGGTGTAATTCTTCATAAAATTTGTTTGCTAAAAAAATATAAAAATGAATACTATACTCCAGGCTCCAGCTTCAGTAATGCTATATTTGATACTTTAGTATACATTTTGCAAAATGTTTTTTTTTTGCTGGATTTTCGAAATCATATACGTAAGAGTATTACCATTTACCAGCTCATGCGCGTTTTAGACCAATTGCTAAATAAATCTGGTCAATATATATCTAATCACATAAGCATCATAAGTATGTCGTAAGAGAGTAAGATTAGTGAATAAAACACAAGTGGTAAACACGTGGGCTTATAACGTGTATAGCTGTATTATATATTCTGTTCCTAAGTCAAACTGGTAAAATTCAATATATATCCACCGTTTGTTTCAATATGTATATTATAATAATGTTGTGAAATAATATTTTATGCTCGCAAAATAGAAACTTCCCATGTGCTTTTCTGATTTCTCTCACCAGTTACGGTTACTGTCTTTTTCTTAGTATGTATACTTGAAAATAATAACTCATTAATTTTATAAATACAAGAATATTGGCATTGCTGATAAATCACTTTTCTTAAAATGCTATACGCGTGTAAGTAAATAATTTTTGAGTTTTTTGCTGAAATAAAACAAATGAAAATGTTTCTATATATAAAGGGAAATCAATAGGCTACAATAAGCGGATACATTCAACCAAGGGCATTTAACACTGTTAACCAGGATAATTAAAGAAGTAAGAAAAAAGAAAAAAAGAAGTTGGAAGACAGTGAAGGGACAACATTAGCTCCGTTCTCTATTAGTGTACTTTGAATCAAAAGTAAAAGGATTTATTAAAGTTGATCTAATTACATCTTATATAAGTTAGTTCTGGTCTTCGCTGGACCAAGTTGTCATCCTCCAATTCCTTGCCAATCAACCAAATTTATTTTAGGGATTTTCTTGGAATCATCTTATTTTCCTTGTGTTTTCATTCATTTTTTTCTGAATACATACACATATCTTATATATGCATGTATCCACACGGTTTTATGATTGCATATTTTATTGAAAAATGTATTTACGAAATTATGGGGATAGAGATCTAAATTTTCCTAAAATAATATGTACAACCGCCTTTCTCCCTACACATTCAGAATAAGTAGACGCGGCTTTATGCTTTTCAAAGTAACTTTAACTAAAAAAGCTCAATATGTAGAGTTTCATTGGTAACATAAAATTGACCAACCAACGATCTGTCATATTGGTACTAAACTGGAGGAATAGGTAGTATTTTCCTGATATATATTTGTAATACTTTTTCTTATCAATTTTTGTTTATTTTTACTATATATACAGAGGATTATAATTTTTAATCTGATTTCATATTTACAAAAGGTTACTTACCTTGTAATCTCGAGTCTTGTTTTATATATTACCACAAAAATCTGAAAATTCAGAAGTATCATAAACTTTAGATTTACTGTTTACGTAGATAGTTAACACTTTCTGAACCTAGAATATGTAATACTTCTAAAGTTTTGGATTCGGATGATATTAGAAATAAAACATGTTTTCTGGTATCTAGGATATTTTATCTTGTTCTATTGTTATAAATCTCTCTTCTTTTAGTTATGAAAGCTGGAAATAAACATCCACTAATAAGATACCTGCCGCCAAAAAATAAAGAGGAAAAAAGATCCAACTTTTCTTTACTTTTTTAATTTTTTTAAAAAAGAGAAGAAAATTCAAAGAAAGGAGGACTCTTTGTTCTTCTTCTTCTCTCCTCTTTATTACCAGTTGTTAACTTCAGCACATGATCCTCGTCTCTCTCTTTCTCTCTCTCAATCACAAGTTTCAGTTACACAGCTGCACAAGCGTATCCCAGATTCTGATCTGATCACTGTTTTGTCTGTGAAAACAAACGATCCAGTTTTTATGGAAACTTTAATGAAACAGTGACGACCCAAATCCTTTTTCCATTTCCCTGTTTCATCTTTATAATGACAAACATTTCGTAGTATCAAACATCAAATCTCTCTTTTTTTTATACTCCTACTCTGTTTTTCTACTTCTTCTCTCTTAAAAGTTTCATTCATGGCTCCAAATTCAGTGGCAGTGACAATGGAGAAGCCAGATAATTTCTCTTTGCTAGAGATCAACGGCTCAGATCCATCCTCATTCCCTGACAACAAAAGAAAATCAATCAGCCCAAAACAATTCTCATGGTTCCTCCTCCTCAAAGCTCACAGAGTCGTCTCGTGCCTCTCATGGCTTTTCACTTCAGTCAAAAAAAGAATCGATTTCTCCTCCAAAAACATAAACGAAGAAGAAGATCCCAAAAGCAGAGGAAAACAGATGTACAGATTCATCAAAGCCTGTCTCGTTATCTCCATAGTTGCCTTGTCCATAGAAATCGTCGCGCATTACAAGAAATGGAATCTCGATCTCATAAACAGACCGTCTTGGGAGGTTCGTGGCCTTGTCGAATGGTCTTACATGGCTTGGCTCTCGTTTCGATCCGATTACATCGCTCCTATTGTCATCACTCTCTCCAAATTCTGCACTGTCCTCTTCTTGATCCAGTCTCTTGATCGGTTAGTCCTCTGTCTCGGCTGCTTCTGGATCAAGTTTAAGAAGATCGAACCAAAGATCATAGACGATGATCTCGATTTGGAAGACGCATCCAATTTCCCAATGGTCCTTATTCAGATACCAATGTGCAATGAACGAGAGGTAAACTGTAAATACTCTGTTTTTTGGACTCTGTTTCTTACTCTGTTTTGTGTTCTGTTCTGTAATTGTCATGTTCTGTTTTTTGTTAGGTGTATGAACAATCAATAGGAGCAGCTTCGCAGCTTGACTGGCCAAAGGATAGGATCTTGATTCAAGTTCTAGACGATTCGGACGATCCAAATTTACAGCTTTTGATCAAGGAAGAAGTATCGGCTTGGGCCGAGAAAGGCGTAAACATAATTTACAGGCATCGATTGATCAGGACTGGTTACAAAGCTGGGAATCTAAAATCGGCTATGACCTGTGACTACGTTAAAGATTACGAGTTCGTTACCATTTTCGACGCAGATTTTCAACCAAATCCTGATTTCCTCAAGAAGACTATCCCTCATTTCAAGGTAATCACACAATATACCCTTACTAAAAAAGGAAAATCTTTTTCTTTTCAAGTTTCGTAATTTACGATGATGTTTCAGAGAAACTCAGTGAAAGTTCCTTTTTTTTTACACTGGTTTTATAATTTAGGAAATAATCTTCCAATTATACTCGTCACCGACAGTTGTCTCGCTTTTAAAATTATATATTTTTCGGTGGGTCATGTTCAAAGTAGCCGACAAATACAAAATATTCTTGAAATGAGTAAGAAAATCTAAGTTGGATGTTATGTATGAAAATCATTAACCGACAAAAGTAAAATTACAAAAATCAACACGTCGTTGGTTGATTTTCACAGAATCAAACTAAATCTAGTTGAACCTAATTTTGAAAATTTATGAGATTTTTTTTATTAGTGATTTTGTATTAGAAGACGACTAGAACTAGAAGTTAAAAAAAGTTGGTCTTTTGTTGTGTTATTTGTTTCTTTTTTTGCTAAAAAATGTTCTGTTGTGTTGTTTATTACAGGGAAATCCAGAGCTAGGATTAGTCCAAGCAAGGTGGTCCTTCGTAAACAAAGACGAGAATCTCCTCACGAGGCTACAAAACATAAACTTATGTTTCCACTTCGAAGTTGAACAGCAAGTGAACGGAGTGTTTCTCAACTTCTTCGGTTTCAACGGAACCGCAGGTGTCTGGAGGATCAAAGCATTGGAAGAATCCGGCGGGTGGCTCGAGAGAACCACCGTGGAAGATATGGATATCGCGGTTAGAGCACATCTTAATGGATGGAAATTCGTCTACCTCAATGACGTTGAAGTCACTTGTGAGTTACCTGAGTCTTATGAAGCTTACAAGAAACAGCAACATCGTTGGCATTCCGGTCCAATGCAGCTTTTCCGGTTATGTCTTCCTTCAATCATAAAATCAAAGGTAAAAATAAAACTAACATTCAATTTCTATAATGACCTACTATAACCACTTAGCTAGGTTGAACATCCAATTTCCAATAATATGGATAAGACTGAATTGTTTTTTTTTCCTCCTGTTTTTGATTTTGGTTTTGCAGATATCCGTAGGGAAGAAGGCGAATTTGATCTTCCTCTTCTTTCTTCTGAGGAAGCTTATTCTTCCATTTTACTCATTCACACTCTTCTGCATCATACTTCCATTAACAATGTTCATACCAGAAGCCGAGCTACCTTTGTGGATCATCTGCTACGTTCCTATTTTCATTTCGCTTCTCAACATTCTCCCTTCACCTAAATCTTTCCCTTTCTTAATCCCTTACCTCCTTTTCGAAAACACAATGTCGATAACCAAGTTCAATGCCATGATCTCTGGGCTGTTCCAGCTCGGATCGGCTTATGAGTGGGTTGTGACCAAAAAGACAGGGAGATCATCTGAATCCGACTTGTTAGCGTTTGCTGAAAAGGAAGAGAAATTGCATAGGAGAAACTCGGAGTCCGGCTTGGAGCTTCTGAGCAAACTCAAGGAGCAAGAGATGAATCTTGTGGAGCAAGAAACCGTGAAGAAGAGCATTGGAGGGCTTAGGCCGAAGAACAAGAAGAAGAGGAATATGGTGTTCAAGAAAGAGCTCGGGCTTGCGTTCTTGCTGCTAACCGCAGCTGCAAGGAGCTTTCTATCGGCTCATGGTCTTCACTTCTACTTCTTGCTGTTTCAGGGACTGTCTTTCTTGGTTGTAGGATTGGATTTGATCGGAGAACAGATCAACTAGACACACACACACAATATGAAGACAGAGAAGAAGGGAAAAAACCCGTTTATATTCGCTTATTTTTTTGTTTGTTTTTTTAATTCTTTTCCCTTTTTTAAAATGTGGGTTTTATACATAATTTTCAAGAACTTATAATGTCCAGTCTCAGATAAACAAATGAAACGATTAATTTGTGATATGATTTTGGCCTAACTGTCAAAAAGTATAGCTCTTAAATGTTATGTATTAAGAGTGGTTAATTAAGATTATGCTAGTGATCAGATTGAGTTTAAAACATTGTCCTATTAACAAGGGAGGCAAAAGAGAAATGTAAAAGAGATATGTTAAAAAAAAAAAAGATGAGCCAGCTGGGTTTACTAAACCAGTTTGCCATGATCTGGTTTGAAATTATCTTCATCTGTAAGTCTTCTGTTCTCATTGTTTATCACAGTGGCGGTCCTGGCGGAGGCAGGTGTAGTAAGATGGGGGCAGGTGCCCCCAATAAAAAAAATAATTAGTGTAAATTGTTATAAAAAATATTCTTGTCTAAGACTCCCACTAAAAGGGGAGCCATAAAAACTCTCCCGGACATACCTCCCTAGGTGTCTCCTTCCTTTGCTCAGATCTAGCTTCTCCTCCTCTCTCACCGGTCGTTTGTCGACGCTCCGCCTCTCCCCTCCTCCTTTACTCAGATCTGCCTCCTTGCGTCGAGTCTTTCTCCGGCCTTTGGCCGTGAGAAAGGGCCGACACCTTTCTCCTCCGCGTCGTCTCGTCTTCAATCTCTCCCATCATGTTGCTCCTTTGCTTCTCGTCGTCAAGCTGTCTTCACACATCATCTCGCCGTCTCGCCGTCTCCATGACTCGTTGGATGGTTGATTTTAGAGCGCTGCGCTCTCCTCTGCTCTCCTCCGTCAGATCTGGCTTGTCGTCGCCAGCGAGTCTTCCTCTCCCCCTGCAAGGCTGCCCCTCATTGTTTGTCATCTGTTACCCAAAGGATGCCTTTCTGCAGTTGGTTTTGGAGATTACGAAGCTCGCTTCTGTCCGACCACCGCCATGATCGCTTTTCTCAGAGGGTTTAGCTCATCCTCCGACAATACCATCTCCTTTCCTCTCCCGGTCCTCTAGGTTTGCTCCTGCTCTTCACTCTCTGTTTCCTCTGCTTTGGAATGTTATCGGATGATTGTTGAGTGGGTGGCTCTGGTTTTGTGGAATCTGGGTTTGATTTGTTATGTCATGATGGTTTTGGTCGCCTTCGGTTCCACTCTTCTGCCCTGTAGTGGCATACTTATCGCCTTGGTGCGATCTTTTACTGCAGTTTGCAGTGTCTTTACTGTGGAATACAGTGTCCTTACTGCGGTATACAGTTTCTCTATTGTACTCAATCCGGTTTTTGGTGCTGTGAGTTTGTTTTCTTTCTTTTGGTGGCAGATTGAAGATGAATCAAACATTACGTCTCCTCCGGTGATTCAGGTTCCATCGGTGTTTGTAACCCTTTGGGTTGCATTGGATGCAGTCTTTCAAGAAGTTCATGAGATCGTTTTAGTTTTTTGATTTCTTATGGCTTTTTATGAGTTGTATTGCCAATCTATTTTTCGGCACTTGTTGCCTTGCTTTCATGTATTCTCTCTTTTGTTGGTTGCATTTTTTATTTTGTCGATAGAGTTTGAGGCTCCTAAGTAATGAAAAAGTATTTGTTTGACAAAAAAAAATGATTCTTGTCTCCACACCATATAATATATTTGTTCTTATCATTTGATAATGTTTTAGTATAATTGTTTTTGCTTCTAATAAAAAATACTCCTAGCTCCGCCACTGTTTGTCAAACAATTTTGTCTTTTGTTATTGTTAGTTTTACATTTTTAAGATAATAATACTAAAGAGATCTCTAATACTAAATGTCCATGTTTTGGTCTTTCTTGTTTTTTTGGGAATGTATCCAACTATCCATGATTAAACATGGAAACAGAGAGAACTGTGGCAAATGTTACACAAATATGACTACGCATGGTGGTCTTTGATCCACATTAATCTGTAATGTTTTACATATCTTTCTTTGATCCACCTTAATCTGTAATGTTTTACATATCTTTCTTTGATCAAATTTTTGATGTCACATCTATGTTTACGTATTTTAGAATTTCCTATATTCAAATATTTAAACCTATTCAAACCTTTGTACGATGGTCAATCGACAAATAATCAGTTATCTTCAACACGACAGGTAAAAGTGACTATTCTTTGTGTTTAGGAAACACAAAAGTATGAGAAATACTTTGGCAACCCCCGCAGCACCAAAAGTACGGATTAGTGTTTTGCGATTAAATTGTTAGCTAACTGGCAAAGACAACAAAAATAGGTGAAAGTACATGAGTATACGACTTTTAGATCATAATAGATAAAATATCTTGAAAAAAATCGGGATTTTTAGTCAGCTCTTTTTTTATAGCTTTGACGGCCAGGATCAATGACAAATTACCAACATATTGTGGGTCCGCTAAATCACATGCTTCGACAAAAATCACAACTGTGTCTAGCTATCATTGCAATATTTCCAATTCTTCCTTCGAATTATATTTTATTTTAAATAACTTGTCTTTCAAAAGAAATCACATAGCTTCTACGATCAACCGATATATCTAACAAACTTTGAATAAAACTTCGATCATCATCACATTTTGGGCTATTTGTATGCTCTTAATCTCCGAATAAACGATTCAGTTTTCTAAACACAATCCTACAACTATCATTTAAGTTTTGGGGGAATTTATTATGGCCGTATCTAAAGCATATATGAGGAGTACTGTATGCGTAGACTTCATTAAAAATTGGTGTCTTTAAGGATCTGAAATATTTGTAAGAAAAACACATGTAATTCTAATTTATATTTTAAATATCGAACATTCACCATAAGTATTTTTGAACCGGCTTCGAGTCATTGGCGTTATCTGTAAATTAACGTAAATTAATTATATTACTTTTATGCAAATCGTGTATTACTAATCATTTGTTTATTTCATGGGTTTTTAGGCCGATCCTAAATATGTTTGGGTACGATCTTACAAAGATTTGAACAACTTAATGGACAAAACAAATTTCAACTTATATTCTCCGAATCATTAGCATTATGTGTAACTTAATGTAAATGAATTATCTAACGTCATATATATATATATATATGTTAGTTTATGCAGATCGTGTATTACTGATTTACTGATCACTTGCTTCTTTCATGGTTTTAGACCGATCTTAAAAATATTTGGATACGATCTTACAAAGACTTGAAAAACTTAATAGACAAGACACACAATAGGTAGCTCACTCGTATCCTCTGAGGTATACATCTTTAGGACAGTATTCTTGACGTTAAAATTATTCACGTTTTGACTTTCCTCATGTATAAGACTAGTCTAGTTAATGAGACAAATGAAATTTAGAATTATTCATTTTTAGGAAAAAATATAAGATTAGACTAGTGAACTCGTTATTTTCTCGAAAAAATCAACTATTATAAAACAGAGGGAGTAAAAGATTCAACAAATAATCGTCTTTATCAATGTGCGTTTTAAATAATTTGTCGGCCATCTAACACAAATAACGGCAAGATTGGCTGCAATACTCGACTATCCCATATACTTTCTACCCAACACTCGATCCGGTATACTAATTTGGAATATATAAATCCAAATTTTTAATTTGTTGCAACTTAGTAACAAACGTGGTGTGTGTAAAACATTATTTGCAGGATCGTTAGCGGGAATATTCATTTTTGTTTCTTCGATATGTAATTTGTTCGATTTAATTATTATTTGTAAAATGCTTTTAGATGGAAATAAGAGAGCCTGAAACATATTTGGAGTTTCCTCACCGTCAGATATCTGATGATAATATGGACCATTACAGTTGTATTTTGCTGTTATTTCTTCTATTGGGTATTACAAACAGAAGATAACAATTGTTAACCAACCCAAGACGCCTCTTTATTATAATTCAGCACCGACATTAATACACACATAAATAATCACAAGTACCATAAAAATGTTTATGCGGTGATTATTAAATACTAATGAGATTCATCACATAAATATTTGGTACTGCCATTACAGCCCAAACGAGATTTCTTAAACACAGTGCTTATTAGGCATGATTTAGGGGACCGTTCCGTTATCATCAGGCATAGGTAAGATAATCATATAGTTTTTTATTTTTCCAAAACACATTTCAAAAAGTACTATTTCAGATCATTAAGTTAAATTAAATATGTAGTACATCATTTCACTCAAGACAAAAAGGACGACACTTTTTAACTTTTTTTTAAAACGAACTGTACTCAAATGATTTTAATCCAGCCAAAAGTCATGATAATTCTGAAATTACCGAATCGCCACGTAATTTTCAATTAATCAAATAAAAACCATGAGACTTTTTAGATTTGGCTAGTCTGTCTTCTCCGCGTGGACGAGAGAGATATTACACAAACAAAAAGTTCAGCTGCATGTGAACTACGTAATGTCCGTCAATTTCTCTGTTTCGCCAATTTTTGGTATTAATAAAATTATCTACACGAATAATTGAATATAAGATATGCATTATCACTAAAAAACGTCATTAATCTATACAACTAACTTTTCTACCGTTGTAAGATTATTTCTATGAACACCCTTATTAAACTCAAATGTTTTCGTTATTAGGTTAAAAATCTATTATGCTATTCCATTATCCATAGATCAAAGTCCAAATTTCTTAATTAAGAATTCGGTTTGGTTCGGATTCAATTTCAGGTTTTTTTTGGGTGGATATCTAACAAGTAATCTTTTAAATCAACTTTATTTTGTGTTGCTCAAATTTAGATCGATTGGGATCAAAATCTCGAGTAAACTGTGTTTTAATTGCCAATAAACCGGTCTACAACAGATAAACCAATCCATCTAATTTAAATTAGGTAAGTGAACCGGATCCTCCATCTACATCCCCGTGATTAGTGGACCGTACATCGGCGCGTGGCATTCACTCTCCCTCCCACTATCTTCATCTTCCTCCTTCCCATTATAATCCCCAACCCCTCTCACTCTCTCTCTCTAGCGCCCCCAAAAAACCTCATTTCTACAACAATGGCGGAACAATCGCCACTCAAATCTCTCTCCCTCCTCCTCTTCTTCCTCACTCTACTCGCCTCCACCGCAGAATCTCGCCTATCCACCGATTTCTACTCAAAATCATGCCCTAGATTCCTCGACATAGTCCGCGACACAATCACAAACAAACAAATCACGAACCCAACCACCGCAGCCGCCGTAATCCGCCTCTTCTTCCACGACTGTTTCCCCAACGGCTGCGACGCCTCCGTCCTCGTCTCCTCCACCGCCTTCAACTCCGCCGAACGCGACTCCTCAATCAACCTCTCCCTCCCCGGCGACGGATTCGACGTCATCACCAGAGCCAAAACCGCTCTCGAGCTCGCTTGCCCAAACACCGTCTCTTGCTCCGACATCATCTCCGTCGCGACTCGCGACCTCCTCGTCACCGTCGGTGGTCCTTACTACTCCGTCTTCCTCGGCCGCCGCGACTCGCGAACCTCGAAATCGTCTCTCGTCGACGATCTCCTCCCTGTTCCGTCTTCTCCGATCTCGAAGCTCATTCACCAGTTCGAATCCAGAGGATTCTCCGTTCAGGAAATGGTCGCTCTCAGTGGGGCCCATTCCATTGGATTCTCGCATTGCAAAGAGTTTGCGGGTCGGGTCGCCCGTAATAACACCGGGTATAACCCGAGATTCGCGGACGCGTTGAGGAAAGCTTGTGCGAATTACCCGAAAGACCCGACGATATCTGTCTTCAACGATATCATGACTCCGAACAAATTCGACAATATGTATTTCCAGAATATCCCCAAAGGTCTCGGGGTACTCGAGTCGGATCACGGGTTATACTCCGACCCGAGAACCCGGCCTTTTGTTGATCTTTACGCTAGAGATCAAGATCGATTCTTTAAAGATTTCGCTAGAGCTATGCAGAAGCTGAGCCTTTACGGTGTACAGACTGGCCGACGGGGAGAGATACGGCGAAGGTGCGATGCGATTAACTGAGTTTTTGGTTTCTTATTTATTTATATTTTTTTGGGAGGAAAAATGTGAGATTTGAGATCGTGAATGGTCTGAGTAATTTGCTCATGTTTTAATGTAATGGAAAACACACATATAATAACCATTATGGTTTATCGTTTTACTTTGGTACAAAATGTATTAACTTTTGTGACGAGATTTGGATATGAAGTTCTGCATTTGAGTGTTAAGATGATAACACGGTTTTTTTTTTTTTTTGAAAGAATGTAAAATTCAAACAAAAAAGTTTTTACATCAAGTGCAGCTGTAACTGAATATGTTTTTGATCAAAAAACAAGCTATTCTAGAAAATTGTAGACAGAGAGTTTATTGAGATATGCAAGAGAAATGCTTTTAGCTTCGCGTCGAGAAGCAGAGTTCTAAGCCATCGTCGTAGGTGTGATCGCCCTGAGTTCGAATACCACTCAGCCTGTTTCGAACCGTCTTGTCAATGAGCTTGATAAGTCGAGCCTGATGGGAGGGGTTTCCTCCATGCCGTCTGTCATTCCTTTCTCGCCAAATGCCATACATGGTAGCTTGGAGTGTATAACGGAGGATGAACATAGAAATCCGATCCTGCGAGCTATCTTTCACAAGGCTAAGGACCTCATGCCAATTCGTGGTGTACCGATCTCGTAAGAGCCCTCGTATCAAGGTTTGCCAGATCTGTTCTGAGAATGGACAGCTGAAAAAGAGGTGATCAACTGTTTCAAGAGGATGATTGCAGAACACGCAACTTGGATTTGCGTTTGCATTCCATTTGATCATACGATCCCCTGTGGAGATACTGTTGTGCATTACCGTCCAGTGGAAGAGAGAATACTTAGGCGTAGCATATTTGAACCAGACCACTTCCTCCCAGCCCCATCGAATGTTGGTCTGTCGAATTTGCAGCCATGTATCTTTTGATCTAAACCTCTGTTTAAATTTTTCGTGACCACATTTCCAGAGTGCTACATCTTTCAGATCGTAGTTTGCACTGGCTCTGTATTTCTCTATTTCATCCTCGACCTGATTCAGAATCCCAACTCGATGTCGCCTGCGTCTATGGTGTTTGAGGACCATCTCCACTGTTGTATTCTCTCGGAAACCAAGATCTATATATCCCCTCTGACCCAGAATATCAACGAGACGTCCAAGAGATGACCAATGATCAAACCAGAACGATGTCGCCGAACCACTGCGAATGTCCATGCGATGGAAAAGTTTTGCCACTGGTCTTAACTTTAAGAGTTTCCTCCAGATCCAAGAGCCAGCTTGAGTCTTTTCCTTGAGAGACCAGAAAGAGTTCTTGCCAATCAGATTCTGGTGAGTCCACGTCACCCACATTGAGTCGTGAGCAGAAAGGATCCTCCATACAAGTTTTAAAGCCGAGATCTTATTGATTTCCTTGAGAGGACGTAGACCAAGTCCTCCCTCACTCAGCGGACGAGTAACCATATTCCAGGAGACTTTTGCTTTATGCGAAAGAAGAGATGGACCAGACCATATAAAGGCAGAGCACATCCCCTCGATTTCTTTAATCTAAAGGCCGCCAGCCAGAAGTTTGCTATGCTTGAAAGAACAGAACGAACCAATTGTAATCGACCAGCGTAAGAAAGGAATCGAACTGTCCAACTTTTGATTGTAGTTCGAATCTTTTCTATCAACGGAGCGTAGTCTGCAGACGTCATCTGCTTCGTAAGTAAAGGCAGCCCCAAGTACCTTACTGGAAGATGACCCGAGGCAAATGGAAAGTCCGCAAGAATCGAGTCTTGCTCGTCCTGTGCCAATCCTGCCATGAAAATGGTGGATTTCTCCACACTAATCTGCAGGCCTGAACCAAGAGCAAATTCATCAAACACACCTGTATGACCCCTTCAATGGATCTCTTTCTACCATCCGTGAATACCATAATATCATCCGCGAAGCACAAATGTGTTAAGGGGATATTTTTACATCTGGGATGGTAACCAAACTTCCGATCAGCCGCCGCAATATCCAATTTTTTTGATAAAGCATTCATGCAAATGACAAACAGATATGGAGATAGTGAACATCCCTGCCTCAACCCCCTTTCACTCCTAAAAAATCCAGCCAATTCACCATTAACCTGGAGATAGATAACACGGTTTTTTACCTAAAAAAAAAGATGATAACACGGTTTAGAATTGATTTCTGCTAAACCAATTAGTCATGAGTTTGTTGGATCATTAGTGGCAGTCTGATAATTAGTAGTGTCTCTTGAAAATGATCTCATTGATAATGGACTTGCCGCAAATGAAATGTGTTCCTGATCAAAAATTGAGTTCCGAGAGATTTGCAAATTTGGTGTTACATTTCAAATTCTTGTGACCTATCAAATCTTTGTGCATTTGGAAACATTGATATTTACGAATTCAAGAAGTTCATTTTTTTGTTATTTTAATTTATGAAAGATTTGTATGCGTTTTCAATATATTAAAGCAGAACAACTATCTCACTATCGGATAAGCAAATCTCATGTAAACCGCTCTATGGGTATATTCCGAGACATTTTTAGCTAACACTGCTTAAACATGATTTGTCTAGATGACTAGATAGTATGCTTTCCAGTTCCTATTCTCATGTTAGCTGACACCTAATGATGTATATATAAATTTAAATGGAAAATTGAAGTTGATAGATAGTCGATTTTGAAAATATAATTGACTACTAGTTACCTTACGAGTTACGACCCATAAGTCTTGCTTTACGAAAGAGTCACAAGTATCGTTTTTTTTTTCCTACAAAGTACCACATTCCATACCTTGAGGTAAGTGGCTTATCACTACATATTCGTTTCAACATGGAGATGTTTGGGAATTACTTCAACCACTTTTTTTTAAGGTATCGAATTGTCAATGATCTTATATGTTTCTAACTACTACATGTTGCAATATCTCATATAACGTGGTACAACAGCCATGAGTTGGAAAGAAAAGACCCTTTAGGAAAATGCAGCTTAATCCGTTGTAGCGCGTCAAATACTAAATATAATATTTCAGCTGAAAAATGTAGTTGAAGTGAAATGCAAGAAATGTTATCCTGTTGATATATAATATTTCATAGTTGAAAAATTAGATCAAACCAATTACATAATTATGTCGGAAAAATAACGAAATATATAAATACTTTCTTTACTATCTTACAAAAACAAAAGTTGATCCCTTTTTTTGGTCAACAAGATAACATTTTATTTGATCTAATTTTCTAAATATTAAATATTAATATCATCAAATTTATTTGACTAAATATAAGATAAGCTATTAACATTTTTTTTTTGTCGACAGATAAGCAGCTATTCACATAAAAAAGATAAATTAGGAAAAATGTAATATTAGTTTTTTTTTTTAAGGATTCAATAAAATAGGAACCAAAATGGGCCTAGAAACATCTAAACCGCGTCCTAAATCCAAAATAAGGAAATAAAAAAAACGAGAATAGTCGAGCAGAGGAAGAAACCAACTTGGATGCTGGCTTTGCCTCCAAGTCAGCCCCAACGTCTCTATATATAAAAATATTCATACGGTTTTCACAAACAAGAACATACCAAATCGAAGGAGAGGAAAATCAAGAAGAAGAAGATAAGCTATGGTAGGAGGAGGTACAGAAGCATTTCCTGATCTCGGAGAGCATTGTCAAAACCCTGATTGCAAACTCCTCGATTTTCTCCCCTTTACTTGTGATGGTTGCAAATTGGTAAACTTTTCCCGGAAAGTCTCAGTTTTTAATTCTTTTCCAGGATGAATCCCTCAATTGAATGCTTGCTTAATTGAAACCTATCTGTATCTGTGTGCAGGTGTTTTGTTTGGAGCATAGATCATACAAGTCTCACGATTGTACAAAATCCGATCACGGAAGCAGAACTGTTTCTATCTGTGAAACATGTTCTGTAGCGATTGAAACAACTGGTTTCGATGAAGAAGGAATCAAATCTATGCTAGAGAAACACGAGAGATCTGGAGATTGTGATCCTAGGAAGAAGAAGAAACCAACTTGTCCTGTAAAGCGCTGCAAAGAGATTCTGACTTTTGCGAACAACCTTACTTGCAAAGATTGTGGAGTTAAGTTCTGTCTGAAACACCGGTTTCCGACAGATCATGTCTGCAACAAGAAGGCCGTCGCTAACTCAGGAACAAGCTCGAGATGGAATGAGAAGTTTATGGAAGCTTTGAGCTTGAGAAACGAGAAAGGATGTGGAAGAAAAACTTCTGTTTCATCAAGTTCTCCATCTGTTAGATCATTTTAGTTTCCTCTCTCTTCCTTTCTTTGCAACAGTTTGCTTCAACCAAATCTTCTTTTTAAGTTTCTCATATATTCTCCATTGTTTTCATGAGCATTTCAAAATGTGTAGCATTGCTTAAAAGAAGGAAGAAGATAATTGGTTTTTATCAATATACCGATGTACATTACAAATTACAATATACACAAAGCGATTCTATCTCTCTCTCACATATTAGCTGTGGTTTCCTTTATTTCTTCTGATGTAATAGTCTGCAAGACACAAAGTCATCAAATGATTAATCTTGTGTTTCAGTATAACAAGATATGATTTGAGTTGTTTGTACCTGATCTTTGCCAGCGAAGTCGTTGTCAGGAGTTAAGAAAAGCATACAATGGCACTCCTTTCTGATGAACCAAAAGGGTCAAAATTTTAGTACAGAGGTGAAAAGATACACAAGCATTTTCCAAATTAGTCGGTTGCATATGCAAAGTTTATCTGTGTTTCTACCACCCCAAAAAGATATATTCCTCTAGCTAAACAACATAGCACAATTCCCTAACTAGTCACTATATATGAATTATTCAATCAACTTCTGTCCAAATACTAACGAGTATTGGTAACGCGTCTGAGCCTGCTAGATTCTCTACTAAAGCAATCACGAGGAGAACACAAGCTTAGTTTTCTTCCTCTATATAACAGAACATCTTGACTTATGGTAGAACCAGTTTATAGCTTATAGTTTAGAGTATATACCTCTCTCTCATTGGAACACAAGGGCAATTCCAAAACCCTTGTCCAACCTCAGCAGCTTTATCATCGTAGTGTCTGCAAAAAACGAAAAAAGGATCAGACTTTTTCTGTTACATACAAAGAGAATGCAAATGTTGTTTCAGAACATGTGAATTTCACCTGCAAGGGCAAAGTGGTGCTCCATATGAATCTTTATGCTCAGCCAATCCCTGTACAAACAACTCAGTTCCAGAAATTTCAATACTTCATATACATAAACTCAATTTCATCTACAAGATTCCACGAAATAATT
Organism: Eutrema salsugineum; assembly: GCF_000478725.1. NCBI lineage: Eukaryota > Viridiplantae > Streptophyta > Magnoliopsida > Brassicales > Brassicaceae > Eutrema > Eutrema salsugineum. Next base: position 5,699,448 of record NW_006256547.1, on the reverse strand, counting down.
TCTAATAATATTGGTCAACTATAAGAGTTTTATATATACCTTAATAACAACAGAGGTAACTCCTTTATCAACACAGAAGTAAGTTCCTGACCTACGAGCGTATTGCTCAGAGAACTTCCTCATGATCTCAATAGATTTCTCCGACGGTTCCGCTGCAAATGAGATGAAATATCCAAAATCAATTTTTGCTAAATTATGTGGTTCAAGAAGAATATGAAGAAGAAAGGAATAAAATTTACATTTCGCTCGGATAGTAAAGCTGCGTCGGAATGAGGCTTTGTAAGAGTGAAGTGAAACGCAAGAAGCGCAGCCGAAGCTACAAGAAACGGCTTGAAGATTCATCGAGTTTTGGTCAACAAGAAACGAAACCAAAACAATGGTTTTCTGAGGAATTTTTTCTCCCGGGATTTGCAATATACAACACAAAGACTTCTCCTTTTTTATCTTGAATTTGGTTTCAGGTCAAATTGCAGATTTTTTATGTTTTTTTCTTCTTCGTCCAGATATATTTGTGTTCACTCGTTAGCACACTTGAAAAATATGATGAAGCACCATAACCCCAGAAGCGAACGCTAGCCACTCGGTTCACCTTCATAAGAAACTCTAACTGAGATAGAGACTCTGACATATCGGTAGATTTGCAAACCGGAGGATCTTGGTTAAATTCAATTTTTAAAATTCCGGCCCAATTTTCTAATCTTATTGACGGTTAAAGTCTGGTTGGATGGTGATGTGGATTCCAGAGGTTTGTTACGTTTCCTAAGTTTTCATCGTAAATGAGAGACTTTGAAGGTGGAGGTCTAATTTCAAGATTTCTCTTAAAACCAAATACTTTCCGAGTTTGAAGCCTACCAAAGAAAATTCTTCATCAACATGAGATGAGTTTGCATATGGTACCAGTTTGATTAATATGAATTTTCAATGCAATATAGTAAACGGTAGCAGACATTACCTTGCGTTCTTCAATTTCACGACTACCACGCATCGATCTTTCTTATAATCCAGAAAAAAATCTGATCTTACCTTGCGTTCTCCTCTGTTTTCACTCTCTATTTGCTTTTTTTACTCTATTCAACTCTGCTATTTCTTTGTTTTAATGTTTTTATTCTGTTTCTAAGTTGTCTGATGTGATAATGTTGTGTTTGATTTACATGAACTCAAATTTTTTTTTTTTTCAATTTCCATTGTTATCTTATATGGATACATTTAAGAGTCTAGAGTGAATTTAATATTTTATGGGAAAAAAGAAAAACCGAACAAACAAAAATGAAAGGTACATAAAGCATAAAGCACCCCTTCGAAGCATTAGGTAAGTAATAATTATTTGGTAATTCCACAAAGGTCCAACAAAAGAAAATGCACACTGAACAAGAGACGTCTTGAACAAAATTAAGCACTTTAAAGAGCAATGGAAGACGTAAATCCTCAGTGTATTTTCAGTTTTATATACATAAAAGCAAAAAAACAAATATTTGTTACTAACAAAAAAATAGAATCCATGGAATTGAGTAGGAAAAAGAATTTATATGAATCAAAGAATTTCTAACTCTTGATTGTATTGAAGATACTGTCTCTGTGACTTATGAAGATCATAAGGAGCCCATAGATAATCAACTGGACAAGGCTTACCATCATCAAGCCTTACCCATGGCTTCCCTTTCCCACTCCAATGTATCAAACTCACCGGACCAGGATGCAACGATCTGCAACTACTTACGACGTTGTCTCCACCTAGACCGTGCTGGTTCCACTGGTGATCAATGGCTTCAATCTCGCCTGAAAACACCAGAAGAAAAGGCGGTAACGAACCCAACTCGTAAATCCTCTCTTCTTTCTGAATCTTCATCCAATTTTCGATCTTTCTCGTGTACTCGCCTTCTCTCCATCTCTCCAAATCGATCACCATCACTCCTGTGTTGAAGTAGCAAGGGGTTTTGGAATCGAAGACTGAGGAGAGTTTTTGATCTGACCAGAAACGATCTGAGAAGTATTTGGTGAAGTTTGCGTGGCAATACTCTGGTGCACCGATTGTTCTTGACCCGGATAAAGAAATCTTCCATAGTTTCTGTATATCGTCGACTACGATCACATCTGAGTCGAGATAGATCACTCGATGAACACACGACGAAAGAATCTCGGACAAGTAGCTTCTTGCGTAGTTCAAGGGGCTATCGAGAGCTTGTCTTATAGAAGAAGAGATTAGATCCTTCACGATGGTTTCATCAAAGGTGTAGACTTTGAAGCTCAGAGAAGGGAAAACAGAGGAGAGAGTCTTTGCGAGCAAAGCGTGGCTCGAACCCGAAGCAATGAAGTGGAAGAAGATGTTTTGAGGGCAAGAGGTGTGTTTGAGGATGGAGTGGACTGCAGAAACCGTGCCACGCAAGTAAGCTGGGTCAAGGGTCATAGCTATATGAACAGCTGAAGGATCACAAGCTAACAAGAGTCTGTTTTTGGCTAAAACAGAGCATTCGAGTCCGTTTTGGTATGCTGGAGCCTCCATGAAATCTGAAGATGCATCTTCGAGTGAAGATCTTTCATCTGGGAACAGTCGAATCGATCTGACGGTGAAGAAAGCTGTGGAGATTATTGCCAAGATTATTAGTCTAGAGATTAATCTAGAACCAGACATCATCAGAGAGAACGAATCGGTTTGAAGAGTGGCTAAGATCTCAAGCAGGACTCTTTTAAGGTTTAGATATTGAGTTTCTAGAATTTATGGGGAGAGAGATGGAGAGAAAGGGAGAGAGGTCGAGGAAGAAGACGAAGACGAAGACAAAAAATGAAACGCGGTTTTGTAGAGAAAAGAAACACGGTCAAATTACGCTTCGTTTGAAACTCGTTTCTTATTGTCACTGTCAATGTCTTTTTGTCGTAGATATTTCCTTTTTTTTCTATCTAGAACAATTAATTCTGATACGAAGCAAAAATACAAAGTATTAAGTTCGGGGTTTAATATTGAGAAACATTCAATTTGAACACGGCAGAAAAATGTAAAGTGTTCGTGAATATTGTTCTATCCTTCAATGGTTTTTTTTGTTCTATCCTTAATGTTTGCAACCATATACACTGGTGACATTTAAGAATCATAAAGATATATAAATTAATTTCATTATTAATTTACATATTCACACCATCTAGCTAAGACTATCGACATATTCACCACCTTTTAAAATCGTGAGTGTTCAAAATCTTTAACCTTAAATGTTGAGAGAGGGGATTAACGAACCCATCTGATTCAGTATTGACATAAGTTCTTATTAAATATCAAAGCTTAACCAATAATTAAGTAAATGAATACGCATGTAAATGTAGACATTACATGCATAGGCATCAAATGTTAAGGCATCAAATGTTACATATAAAAGAAAACCATGTTAGGTTGTAGGAATCCAGCAACTTAGAATATGGGTTGATAATGCTCCAATGAACACATGGGTCCATGTGCTTTACTACTTATTTCGAAATATATAAAACCTTACTCTTTTAATATAATTATTGCCTGACGCCCGAAAAACAATAATATATTTAAATGGTCAGCTCACATTCATTGGATACATATGCTCTTTGTATAGATTTTTTTTCTTTTTTTTCAAAAAAATTGGTTGTATTTTTTACTTATAGCATGTGAGTATACCTCGTTTAGATGGATTTCATTTGCAGGGTTTCATGTCCTTTTCTATGAGTAGAATTTGTTGTTTCCTTAAGTAGAGTTTTTATTATTACTTTTCTCTGATACTAACAATGATATACTTGTTGTAGCATCATGCCAAACAAATATTACAATTTTCTATGACTATACACATCTTATGTTATGATATAGTTGGAATTTTCAAATTTAACACATTATTTCTTTCTTTTTAGATCCTAAAAGTTAATTAATACATTGACTTGTCGTTTATGCGTGGCTAAGACCTTTTAAACACGGTATCAGAACAATTGTGGTTTGATAAGTCACGGTGAATGGTTACATCCGCGTCTCGCCGTGCACTTGAGTACTTGACTCACATTAATTAGAGTGTGTGGAACGCCAGTCACTCTCGCGTTTGTCGAATATTGACGCTGGAGGTAAGTCTCCGAAAGGCTCCATGTGAACTTCACACCCACGTATAGCAACATGAATCGCTGGTACTTGATAAAAGAGAAAATTTACCTCCTGCAATTGTGATAATATCCCAAATATTTGAACAGTTTCGAAAGGCAAAAATGTTTGATAAAGTGTATTTACGATGTGGTATATATATAAACTTAAAAGTACTATCATTTTAACTCGTTTTCAAACTTTTTTCTTGTTCTATTAAAAGTTCAAACGGTTTATATCAGAGCTAAAATGACATCTCTCTTCGTCAGTTCGTCTCCGAGTTTTTGCCATCTTTAGTATCAATTATTATTCCATATATTAGTATCTGGACACCATAGATTAAACTAAAATCTACCCTTTTAGAAACAACTTAACATATCGACTGATATCTTCATCATTTCAATACCAATTTGGAGACTCGATATTAACAAAAAAAAAAGGCATTTTTTGTAAAAATTTGGAATAGAAAATAGAGGACATTTTATAATAGAAAGTTGTTGCTCCACGATCTTGATACACTCAAATCTTTGCAATTATTTTGTGTTTACCGAAAAGCAACCATGACCCTTTCACTTGTTTTTATTATTGGTTTTATGTTAATCTTTTAGTTGGTCGAACTGGTTTAATGTTAATCATGCAACTGCTTTCTTACACTTTTTTTTTTTAGAATTAGAGTTCTTTTTTTTACAATTGTTCATTACAATTACAAATACGAAAAGAAAATAGTGTCATGTTTAAATACAGCTGTATGTGCGGCTGTGGGCTGGCAATATCATTATTCTTTGTCATGAGTGAGTATACATCGAATCATGTTCACCTAATTACAAAACTTCCTATTCTAGCAACTTCTAATTTAGAATAAACTCAATAAAAGGAAACTTTAAATTGGGACGTCTGCTACGAGTTGCTTTCAACAGTATCTTGATAAGAAAAACATATGGTTTGTATGTATTGTAATTTCGAATATACACTCATTAACTCGTAGTTAGTATCCTTTACCAACGTGGGATTAGACTAGTAGTTGAACAAAAATAAAGAAAACCTTTAAGGAACAAAACTAATTTTAATGTGTAAAAATTTGAAAAGAAAAATTAATTAAAAACTGATTTCTACTCTAAAAGATATATAGATCTATAGGTCCAAAACTTTCTAATTAACAAAAAAAAAGAAACGAAATAAATCGCAACTTATCAAATATATTACAATCATTAAATTCAATTATAAAATTCAATAAAAGGGAATGAAATTTAGTTTAGTAAATCAATTTGGTTCACTTTGAAGGCGGTTTAAGTAAACCGAAATATATATGGGAAGTAAAACCGAGAAAATATTATGAATCCAATTCGCACACTTAGCTTATAATTTTCCAGATTTCACACACGCGTGCACCAAAGCGTACTCTGCGACGACATTTAGGGTTTTACGAGTGACAGTAGAATTATTGAAATCTCAACTCCATGGCGGACGAAGATTACCAAGATGTCGACGATTTGGGGTACATTCTCGCTTTCTATCTCTTAGATGAGTCTATCTGTTTTTTTTTCTTCTTCTTGTTGACTAATCATGGTGAGCAACCGAGAGCGTTCTGTTTGATGTCATAAACTAAAGTTCTTAACAAGTAATACATGAACGAAGTTTGCTGAAACTCTGGTTCGGTTGGAACAATTTATAAACTTTAACTGATTTTCTAGAGAAAGAGCCAATTTTTTTTTTTTTTTTTTTTGGTCGACTATGCTACTGCAGCGTTTAATGGTGCAAAGAGTAATCTTTTTTTATCAATAAATCATCCACATTGTCCAATTTTGTTACTTGCAGAGCTAAATCATATAGTTTGATTGTCTATAAAATCATGCTAATTGTGATTTCATAACACATTTGTTTTTACTTAAACTCATGTTTTCCCATCTCTTGGAAATGGACATCACTTGAATGTCTAGAGGTGTAACATGAGAGTGAAACTGAAGTTGGTTTATGTTATGTTCAAATGCTCTTTCTTTTTCCGGGACTGTTTCTCTACATATTTTGCATCTACGTTTCAAAATGCTTAAGAAGCGCAATCGATTGTCCTGTAGGTACGAGGACGAGCCAACGGAGCGGGAGATTGAAGTAAGCGAGTATACCTTCTTTACAGTAAATGAACATGGATTTTGCAGACAACTTGCGATTTCTGATTAGTTGTTCTGATTAGGAAGGAGTAGAGGACGATGTTGAGATGAAGGAGAATGATGATATCACTGGTGAACCGATTGAAACGGAAGATAAGATAGAGCAGGAAGCAGTACAACGTCCACGTGAGACATCAAAGTTCATGACCAAGTATGAACGAGCTAGGATACTCGGCACTCGTGCTCTCCAGATTAGGTCTAGTTTCTGCCTCTCCTGACCATCATATCTAATTTTCATCTTACGAAAAGCAATCGTCAAACGTTGTTCTAATGTTCGGATTCTATTGCTTATTGTGTTGGTGTTGTTACTAGCATGAATGCTCCTGTGATGGTGGAGCTGGAGGGTGAGACTGACCCACTTGAGGTTGTTCACTCTTACTCTCACTTACTGTCTATTTCTTTCTCTGTTTTAAAGAGTTTTCGTTTGTTTCTGGATTATGAGCAACGCATGTTATATTTATGAAAGCTTAAGTTTCTATGAACTCTGGTTTGGTCAGATCGCAATGAAGGAGCTTCGACAGCGTAAGATACCTTTCACCATCAGGCGTTACTTACCTGACGGGAGGTGATTGTTTGTTTCATTTCCCATTGATATACTTCCTTTTTTCTTTTTTTTTTTTCTTTGTTATCAATTCACTTGTTTGATTCTGTTTTTTTTTTTTTGTGACCTCATAACCAGCTTTGAAGATTGGGGAGTCGATGAACTCATTGTGGAAGATTCATGGAAACGTCAAGTCGGTGGTGATTAATTGGAAAAAATTACGATCTGTAGCTTCTTCTCTTAATGTTATATGCAGGTTAATCAAACAAAGTGAAACATAGATTTGCTCTAGTGTTTGAATATATAATTTAACATAGATTTGCTCTAGTGTTTGAATATATTATTTTTGGTTACAAGTAAATATATTGGCGTTATGTAACATGGTCAATTTCATTAGAAACATGGGTCGTCTATCTTTGTTTGACCCTTTTTAGTCGTCTTTATTTAACAAGAAGTTCTTTGAAGACTAACCAATGAGAAGTAAACACCTGTGGGACCTTTTGCCAACAAGGATGAATGGGTCCCACGTTCAACGAGTTTTCCTTTGTCTAAAACAGCGATCGCGTCGCAGTTTTGAATCGTGCTCAGTCTATGCGCGATCACAACGCTCGTCCTCCCAACCATCACGCGCTCAAGCGCGTCTTGCACCACGCGCTCCGACTGGCTGTCCAAAGCGCTTGTCGCTTCGTCGAGGAGCAACACCGATGGGTTCTTCAACACAGCCCGAGCGATTGCGATTCTCTGTTTCTGACCACCGGATAACTGTATTCCTCTGTCTCCGCAGTACGTATCGTAGCCGTCCGATAACGATGTGATGAAATCGTGAGCGTTCGCTGCCCTCGCAGCCTCGATGATCTCTGATTCGTCGATTTTATCCGACGCTCTTCCGTATAGGATGTTCTCTCGGATCGTCCCGGCGAACAACGTCGGCTCTTGGCTAACCAAAGCTATGTGTTGACGAAGCGATCTCAGATTATACGATCTTAAATCGCGACCGTCGATTAACACAACACCTTTAACCGGATCGTAAAACCGTTCGATCAACCCGATTATCGTCGATTTACCCGACCCGCTTGGACCAACAATCGCAGTCGACTTCGCGGCGGCGATATCAATCGAGAAATCTTTGAATATCATCACATCCGGTCTAGTCGGGTACGAAAAGTCCACATCGAGAAATTCGACCCGACCCGTTATTCTCTCCGCCTCATATCCATCCGAATCCTCCGGGTCAATCGACGTGTACCGGTCCAGAACAGCGAAAACCGACCCGACCGCATCCGAACCTTTGGCTAAATCCGTGGTCATGCTTCCAGCATCGGCAATAACCCGACCGGTACTAACCAAGATCATAAACGTTTCGAACAAAGCTTTAGCCGTGATGTAACCATCACCGATTAATCTACCACCGTACCAGAAATCCAAAGCCCACGTGCACGACGTGAGGCTCTGCGACATGGCTAGACCGATGCCAGCGAACCACGACTGACGAATGCTCTCTCTCCTCGGGTTTTCTTGAGCCTTTTCGAGCATTTTCATGATACGTTCTTGTGATGAAAAGGCAGTGATGGTTCGAACGTTTGAAACGGCCTCTGCGGCTAGTTTGCTACTCTCGTCTTGAGCCTTGATCGCTTGTTTCAACATGTTCTTGAGCAGAACACGGCGAGTGTAGAAGCAAACAATAATCAGCGGTTGCACTGCGATCATCACAAGGGCTAACCTCCACGCGATGACCAAACCCATCGTGCAAGCTATGGTTACTGCCGATATGGTTTGTACCAGTAATGCCATTCGATCACCTACCAACGATCTCACCTATCATAAAACCAAAATATTAGAAAGAGTCTAAAGATCAAGAAACGTTAAAATATTGTTCTTAGTTTCAAGATTCATGTACTTACCACATTAGCATCTTTTGCGAGTCTAGAGCAAACGGCACCGCTCGAATTCTCATCTCGATCGAACCAACCGACTTCAAATGTTAGCACTTTAGAGAGCATCCGTTCTCGGATACGCTTAGTCAAATACTCTCCCATGTATGCGAAATTGTAGTGTTGGCTTATATTGATCAAGAAAGAAAGCACGGCTAAACCAACAAAAGATAATGCATAGAGCCTCGTTTTCTCCTTGATCTCCTCGTGGCTCGTTAAAAAATAAACCGATACCATTGACCCTAAAGAATATGCGTATGCTGGTTGTATGGCACCGAACAAGGCTGCGCTTATGCAACCGTACAAGGCCTGTTTCCATTCCGGTAAATTCATTGCCAACAGTCTCTTAAACGATGGTAAAGGCGGCTTCTTATCTTCAGAATGATTCTTCACAATGCTTGAACCTGTAACTGGGTTAGCAGAGCTTGACCGGCTAAGAGTCGAGACTCTTGAAGTACTTCTCAAATCTTTGTTATGATCCGAGATTGGACCCATTTGCACATTGACGCTCATATTCACGTCTGAGTCTTCTTTTTCAATCTGTTGTAAACGGACTAGTGAGGCATATTGACCATCAAAGTTTTCCATTAGCTCATCGTGTGATCCAGTCTCAACAACATGGCCGTTCTTGACTACAGAGATAACATCAGCGTTACGAATAGTAGAGAGACGGTGGGCGATAAGGATAGTTGTGCGACCAATCGAAGCATTTTCTAAGGCTTCTTGGACTACTCTTTCGGATTCAGAGTCTAATGCGCTTGTTGCCTCGTCTAGAAGGAGAATTGTTGGTGATTTGATTATTGCACGTGCGATTGCAATCCTCTGTTTCTGTCCTCCTGACATTTGCACTCCTCTCTCCCCAACCTATTTGTTTTCACAAAAACTAAATTAACCTCCAGACAAAACTACAATAAATATATATGTTTCAAGAATGGAATCTAACCTGAGTTTCATAGCCATTAGGTAACTGAGAAATGAAATTATGAGCATTAGAGGCCTTAGCAGCTTCCACAACATCATCCATAGATGCATCTTCTTTACCAAACAATATGTTCTCCTTTATGGATGTGGCAAAAAGTGCAGGCTCTTGGCTAACTAAACCCATTTGCGACCTCAACCACTTCACTTGCAGCTTATCAATGGATACACCGTCTATGAGAATCTCTCCTGCAACAGGGTTATAAAACCTTTGCAAAAGCGATATCACAGTTGATTTTCCCGACCCGCTTGCTCCCACCAAAGCCACGGTTTTCCCGGACGGAACTCTCAGACAAAAATCGTCAAAGACCAATGTCTCGGGTCTTGATGGATACAGAAACTTTACATGTTTGAACTCGACTTCTCCTCTAATTTTCTCCAATTTTTGTCCTTTCGGATTGTCTGAATCGATCTTGGGAACTCTGTTTATCACTTCCATGATTCGTTCCCCAACTGAAGCCGCCTCAAAGAAGTACTTGAGATTACACAAACCACCACCAAGTGATCTGAAACAATAACAAAGATTGGTTACGTAACAAACAAGTTATCTTACCATTTGGCTGATTCTAATTATTTTAATACGTAAAAAATGGATTCAAATAAAGCATAATTTTCCTTTTTACAAAAATATAGATTAAAATATAAGATTCTATAATATTTGTGTATGATTCTAATTTGAATTGTTGAAACCGTTTTGCATATCTCATTGTATCATGCAATCAGTAATTTTTTTATGCCCTGGTCACTTTCTAGTGATAAATACTTACACGCCACCGATGGCAACAGAGGCGGCTACAGCAAAGACAGTACCACCTTGAGCACCATGGTACATGACCATCCGGCTTCCATACCAAGACATGAACGCCCACATAACGAAAGTGATTCCATTGCTTCCAATGGTGATTCCTTTAGCTAGCCCTTGTCTAATCCCTAGCTTCACCGAGCCTTGAAGCGCGGTCGAAAACTTGGAGATCGTCTTCCTCTCCCCGGAAAACGCATAGACGGTTCGCACAGAAGAGATAGCCTGCTCGGCCACAAAACCAGCCTCATTGTACTCTTCGCGTATCTTCCTCGAAATGCTTATAAGGGCTCGGCCATACATAAGTCCCGGGATCACTAAGAGGACAACGAAGGGTAAGCCAACTATGGCGAGTCTCCATAACAAGATAAAGCCAACTATGTAGCTTCCAACGAACGTTGATGCGCTCATCAAAAAATTTGGTAACTGCACCAAAAATCGAAATCATAAGAAATCGGTTTAAACAGAAAAAGAAAATTGATTAGAATGAAAGATATAAAAAGGTGAGACCTTTTCGCTAAGCACGTCTTGGATGACGAAGCTGTCGCTAGAGACACTTGTGATAACATCAGAAGTACTTGTGACATGAAGATCAAAGTAACCCACATCTTGTCTTAAGACTGCTCTTAAGTACTTCTCTCTCATTCTTGCTGTTTGTCTCTCCCCTGTTCTTGTCCAACAATATCCTTCTGTTTTTTTTTTTAAAATAAAAATTTAAATATTAATTCCAGCCATAAATTTATTCGTTACTCTGTAATCGGGGTCAACTATAGAGAAAAGGTTAGGAAACATTATTAAAAAGGACTTACCAAGGAAACAGACAACCCAAGATCCACAAGCCACATAAAGCAAAGCTACAGCATTCTGTTGATTACCAAAAAAAAAAAAAAAACCATCGGTCCTCTTTCCTTATGGAAGACACTGACAACAAATTTAGAAGTGCATGTGTCATCGATTGACATCTAAAACGTTAGAAACGACTTGGATGAGTCAATCTGGTTATTATAGTTTGACCTACTGTATATCTCCTCTGCATAATAGTAATTTGTAGTATTGTTGATTTTTCTCAAAAAAAATGTCAACGGATTCTGGACAATAAAGCATCGAAACAAAACCACACAAAGAAGGAAACAAAAACTTGTGATCATTAGATCTAATTAGAAAACAGAGAAGAGAGAGAATTGAGAGGACCTTGGAAATGCTTTGCATGAAGGTTTCAGTGTTAAAAGGGGAACCACCAAGATTGTTCATGAGCTTGCTGGTGATGAGAAGAACAAGAGGAGTTGAGAAGCCATCACCGACGGCTCCGATCAACCCTAATCCCATCAGCACCCAATCTACACCGTCCGCGTGGATGAATATCGATCTTATGCTTCTCAAGCTCTTCATCGTCTTCTTCCCAGTCTCTTTCCCCTCTTCTTTACCCATCTCTTTTGTTCTAAAGAGAAAGAGAGACCAAAAACGACACCTTAATCTTAAGGATACGGCAGCAGTCTGTTCTCTTTTCGTGCAGTTTTAAAAGCGGAAATCCTTTATTTCCTTTTCTTGACTATTATAAATTATTTTATGGTTTTCTTTGTTTTGTGATGTTTTTGTTCTATGCTTCATTCACATTTTGTTGATCGAATGTGTTGTGTTAGTCGGCAGATATTTATAGAAACCGAGAGAGAGAAAGAGAGAGGCCAACTGGCTTCTCGGAACTTCGGCTGTCTAATTTATATAGAACTTAAAATATATTAGACTATGTTTTGGTCTATATCAAATAGTATTATACTACTAACATTTAGTGAATTTTGTTAGTACGTACTATTGATGTATCATTATCGATTCAAAACAAGATACATCACTTGTCAGAGATCAAACAATATTATCCTCTAAATTTGTAACAGGATCCAAACACAAGACAATCTAATTTCTCGTCTCCTAAATTTTTACCATTTTGGGAATTTAAGCACCAAAAAAAATTATGTATATTCTTAGTTTTTTAGATGATGGTATAATTCGGCACCAAAGAAAATTATTACGAGAATCTCACAAAGAGAAATAGGAGGAGAGAACGAGATTGTAAGAAGAATGAACATGTGATTACAAAGGCCTTTTTTTATCATTGTAAGGATATTTCCGAAGTCATCCAATATTACTCTGTGAGTATACTTTCTTCTTATATAGTTTTGAAATTGGTGGGTATATTCATGGACTCTTACCGCTGTGATATAATCTCTTACCAGTTTCCACATTAAGAAGATACATTGCTATTTTAATTTCTTTAATTCATTTTTATGCTATTTTAATTTCGTTGATTCATTTATGTATTAATTATAGTTTAACAGTTTTGTGTTTTTTTTGTGTATGTGTGGAAATCCATCTCATTTAAATTTTAGAGCTACTAATAAATTGAATCAACAACAAAAGACAATTTAGATATTTTACAAATTGATTTTGCTTAAAAATATAAATTTGTAAATATCGCTTATACTGATGAAGGCGGTATAATTCTAGTAATCAATGATATCTAGTATGCACATGCATGGAATTGAATTCGTTTTCTTGCGACATTAAAACCTGCGAGCAATTCCCCATGCGTGTCATGTGCGTGTCTAGCAGCCTTGCATGCAGGCACAACTCTGTATATTTATTTATTACTACTACTACTACTTTTATTTTTGAATTTTGACATCATTTATTTATTTATTGTAGTATAATACAACAAAGTACTGTAAAGGGTTTGCTCCGTATTCCGAGGTACGGTTATAATTGGATAATAGTATGATACTAGTATTTAATAAAGTGTGGTTCTTGCTACTTCCGGTATATGATAAGTTATCATATCGAGTAAAGGAAAGTTATTATTGATAACTATAGTCAAGAAAAGGAAAATTTAGGTATGTGCGCGAATTTGTGTCATGGAAATATTTTTTACACAAGCTGGACAGGAGTATAGTTTATGTAATACGTAAGCTTTGTCCGAGATCTACCTCTCGTTTCGAAATTACAATTCATAATTAAAAATGAAAGGAAAGCGCGATTAAAAGCGCGATTCCAAGAAGAAGAAAAAATGAAATTTTTTTAAAAGCATTTGGAAGTGTGAATTTCGTTTTATTTGCTTACTAAGCCGATCAAATCGGAAGATTCGATTGTATTTGATAATTTTTGCATCCTAAGCTTTTTTACTCTTTGTAATCTCTTTACAAAATTAAGCTATATGATTTAGTGCCATGGCTTGTAACAGTAAGTTAGTGAATAAAAAAGGATTCGGTTAAAAAAGTGTGAATTTCGTTTTAATTTTTCTTTATAATTTTTTGCAATTCTAATTTTAATGTACATTATTATCTACTCAAACTAGTTTATGAAATATATGGAGAGTTCAATTTTCTAGTTACTTAAGATTTTCACAGTAGAAAATTTCGAATCTTAGTCTCTCAAAATTATCTAACTCTGGAAGAGTTGGCTTACTCGATGATTAATTTGTAAAGCATGTAAGCCTACTTTAAAAAAAATTCACTGTCTGCTCTGATTTTAATTTGTTTTGAATGATGCTGATCTATATATTTTCAGGTATAAAATCCATCCCAGGACCGATACGTCTAGGTCTCTACGTCCTTGCAAAATTTTGATGTCAAAGCAATATATATTTTGTTATGCGATTATGAAACTGTTTTTAATTTGTCATTGCGCCTTAAACATTATAATACTGGTAAGAGAGGTTGCTATAGAGAAAAGCGGACACGAGTACAATCTCTAATACTGGTAAAGTGGTGAGGGTGTTGTGTCTGGTTGCTGGAAATCACTGGCATGAATTCGTGTATTATGTCAAACGTTTAGTAAAAAAATTGCTATGGTTCTTATAGTCTTTGACCAAAAAGTTATGGTTCTTATTATATTGATTTATAGATATTTGATCGTATATATAATTTGCTTCTATTAAGTACGTTGGGAGATGCTTTTCGAATATTGGACTGCACCTCTGAATAATTTATTCCTCCATCAAAATTTGAAGTATACCTATATAATGTTATCATCAAATACTTGATATGCAATCCCGCGTGTGGTATTGTAGGAGTTGACAAACTTTAGATTACAAGGCATAAATTCATAGAGATTTCAAATTCGATTTTTCTGTCCAACAACCGAATTGTACGTGGACCACTTCGTATGATGAACCAGTATGGCAATTGTACTTGTCCATCCCAAAATAATCGTATTAATTCGGATCATCAATGTAAGTAAAAAAAATGATTAATCTATTTCTGAATTAACACGTATAATTTAATACATTAAACACACATTATGTTGGCATATTATATTGTCCCCGTAGGTGATCTCTAGGGTTTGTACGTATGTGGTGACGTTTTTTTTTCCTCGCTTAAATTATGTAAACGTTGACTTGTAAATTAGTTTTATATTGGAATGCTTATACTAACTTTTTGTTAACATTACCCTTTGTTACTATATATCCCAATGATTATCACTAGCTTTTTTTTTTAACTTTGAAAACAGAAGCTGCAGGTTATTAATTACAAGATCGGTGTAAACTACGGTTAAGATTTTCTACACAGAAGCAGATTATTGAATAACTTTGAACTTTTCTTCATTTTTGTATGTTTGACACACTTTTTTCTGTGTTTAATTATTATTTGGGTTTTAATATTATTTATTATAATTCTTATGTATCAATCCGTTTTTAGTGTAAAACAATTAACTGATACAACATAGAAGAACGCTAAATCATATAAAACTAGTGGAGGTATGCTAAAAATATCATGACACATATTTTTTATAAAGTTAATTAGTATTCAATAGGTTTGAACGTTCTCTTCAAACACACATAAAAAAAACATATGAACGAAAGACATTGTTACAGTTTCTTCGAATGATTTATTCTTTATTTTCTTAAACACTACTAAGTACAATGCATAAATTTTCAGTCCGATATGCACCATTCCCATGCGTTATATTGAGTGAACAAAGAAAGATAGAGGGATATATGTGGAACCCACTAGTTCAATTAGAGGTTGTAGTTAGTGACGACATTATAACAATCACATGAAATCACACTATCTATTTCCTGATCTCTAAATAGCTAGCTATTTAGTACTGGCTTGTTTCAGTTATGTGCATAGTATTGACCTAGTCTCCTAGATACAACACTATAAATACATATAAACAAACGGTAAAGATAAATTTATAATAAATAAATATATTGTCTTAATTCATTTAGAGTCTCTCTTAACTTCTAAATACCCATATAGCGAACGGTTGTTACAACAAAATGCTCAAAGGCCGGCCAAATGCTCAATAGTCTTCATAGAGAAGTTTCGGTTAGGTATTAAAGATACAAAATCACTACTTTAATTTGATTATAGATCCCAACACACACATATATATATATATGTATATATATATATATACAAAAGAACAATATTATATTATATACATACACTAATTGACCATTTGGTTTGTACCCCCCTCCCCAAAATTATAGTATTCTACCATTAGCACGTTTAGGGATCCGTAGTCTTCCTCCTAGGATTCGATCATAATAATAAATGAAGTGGGAAAAAAATCAAAGTTTCATGAAATTCAACAAAGTGTAATGATTTGTATATTGTGTACAACATTGAGTGGCACACCAAGAATAAAACCGGTGGGGGACACAATGTTTTTTCAGTTCACGTTCTTTATGTTTCACTTAAAGCGATAAAAGAAAATGTCACTGATTGTTACATTAGAAAATGCTAAACGCTCTCAACGGCAATCCAAGCGTTTAAAATGTCTACGAGACTCTAAAATGGGTATCTTTAAAGGAAAAAAAGCAGTTTTCTAAAACGTAGAATAAGCCAAACGCTCAAAGTTTTAGTAATTTATCAGTTAAACATTTAAAATATGTGTATAATATACCGTTTAAAATATGTGTATATTTCTAACGTTAAAATCATTAAATTGCAAATTACTAAATCTTTGAGCGTATGGCTTATGCTATGTTTTAGAAAACTACTTTTTTCCTTTAAAGATTCCAAGTTGGCCACCCAAGAAGATAGTAAAAGCGACTTAGAGTGAACAAACCAACCAAGAAAGATACATTATGATAGTGACATATATATTTACAATCAGTGTTCATCTCTACTGTATAACCCACCAGTGGCGGAGCCAGAATTGTTTTTAACTGGAGACATATAAAAATATATATAATTTAATAAATGGAGGCATTAATATTAAACACTACTAAATTACATCAATTTTTGAAAATTAGTTGGGGGCGAATGACCCCATGCTAATGCATGTGGCTCCGCCACTGTAACCCACGCTTTCCACTGCCAAGTGCGACTTCTATTATAGACATTTATGGTTCGAGTTTAATAATTAATCAAAAGACAAATACAACTTTACTTCGTTATCGATGAACCCAAATAATTTTCACATCTTCAAACTTCGCAATCCAATGCCGAACTTGTCTTTCCCAGCTTTGAATCCCAAAACCCACTTATGTCCTTCAAATTCCACTCTTGTAAATCTTTTTTTTTTGTTTTTTTTTGGTAAAAAGGGTTCCGCTCTTGTAAATCTTTTGCTCACTGCTATTAATAAAGCTTGAAACTGTGCTTCCACAGCCGTTCTAGCAAAATGCTTCCTTTAGAAGACCATCGAAGCATTAACAGAAGTTTTAATCATCATGTCAGTGACTTGCTTGATCGATACAACTTGTGGGGACTTAATTTGAGAATCCAACCATTTTCTAGAGTCATCAAGTGCAGATTGCATAACTTTATTCCATTGATTGTATTTCCGTGAAAGAAAGAAAAAGCCAATAAACCTGTGCTTATATGCCATAGTATCCGCAGAGCCAATCGCAACCGCATTTAATTTACTAAATTAATGCTACTATATTATGATTCTTCTTTTTTTTTTTCATTTTTAAGTTTTTCACGTTTGAACAAAGAGAAGATACACTGTATCTTACAACTATGTGAAAACATTTATATAAAATTATATATACATTCTATATGTGTAACTACAAATACAATTACATCTTACACGTTTTCTTTTGATATTAAACGGCATTTCAGTTACATTATACGATATCGTTTAAGAGCAAAAAATAAAAGATAAATGAAAGTGGAAGTTGAGAGAGAGTGTTAGTGGGTGTTTATAATATATATATATATATATATATGTCATATCATATCTTAAATGTACGAAAACCAAAATCCACTTTACTAGAACTCTATACATTCACTAACAAGCTCAAGAAAAAAAAATCCGCCAAATCATAAGAGTTGCAGGTTTCCATAAGTGGCAAAAGGCTCATCAGCCATCAGCCATCAGTTATCACTAATTGCTTTTCAACTTGGCCTACGAGTGGTGATTTTCACTCCTTCACAACCACTAAACCTCACATCATCTCTCAACGTGTACATCCATAGACTATCATTATAGTGCTTACATTTTCATTCTTATAACATTTTGAGTGAAAGGTTAAATACATCAAGATTAATGGCTCACATCCATATATTTTCAAATTAGTGTTTCTAAATTAATGATAACACTCATATCGGATGACACACTTGCCTAGATATATTTTTGTTGTGATTCTTGCATAAATCTCCAGCCAAAGCTGAAGCGTAACTCTCAAGTAACCACGATATAAATTCTCGTCCCTGATGAGACAATCAATCGAACTGTTTGAGAACAAGACCATAGATGAAATAATAATTAACTGTCCAACTAATTAATAAAAGATATTAATCACTTCAAGGTGTAATCCATTATAGTTTACAATATAGTCAGTTTCGCAATAAACAATTACCATCGATAAAATTTAACATTTAGATATGGTGGATTCAACGTGATGTATCAAATCTTTATGCTACTTTTTTTGTTTTAATTTTTTAAGGTATCAAATCTATAGGTTCTGCTCTTTTGTGAATCCTAAACCATCTTCATTTTCTATGAGATTTACATTTTGAAAGAAAAAAAAAACGTCGCTCCTATGTGGATCTCCTCCAAAAACATTTTGGTGAAGGAATATTATGGTAGATTTTTCTTTTTGTTGTTAAAGAACGGAATATGGTAGAAAGTGAAACATATACCTTATAACAGTTTTGATGGAGGTTTTTTTTTATTTTGCATTTCATTACAGTTTCTTTTTTTTTAGTTTTCTTTCATCCCACATCAGGTTTAGATTTATTTATGAAATAACATTTAAGCAGAAATCGTTACGATTAAACGTTTAGCAAAAAAAAAACAATTGTTTCGATTGCGCGAAAGTTAATGACCAACGGAGAAGTGCATGCAACACGTGTCAGGTTCGTATATAAAATTTGGGCATGTCCATATAACACGTGTCAGCTTCGTATATAAAAGAATTAAAAATTGAGTACAGCTTTATAGTTCCATACCATAATAAATATACACAAGATATTTAGGCTTAGTATTTTGGGCTCAGTAAAAATGGGCCGACATTGCTAATAATTCAGCCTCGCACAGACGCAAACGTCTCCATTTTTCAGAACGAAAGAAAACTGAGATATTTTTCAGTGAAGCTAAACAAACAAAGAAACCATGGCGGGAATCGATACGCAGAAGCAGCTTCTCTCTCTGATCCGCGACTTCACCTCTGAGAAATCTCGAGGAGGTAAGATCTTCGTTCCTAGTTGTAAGCTTTGTTACTAAATTTCTGGAAAAGGTCTCGAGATTTCGCAAAGTTGACATTAGTGAAGAATCGGAAGGCGTCTAGCAGAAATTTGAAAACATTATAAGTAGATCTGCATTTCGTGTGAAGTTTAGGGTTTAAGCGTTAATTTTATGCGATTCGATCTTCGTTGTCTCCGTAATTTGAGAAATATGGTTCTGAATGTTGGTGATTCTCTCCTCAAGAGCAAAGAGTGGTTGGATTGAAGAAGAGGATCGAGACTCTACAATCGGAAGTAGAAGCAGCGAATGCAGAAGTTGAACATGCCAAGCGTATCAAAGAAGTGGCAGAGGAGGAGCTCAACGGCTACGAAGTTGAATTGTCTTTGAACGATGCTACGATTCAATCTCTGGAGGTTTCTATTTTCCTTATTTCAAGTTGTTTATCGGATGATTTAGAGCGTTTAGTGCTTGATCAGATCGATTACCGTGTACAGAATGCGTGATCTAGCTGTGTTTCTTATCGTGAGTGTTTTGATAAGGCTTTGCTTGGAAACTATGCTTATTTCAGGCAAGGATTGCTCTTCTTCAGGATGAAATTTCCACTGTTGGCAATGAAGTGGATACTCTCAAGGTTTTTCTTACTCACAGTTTGCATAAGGTTTAGTGCTTATGGCTGATTTTTTTCTCTGTTTGAAATTCTGGAATTTTTGTGGATGATTTGATGTGGGTGGGGAAACAAAGAACAAGGAAGGATTACTCAGGTGTTCTCATATTTCTAACATCTTAACTAGTTCTACTTCTTGACATGAACTTAGTCTGTGTTTAGTAAATTTCTTATTCTTTTTGTTATACAGAGAGCAGTTTATAAGTGAAATGGCTGAACTGAACAAGGAAATAAGGTTATTATCCATTCTATGCCTTTTTATTTTGTTTTGCTGCAACAGATCTAAGTTACGTGCTTGGTAATAGGGTGTTCCAGAGAACAGTAACTTCCAGTTTGGGCATTGATGATAGTACTGGCATAACAGCAAGTGAGTAGCCAATATTTGCAGTTTACTCGTCTTGTCTGGTTTCTCACTATTTAGTAAGAGACAATGGCTTGTGAATATGTTTTGTAACAACAGATATCAAAGTTTTTGAGGGTGGTTATGGAGCTGATTCAGAAAATATCAAGGATATGCTCTCTGATGTAAATTCTCAATTAGCAAAAGAGGAAGAAGGATACCTGGCAGAGCAGATCATAAAAGAACAGGTAATGGACCAGGGGTTTAGTCTTGTATCAGTTGTATACTTGAAAGTTACTTCGCTGGTCCAAATACCATTTGCGAGCTTATCCATTCCTGTTTTAGTGTTTTTTTAATCATTCTATGAGGAGAACGTTTTGGGGTTGATATTTCGGATTTTTGTTTTCTGTAGCTGCAGAAGGAGCTTGATGAGTATGAGAAGAAAAGGTCACTCATGGAGGCCATAACGGACAAAACAAGTTCAGTGCAAGTTCTCGCTAGATATCCTTATTTTCGTTAGCAAGTGTAGCATGGTTTATAAACTTATAACTGAGGTTGTAACAACCATTTATCTCATTTACACCAACTAGTTCTGTTCTTTCTGTGACAGCCTGCACTCTGCAGCAGAAATTCTTTTGCTAGAATTTAAGAGCAAGCAAGTGCTTGTACTTTTATTCTCATTTACCATTCTTTCAAAACATTAGTTTCCTTGATGCACAACAAGCAGACTTCTGAGTTGGAACAGACATTGGCTTCACTCGGGGAGGAGCTGCAGAAGAGATGCCGATGTCAACATTGCCAGGCAGAAAATTTGGAAGTCTTGAGCTTACTTCTCCAAGGAGATCAAGTATGTTGACTCTTACAAACTATTTTTCTCATTTCCAAACAATTTTCCAAAATTCCATTAAGATACTGTAACCAAAAACTTTTATAATCCTATGTTATGGTTACAAGCTTATGTGGGAGGTTGACATACGGTCTGTGACGTGTTCAGATATTCTCCATTTTTTTCTAGTTTTCTTAAAATCAAGTTGCTAATCTGTTAGTCTAACTATACAACAGAAACCAATAAACCTTTAACCAGAATCTCAAAGGTAATAAAAATAGAAGGCATCACACGTATAGGACTTACCTGATTTCTTTTAGACAGGTTGAAGCAGGCATTCTCTAGTTAAGACTTTTGTAGTCTATTGAGCATCCAATTTTATCGATGATACTTAGTAAACCGTATAGTCAGGAAAAGACATCAGATATAGGTTCTGCCTCTTTTTAGTTGGAATTCTTATCCGGAAAGTATATAGACATGTGTAACTTGTTTGGCTAGCTACGATTTCAAGATGCATAATCTGTATAGGGAGTAACATTTTCAAAAGTTTAGCACTTCGACTTTTACATTTTTATAGTATGTGAAGAGAGTTGTTATGATCAGAAAACCGGCTCTCACTTAGCTGTGGGGCTTTAGTATCTGTCCTCATGAATAGATTATATAATGTCATATTTCTCGTGACAGTGAGTAATATATGTAGACTGAGCTTGGAATTTCTTATATATAATCCTGTATTTTTTCTGCAAGCTTTCATGTTTACAATTTCGTTATGTTTTGGCAGAATATGGTGGTGTCTTAGTTAAAGCCAATCTTACTTTTGGATTGCTCGAGGGAAGATCGATTAACTCGGGTTCCAAAATGGTAAGACATTTACTTTCACCTCTAGGATATAAGAAACCACTTCTCTAGAAATTTTACTAAATGTGCATGTTGAAGGAAACATTAGTCAAGTGTCTTAAACAATGAGCACATATTCGGTTTTAAAGGCACAATCAATCTCTTGAAATCTGTGAAACCGAAGCACAGGTTTCTTTACGTTAACAGTTCCAAAGCCAATAACAACTCTATTGTCTCGTAACTGAGAACGTACACATTAGCCAGATTCTTGAGATACCACTCATATAAAGCCAATGCAAGACTTGCAGATGATTGAGAATTTCCTCCTACACTAAAAAGAAAAAAAGGGAATATCGATCTTATGATTTCCCTTCTCATCTTCTTTTACTGTTTCATAGAAAAACTCAAAACAAAAGAAACGACAACCCTCGATGAAATACAACTTCCATTCGTTGCATTAGCATTAAACCAATAAAAGTTCAACTGCCAAATGCGTTAACTCACAGGAACTAAAAATAGCCAATTACATCACTGTTTCAGTCAGGTATGACACAGAACAATAACATCTCCGTTTTAATTTACGTCCATTTCCCCTCTGAGTATGCCGGGATTTATGTGTATGTGTATACACATACAAAGTTACTAACTCTTTTTTTGAAAAATCTAAAAAGAATACATGTGTAGATGGATAACGTCCAGCTTACTTCATGTTTAGACAGAGAGAGCGAGAAGTATGAGAAAGAGATGTACTGATAAATTTGATCTTCATCAACATAGATTTCTTTGGAGACTGACCAATGAGAAATAAGCACCCGTGGGACCTTTTGCAAACAAGGACGAGTGGTTCCCACATTCGATCACTTTCCCTTTGTCCAAAACGGCTATAGCGTCGCAGGTTTGTATCGTACTTAGCCTATGTGCGATCACGACGCTCGTCCTCCCGACCATCACGCGCTCGAGCGCGTCCTGCACCACACGCTCTGATTGGCTGTCCAAAGCACTTGTTGCTTCATCTAGAAGCAACACTGATGGGTTCTTCAACACAGCCCGAGCGATCGCGATCCTCTGTTTTTGACCACCGGACAATTGTACTCCTCGGTCTCCACAGTTTGTGTCATAACCATCAGATAGTGATATGATGAAATCGTGAGCGTTAGCTACCTTAGCTGCCTCGATGATCTCCGACTCGCCGATCTTGTCTGATGCTCCTCCGTACAAGATATTCTCTCGAATTGTTCCGGAGAACAATGCTGGCTCTTGGCTAACTAGAGCTATATGTTGACGAAGAGCTCTCAAATGGTATGACTTAATATCGCGGCCATCGATTCTCACAGTACCCTTTAACGGGTCATAGAACCGCTCTATCAAGCCTATTATTGTGGACTTACCTGACCCACTTGGACCAACGATGGCCGTTGACTTCCCCTCGTTAATCTCAATGGAGAAGTCCTTGAATATAATCACATCTTGTCGTGTTGGATAAGCAAACTCCACATTGTGGAAACTGATTTGGCCCTTTATCTTTTCAGGGAGATAACCATTTGGGTTTTCCGGCTCAATGGTTGTGCAACGGTCTAACACTGCGAACACTGACCCAACCGCATCTGAGCCCTTGGCTAGATCCGTCGTCATGGTCCCAGCATCAGCAATAACCCGACCCGTGCTCACAAAGATGGTAAACATCTCAAAGAATGCTTTTGATAAGATCTTGCCACTAGCGATTAGTTTACCACCGTACCAGAAACTCAAAGCCGAAGTGCATGTTATGAGGCTCCGGGTAGTCCCTAGAACAATCCCTGCTAGCCATGATTGGCGTACGTTTTCTCTACGTGGACCTTCTTGAACCCTTTTGAGTAGTTTCAAGATCCGTTCTTGTGATGAGAAAGATGTGATGGTTCGGATGTTGGAGACGGCTTCTGCTGCTAGTTTGCTGCTCTCATCTTGGGCTTCGATTGCCTTTTTGGATATGCTTTTGAGCAGAATGCGTTGTGCATAGAAGCACACAACGACAAGTGGTTGCACAGCAATCATCACAATGGCTAATTGCCAAGCAATGGCTAAACCAAGTGTGCAAGCTGTGGCCACTGCCGATATGGTTTGTACCAACAGTGACACTCGTTCACCAACCAGTGATCTTACCTATCATATCAAAACATTATAAGATAAAGAATTGGTAAACAAGAATATTGTTTAATGAAATTTAAATTAGTACAGAGGAAGACATACCAAGTTAGCTTCTTTTGCTAGTCTAGAACAAATCGCACCGCTTGAGTTCTCGTCTTCATCAAACCAACTGACTTCAAAGGTCAATATCTTCGAGAGCATCTTTTCTCGGATACGTTTTGTTAGGTATTCACCCATGTAAGCAAAACTGTAGTGTTGAATAATATTGATGAAGAAAGTGAATAGAGCTAGACCAACAAAACACAGCACGTAGACCTTTGTTTTCTCCCTGATCTCGTCATGGCTCGTTAGGAAATACACTGACACCATTGATCCTGAAGCATATGAATAAAGTGGTTGTATGGCCCCATATGAGGCTGCACTTAAGCAACCATACAATGCATGTTTCCACTCTGGTTTATTCATCGCCATTAATCTCTTAAACGATGGCACAGGTGGCTTCTTATCCTTAGGTATCGAACCAGGAAGATTGGTATTAATGCTTGGTGCCTTAGACCGGCTTTGAGTAGAAAGTGTTGGACTATACTTCAAATCATTACTCAAAATCGAGAGTTTATGCCCTTGCACAGTTACGTTGATGTTGACATCTGACTCTTTCTTCTCCATCTGTTGTAAGCGGACTAGAGAAGTATATTGACCGTCCAAATTCTCCATGAGCTCTTCGTGTGATCCAGTCTCTACAATGTGACCATTATGGACCACACAGATAATATCAGCGTTACGAATAGTGGAGAGTCGATGTGCAATAACAATAGTTGTACGGCCAACAGAGGCATTGTCTAAGGCTTCTTGGACTACCATTTCTGATTCTGAGTCCAATGCGCTTGTTGCCTCGTCCAAAAGGAGAATTTTTGGTGATTTGATTATTGCACGTGCGATTGCGATCCTCTGCTTCTGACCTCCTGACATTTGCACTCCTTTTTCTCCAACCTGAGTTTTGTAACCATCAGGAAACTGAGAAATGAAATTATGAGCATTTGAGGCCTTTGCAGCTTCCTCTACTTCATCCATGGACGCGTTCTCTTTACCAAATATTATGTTTTCCTCTATCGATGTGGCAAAGAGCGCTGGCTCTTGGCTAACTAGACCCATCTGAGACCTCAACCACTTCACTTGCAGCTTATCAATGGATACATCATCAATGAGAATGTCTCCACCCATTGGGTCATAGAACCTCTGCAAGAGGGATATCACGGTTGATTTTCCTGATCCGCTTTCACCAACCAGAGCCACAGTTTTCCCGTATGGAATTCTCAAACATAAATCATTAAAGATTGGAGTCTCAGGTCTAGACGGGTACACAAACTTCACGTGCTTAAACTGGATTTCTCCTTTCATTTTCTCTAAAATCTGACCTTTCAAGTTGTCTGAATCAATATCAGGAACTCTTTTTATCACTTTGGATATCCTCTCCCCTGCTACAATCCCCTCCGAGAAGTATTTGAAATTGGACAAACCTCGGCCGAGTGTTCTGAAAAATGTAAGATACCTAATATAAAGACTACCATATGGTTTGCTTTTGTGTCAAGAAAACTAGAGTGTGGTTTGCTTTTGCGTCAAGAAAGCTAGAACATGTATATTTATACTTACGTGCCACCATAGGTGATGCATGCGATGACTGCAAAGATAGTACCGCCTTTTGCGCCATGGTACATAACCATCCGACTTCCATACCAAGTCATGAACCCCCAAATGGCAAAAGTAATACCATTACTCCCAATGGCGATTCCTTTAGCTAGTCCTTGTTTCAGCCCTAGTTTCACCGAGCCTTGAAGTGCAGCTGAGAATTTCGATATTAATTTCCTCTCATTACCAAACGCATAGACAGTTCGCACCAGCGAGATGGCTTGCTCGGCAATAGAACCAGCCTCATTGTACTCTTCGCGTATCTTCCTTGAGATGCTGATGAGGGCTCGTCCGTACATAAGTCCAGGGATCAAGAGGAGGATTATGAAAGGAAAGCCTACGATTGTGAATCTCCACAGCATGGTGAAACCCGCGATGTAGCTTGCAACGAAGGCAGATACATTCATCACAAAGTTTGGTAACTGTTCGAAATCAAAATCATCAGAAACCAGTTTAAAAAGCAAGAAACATGATTAGAAAATAATAATAGAAAGGTGAGACCTTTTCACTGAGGACGTCTTGGATCACGAGGCTGTCACTAGAGACACTAGTGACAACATCAGAAGTACTTGTGACATGAAGATCAAAGTAACCTACATCTTGTCTTAACACTGCTCTTAGATATTTTTCTCTCATCTTTGCTGTTTGTCTCTCCCCTGTTCTTGTCCAACAATATCCTTCTGTTTTTTTTTTAAACCGTCCACAAAATAATTAAAAAAATAATATTGAAAGGAACCAAGATATTGTTTTAATTAGATATTTGTTTCTAGATAAAAAGGGAAAGAAACATGTTCCAAATAGACTTACCAAGGAAACATAGTACCCAGGATGCACAAGACGCATAAAGCAAAGCTACAGCATTCTGTTAATTACCAAATGTGTACAGAGAAAAGAAACGTCAGTACTCTTAATTCTGGTATGAAAACAATAGATGTACATTCTAAACGGTCAGTTCACGACTCGATTTACATGTCATTAGTGGAATGGATTTAACTCATATCTCAAATCTATTATATTTTTTCTTTCACTTATTATCATGGTCATAATCTTTGCTGTTTGGATTTAACTCCTAATCCTAACATATACATGGTCATATATAAGATAAGTTAGTAATCCATTAAGAGGTTGAGTATATCAAGCCATGTTTGGTCTACTTACAGAGAATAGAGACCAAAAAACAAAAAAAAGGGCAATCGAAGAGGAAAAAAAAAGACCTTGGAGATGACTTTCATGAACGTTCCATCGCTGAAAGAGCCACCGAAGTCATTCAGTAGTAAGCCCATGATGAAAAATATAATAGGAGTAATGAAGCCATCACCGACGGCTCCGATTAACCCTAATCCCATCAACATCCGATCCACACCGTCGGCGTGCATAAAAATCGATCTTATCCTTCCCCAACTCTTCATCTTCTTCCTTTACGTACCCTTCTTTTCTGTTCCAGAGAAAATAACAGAACGACACCTTGACTTTAAGGAAGCGACAGTCTCCTTTCTTCTTTCTTTTTAAGAACAAAAAGTTCTCTCTTCTAGCGGTAATATTAAAGAGCAACCATTTCTTCTTCTTCTTCTTTTTTTTTTTTTTTGTGTGGGGATTTTCTCGTTTAATGTTATTTGTTCACGTCTGATATCGTTTTATATAGCAACCGAGACAGAAGGAGAAGGAGACCGTTGGCTTTTTAATATATGAAAAAGTTAACATGACTTTATATTTTTAATCAAAAAAAAACATGATTTCATATATCATCAACTTCCTTATTTTATTTCATATCTTCACGTTACTTTTTTTTTTAACTTTGAATATTGTTCTGTATTTATATTGAGAAATCGTAGAATTACTAAATCTATTTTTTTTAACAGCATCACTAAAATATTTCTGCCAAAATATCTTTCAAACTTTCGTGTCTCCCACCTCGTACTTTGTGATTTATGACCAAATTTTGAAAAAAAAAAATACTGAAATTGAATGCCAGAAGAATCAAATCTGTAATTATTTTATTTTTTATTGTGAAAGTCTAATATTTTGACAAACGTTTCTACAGTAAATGTATATTATCTTCACGAATAGCCATCAGTCATATATTAATTAAAGACCAATGTGAACATTTTAAAACAAATAATTATATGTTAATCAGGCAAGTTGTCAATGTACCATTGACTTTAGCTGTCTTTTACATAACATCATCAAAACGTCGATTCTATATTGACCACTAGAATTATAATGAAAGACTGGATTTTTTACATCATACTTAATTAAAAAATTATTTCTTTTTGTTTTTTTTTTTCGTTATAAAAATTTATTTTTTAATGATCTTTGATCTAATACTTAAACCTTTGAAAATAAGAAGTTTATAGTTTTTGGACCTTTTGCAAATAATCTTTTTATTGATGATACATTTTAAGGAGTAAGTCATCTATACCCAAAGTTGCCAACCCTAAAGTAAACAATTACTCAACTCAACTTAGAGTGAATGTGACTGAAATATTAAGTTTTAATTTGAAAATTAGGTAATTAAGATAAAAAAAGTTTGACCATGCATAAATATCCTCTTCATTTTGTTTATTTACACAAATTGATATTGATATGAACACTTTTTTTTGGCAGCTATGCTGTTCATCAACCACGTCACGACACTATTCATTCGAAGTCAACAAAACCATTATGTGCGTAGTTTTGTGAAAATAAATTCCAACTAGACGTGAAAGCTTGTATCTTTCCTTAATAACAATATTGAATTATATTGTCTTACTTATATATTTTGGTTAAATAATAAAGTCTTACTTATATATTCGATAAAATCTTATATACAGTATGTTCAATTAATATAATTACTCATTCCGTTTCACAAAGAGTGTCATTCTGACATTTTTCACACAAATTAAAAAATAAGATAAAAGATTTTTTATACCCTTATTAATTTGCAGAAAATGACCTTGGAATTATATTTATAATTAATTTTCTAAATTTATTGAGGTTAAAAATGGTATTTTATGTTAAAAATTACATTAAAATTCTAAAACGATATTTTTTTGAAACAAAAAAATGTCAGAACGACACTCTTTATAAAACGGGGAGAGAGTACTATCTATGAAGATTCTTCGATACGCACATGCGTGGAATTGATTAGGTTTTGTTGTTCATTTTGTTGCGAGATTAAAACATGAAAGCAAATGAGTGATCCATATGCAAGTCATTTACGTGGGCTTGCACAACTCTTTATTCTTATACAATTGTTTATTTTTCTAAGAGGAGTTTCAAAGTTATGATAAATAGTTTCAAGGGTTTGATTATAGCATCGTCTTCTAAACCCTTATAATTGTGGGTTGTTTGGGGTCTGACTTCTGAGCCATGTTTTGAAATAATAAATTTCTGGAATAAAATGCCCTTTTCAAGACAGGCATGCACATGGCCTCTTAAGTCTCTGAGCCACCCCAGCATGACAGCGAGTGAGAACTTGGGCATGCTTTCCACAGTATAACTGTCTTAAATTTGGACCAATAACTTCGACTTCGAAGTTCGAAGCTACATGCTTCCATATGTTACTTCGCCCAATTTATGAATTATTATTACAGTTCACTGGTTTATGTTAATGTTTGATTTGATTTTCTTCAATTTGTTCTTTTGTAGAAATTTTGATTTAGTCTTGTTCTTATGACATTACATCCAACCAAATATTTATACTCCAAATATGCGATATTATGAGCTATTTTGATTTATATGGTCTTGTGTTCAGTATTCTTATGACATTACATCCAAAAAAAAGAGAGAGATGATCTTATGAGCTATTTAGCTCAAAACCCGCAAAAAAACGAGGCCAAAGAACGAACAAAACCAATCGAATGTAAAGAACAAAAAAAAAAAGATTGTAGAGAAACTCTTAAACAGAGCAAGTGACTTCCCGACCTAAAAAGCTAATGTTAGCGTCTTTTGATATCATCTTCTGGTCAGTCTCTCTGTCTCTACCTCTTCGCGCATCAAGAACCAAATGTTGTCTGAACGTTGTTATGAATGCCTCTACTCTCTCATTTAGCTCCTCGTTCGATAACCTCCCTGGCTCAAATTCATCTTCTTCTCCATTGAAGTCTACGGATTTCTTGTACAACAAGCAATCTTTCACAGTTACATCGAATTCAGGACAAACCCTTTTCGTCTCCTCCACGACGCAGTTCTTGATTACCTCCTTTGGCTCTACGGCAAGGAAAATTTGTTCGGAACAAGCTGGTTCATCTACCATTCTTGTCTTTGTAGTCTTCTTACTCTTCTTCCCTCGCACCATCCTCATTCTACTTCCCCGACGAGTCTTGAAATTGCGAGTCTCGCCCGAAGTAGGACGAGTCGAGGTGAAGTAAACGGCTAAGACGACGACGTTGAGTAGAAGGAAGACCAAAGAACGCCATTGTTCGATCAAATACGATACAGAGGAGAAATGTTTTAGACAAGCCATTGAGAGAACAGCAAATGCAGTCAACAACGCCGTACACATGTTCTCTTCCTCCACCTCCTTCTTCTCCACTCTAAGATCTTTCTTCATCTCCATTATTGTCTCTCCCTTTCTCTCTCTCTCTTTTTCTTGCTCTAATCTGTTTCTTTCTTCCTCTGGTCGATGACGGTGAGATTCTTATACGAAATTTTCAAGATTCTAAAACAAGAAGTTGGTGGGTCCGATTGTGGAAGACCAAATGGCGAACAGAAAGAACAAAACGAAAAGACAGGAGAAGGAGAAGAAGAAGAAGGTGGAGGAGACAAGAACAGGCATGCCCCTTCATATCTGCTCTTATTCCAGACATCTTATTATTACTTTCTTCTCAGGCTTTTCTGATTTCCTCTGTTTCTTCTGTTTTTCTGCTTTTCTTTGTTTCCCTTTTTTTCCTTGGGGACCATTATTCCTTAAAACAATCATTTTCAACTTCCACTATATGCAAATTCAATTTCAACATCAAAAGAAGATAGAAAACTTCCAACTTTTGATATTTATATGTAAAATCTAATATATATATATATATATATATATATATATTCTAATAAATTCTGATTTTTGGGTTATGCAAGTTTTAGTTCACTAATTGTTTTTAGTTTCCGGAGTAACTTTTTTTATATTTTGCTGACAGTTAATATCATTATGTTAACCACATTGTAAAAACATGCGATTGCTCAAGATTTTATTTTATTTTTGCTAACAGAGGGAATCCTAAGCTAAACCAGACTCATCCTCACAACCTATGAAAAACGGAATTTTTTAGCCATTTAAAGCGTTCATATACCAATGACCAACCATACTTAAAACTGAAGTGAAAATACTCGATTTTGGTTTGTTTGACTAATATGGTAAATCATCAACCACTAGATCAAAGTTGGTTAAAATACCAAATGATATCTATTAAGTTTTCATTTCCCAAGTGTAAAGAAAAAACAAAAAAAAACATAAATAGAGAAGTGTTAGCTACTCAAAGTTAAGTTCACCGAGACACCGCATGCTAAGCAGAGAGGTGGAAACAGTTTTCACAGAAACAAGTGTATATCTTTTAGTTAAAAGGTTGAATAACACTACGAATTAACAAAATAATTAAAACACATTACACGCCTGCTTCTCTCTGTCTTGTTAATTCTTTCAGTGCAGTGTGGCCCCATTTTTGTTCTTCTTTCCCAAACACATGCGCTTTGTGTTTGTAAATGTTCTAATCCCGAAAACATTATAGACAATATATTTTTATACTATATAAACAGAACTGCATTGGATAACTTTTATTCAAACTATTTTTCATATATTTACTGAGTCTATAATCAGATCTATTCTAAAAGTTAATAAAGTTTAGTAGTTTGTACTGTAAGCTTAAGAACATCCATTTATATCTTTTTCTATGTTAGAAAAAAACCATTTCTAATCAATCAACAAAAAGTTAAATATTGAACAAATTGACATTAATTTAATCTAGATTCAGTTTTTATTATCAACCAAAAAAGGATTGAAAACCACTGTTTGATTATATTGGAGGGATTAAGAGGTTGTGATTCTTTTTTTTCGAAGATAAGTGCCATCTCAGACCAATTCTGATAGATGATAGATAAATGAGTTAGTCATATTATGCACAGGACCACGCTTATGAAGTTTCATTCAAGTTTTTAACGTTTTCATTCACCAATTTAGTTACAACAATACCAAACTGGTCAGATTTTTGACAATTTCAAAAATTAAGTTAGACTTGTTAACACTTTCAAAACTCACATATTGGTTGTGATTCTTCTCCCTCGTTTCACTAGATCTTAAAACCCCACAATCACATGAACTACTACGGTTATAATAGCTAATAATAACAACTTAGTACCCTGAGAAAAACACTCTCCTTTCCAAGTTCCAATGACTCAAGAACACTGGGTTGTCACAGATAAGCTGAAGTTAAAAATATAATCCTTAAGGTGCCAAGATCGATACATACTTCTCAGCTTAAGCTTTAGTTGATAAATCTGTTCTCAAAGAGTTCCCCTGCACAAAGATTTGCCAGTCTACCATCAGCTTTCAGACAAGGCTTTAAGCTGCACATGACAAAAAGAGCCTGCTTAACTGAACAATTCCTGATGCTGTGAGTGTCGATTGAAACTAATATGCAAGAAAACTCATAGCTTTAGTTGTAAGACTATAATAGATTCAGTTGACAGGAATGTCGTATCAGAAAATATTGGTAAGGCTTGATAAATGGGCGAAAATGAATGGACGAACTATGCAATAATGTACTCGAATTTACTCACCTTTGTGGCAACCTCAGCTAATCGTGGGGTTTCTCTGGATGGTTCATTACTCAAAGTGGGTTTAATTGGGTGTTGCGCGTTGTGTTCTTTCTCCTCAACCTCTCTTTTGAATGGAAGGTTATTACTTTCATCATTTTCATTTGAAGACCCTCTCTTTCGTTTCCTTTGAAATGTATACTTCACAAGTCGATTTACATTGGCTCTTAGAGGCTCACTGATTTGATCTGATACTGCTGCAGTAACTTTTAAGTCAGAATCCATATTGACCAACTCAGAACCCATTTTGGTAGATGGAACCACACTATCTTCTTCACCCACAGATCTTACCAACACATCTTCATCTCTTGATTTTAAGTCTTTGTCTGATGATTGATTTCTTGCAGTCACACTGACCATAGTAACATTTGTGGATCCTGAAGTCGGATCCACATTGCTTTTAACTGAAGTTAACCCGGGATCCAAACGATGAAGCGGCTTTATCAGATTAGACTGAGATTGACAAGGTTTGATAAGCTGAATTTGAGACCTAACTGATTTAGCTTTTGGCTTTCCCCACCTCCTCTTTCTCCTTCGACGTAATTTGTGTGACTTTCTGGTTTTCTTGATTCCTAATGCATTTGAAGGCTTTGTTAACACCTCTGCATTACTGGCTCTAAGAGCAAGAACAAGAGATCTTGTGCTTCCCGAAGTGCCAGCTTCATGGCCGTTCACTTTACCTGAGCTCAAGTTTTCTTCACTATCCTTTTCATTTATGCCTTGTTCTGCTTCGTTTGCAGAAGAAGATGAATTCCTCTCCAGAACTTTCCTTTCCAAAGCGTGGATCCTATGTGTACAACCATTTCTAGAAAGCTCAAGCTTTTTACTTATGATATTGGCTTCCACTTCAGACTCACAAGCATCACTTCCTTTAAAGGCATTAACACTCAACCCGTCAAACTTCTTTTCGTCATTTTCACATTCAACATCATGCAATGAGCTAAGATCCGGAAGAGGGTCATTCACGACAGAGAGGCAAGTATCTGCAACCTCTTGATTAGGATGCAAAGTTCCAACAACAACAACCTCAGAATCAGCCTTCTGAGCAGGAATCGTTTCTTCTTCCTTGTTCACTGCATTTCGCACCTGCGAATCATAAACCTTTGCTTTCTCCAATCTGTCTCTCACCCATCTCAACTCTGACCTCAGGTCAGTAATAATATCTTCAGCCTCTTGAAGCTGAGCTTCAAGCACATCAATCTGCCTTTGCTGGTTTGTTGATGTAATCTCTCCTTCTATTTTCTGTTAATAGGGCTTAATAAGTAAATAACAACAAGCTAAACGAATTCTAAACCATTCTCGTTAAAGCAAAAAGCAACACAAGAGAGACAACAAGGGAAGCTAACATCTTTATCTAAACATTAATCCTCCTAAACAAATGATACCCATTAATCACGAGACCAAAAATACTACACCGATTGAAGGAATAGACCATTAAGTATTCCTGAAAAATCTGTCGGATTTTTCTAATGTTTGAGCAGAACATTACCTTAGCATCTATCATCTGTTTCAATCGGACAAGGAGACGAAGAGCCTCATCCTTGGTTCCGCAGAGATCGTGGTGAAACCGAGCTGATTTTCTGTCGGAAACCATAACCCTAGCAGCCGATTCCTTCGTCGTGTTTAGAATAATCTCCGCGTAAGCTTTCTTCAAGGCCGTCGTTTTCTGCCACCGGAAAACCAAAAAAAAAGAACGAAATTCGCAATCAAAAAAATGCTAAGCCCAGATCGTTAAAACAAAAAAAATCAAAGCACAAGTAGTAATATTCTCTGTACATCTAACTCTTCCATAGTCGAATATCGTCTCCAATTTCTCCCGCCGAAGAGCAGAAACTCGGAAGCAACAAAAAAAAAAAAAAAAGCTTTACCTTTCACTGGTCGGTTAGGAACTGACATGCTGTTTGTTTAAATTACCATTTCACCCTTCGATTTTTTGGAATCTTTCAAAACACAAAAACGGCGTCGCTGCATTTCACATAGAAGGCTTGAAACGACATCAGATAGGCGATGGTGATTAAAAACCTAAAAAATTCGGAACATTTCACAATTTCAGTGACTAACTACTTAATCATAATCCAACTATTTACGTCAATAATATTAAACATATTAAGGGAAAAAAAACTCAGATCTTATTATTTCCATAAGCAGTGTATATATACATTACATAACTAATATATCAGAAACCCTAATGGACTATGAGACATTAACATAATGGTTAATGGGCCGGTTACTAGAAGTCCATTTGTTTATAACACCCCCCTTGGATAAGGTAACCGTGCCTGTCACAAAACCGGGATCTCTATAATGCGCTGGGGAATGTTGCCTCATTAAAACCTTACCAGGAAAACCCAGTAAGAAAAACCATGGTGAAGGAAAAAGAGTACAACACGCATTACTCTCCTTGGTTTAGGCATCACTGTAGATCTCTAAGTCTACGCATTCCTATCTGATGAATGAGCTTCCGGAGTGTAGAAGTCGGTAATGATTTAGTGAATAGATCGGCTGAATTTTCGCTTGATCGGACTTGCTGAACCTTGACCTGACCATCCTTCTGCAGCTCATGAGTGAAGAAGAATTTGGGCAGAATATGCTTCGTCCGGTCACCTTTGATGTAGCCGTCCTTGAGTTGAGCGATACAAGCTGCATTGTCTTCATACATCACCGTAGGCTCCTTATCTTCGTCCATACCACACTCTGATCGGATATGCTGAGTCATGGACTGCAACCAAACACATTCCGTTTCTTTAAACTATTCAACTCCACGTTTATGGCTTCTTTCCATTTCAGCCAATCTGATCTACGAGTGCACTCAATTATAGACGTGGGTTCTAGATCCTCTTGCGTGTGCACAATCTCAAGTGCTACCTTGTATGCAAAAGTTTCATTGATGTCGACATCTTTTCTGTTCCATAGAGAACCGAATATGATATAATTGATTGAGATCTCATTATTATCAATCCCTTCAGAACCTTGAGTTTTGGCGTCCCAAACCTCTTGAGATGGTTCGATAGGGTAAGTATCAGCTGAGGCTGTATCCGTGTTCTCTTGAATCCCGGTTTCAATCATTGCACCTTTCTTTGATTTCCGGGGATTCTTATCTTTGGAACCTGGTGGTCTGCCACGTTTCTTACGTGCGTCAGACTCTGTAGCAACTTGACTTTTCCCTGAGGGGACATCTATTCGTACTGGTGCATTACAAGCTGGTATGTACGATTTGGTAACTTTGTTCGGGTCAGCAAAGGAATCTGGCAATTGATTAGCTAGCTTTTGTAAATGTATAATTCTTTGGACCTCTGAATCACATTCTAGAGTCCGAGGATCTTGCCATTGTGTGGATGTTTGATTCCATGAAAGTTCTTTTACCAGCTTGTCTGTCTCACCACCTAATCTAGGATATACCGATTCATCAAATCGGCAATCTGCATATCTGGCTTTAAACAGATCTCCTGTAGTTGGCTCGAGATATTTTATGATGGTGGGAGAGTCAAAACCAACAAATATTCTCATCCTCCTTTGAGGTCCCATTTTAGTCCTCTGTGGTGGTGCAATGGGTACATAGACTGAACACCCAAATGTTTTAATATGGGAGACGTCTGGCTCATGACCCGTTAGCAATTGGGATGGTGAATATTTGTGCTCACTAGATGGTCGTATGCGTATTAGTTCAGCGGCATGTAAGACTGCGTGTCCCCAAGCTGAGACCGGGAGTTGTGACCTCATGAGTAATGGTCTAGCAACCCATTGAATTTGTTTAATGAAGGATTCAGCTAATCCATTTTGTGTATGGACATGTGGAACGGGATGTTCAACACTTACCCCCATGGACATACAATATTCATTAAACGCTTGGGAAGTGAATTCACCAGCATTATCAAGACGTATAGTCTTTAATGGGAAGTCTGGAAAATGGGCTCGTAATCTGATGATTTGGGCCAATAACCTAGCAAAAGCCTGGTTCCTAGAAGAGAGCAGACAGACATGCGACCAACGGGTCGATGCGTCAATGAGGACCATGAAATATCTGAATGTCCCACAAGGTGGGTGAATTGGTCCACATATGTCTCCTTGGATTCTTTCCAGAAAGTTCAAGGTCTCTTTAGACACTTTGACTGGTGAAGGTCGGGTAATCAGTTTCCCTTGTGAGCAAGCTGTGCACTTGAGGTGCTGAGGGAAAATACCATTTGGTTTAAGGCTGTGCCCTTTAGAATTCTGGACTAATTTACGCATCATGTTCGCACCGGGATGACCCAGGCGATCATGCCAAATAGTGTAATTCTAAAAACCGTGCTTTGATAGCAGCATTAGCCTCAATCATACTGACTTTAGCATGGTAAATGCCAGTAGATACGGCGGGTATAGTTTCAAAAACTTGTTTATGGCCATTTATCATTTTAGTGATAATTAAAAACTCTTTGTTCCCTTCATCCTGAGTTTCGATATGGAAACCATTCAATCTTATGTCTTTGAAACTCAATAGGTTTCTCTTAGAACTGGGTGAGTATAAGGCATCAAAGATGTCTAGATATGTGCCATTTGATAACAACACATTAGCTTGGCCATGACCCTCTATTAGGCTCGAACTACCCGCTATAGTGCTAATGTTTGCTGTTTTGATTACTAAATTTATGAAGAATTCTTGTCTTTTAGAATGGTGTGGCTCGATCCACTATCCACAATGATATCCATATTGTCTTGCATATCTTTTCGCCAAATGGATTTCTGACCGGCTTATGATCTGGGAGCTAAAGACCACAGATATCTACTGGAAACTCCTGGGACAGCGCCGATTGTTTTGAGTCGTGAGGGCGCGTCTGGTGTCGGATTGAGGAGCGGTTTTCACTACTAGATTCTGCTCTTCCAGGGCTTCAAAATGATATGTAGATCGTCTTCTAACTCCTTGTATTTTGAGAGATATGAGCGTTTGAAGTTGAGCTTCATGCTGATAACGTATTAAGGGAAAAAAAATTCAGATCTTATTATTTCCATAAGCAGTGTATATATACATTACATAACTAATGTATCAGAAACTCTAATGAGCCATGAGACATTAACCATCAGGTTAATGGACCGGTTACTAGAAGTCTATTTGTTTATAACAAAACAGACATTCTTACACATGCATATCGTGCGAGTCATTTAATTTACAATAATATATAAGTTTTGCGTTCGTCTATGAAAACACGTTGAGTGATAGTCACAACAATTACTTTAAAAGTTTGGTTGGTCAAAAAACGAAGGCCCATTGGGTAAGAGAATATTTTTGCTGGGATTTTGGGTCTTGGGTGGTCCTATCATTTTCACAGCAATTGAGCTCATGTATAGGTAGGTTAGTTTAAAAATGATATCATGTGAATTCCAACTTGTTTAATTGCAAAAATGTATATTTGACCATACCAAACCCATACATACCTAAAACCCAATTTGCTGTCATCAAAAGGTCTACGGTGACAGCACACACACGCACGCACATACAGTAATACTAATTACATCAATTATTAAAAAATAAAAACATATCCATGAAGTATACATTTATCTTAAATAATTATGATATCAGTTGAGGTTTTGAATATAAGCAAAGATAATGTAAAAGCTGCTCTCGAGCAGGTCGAACCAAAAATATCACAAGTTGTCCTTAATAGCTTGGTTTAAGGTTGTAACTGAACCTCTTAAATTTTCCTTTTTTTTTGTTTATTTCATTAATTTTTTTGTCTACAAGACCAGTCAACTTAAGAAAACAAAAACAACCATACCATTAGGCATTAGCAACCCTACAATATTCGAATATTTATTAAATAAAAGTCCGGAATGATTGAAATTTCGTTTTAATTGCTTTCAAAACATTAAAAACAAAAAATTACTATTTTTTTTTGCAGGCAGGATGAACAATAAAATAAATAGAAAAAGACATCAAAGTCGACGACTACTCTGCATCAATCTAATCCTTGTCCTTGAGACGACCGTTCAACGCGTCTGACTTGCAGGCCTCTCTCTCTCTCTCAAAACTTCATTTCATTGGCAGATACAGAAATAAAAAAGCAAATTTTAATCCAAACCCAGAAAAACCTTTGAACACTTCATCCATGGAGATCAACTCAAGCTCCAGAAAGCTGCTTCCTTTGTTGATTATCACTACTGTGTTCGTCTTCTTCCTCTGCTATTCTCCTGCGATGGCGGCTGATGAAGACGATATAAGATGCTTACAAGGACTCAAGAGCTCTCTTACCGATCCTCAGAACGCGCTGAAATCATGGAACTTTGCAAACTCTACTATCGGATTTCTCTGTAATTTCGTGGGTGTGTCTTGTTGGAACAATCAAGAGAATAGGGTTATCAATTTGGAGCTTCGAGACATGGGTTTGTCTGGTCGAATCCCAGAATCTCTACAATTCTGTGGGAGCTTACAGAAACTGGATCTCTCTAGCAATCGAATATCTGGTAATATCCCAACACAGCTGTGTAGCTGGTTGCCGTTTTTGGTATCTCTTGATTTGTCGAATAATGAGCTCAACGGTGAGATTCCTCCTGATTTAGCAAAGTGTAGCTTCGTGAACTCTATAGTTTTGTCTGATAACCGGTTATCTGGTCAAATCCCGGTTCAGTTCTCGGCTTTGGCTAGATTGGCCAAGTTCTCTGTCTCTAACAATGAACTAACAGGTCGCATTCCATCTTTCTTTGACTCGCCGAATTACTCCTCCGATGATTTCATTGGGAATAGAGGTCTTTGTGGTCCTCCTCTATCTTCGTCTTGTGGAGGGTTAAGCAAGAAGAATCTCGCGATCATAATTGCAGCTGGTGTGTTTGGTGCTGCTGCATCGATGTTGTTGGCTTTTGGGATTTGGTGGTATTACCATTTGAAGTGGACAAGAAGAAGAAGAAGAAGCAATGTAACTGAAGGAGGAGTTAGTCGCTTGGCGCAGAGACTTCGTAGCCATAAGCTTGCTCAGGTCTCTTTGTTTCAAAAGCCTTTGGTTAAGGTTAAACTTGGGGATTTAATGGCTGCAACAAACAACTTCAGCTCCGAGAACATTATTGTTTCCACTAGAACAGGAACAACGTATAAGGCGTTTCTTCCTGATGGCTCAGCTCTTGCGGTGAAGCATTTGAGCACGTGTAAGCTCGGGGAGAGGGAGTTTCGTTATGAGATGAATCAGTTGTGGGAGCTTCGTCACCCTAACTTAGCTCCACTTCTTGGATTCTGCGTTGTGGAAGAAGAGAAGCTTCTTGTTTACAAATACATGTCTAACGGGACACTGCACAGGTTGCTGGATTCAAACGCGGTTGAGTTGGATTGGTCTACTCGGTTTAGAATCGGTTTAGGTGCTGCAAGGGGTTTAGCTTGGCTTCACCATGGTTGCCGCCCTCCGATACTTCACCAAAACATTTGTTCAAGTGTGATTCTGGTCGACGAGGATTTTGATGCAAGGATTATAGATTCAGGGCTTGCGAGGATTATGGTTCCCTCGGAGAACAACGAGAGCAGTTTCATGACTGGTGATTTAGGAGAGTTTGGGTATGTAGCTCCGGAGTATTCTACCACAATGATAGCTTCACTAAAAGGTGATGTGTATGGACTCGGAGTTGTCCTCTTGGAGTTGGCGACAGGGCTAAAAGCTCTTGGTGGTGAAGGTTTTAAAGGGAGTTTGGTTGATTGGGTGAAACAGCTTGAAAGTTCAGGAAGAATCGCTGATGCATTAGATGGAGACATTCGAGGGAAAGGGCATGATGAAGAGATCTTGAAATTTGTTGAGATTGGTTGTAACTGTGTGGCTTCAAGGCCTAAAGAGAGATGGTCAATGTTTCAGGTATACCAGTCATTGAAAGCTATCGCTGGGAAACAGGGTTATTCGTTCACAGAACAGGACGATGACTTTCCTTTGATTTTCGACACACAAGAGAACGAGGCCGTGTGAAGTATGAAATCTTATGGGAAGCCTGTGATGGTGAGGATTTTCAGGATTATATTATCTTGAGGTATTATTTGTGTATATCATCTTGTACTACTTTCTACTGCCAAGTTAGAGAAGATGCTTTTATAAAAGAATTTGTAGACTATGTTATTGTAAAAAACAGGAGTGTATATGTTATGCGTCAGAGTTTTTCAAACTGTTGCTTTGGTGTTTATATAACTGATAGATTCTGAAGAGAACTGTTTAGAGAATTTAAAACATGGGTTTCATGGGGGAGGAATTGTTTCTTCCTGGAGTCTTGAAAGAGTGACAACAATTTTCACTCATGTTTTCTTTTAAGAACAAAAAAGAAAGTGCAAAACTGGAATCTGTGTCCCATGCAGAACAAGATAAAGAGGATTTTTCTCTGCAGAATCTTACTTTAGGGTCTGCTTCTCGATACAGTCAAAATCAAAGCCAGCAAAAGAAGCTAAAGATTGCAAGAAAGCGAGAAGGAGAGGAGAGAGAAAGAGAGGTTTGCATCTATGCTCACTCCTTTTGTATTTCACTTTGTC
Organism: Eutrema salsugineum; assembly: GCF_000478725.1. Lineage (NCBI taxonomy): Eukaryota > Viridiplantae > Streptophyta > Magnoliopsida > Brassicales > Brassicaceae > Eutrema > Eutrema salsugineum. The sequence continues at coordinate 5,658,610 of NW_006256547.1, read as the reverse complement.
AGATTCCCAAAGTTCAGAAGAACCCAAAAATGAAAATCTAAGTGATTCTAAAGTTGTGCAAGGACAAGCTTGTAATAAGAAGCAAAATCATGGGGTCTCTTAGTTGTCTTAGTGGTGGAGATATATTACAAGGCATAGATTATATGATAACAATCAGTAATTTAAGGGGCAAATGAGTTTTTGAAAACAGAGCAACTTTAGTTAATGGTTTGCTTTAGCAGAGGAAACACAAAAGCAAACTTTAAAGTTAATAGATTTAAAAAGAAAAGGCAAAGATAGAAAAGAAATATGAGGAAAACAGGAGAGCTAGATAAAAGACATAAGCCTATAATTCTATAAATGTTATTAAAAAACCCTACAAAGCCATTAAGAAATCTTAATATCTGCCTCAATCTTCTCTACACCTTCACGTCTAAAAAAAATCAATCTTTAGACAACAATGGTCCAAAAAGAAAAAGAGAGCATGACTTCACCTTCCAAAACGCTACAGAGCCAAGAAGAGACTTCACCTTTGCAAAACAGAGCAAGGCTACACAAGCTATGAATTCATAGCCTGTATCTATATTTGAAGTTATGGATCGCTCCACCAAAAAAGAAAAGTAGCTTCTTGACGTGGAAATGCAATTGAGAGGTCGCGTAGTTCACTTTGTGTCTGAAAACGGTAGAAAAACCGAAAATGAACAAAACCCACATAATAGTTTCATGAAGTATCTATAGAAAAGTTTGCATACCATTCACGTCTCGTAGCTATATCAAACTCGTGTTGGCCGTCTCGAAGTTTCTGATTTCCTGAAGAAATAGTTTTGAAAGAAAAGCTCAGTAAAGTTGCGTTCCCTTCTTTTGCAGTAAAACTTTAAATAAAGTGGTCAAATTCTTCACAAGTGCCTTTAGTTTTCTTAAAGCATAGATATTAGAGAAAAAAAAAGCTTTTACTAAAACATAATAACATTATCTGCTTTCAAAAAACGAGTTCTTTAATGGCACAAAATGTACAGTGACACTGAAAAGAAGGAAAGAACAAGAATTCTCCATGCAATAATCTTTTTAGAAACCAGTGATTATCGGTATCCGTGTAAAGTTACATCCAAAACATCTTGAATTGAGCAAACACTTATACTTAGTTTTTGTATAAACATACTGAAAAGTGAAAACAACTTCAAGACAAAAATTCTCAAAAGGCTTCATCTCTGATAGAAAACTCAAAGAAGCAAATGTAAAAGATCGAACTTTAAGAGAAGATAGGAACCTGTTATGAATAGGATCAGGTCCATTTGGAACTTTTCGCTTGCTCACATGAAACAGATTCACATCCTCACCACTAAACCGCAAAGTCTTGACCTTTCGTGTTGATGGAACCCTTGTTGCAGAGTTTGCTAAGATACCGACAAGAAGAAACACAATAATACCCAGAGACACAACAGCTCCAACCAAAGCTCTAATGCCATTTCCACCCATACTGCAACCTATGTCCCTACAGCTTCCTGTTTAACATGAACAACTGGCCAACCAAACCCAAGAATAGACTGAGCAGAACATCCATGATGTTGGTGAAGTGACTGTCACATAAATAGAGAGATATCTTTGGACAGAAGAAGCTAAAAAAAAAGGGGGAAAGCGAAATGGGAAGCAAAAAACAAGCATTTAAGTTGTTTTTGTATACCTTTGAGGACAAATCCGTGATTGGCCCTATTTAAAGATTAAGCACACAAAGCAACAGCATACATACGTAGGTGTCCACGTAGAGAGAGAGAAAGGATGCAAGAGGAAGAGAAAGTTAGAGAAAACGTATCTTTATGTAACATATGGGCCCTTGGAGTACCTTTTTCTTTGCTTTGATTTGTGAATTTTCATGCACCAAACCATTGGGGACCTCACAAGCTCCCCTAACTACATATATTTTAAGCCAAATAAAAGCATAGGACAGTGTAGCTTTTGTGCCTGAGTATTAGCAAGCCTACTACTTTCCTTACCACTATCTTAAATCGCTTGGATGTTTCTTTTAAACAATAAGAAAATCAATTAAGAATGTAACAATGCATAAGTAAAAAAAAAAAAAAAAAAACAAATCTGTGAAAAGGAGGTTGAGCTACAATTTTCTTTCTTGTTAAGTATTCCCTCCTTACCAAGAGCCCATTAGCAGAAAAGAAATGTATGCTTCTTCTGATAAACTCTTTCTTGTGATCAACAGAATTTAAAGATAAACTGGAAACTTATAAGGGTACTTACTACACAGTACCTCAAAGCAAATGAAATGATATAGAGATACGCGTAGGTAAACTATATCCAAATTGCAAAGAAAAGAATCCATAACTGATTGACAGCTAGGGAAGATTGAGCAAGTTTGTTTCCATATCACAAGCAAACTCCCTTTTGGACCTGGTGGGATAGAGAAGCTTACCTTCTACATAGTAAAGCCAAGTGTTAAACTGACCTGGCCCCCACAATATTCTTACTATATATCTGTTTCCCCTATATTATTTTAGGGATCTTACACATGGTCAGGATAGTGTCCTTCTAGTACTGATTCTTACAGTGATTTTGTGAGCAAAAGCATCCCAATATTGCTCTCTGGAGATTTCTAGTTACATGTTCTATTGAAGAGTTGTTTACCAAAGTAGACTCAATTAGAGAGAGAGAGAGAGAGAGAGAGGAAGAAGGCTTCGACACATACCTCAGTTACGTCACTTTCGTAAAGGTTTTCTTTAAATTAGGAGAAATGTTTAGAATAAATATTGATGTATATGATACATACATATAGAAATCATGTGTAGCAAGTGGCTCTCTGAGACCTTAAGGGCTTCAAAAGAATCCATTTGTAATGGAAAAAAGAGAAACTCTAACTGACATCATATCTCAAACTGTGTACAACTATATTTCTGCATCACAGAGACAGAGGGCGACATACACCATTACCGATTTTAGAATTATCTTAGGACTGCAACTTGTTTCCATCTTAGGTCTCGGTAACAAACAAAATGGCGATTGATGGACAAAAGCACCTGCAAACATTTAACCTGAGACACTAAGAATATGTGACAGGAAGAAACGGAGATGAAAACGAAATGATCTTGTATCACATGACAGATGCAAATGCTGCAAATCAAACATTTAAGATGTAACAGCTAAAAGAGTATCCACATATTTATTTATTTATTGGTTTACATGTGAAAAACTTACTCTAGTATTCAAAGTTTGGAACAAACTAGTTCTTCAATTTCAGCCTCTGTTCATTCCCTTCAACCAAAAAATGGTCAGATGTGACCGTTGAGATTAACTGTGGCTTTAGGATTTTCTTGGCTTTTGAGCCCATTTCGGTCCATATATCGCCAGGTGTGTCCGGCCAAACCTTCGATCAGTCATCTGTATGAAATTTCTCTAATCAGAATTCATTCAACCCCATCCATTACACGAGTAATAAAAGGAAATAGTTACCTTTTCCAGGCATCCGCATGAATCAAGCATTGTGGTTCGTGAAGGGTACTCAACCACCTAGATCAGAACACGTCTAAGTGAACATGAGAAATACATGGTGACTTAAAATATGGTTTAAGGAGGGAAATACATAGCTACTCACAATAAATGTATTTTCTCCAATTGCTGCTGACTTAGAAATCTGATCCATCAGAACCTCATAGTCAACCTCCATGTACGGTGGTGTAACGCTGATATAGTCAAATGCTCCATCCTTACCTGATAGTAACAGATACTATTAAAAGCTGAAGTTTGCAAGTAATAATGAGAGATGAAACTGACAACTGTTTAACAACTTCAAGACTAGAGGCATGCCTACTAATTTATCTGCACGTTCCAAGAAGTTTTCGACTCGAGCAGTGTGTATAACCGAAGCATCAACAAATCCAGTGTGTTCCAAGTTTGGTTGTAGAACATTTGAAACAACCCAAGGATCCATCTCAACAAAGTGTGCCTGTAGAGAATAAGTCAAATCCTGTTTAGCTATCACTTAAACAAAAATAATCAAACAAGATCATACAAAACAATATCTCCCATTACAGTTATTTTTATTTCTTTGCTACCTCAGAACATCCTCGGCTGATTGCTTCAATTCCAACAGATCCTGTACCACTGTACAAATCCAACCACCTACCAGGACGCAGAGACGTTGGACAACCACCAGCAGCCTATATAGAAGGCGGATAAGAATCAGTTCTGGAATGTCAGAGAAATCCCTAATCTCAGGTGATAAATTCAGCTAAATGCAGAAGAAAAATAGCTAAAAACAGTCCATTTCTCATCAGTATTACCTGAAGAATTCCAAAAGCTGCTCCTTTAACAACTTCCATCATAGGTCTCACATCCATTCCCTTCAGAGAAAGCAATTTCTTTCTCTTGGCAGTTCCTGCAAGAACCTAAACCACTCGACACATTGGGGGAATCGAACAACAGAAACCCCAAAAAGAAGAAGCTTTAAAACACCATAAAACAGGCAAATGCACACCTGAAGTAACCTATGAGTTGTTCTTGGCTGAACAATAACCTCTTCCTGTTTTTGGCTGTTCCTTTCCTCTTCTTTTCTTCTCGTCTTCTACAATGAGTGTGTAACCAGTATTGAAATGATCAAACAGTAACTTTCCAACTTTCCAAAACAAAAATTTCAGCTCTCAAAAATTTCATTGATCAGAAACCGAAACAAAGAAATAGAGATGGGCAATGAACCTTAGATTGAGACGCAAACTCATTGGCATCATAACCATATCGTTCCAGCAACAACTTCTTATCCTCGCTTGCCAAACCACTGCCTGAATCTGATTTCACCAAAAGAAATGAACTGAGAAAGGAATCACGAAGATGCTAACAAGAAATCTATCTGTACAGTTCCAGAAAGAAACAAAATTTCCACACTTTTACGGCTCGAGACGACGGTGACGACGGATTTCCGAATACACAGTGGATTACAAACCCTGAAGGCGTGAATTTTTGGGAAAGAAGAATACGAGACACCCAGATTCTTATTCATGTCGATGTTGATTCCTAGTGGAGAGACTATGGGAGAAGATAACATAACTGCCATAGCTGAAAGGTTTCGACTTTGGAGCTTGCAAATGTTTCTCAGTAGCAAACCGAAAGAATAGCAAGGATAGGACTAAACTAAAACCCTCTTTTGGAGCCGGAGGGTCCATTTCCATCAAAAGGTGTCTAATTTGAGCTGTGTTTACAAACTGAAACATAATTGGATCCCAAGAAACCTTTTTTTTTTGTTCAACATCCCAAGAAACTTAGTACTAATAAAGATCATAAAGAAAAGAGGAAACTTATTGAAAACCCAGATGAAATATAGTTCTTGAAAATCATAAACCGTCCAATTTAAGGTAAAAGAGAAGCAGCAACAATAGCAAAAACAAGGATCTAATAATCGAAATCATTTAACAGTTGAGGGAACTGTGACAGCATCTCTTGGTCCTTATCCAATATTTCATCAACAAAGGAGCTCGCGGAATGACATGAACCCGAGGCCTTGGAAGCGATCTTCTGAGAGCTGCATTCGCCTTGGCTGTTGAAGTTTTCGTTCTGCACAAAAGTGAGGTTGCTAGTAGCAGAGGATCCCACTACTTGTGTCTGAGAATCCAGAGGTAAAGCCGGATCCGAGAGAAGAAAATCGCTCCAGCAGAATGTAGTAACCGGTGCTTGAGCCCCTTGGTTTGGCTGCGTGATACTAGCAGAAGACGAGGAGGAAGAACATGAAGATGTGGTTCCATTGAGCAGATGATTTGAATGGCTAGAGATATGGAATGGAGTAGTAGCTTGGAATTCAGATGAAGTGGGATTCGTAAACATCATAGGAGAGTTGTAATTACTCTCATGGCTTGTTGTGTTCCTGAACATTTCCCATGCTGAGTTGGATTGTGTGAGTATAGAGTTGTTAGATGGTTCTGTTTTGAAGTCTCTGACGAAATTTTCAGATGAAGTTCCATGGCCATTAATGTTTCTGAATTCTGAAAGGAGCTGAGAAACCGGTTTATGAGTCACTGGATCTATACCCATTTTCATCAGCCTCTTCTTCAGCTTCGTGTTCCAATGGTTCTTCACATCGTTGTCCGTTCTTCCTGGAAGCTTTCGTGCAATCGAAGACCACCTGAAAGCATCAGAGATTATTTACTATACATTACCAAATGAAATGTTTCAATGACAAGAAGTTTGATAGATTCTTGTCTTTGTTTTAAAAAAGTTAGTTAGCAATTAGGTTTCTTCTTTACCTGCTGCCAATGATTCCGTGACACTGAATGATAAGCTCTTCTTCTTGGGGAGAGAAGCTGTCATGTTTAAGGTCAGGTCTTAAGTAATTAGTCCATCTCAATCTACAGCTCTTTCCACATCGATTCAGGCCTGCACAGCAGAAACAAAAAACATTCAGACTTGTACAATGAGAAATCTTAAAAGAAGGGAGAGATTTATAGAAAGACCTGCTTTTTTAGGGATCAAACTCCAGTTTCCTACACCATGGATTGCAACATAAGCAAGGATCTTGGCGTCTTCTTCAGCGGTCCAGAGACCTTTCTTGACATTGGATTTGTCACAACATGGAGGCCTTCCCATTTTTTTTTTTTGTATTCAGACACAAGAGATAAGATGAACAAGAAGTTGAGAAATGTCTGAAAGTACCACAAGAAAGGATTTATGGAAATAGAGTGATGCAATGTAAAAGCTCTGAGACAGTGCTAGAGAGAGAGAGAGAGAGAGAGAGAAGGAAGGTGAGGATCTCATGCTTGAAGGCTCCTAATTAACGGTAATTGCATGATTGTTACACTTCATTAGAAATATAGTGTTTCGAAGTGCATGACGTAGTTTAGACAACTATCACCTCATGTACACTACATATTGTATATACATAATTCAGTTATCATGTATTGCTAGCTGACGATAAAATAAACTGACTTTTATTAAGTTTTGTTCTACTTATGAACCACAGGGAACATAACTGAACATGAAACTTAGGATCAGAATTATTTTTTAGTTTTGTTCTATATGTTTCCTTCTATTAACGAAAGGTTTTTCTTCCCCGAATGGCGAAAACCATTTTTTGCTATACAAAAATTTCCACCCTTTAATAAGAGTTTTTTTATTTTACTTGTTCTTAAGATGAGCAAGCTTTGCAACTCTTTCTGCAATAACCATGGTCTGTTTCTGAACCCACCATGTACGTTGGATTCTTCTCGCATTCCCCTGACTTGGCCCATTTTGGGCAGCTCTCATTCTCGTCCACACACCCAGTTGGCCTCTGGATCGGTCTCTCAAATGACTTAACATGAATCCATCTGGTCGCTGACCATTTCTCTCCCTCAATCACTGGACAGCTTCCATGTAAGCTGCTCGGATCTGTGGTTGCATTGGGATGAAGATTGAAGAAGAGCAATGCATCCCCTTTCATCGGTTTCACTGCAAAGATGCATATTTAGATATTACAATATACCAGTTGGAGGGACAGAATCATACTACTACAATCACATATGTCTGGAGCTTTTAAATTCCTCATTTTTCCACATTGAAACCAAATGCATGTTGAAGAACAGTATTCTACATGTGTATATATATCAAACAATATAGTGCTTTTACCTGCATAGCCTTGTTTTGCACATTCGGTCCAGCTATCGTCTTTCGGTTGAATTGTTTCACCCTTTAAGAATGTGTGATAAAATTGAAATGAGGCCACTTCAAGAAATGAAATCCAAATCTTAGGAGACAAGTTATGGAATGGGAAGTGATATATGAATGTCATTTACCTTCCACATGGGAAACACTGTTTCTCCGCCCTTTTTGACATTGGACAAATACATCAATACAGTGGCGATCCGATGACCACCAAGCTCTAGGTTTACCTGGTCGTGAAAGTAGTCAAAATGCGGTTCATATTTTTGACCATTCTCATAGTGCAGTATTTGCATGGACTCTCCATTTTCTAATCGACAACACAGAAAAAAAAAAAAAAAAAAAAAAGAGATTAGTTATCTGCTACTAAAGGATAAAGTAAGAAACATATGCCTCGGAAAATACCTTCAGGAAGAAAGGTCCATGCAGCAAGTTTTGACTCGACATTAGCTACTACATCATCCTGCACAGACACAAAACCTTACCATTGAAGTCTTCAAGCTTAAGGGTCAACAATCAGTGAATCACAGAAAACCATATACAAATCGAATAGAAGCAAGATTAGAGCTCAGCGTAACAGCGATCATTCTCAGAAAAATACATCATAAATTCAACTGATTGCACAAATCGATGCAGATAATAAACCACAGCTTCTAAAAGGTCAATCGAAAGCTCAGCAATAGGCAACATATTTTCCATGGATTCCCACATGTTCTGAATTTTTCCAAGATGGATCATATAGAGTAATAGAATCAAAGCTAACCTGTCTTTTGGACAGAAACATTCCAGAACTTGTGCGTACTTCACTTTCTACGCTCTCACCCGAATCATTATCCGCCACCATTGACTTCTCAAGCTTTCCTTTCGCCTAAAAGCAATGTCAAAATCCAAACAAAGTTTCTGAATTCAGTCACACAGTCCCAGAACATCCTTGATCATCACTTATGGAGAAAAAGTCAAGAAGGTGTTTGATTCTACCAAGTTGATAAAATGATCACATTCCTCATCGGAGAGAAGACCCTTGTATAAAAATACCCTGAAGAAACCACAAAAATCACATATTTATTACTTAGAAAAAATCAATCAAAATCCAGAGTTTTTTCCTGATACGCAAAACCAACAAACCTAGGGGTCCAAGAGAGCTGAGTGACACGAGTTGGATCAAAAGCAAGAGAGGAAGCACTCGTTTTCTGCTTAATCACAGACCCATCTCTAACCCAAAAAAAAAAAAAATCTCAGTCAACCAATCGAAATCCATCTCCACCATGATCAAGCACAACTCGAGGGAGAGAGATAACCTTTTACTCCATCGAGGGAGGAAGCGGATAGAAGCAGATGAAATTCGAGGGAAAATCAGGATAAGGCAGAGGGAAAATGCGAAAAAATTCCGAGAATCCATCCGGAAATTTTTCCTGAGCAAAAGATTTGATTGGCGTTGGCAACGTAATGAATTGTTGTATTCTTCTCAATTCTCACCCAAAGAATCTTCTTCTTCTCAATTTGTTTCACGTAGCTTTGCGATTTAACATTTTTTACCCACTTTCAAGTATAAATGACGGTAAGCGAGCGCCCACTGTTTTTTTTCTGCCTTGGTTTTTAATTCCCTTTGACTAGTAGTTCACTTTTGGTAGATCCTTTACCTCTTTTTATTACCAGCAACATTTAATGTTGGCAAAATAATGTTTTTTATTAATTTTGTCATGTCTGATATTTCCAAGTTTCCAAACAAGTTCCAATAGAAAAAGGGAAATTACCAAAAATTCTCCTTCTCATCCTCATTAATTACAGGATCTTGTAGAATTAAATAGATCAGAAGTTTCGACCAAAAAAAAAAAAATCAGAAGATTTGGTTTAACATTGAAGCCCACTAAAGGCCCGTAATGTGAATGGGTATCGCTTACAGCATGGGCCCATTAAAAAACTTCTGGCTCTCTTTCGTGTATCGTACGTACGGAAAACCCTAAGTCTCCTCATTATGGGGCGGCATTGGCCAATAAGAAGAGTCCTTTAAATACACAACCTTAAGGGCACTTTCACTAACCCTAGCAGTCATTTTCGCATTTTTATCGATTAGCAGAAGAAGAAGAGAACGATGAAGGTGATCGCTGCTTTTCTCCTAGCGAAACTCGCCGGAAACGAGAACCCAACGAAAGATGATTTGAAGAAGATCTTCGATTCCGTTGGTGCTGAAGTCGACGAGAAGAAGATAGATCTGCTCTTTTCTCTGGTCAAGGATCACGATGTGACGGAGCTGATCGCTGCCGGGAGGGAGAAGATGGCTGCTCTCTCATCTGGTGGCCCAGCTGTAGCTATGGTGGCCGGACCTGGAGGCGACGCTCCTTCCGCGGCTGAGCCAGCGGCGGAATCTAAGAAGGTTGAGGAGGAGAAGGAGGAATCGGACGATGGTGGAGGCATGATGAGTCTCTTCGATTGATTCGGTTTATCGTGAAGTTAATTAGAGGATCTGATTAATTAGTATCGTCGTCTCGTCTGGGTTGTTAATTTTCATCGCTTTTAAAATTTTTAGGGTTTATGTGGGATTCTGTGGATGGATCGTTGTTGCTACCTTTTAAGGAGGATTATTCATTGTTTTTAGAAGTTTTGAAATCTATCGTGAATAGATCTTTCTTGCTTATTGATCCGCACTCATATGCTTGTTCTATGAAGTTACATTGTTTTTGCTCGTAATTTGGAAAATTGTGGATGATGAGATTCTATAATATGAAATTAGTGCAGTGCATAGTGAGTATACTAATCTTATTTGGATGGGTGATTTCTATCAAAAAGTTGAATTGAGGTTTTTGAAAATTCATTTAGAAGCACACTGAAGTGGCAACAAAAGATTTCTTCTTTCATCTTCACTTGAATGAGTTTGGTGATCGAAATCTGTCAATAAGGCTTGCGTTATAGATGACTTGGTGTTTATCTACCTATCGATGTCTAATATAATAAACACATGAATATCACCAAAGATTTTCGTTTAGGAGACCAATATAGATTCATGAAGAAAACAACCAGACATCTGAGTGTTTAGAATGTTTATCCATGTTAGACAAGATTATCCTGAAGAGAGCGCATTAGAATCTGAATTTAGTTAAGTTTTCAGATTGTGGAAGTAACATTTGAACAATTAACAAGGTTTCATTTCACTTACATAGATAAGAAACCCACAAAATTAGCTCTTCCAAGTACTAATTCTTCCTCACGGACCAACATTCCTCTATATAGATACTCGAACTGTGAAAGTTTTGCTGATTTTGAAGCTCTCGAGTTGGCATCATTGTCCGTGTGAGGAGTCATGGAAAGAACAACTCTTCTAAGAGTCTCTCGGCTCTTGTAGTTGATGATCCAATCTTACTCTAAGTGTGTACTGAATGGGTAGCCGCTTTCGATTTTGCTATTAATGGGCCTTTCGATATCCTCCTTTCAGCTGACGTCATCCCAAAGAAGAAAACATCGCTAAGCATGCTGCTATAACTAACAAACTCAAATGACTTCACCAAGACCACAGTTTCATATTTCATATGCAATTAACATTTTTATAAATCAGTTTTTTTATATAAAAAAAAAAGAGAACATTTAGTTTAAAATTGTGTTATAACACTGTCATATGTAAATATTTGTCATCCTATCGTTATCAAAAAACTATTTTTAAGCGAGAAATTAAGTTTCAAAGTAGAGGTCCCAATTAAAAGCTTTGCAATAGAACACAAAGACAATTTTTTTACTAATGATTGATGTCTTCTTTTCTTGTGGGTTCTTCTTATTACGTAGAAAAGTTTAGAACCAATTGGTTCTTACAAAAAAGAAATGATAACTAAATAATAGAAAAAAAACAATTAAAGAGAAACTTTGCTATTAGTATGACTAGTGGCGGATCTAAAACTTGTCTTTAGCCGGAGCAAAGACTAAATTATAGGCATAATATAATACATTAAAAGGTAAATTAAACTCTTACACTAAAATTAAAAATGTCATGGTGGGCAACTGCCCCTCCCAATCACTATGTTCCTTATTCACTGGATGCAAGTAATAGATAAAGAATGGTAATCGTGACAATGTCTTAGTCAATGTATTTTGAGTTGGGTTCCTTTACACGTTTAGGCCTTCCTCTCATGTCCGTTGACTGTGCTATCTCATCAACTAACAATAAAGAAACGAAGACCTTACGTAACTACGTCATTATAATTAGTCTTTGCTGTTAACGCTTTTTTTTTTTTTTATTGGATACTATATGTGTTAAGAATATCTTTCTGGATTATCTCTATCGAGAATAGGAAATGTCATTGTGTATATATATTTGTATGTGAATGAATTAAAGGCACCACATTGCAAATTATTTCATTTTTTGTAAACAAACAAAAAAGCTTAGTCGAAGGTGTATTTCAGTATTTCTTTACCTTAGTCGACTATAAAAGAAAATTGATCTTCTTAACAAAAATGATTTGTGTGGCTCGTACTTAATCTTAAAAATATTTTAAGTGTCTCCTCGCATGATGCCAGGAGCAAAGCCTGTATAGACAATTTCCTACACTCTTCACCTAATCCTAATAACTAAATGAGAAAGCCTAGTGACGTAAATGACAATGCCTCTTTTGAAGAGGGAAAGATGAAATAAAGTAGATTAAAAGAAAAAAGCCTATTGACGTTATATAATTTATAACTGATAACTACATATAAGACTGATTACTCATCGGCGGCATCTTCTTTAAAAAAACACGCAAGAGAGGAGACCTTATTATAATGTATGCTTGTTTAGTTGTTTACTAGATCAATTCTTCTCTCCCTTTCGTCTCTGAATCATTCTTCTGATGATGACCAGATACATTTTGTTACTGCAATATTTCGAATTTGACTATCTTGAAGAATATTAAAACGTCTAAATTCTTGCAAAATATGTAACTTTAGAAGTAAGAAAAAACAAAAGAAATTGCCGGAAAGGTCTGTCTGTTGGGAATCAGTCCGATGTCACAATGCTACATCAGATGTCATCAAAACACATACATATATGATCCTACAACAGATCCAACAAAACCAAAAGAACAAAGGATGAAATAAAAAATATACAGAGACTCTATATAAATCCTAATTTATAATATAATTAGGAAACAAAATGATCGTAACAATTCAACATCCTAATAATATTATACACATGTATGATCAGTTTCCTGAAAATTAATCAGAGATTTCGTGGTAGCTTCCTCGCACACTCCAGAGTAATATAAATATAGTTTTTGGGTAGCAATGAAACCAAATCAGAGCCAAGTCTCAATAGTAAACACAACACAAAGTACTTTCTTGAAACGCAAGCAACCCAAAAAGATGCTTGAAACCGGCGCAATATGGGGATTAACCGGCACGACAGTGACCACCCTTATGTTCATTTGGGCGATTTACTCACAATACGCACCTCGCCAACTCCGAGACCACGTTGAGTCATACTTTTTCAAGATGACTGGATGGATCTCCGTAAACGTTCACATCAAATTCACCGAGCACACAGAAGAAGGTCTCAAGAGAAGCGAGAACTACGAAGCGATACGCAACTATTTATCCGCCAAAGTATCGGCTTGTGCGAAGAGGCTAATGGCTAATGAATCGAAAAACAGCAAATTGTTCGTGCTTAGTATGGACGATCACGAGGAAGTTGAAGATGTGCTCGCCAATGGTGTGAAGGTGAAGTGGTACTCGAATGTGAAGTTGACACAGACTCAGTCTAATTCTGGTCGAAGCAGCTCGGACGAGAGAAGGTTCTTTACGCTTACTTTCCATAAGCGACACAGAGAGATGATCATTGGGACTTATGTTACTCGTGTCTTGAAAGAAGGGAAAGAGATTGGTCTGAGGAACAGAGAGAGGAAGCTTTACACTAACAACTCGAGTTCAGAGTGGCAACCTTGGAGGTCAGGAATGTGGAGCAACGTTCCTTTCCATCATCCGGCGACATTCGAGACTTTGGCTATGGATCCTGAGAAGAAAGAAGAGATCAAGAAGGATTTGATTTGGTTTAGTGAAGCGGAAGCTAAAGCGTACTATGATCAAATTGGGAAGCCGTGGAAGCGAGGCTATCTCTTGTATGGCCCGCCCGGGACAGGGAAATCGACGATGATATCTGCGATAGCGAATTTATTGAAGTATGATGTGTATGATCTTGAGCTAACGACCGTGAAGGATAACTCAGAGCTAAAGAAGCTGTTGCTTGATACAAAAAGTAAGTCTATCATTGTGATTGAAGACATTGATTGCTCGCTTGATTTTACGGGGCAGAGAAAGAGCAAAAAGGAGGAAGATGAAGAAGAAGATGAGGAGAAGAAGAAGGAAGCTGAGAAGAAGAAGGAAATGAAGGAGCCTGCGAAACAGAGTAAAGTGACATTGTCAGGGCTACTAAACTCCATTGATGGGTTATGGTCGGCTTGTAGTGATGAGAAGATCATTATATTCACAACGAATTATGTGGATAAGCTTGATCCGGCATTGATACGCAGAGGAAGGATGGACAACCACATCGAGATGTCTTATTGCAGGTTTAAGGCATTCAAGGTTTTGGCTAAGAACTACTTAGGTATCAAGTCACACGAGTTGTATGGAGAAATCGAGAGATTGCTAGAGGAAACCGACATGTCTCCTGCGGATGTTGCAGAGACTTTGATGCGGAAATCTAATGAAGACTTAGGCGCTGCAGACATTTGCCTCGAGCGTTTGTTTAAGTCTTTGGAGGAAGAGAAGGAGAAAGCGAGGAAGTTGGCTGAGGAAGAGAAGAAGAAGAAAGGGGAGAAGGAAGAGAAGAGGATAAAGAAGGAAGCAGAGGATGCAGTGGAAGCAGAGAAGCCGATGAAGAAGACAGAGGAAGAAGATAAAGAAAAGAAAGTGTGAGTGGGTCAAACGAAAACGGCGACGTTTCTCAGAAAATTGGTACCAAACTAAGAAGATCCGAGGAAAAGAAGTGACGCCTGATGAATTTACGTTTATTGTTTGTTATGTTGTACTTTGCCATGGTGTTGCAAAATAAATTCTTAAGTTTAAATGCAAAAGTAAGATATAAACATATACTATATTGTTGTTGAGGATAATATGATAGGTCACAAGTTCTTGTTGGCAAATTTCTCTGCCTTTTCTTTTAGCTTTTTCGATTTATATAGGAAGCAAAGGTGGAAGCAAAGTGCAGTACAGGGAAAGAAACATGGGAACGTGAGAACTCTGTTCCTATAAACTAGGAGACTGAGTCTTACATCAATTATTTGCTAAATGAAAGGAAATAAAAACAAATTGAACAAACCGAGTCAATCCTGGTATCGTCGGTTTGGTTTCCTCATACGAACCTGTCGTTGGTTCACTTGGGCGATTCCAGTCGCATCATAATACAAAAAAAAAAAAAAGATCAAATTTATAATGTTTGTACTTTTTACACTATTTTAAGGATAATACACACTGATAAGTCTGATATATATATATATATATATATACATAATATATATATATATACATAATATATATATATATACGCCTTGATGTTAGTATACTATCCATAGAAGTTTTTCTGAAGTAGACAAACAAATCCTCAGCATCTTTTTACGTTTCTAGTGTACAGTGACAACACTAACAATATTCTTTGTCTAGGAGTTATAGGCTGATGGTATGTATTAGCGCCGGATCTGGGCCAAAACCTAATAAAACATTTGTTTTAGCTCCCAAAATTTTTTTGTTCAATTTAATCCATAAAATTTTTTTTTAAAGTTTTTTTTTGTATAACCAATTATAGGTTCCTATTTCTGTTTTTGTTTCAAGCCTCCAAAATTTCAGATTCGGCTCTGTATATTAGTAGTGTTGTTGTATATATTATCACACAAATTAGATCCAACCGGATATAATGCATATTATTGAAAAAAATCATTATTTTATTATAAAATAATATTCAGTATTCTACAAAAATAGAAAATTCATTATTTTTGTGAAGTTAACATCAAAAAACTGAAAAAAGACATCAAAAAGCTGAGAGTAAAAGAAGAAGTTAGCATCAAAATAAAATTATACTCGAAAAATGTTTTTCATATAGTTATTCTGCTATAAATTTTTTTTCATTTTTCTTGGATTCATATTTTTACACTACTTTTTCTGTTTCTTTTCCAATATTTCTCTCTCCTTTTTATTGCATTTTATAACAAGAAAACTGAAAAATTATTGTTAAATTTATGCTTTTCCAATCTTCAGGTCTAAAGAAATATAATGAATTCCGTATATTTTTTTATATAAGGTTTCCAAGATTTCTATCTCGTAATACAGGATTATCCTAAAGAGAGCGCACTAGAATCTGAATTTTGTCAAGATTTTAGATTTTGAAAAGTTGCACTTGAACAGTTACCAAGGCTGATAATTTCTTAATACTGACACTGGTTTCATGTAGCTTCTCTATTCCTTTTCAGTTTCATTTCACTTACATAGATAAAAAAAAACCCCACCAAATTAGATCTTCTAAGTCCTTACCAGTTTCTTCCTCACGAACCAACACTCCTCTATATAGACAAAATATATCCGTTACTTTGGTGGCAAATAAACTTAACACATGATCTATCTTTTTGGTCATTGAGCTTTGCTTCTTAATCTTTAATCATCGTTAGACTCAGAACTGTGAAAGTTGTACTGTTTACTGCTGATTTTGAAGCTTTCAATTGGCACATTGTTCGTATGAAAGGCTCAAATTTTTGACAAGTTATCTCTTCTATATGCTGTGGAAAGAGGGACTCTTCAAAGAAGCTCTCTGCTCTTGTAGACTAGTAGTGTGTACTGAATGACTCGGAGCCGGTTATGTTTTGGGCTTTCGATTTTGTTATTAATGGGCCTTTCGAAGCCCTATTTCTTGATAGTGCGTGAGTTGAGAAACTGACCGTCGGATTCGGAATCCTCGTTTTGTCATAATTTGTAATCAAAATTATTCAACTGACATCCTTCCAAAGAAGAAAGCATCGTTAAGCATGCTACATGCTGCTCTAAGCACACCCACGTACTAACAAACTAAAATGACATCAGCATGCTGCTCTAAGCACACCCACGTACTAACAAACTAAAATGACATCAGCATGCTGCTCTAAGCACACCCACGTTCTCATATTTCATATTCAACTAACATTTTTATTCATTAGTGTTTTTTTTTTAAGGAGAACACTTTTATAAAGTAGTTTACAATATGGTGTTATGCGTGATTATTTAACTGCTAAGCCGTTGTTAATTTTCTTATTTTTTTTGTTCTCGTAACTTCGTTTATATTTGCCAAAAGAAAAAAAAAATTCGTCATTATATAATTTGCGAGTATGACGTTTGAAAACTTAGTATTTGTTCATCCATCCAATAAAAATAAAATAAAAGATGTCGTGATTTTATAACATGTCATTATGTAAAATATACTTTCAAAAGATAACTTTATGTTTTAAGTTTCAAAGTTCATAGACTAAGAATAAAGAAACGAAGACCTTACGTAGTCACGTAATTAACTAGTCTTTGCTGTAAGCCAAACGCCTTTTTCGTAAACCGACAAAAACCTAAACTTGTAGTCGAAGGGGTATTACTTTACCACAGTTGACTTGACTAGAATTATAAAATTAAGAAAAATTAAATGATCAGTTCGTTAAGAAAAAATAATTTGTGGCTCGTACTTTACCCAAATTTTCTAATCTTAAAAATATTTTTAAGTGGCTCCTTGCGTGATGCCAGGAGCAAGCCTATGTACACAATTTTCTACACACTTCACCTAATCCTAAAAACTTCGTAAATGACAAAGCCTAGTGAGGTTATTCATTTATAATAAACCCTAAAATAAAATTAAAACATAATTATGAAACAAAACAATCGGAACATTTCCACATCATAGTAATATTATACACATGCATGTATGATCATTTTCCTGAAAATTAATCAGGGATTTCGTGGTAGCTTCCTCTGATACTAGAGAGTAATATAAATAGAGTTTGGGTAGCAATGAAACCAAATCAGAGCCAAGTCTCAAGAGAAACACAACCACAACATATTTTCTTGAAACGCAAGCAACCCAAAAAGATGCTTGAAACCGGAGCAATATGGGGACTAACCGGCACGACCGTGACGAGCCTTATGTTCATTTGGGCTATGTACTCACAATACGTCCCTCGCCATCTCCGAAACCACATTGAGAAATACGCTTTCAAGATGACTGGATGGATCTCTGTCTACGTTCACATCAAATTCACCGAGTACACAGAAGAAGGTCTCAAGAGAAGCGAGAACTACGAAGCCATACGCAACTATTTATCCGCCAATTCAGCGGCTCGTGCACAGAGGCTAAAGGCCAACGAATCCAAAAACAGCAAATCGTTGGTGCTGAGTATGGACGACCACGAGGAAGTTGAAGATGTGTTCGAAGGTGTGAAGGTGAAGTGGTACTCGAATGTGAAGGTGACACAGACTCAGTCTTATGGTCGAAACAGCTCGGACGAGAGAAGGTTCTTCACGCTTACTTTCCATAAGCGACACAGAGGGATGATCATTGAGACTTATGTTGATCATGTTTTGAGAGAAGGGAAAGCCATTGGGTTGAGGAACAGAGAGAGGAAGCTTTACACTAATAACTCGAGTTCAGAGTGGTATCCATGGAGGTCAGGAAAGTGGAGCAATGTTCCTTTCCATCATCCTGCGACATTCGAGACTCTGGCTATGGATCCTGAGAAGAAAGAAGGGATCAAGAAGGATTTGATTAAGTTTAGCAAAGGGAAAGATTATTACAAGAAGGTTGGGAAGCCATGGAAGCGAGGTTATCTCTTGTTTGGCCCGCCCGGGACAGGGAAATCGACGATGATCTCTGCCATAGCGAATTTCTTGGAGTATGATGTGTATGATCTTGAGCTAACGACAGTGAAGGATAACTCAGAGCTAAAGAAGCTGTTGCTTGATACAAAAGGTAAGTCTATCATTGTGATTGAAGACATTGATTGCTCGCTTGATCTTACGGGGCAGAGAAAGAAGAAAAAGGAGGAAGATGAAGAAGACGATGAGGAGAAGAAGAAGGAAGCTGAGAAGAAGGAGATAAAGGAGCCTGAGAAACAGAGTAAAGTGACACTGTCAGGGCTGCTAAACTCCATTGATGGGTTATGGTCAGCTTGTAGTGATGAGAAGATCATTATATTCACAACGAATTATGTGGATAAGCTTGATCCGGCATTGATACGCAGAGGAAGGATGGACAACCACATTGAGATGTCTTATTGCAGGTTTAAGGCATTCAAGGTTTTGGCCAAGAACTACTTAGATATCGAGACACACGAATTGTATGGAGAAATCGAGAGATTGCTAGCGGAAACCGACATGTCCCCTGCGGATGTTGCAGAGACTTTGATGCCGAAAGCTGATGAAGAAGATGCAGACATTTGCGTCAAGCGTTTGGTCAAGACTTTGGAGGAAGAGAAGGAGAAGGCCCGGAAGTTGGCTGAAGAAGAAGAGACGAAGAAAGCGGAGAAGGAAGAGAAGAGGAAAAAGAAGAAAGCAGAGGAAGCAGAGAAGAAGAAGACGGAGGAAGAAGAGAAGAAGAAGAAGAAGACAGAGGAAGAAGAGAAAGAAAAGAAAGTGAGTGGGTCAAACGAAAACGGCTACGTTTCTGAAATAAATGGTACCAACTAAAAAGATCAGAGGACAAGAAGTGACGCGAATTTAAGTTTATTGTTTGTTATGTTGTACTTTGGCATGGTGTTGCGAAATAATTTAAGTTTAAATGCAAAAGTAAGATATACACTTATACTATATTGTTGTTGAGGATAATACAACAAAAGATATCAATTTATAATGTTTGTACACTGTTTTTAAGGGTCATAAACACATTAATGTTTGTATACTATTCATAGAAATTTTTCTGAAGTAGACATACAAGTCCTCAGCATATTTTTAATAGTGTTACAGTACTAGAAAAAATATAAATCAGAAACAAATATACATATATATTCTTTAGATGAAGCCTTCATATTCTTGTTATTAAATGTTATATAAGATGATTCTGAATATAAGAGTCAACTAAAAGTCATTTTAATAGTAGTTTTGTGTTTTTTTTGCTCTCTCTTTGATGACCAAAGAATAATTTAAGAATGGGGTCCATGAGAAAGCATCCAAGTGGAAAAGGGTACAGCTCTAATCTCTATTCAAATATATCTGTCATGGACTCATGGTCAAGTAGCCACTTCTTCGTTGTTTCTTGGACAATTTAGAATTTTAGATCGTTGTCTCTTTGTTTCCTTTTCTGTTTTAATTAAAATGCATTTCAGAAAGAAAGAGAAAAAAAGTTGATGGAAACAGAGTTTGTGTAGACCTGTCTTAACATTTTACCAAAAAAATAAAACTCTTAATATAGTGGTACGTAAAAAATAGTGGTGCGATGTATGTCTGTTGCTTCCCGCGAGCCGTGAGCTAAACTTTTGCCTGTTAGATATTTTAGAAAGTGGAATTTTCTCGTTGTAATTTCTTTCATCTCTATAATGTGCTGTGTTCTTTACTTTAGTACCAGAATTAATTTTTCTTTTGCAATAGTAACAAAACACTTACATAACATGCACACGTTATTGTTTGGTTCAGAATTGGTCAGTACTCAGAAATCAGTTTGGTCCCCAAACCTAGCTTCAAGCTCATAGCATCTTCATAAATAAGCAAATAACCAAAATCTTTGAATTACTTTTAGTCAAACTCGTACCCAAAAACATGAAAACTACATGTGAACAAAATATGTACAATTGCAGGGTGCCTCTACTTTACAGCAATTTCATTAAAAAAATAAATTCTTTTTACTAGACACTCGAAAGTTGTGACACAAGACTACAAGAGTAGAATTCATAGAGAGTGAGTTAGTTAAGAAGCAAAAAGACCAAAACAGAGCATGTTAAGAAGAGTTATTATAACTGTTGACTAGTCTCTTAGTATTTCTCAATTCTTCTTGATGAGTCTCTTAGTATTCCTCAATTCTTCTTGAATAATCTCATTGTATTTATGTTCTCTTTGACTTGTCTCTTAGTATTCATAAATTGTATTCTTATATAAATTGATCTCATGTACAACTATTACTATGAGACACTAATAACATTTTTCCCATTCTATTTCTCTCATCGTCTCAACAGAGCAAAGCTAAAAAAAGTCTCGAGAGAAATAAAAAAACAAAGAGTTTCGTGAAACACAAAGATGCTTGAGACAGGAGCATTCTGGGGATTCACAGGCTCGACGATGACGAGTCTTATGTTCTTCTGGGCAATGTACAAACAATTTTTCCCTTACCATCTCCGAGCCAAAATGGAGAAATGGGTTTGCAACTTGATGGGATGGGCTTCAAACTCTGTTCACATCAAGTTCAACGAGTATGCAGGAGAAGGTCTCAAGAGAAGCGAAGCTTACGACTCCATACGCAACTACCTATCCTCAAAATCAACAGCTTGTGCAAAGAGGTTAAAGGCTAACGAAACGCAGAACAGCAAATCGTTGGTTATTAGCTTGGACGATCAAGAAGTAGTTGAGGATGTGTTTGATGGTGTGAAGGTGAAATGGTCTTCGAGTGTGACAAAGAGCAAAAATAAAAATGGTTCATCGAACGAGAGAAGGTACCTGACTCTGAGATTTCACAATCGGGATAGAGAGACGATCACAAAGACTTATCTTGATCACGTTTTGAGACAAGGGAAAGAGATTGGGCTGAAGAACAGAGAGAGGAAGCTTTACACTAACAATAGCTCATGTTATGATTGGTCTGCTTGGAGGGAAGGCAAAACATGGTGTAATGTTCCTTTTAACCATCCTGCAACGTTCGATACTTTGGCTATGGATCCTGAGAAGAAAGAAAAGATCAAGAAGGATTTGATTAAGTTTAGCAAAGGGAAAGATTATTACAAGAAAGTTGGGAAGCCATGGAAGCGAGGTTATCTTTTGTTTGGTCCGCCTGGGACAGGGAAATCGACCATGATCTCTGCAATGGCGAATTTCTTGGAGTACGATGTGTACGATCTTGAGCTAACGACTGTGACGAATAATTCTGACTTGAAGAGGTTGTTGTTGGACACTAAAGGGAGATCTATA
This sequence comes from Eutrema salsugineum, assembly GCF_000478725.1. Taxonomy (NCBI): domain Eukaryota; kingdom Viridiplantae; phylum Streptophyta; class Magnoliopsida; order Brassicales; family Brassicaceae; genus Eutrema; species Eutrema salsugineum. The sequence goes on along the minus strand of NW_006256547.1, from coordinate 5,636,944 downwards.
CGGATCGTCATATACGTA